>NC_084907.1:10431732-11031732 GCF_949316345.1 Pungitius pungitius
TGTAGCTGTCAAACAAAGACTTCCGGAGGACAAGTTGAAAACATAGGAAACACAGAGAGACAAGGCCCCCAGCACAGATGGAAGGGGGTTAAGGTCTAATACAGAAATGACAGCGACTGCTTGGAAGAGGAAGTGCGGTGAGCGAGGTGAGCTTACCTACAGCAGTCCCGCTGGCTGACTGACGAACTTTACCATCAACAGGTCTGAGAATCACTTTTATTTGGCCTACTTGCTGCCCCACCTACCTACGCCCTCCCACACACTGTGTTTCATACACCCACACAGGCGAGGGTGCAGTGAGGGCTGTTGATGCACTGCTTTGGCTCTCTCAGGCAGAGAATAAATGGATGAGCTGTGAGTGGCTGGAGTCAATTTCCCACCTCCAACCAGAGCTCCCATTGCAGCATGTATTATTCTGCAGAGGGCACACCAGTTCACACATGCATAAGTGTAGTTTTTATGAAAGCCTTACATTTTACTAAGAATTCTGTGCATCCAAGACCTTGTAGCACTCAGGAACCAGGCAAATCCGAAGGAAATTATTTTATATCTTTGGAAGTTTTTATCCAACCTGGTGCCAGAAAACGCAACCAGTGAACACAGCGTCATTGCAAAAATACTGCACTTTCATTTGCACTTTGCCTCAATGCCATTGTTGCTGTTGTGTATACTGTATGTTTAAGTTATATTATTGTATACTATGCTTGGATATATTATAAAAAAACATGTTGTTTATTTGTTTAAAAATAGACTGTATGTACAGAATGTGAAGAGCAAAGGAAAAAACTGATTCAAATGAAGCTGCCAAAAGAAATTTCTCAGATTTTGATTTGACAGGTGCGAAGTGACCCTCCACGTCGACTCCTGAAACTCGTAACAATTGCAGGAGCAAGTAGTTGGTTTTAGGTTTAAGTGACCATTTTGGTATGCTGCCCTTGCAAAGAGAACTGCTTCAGAAAAAAATAGATATTAGTGGTAAAAAGTAAAAGAAAAATCTTAAAAAATAGTTAAATGAAGGTTGCTACAAGGGGCTCAACAACACATTAACATCCATTTCACACTACTCTCAACAGTGCTAGCCAGAGGTGGGAACAAGTCACTGTTAGGTAAGTCACAAGCAAGTCTCAAGTCATTGGCCTCGAGTCCCGAGTCAAGTCGAGTCAAAGACGAATCAAGTCCCAAGTCGAGTCACAATTCACAGCGAACAAGTCTCAAGTCGAGTCACAAGTCGTACCATTTTAGTTTCAAATCATTTCGAGTCCTTTTATTATAGTGGGGACGGGGAACCCTGGGTGATGGTGCGCTGCCTCACAGACCTAGACTACGAAGGGAAGGGTAATGGTGGATCGACTGTGACTGTGTTATAGTACTGCAACGCTCACCCCAATGCTGCAGCGTAAATAAGGAGGCGATGACTGGCTTGCAACTCCGCTGCATTTATTTATATAAAACAACTCAACTTCGGTCACTGTTGGCCGTCACCACGCCGAACGAACACTTCCGCATACACGGCCCCCCAAAACTCGGGTTGTCTCGCGTAACTACAGCTGGTAACGGAGCATAACGTGAACACATGCAACATCTGCATAACTGATTAACTAATAACTTTAACTCAGCTCATTACACAACTTTAAAACGGACGTTGGCATAATGTTGGCGAGGATTTCCATCGGAGTCTGAATCCGGGTTCAAAAATCCCGATGTTTGTAACCATGAACGAGCTGTCTCGTTGATACGGTCAAATGGACTGCAGTGATTGGATGTCGTGCAGGCAGCGCGCGCTCTCTGCATACTGGTGGCGCATATTTATTTGACAGATGCAGATAAACAGAGCGGCGCGGTGGTGTGAAAATGTTCTCCCCCAGTTTTCATGGGAAGTAGCAAGTCTTCTCGAGTCAAAAGGCTCGAGTCCAAGTCAAGTCACGAGTCATCGGTATTCAAGTCCAAGGCTGCGTCTCATTTCTCTGTCTTACCCCTTCCCCTTACCCCTCCCCCTCGGTTTTGCGCGTTCATGTGAGGGGAAGTGGTGTCTCAATTCTCATTTTGATTAAGGGCTAGGGCCAAGGCGTAGGGCTACATAGCCCTTGAAACGAAGTTTGCGGAGGACCACACTTGAAACAGAGGGGTAACAGTTAACAACGTAGGAATTTCTCAAAAGTGCCGGCATCAAGTTTTTTTTATGGCTGAACGTCGTACCATGACTTGATCCGTAAGCAGTCGTATTCGTCTAAGAAACAATCGTCTTCTTCTATGTCTTTGACTGATGGCACCCAAGCGTGCAAAGATAAAGAGAGCCCAGGCAATCGATATCACGACCTGAGACGACGGCATCTTCGTTTATGTCAACACTTGTCGCCTCTGTTGACGTAGCAGCCAGCTAGCGGCAAGGGATGATGACGCAACCAGTTATCGAGTGGTGTCTCATTTCTTAGAGGAACGTTCTCACCCCTACCCCCTTTCTCTCGGTATCGAGGGGCAAGGGGAAGACAAAGACGAAGGGGTAGGGGAAGGGGAAGGGGTAAGACAGAGAAATGAGACGCAGCCCAAGTCGAGTTGCAAGTCTTTGTAAGTTTTGTGGAGTCGAGTCTCAAGTCATCAAATTCATGACTCGAGTCTGACTCGAGTCCAAGTCACATGACTCGAGTCCACACCTCTGGTGCTAGCTAATAAACTAGCTAGCAGTCCATCTGATTGGTTAATTTCATTTAGTGGTGTTGCTTCTTCCAAATGCCAAATGCTGAACCATCACTACAAAATAATTAGCTTTAGCTGTTTCTATTTTCTTTTGATGTGAATACATGGAAAGAATCTAAAGATATTTCTTCTCTCAATAGTTCTAATGCTTTGATGTTTTGAAAGCATCTTTATTTTTCATGAACATTATGTCATTGTGTGGGATCCACTGTGCAGTTATCAGATGACATCTGATGAAAGAAAACATTTTTATATAATTCTGCTGCTACGGACTCTAGCTGGTCTCCAAGGCAACTGCAGGCCCGATCTAGAGCATGCTTTGTGTTGACATGGTAACTAGACACCTCCTACCACGCATGTTTTCTACCACAGCTCGCAGTCCTGCAGGGAAGAAGTAGAGTTTCAGGTATGATTCAGAGTCAGATTCATGTTTTGATCACAGTGTGTAAACAATCAAGATGGATTTGCACAGATTTAAACTGTCGTTGATGTATTGGCCTCGTTGCTCCGGGGGGGTTATGTCAAGATTCACAGCTGATGGTCTGCAGTAACCAGAGAGCAAGAAAATACTTTGCTATTCCTCCTGTTGGATGTTGACTGAGTTCATGAGGATAAAATGTTGATCCTATCCCTGTTGTCCCTTAGACAATGATTGAAAAAGATAATGTCATCATGGCAGAACAACATTAGTTAGGTAGGACAAACGGTTCCTTGCTCACAAAACATGACATCACTTTAAGGACTGCGAAGCTGCCTGCCTCTACATACTTGCACATGGAATGACAGATGTATCATTTGAACAGGCTCATTTCTCTAAAAAACTAAGTCACCATCATCCATCTGCATGTTTTACACTCCATTCCGTTCTTCTTATGCCAGCTCATGAAGCGATGAGCCATATTGCGAGAAAAGTGGCGAATGAGAGACTGTGCGTGGGTGGGTGCCGAATAGCTGGAGGCCTTTATCCACTCACACGTTCATTTGTGCCTTTTCAGTAGATTAAGGACATCAGTCTCGTTTCCCTCTCTTGTCTCATACCTCCAGTAGTAACACCACCACCTCCAGCTGCCAACACACAGCATGTGCCTGTCAGTTCTACACTGTAAACCATAATAAATGTCTCAACCTTAGCTGCTGTGTTCAGTAGATCTTCAACCAAACAACCATGTTAAGCAAAGACGGCAAATATGCCAACAAGGCTGTGCTGAATCCTGAGTAGAAGCTCACAGCTCACTTGCTGTATTTGTGCACCCTCTGCTGGGTCAAAATAGAAATGAATTATTTATTATGAATTAGGTAAGGGGAACAAAGCATTTCATTTCAATTCCAATCAATTAATTGTTTCCGCTAATATGGGTTAAGTTAATTGTGGCTGTTAATAGTTGTTTTGCATTGAAAGAAAGACGAGACAGGTCATTGGGGCTTTTGGACGTTTTGGCCTGCACTGAAGGTATGTTGTAATCTCGTACATTAGCCTAAAACATAGTCATTACGTGACAGCCGTTTTCTCTCCCTAAACTCTCTCCTTTTTCAGTTGAAGGTGTTCAAATTTACATTTGAATAAAACACGCTCCTATCATCTTTTAGTAAAATAAATAAATATGGAATAGCGCACTTTTAATATGCAAATCCCGTTTACCGTGAAGGCAACCTCACTCCGGAGAGTCGCTCACCACTGTGACGTAGGACGTAAATGCGTACGGCGTAACGCACGTTTGTGTCCAGGAGGGCAGTTGGAAGTTTGAAGACGGTTAGATATTTCCACATTTCAAAATGTATCATTTACCTCTTGTCCTTAAATAGCACGTGACGCCGTTGTTGCGTAGTGCAAACGTCCAGCTCGTTCGGGATTCAAATTTGCGGGCGTGCTTCAGTCTAGCCTTTAGCAACCAAGCTAACATGACTAGCAGCAATGCTAAGCAAAGCTAACGTTAGATTCATTGGTTGTATTAGCTGTCCCCGCTAACAGTGGGTGTTTACAAACGTGTGGTAGATATGCTAGCTACCCGCTAGCTAGCGTTTCCAATACCGCATCAAGTAACACCGCCGTCTTGTGAAACAGATCATTATGATTAATATTTGACATTCTTTGTTTATTTTTTGCCAGCTACTTCCCTTTCCACTCACGCGCAGCTATCATGTATCGATCCAAGCCCACCCTGAAGGACCGACAGCACCTGTACAAGCTCATCATAAGCCAGCTGCTCTACGACGGGTACACCAACATCGCCAACAGTCTCATCACTGAGGTCAAACCACCGAACGTCGTGTCTCCGTCCGAGCAGCTCATGCAGCTGGCAAAGACAGGTAACGTTAACGTCCGACTTGTTGAAGCGACGTGATGGCTAAGGAGGCCCCGAGTGTGCAATTCTAAACCTTTTTTTTAGGGATGGAAAACGACGACGCTGCAGTTCAGTATGCCATCGGGCGATCGGACACGGTGGCGCCTGGTGTGGGCATTGATATGGAGTTTGATGCCGATGTCCAATCCATGTCCCCCGAGGCGTCCGAGTACGAGACCTGCTACGTGACATCTCACAAGGGCCCGTGCCGCGTCGCCTCGTACAGCCGCGACGGCCAGTTGATTGCCACTGGCTCTGCAGACGCTTCCATCAAGATCCTGGACACTGAGCGCATGCTGGCCAAGAGTGCTATGCCTATTGAAGTGAGATTAGATCCCACAGCAACGCCTTTTATTAAATCTAGCAGCTTTTTGTTAACAATTTTCTATGGTGTGTGTGTCTGTGTTTACATTTCAGGTGATGATGAATGAGACGGCGCAGCAGAACATGGAGAATCACCCCGTCATTCGGACACTGTATGACCACGTAGACGAGGTCACCTGCCTTGCCTTCCACCCCACTGAACAGATTCTAGCGTCTGGCTCAAGAGACTACACCCTCAAGCTGTTTGACTACTCGAAGCCCTCTGCAAAAAGAGCATTTAAACATATACAGGTCAGATTTGCTACACAATTGTTTTCCCCAAATATAACATAAACAAGGTTAGGGCATTTAACTATTGATTCTATGTACTGACTACGATGATGATCTTATAATCCAACTCCCTCTTTGTCCTTTCCCCGACAGGAGGCCGAGATGCTGCGTTCGATCTCCTTCCACCCGTCAGGCGACTTCCTGCTGGTGGGAACGCAGCACCCCACCCTCCGCCTCTACGACGTTAACACCTTCCAGTGCTTCGTATCCTGCAACCCGCTGGACCAGCACACGGACACCATCAGCGGCGTCGGCTACAACCCCAGCGCCAACAGCTACGTCAGCTGCAGCAAGGACGGCAGCATCAAGCTGTGGGACGGCGTCTCCAACCGGTGCGTGACCACCTTCGACAAGGCCCACGACGGTGCCGAGGTGTGCTCTGCCATCTTCTCCAAGAACTCCAAGTACATCCTGTCCAGCGGCAAAGACTCCGTGGTCAAACTGTGGGAGATCTCCACGGGCCGGACGCTGGTCAAGTACACGGGTAAGAAGGAGGCGGCGTGGGTTAAAATGCTTGAAATTTAAAGGCCGCATTGTGCAACTTTTTTTAATCATTGATGTCCAATCAGGGGGCATGCTAGGTGATCGCTGTTGCAATACATTCCTCAGTTTGTGCTATACCCACCAGAAAAGCGTTTTTTACTTTTCACAGTAAGAGCCGGACTTATATTTGCTCTGCATTATGCTAAGAGGCCACACTCTAATTTGAACTAAGTGACCTGTCACTGGTGGCGTTACATTCTGATTTTAATAAATACGGCTGAAAACCAATTATTTTGCTAGCGGATGGCCATCTAACATTTGTCAAAATGTACCTGAGGCTTTTCGGAGTGTGTGTTTTCTCCAGGCATCAAAATGTACTGTTCTTATTCCATCAACAAATTTGCTCGATGTCCTCGTAACAAATTGGTTTGTAGCTTAAAGACGTTGCACACGCTACTGAAAACCCCAAAGTCGGTCAACGTCAGCTGTCAGCAGCCGGCTAATGTCGACAGAGGCTGCATTTAATTCATCTGTCATGTGTTCGAGCTCCATTTGATAAAATATTTTTATTAGGGCATTTAAAAGTACTTTGAAGGTGCAAAATACCTTCTAATGAGAAGAAGAAAAAAAAAGTTGACATGCATAAGTATGCTTGGGGTCATCGCCCTGCTGGAAGATCCCGACCCCAGTGACAAGTCTTCTGCAGACTGTATCATGTACAGTATATGTACATGTATTTGGCTCCATTCATCCTGACTAGTTTCCCTGTAGCTGCTGAAGAGAAGCATCCCCACAGCATGATGCTACCGCCACCATGTTTCCCTGTTGGGATGCTGTGCTCCGGCTGATGGCCAGTGTTGAGTTTCCTCCACACAGCGTTTTACATTGAGGCAAAAACAGTTCCATTGTGGAGCACCTTCATCCACATGTTGCTTTGTCTTCCTCATGGCCAGACAGGATTTCTTATGATTTACTTTCAACAGCGGCTTTCTTCTTAAAACGCTTCCATAAAGGCCGTGAACACGAGAAGCCCTCGCAATCTGACACATTAGTGTGCAAATATTACCAAGTCATGTGCCACGCTTAGACTGCTCGCTCAAAAGACGCCGTGCTGTAATAAAATCAAAGTATGCATATTTTTGCAAATATTATTGTAATATTTCTGATTTGTTTTATTCTTTACTCTAGATTACCTTTTTATTTTTTACAACATTGCTACATTGTTTAGAAAAAAAGAGTCAACCTTTCCACAACACGCAGGGAAGCTTTCATCACACTGACCACATTTTCAGGAAGAAGCTGAGTGATGCAGCTTCAGCTGATATTCATTGTTTGTAGAAGACTGCTGAGTCATAGGGACTCTTTTTTTTTGTATTTCTTGCGGTGGCAGGGTGACTGACGTGTCTTTCATGGTTAGCTCAAATGAACACAGGTTGGAATTTTTAGGTCAATATTTACTTAGTAAAAACACTAAGGCAGCTGTTATTAAGAATAAGAAGAGCAAGCTCTTCTCTTCCTGGTGGGTCAGAGTGGTGTAACTGCTCATCTTACACATGATGCTTTGGGTGCGTCCCTATGGAGACCGTTTACCTCTGGAGACGCTAGTTATCTTCTGTGGTGATTCTCCGTCGGAGTGTTTCTGTGAGCAAGTGATACATGTGATCAGTTGGACGAAACTGGCTAATGGAGAAGGCTGTCCAAAAACCCCTCTTGGTACTTGGGTAGTGTATTTAGGATAATTATCTTGTCAGATTCTACTCGTCTAAGTGGGCTTTGTTAGAAAAATGGATGCGGCATTACCAGGCAGCAATCTCCTTCTCTGGAAAGAATCGTAAAGCTGCTCTCCTTTAATAGAACACCCCCACACCCAAAAGGTTTTCGTAAAACTCAATAGGCTCTTCAATGTTAGCAATGACCACCCTTATTGGCTAAACGCTAGCTAGCTAAGGTATGCATTACGATGCGTTCGATGTCTATTTCCCAAAGTAAGGTGAATTGTATCATGATGCGTTTAAGTGTGCTCTTGTAAAATGTGCAACTAGATGACAATCTTCTAGAAGTGACCTGATCTCCATGTTGATGTGACCGTGTCTGGTCTTTTTTTTATATTTAGGGGCGGGGCTGAGCGGCCGTCAGATGCATCGCACCCAGGGCGTTTTCAACCACACGGAGGACTACGTGCTGCTGCCGGACGAGCGCACCATCAGCCTGTGCTGCTGGGACTCGCGCACGGCCGAGAGGAAGAACCTGCTGTCCCTGGGACACAACAACATTGTGCGCTGCATCGTCCATTCGCCCACCAACCCCGGCTTCATGACCTGCAGCGACGACTTCCGGGCCCGATTCTGGTACCGCCGCACCACCACAGACTGAGGCGCATGCTGCCCACCCAGGAAGCTGCCACGTCATTTTTGATCCGTGGTGACTTTTTTCCCCCCGGTTCTTAAAGTGAAACTTCTATATATATTTTTTTTTGTTTCAAAACATTTCACTGGTCTTCGCCGCAACTTCTGCTCCTGGACGTGACCACAGGACCCGACCGATTGGACACGTGTTCTGGTCAAAGACACGGCTGACGCGTATCTGTCCACAGCGAAACCGCTCTGTAATTCAGTTTGATTTGAAAACTTTTATTTTTAAACATTTTTAATCGGAACGGTTGTCTTGTCAGGAGCCCAGCGGCAGCTCTCGGCTCTTCTCTTGGAGATGAAGACCACAGAGACGTACGTTTGCTGACTTGTGTCCACGTCCTGTCATCACTGGTCTCTGTGTGAGGCTGGCTGATTGGATGACGAGAGTTGTTGCATAAACACGACAAAAAATGTTACGGGGGGAAAATACTGAAGAGTTGCAGTCTCCTAAGGACCATTTATTTTTAGATTTTTCTTTTTGAAACTTACTTTTTTTAAAACTCCTCTGTCTGCACACTTCAGATTTCTGTTGTTGTCATTAACAGAGCTCAACTTTTCTACTTAGTCTGCGTACTTTGTTGTAGTTCTGTGACTTGTATTAAAGAATTAAAAGTAACAAGTGTGTCATGTGATATGAAAGGCAAAAAGTCCCCTCAGCAATGATGATATCCTGTGTGTATTTTAAGAGCACAGTTTTTGCAAAAAGACCGCAACCTGCAGGTTGCTCCACACGGATGATGTCACACACACACACACACAGTCATCATAGACTCACACACTCTAATGAGATGTTGGTTTGTGTCAAGCTTAATTCAAACTTGAAATGTTGGATTGGTGTTACATTGCCAGCACATTACCCACCTTCAGATACTTTGTGTTTAAGAACCTCAAAGTTGTACAAGTGAAATGATTACATGTAAAGAAAAGCTCATCTAAGTTCTGACCTGCGCCCATAGACCATAGACAAAAGGTCCCCCCCCCCCCCACCTCCATCCCACAGCCAGCTGCGAAGAATTTCTGCTTTGAATCAAATTACCCCCCCCCCCCTAAACCCACCAGCCATAAACATGTTGCACATTTAAAGGAATGCTTGCAATTGTTTGAAAGAGGAAGCTCAATAAAAACCAATTCAGTTCGTTAGAAAGGCGACCAGCATGAGGCGTGCACTTCTGCTTTTTCAGAAAGATGATGGCGTGATGACAGCGGCATGAAGCTGAGTGGAGAGAAGAAAAAAGAAGCAAAAACCGTCATGGGTGGGGCAGCTGCTCAGAGGGGGGCGGGGTCTCCGGCCAATGACGCGGACCCCAGTGCCCCCGCCCGCTGTGTAAAGCGCCGGGCCTCCCACTGACAGCCCAGACAACGTGCTTCAGCGGCACGGACGAGCAGGACACCTCCGCGCGCGCTCCCGCTCACGGAGTGAGGCGGTTCACCTAGGAGCTCACCTTCTGCGTGCGCGGGGCGCCACCGCCTCTCAAACATGGTGAGACCACGGTATTTACTTCTTATCATAAGTCGGTCCCCGAGGAGGTGCGCGCGCGGCCGTGCGTGTGTCCGCGCTGCTGCCCATCACCAACACTGAACATGCTTGCATCGTAATTTGCTTTTCTATTTGCACACACTGGCATGTTGTCTTTGGCAGCAATTGCAGACTGAGTCAGAACATTTTCTTGGACTACCTTTAATTGATGAATTGACTGGTTGTGTGATGAAAGCAGTCGAGATTGATGCGTACTGGATCAGTAATTATCTATTAATACTAACACTATGGTTACAATGATACAAGTGAACATTTTTTTACCCTACTTCCGTTAGGCGTACCTAAGTAAAGCTGCAGCAGGTTTCACCACAAGCTAAACAAATTATTTGAGTTGCTTTAATCTAAATAATTTCTTTTGAGCCTTGGACTAAATAAGGTGTTTGCTTGGGATTAACTGAGTTATTTTGGGCATAAAAAGGCTTCACAATCCAGAGTGGGCAAAGCCAGACTTGGTAGTTGAGTCGAGTTTGCAGAAATTGAGTAAACGCAGGCTTGTTTTTTTGTTATCATAAGAGCAGGTCATTCTAGAATTAAACATAACTTGTGTTTGCAGCAGACCTTTAACCCAGACCTTGTAGAAATGCGGTGTGAATGGAATACCTCTGGATTTATGGAGTCTAATTTAGGCCAACCCCCTTGGGCTAGGGATACACACATTAGATTTCAACCTAAGATATAAGCTAAACTGTGCTTCAGCAAATGTTGTCATCATTGTGTCATCACTGTGACCTTGGCATCACTTGTCAACTTAGCAAGCATAAAACATTGCTCCATTGTACCAGTGGTGCTGACAATTTCCACATTCTACCTTGTGGAAAGCAATATGTGGGCTCAAAAGCAGTCATCTCTAAATGTTGATTGTAGCGCCTATGAACTTAAAACATGTAAAGAGACTTTCATCTGCAACAAACTAGCGTTGAGTTGAGGTCCAAGATCTCAAACGCCACCATGCTTCTGTTCCCCCGGAAATTTCTAAATGTACCATCTTAAAATAAAGCTGCAGAGGGACCTCACAGCGAATACATTCGCTGGGAAACAAGGCAGAAGGCGAGACGGAGGAAGTGCGAGTATAAATAAAACTTGAGCGTGAGCGGCAAGATAAGTTCCTGCTGCGGCTGTTATCACCGGCTCCTCACATGGTCCAGAGCGATACGCCCTGTTACGTCTAACTGCTCACGACAGTATTCATATTCAGTGTGTTTGTTGGGAGACTCGGATTAACAACAAATAGGTCTGTTTGAACTCAAAAGTAAATCCACTCTTGAGGTCTGCTTCCAGAAAAATCTCATTGAAACATGTTGGGTCTACTATTGTGGTGACTTTCATATCATTAAAGAAAAGGAGAAGAAGAAGAAGTAGCTGTCCATGTTTGTTCTAAAGATTCCATGGAAGTTTGTGTGTGTGCTTTTTGTTTATGATGTTTTGACATAGTTCTCACCAGTTCCCGTAGAGGAAATACCAGGGCAGCTGCATGGAGTCAGTGTCCCCGCCACGGAGCCGGAATCAGGATCCCATTTGGATCCGTTCGGGTTGGCGACGGTATTTTCCATGCAGCACATCTGAGGGAATTTTAAGATGATGAAATTGTTGCGTCTTTGTTCCACCTGCCCCCCCCCCCCCACCCACCCACCTTCTCTGTATCTGTAGAACCTTTTTGCGGTTTGCGGTGAAAAAATGGTCTCTGGCTGCAGAGGAAGAACGGAGTGGCAAGTTAGGTTCCGTGTGTACTGTTAGTTGGGTTAGCTGTCAGCGAAACTGAGCATCAGCAGTGCAGCCTTGTGACGTCCTAGAGAAATGATTCTGAAGTTTGATGCAGCAGCATGCAAGACTAGCCGTGGACAGGCATGTATATGCACACTTGTGTGTGTGTGTGTACATGTGTGTCATTGACGGTTCGATCCTAGGCCCTGCTAACCCTGCGTGCCGCTTTGTCCTTGAGCAAGACACTTAACCCATTGCTCCTGTAGGTGTGACCATTGTGAATGTTAGTTACATATGTATAAATGATGAAATGATAGAGTACAAAAGTGCCGAACAAGTATGTCCAGTTATACCACGTGCATGCAAAAACGACCAATCTCATTATCGCCTGGCAGAGACACTGCTCTTACTGTGATAGTAGTCCCGCTTTAAGTAATTTGTCAAGCAAACACTTTTTAGCTTTTTAAATATACACTTTCTCTGGTTTAATGTAATCATAAGTTGAATACCTTCGGGTTTTGGAGTGTTGGTTTGACTAAAAACGTTTTTTGATGACCTTACCTTGAATGTTATGTTTTCTTGAAACATGACACACTGCCCAAACAGAAGCTTTTAAAAGCCTCTCCTGTGTTGTGTCTGACGTCCGCCGTGAACGGAGAGGGAGGGACGGGAGAGGCAGAGACAGCTGTACAGTTTAAAGTGCTGACGACCAGCTGTCAGGAGGCTGATCCGCACAAGCAGGCGTGTGCAGGAATCCAAAAGAGTCACAGCTGAATCTGGCTTTGTTACTGTACTCGGTGATCAGCAAGCAGAACACACAAGTAAACACCGCACCAACGCCGGGGACAAGTGGCCTGAATTCAATGGGTACATAGTACACATTGGGACAACGAGTAACCAGAATAAAAGTCGCACTGATAATCAGATTGCAGAAAGTGCTTTGCATGGCTCAGGTTTCAAGGCCGTATGGCCTGCATTGGTAGGTCATGGCAGGAGTTGGTTTATGGTATGATTTAGTGAGGATTCCCTTTTTTCAGATGGTGTATAAGATGACTCAAAGGGGAAAGTAGGACAGCGTAAATCTTGGTGGTGCAGTGGCCGAATGTCATCTGACCCCACGTATTTCACTTGCATGTCTGTAGCATGACCCTGAGGATTAGGCAGGCCGTTTGCGGAGGCCTAGTGTGTGTGTCAGAGTGCTCCGCAGGCCTGCATCCCGACAGGTGCTGAGCGTGTTGGGCTCTGATGGTGAATGGGCTCTTTGTTGCAGATGACAGCGCACACACACACACACTCATCAGCTGAGGGCTGTGTGTTTGTTTTGCAGAGGGTCCGTCTGCACCAATATTCCTTCAGTATCCTTGATGTTCCTTTGTGTCATTGATGTAATAACCATGTACCTTTATAATAGTCATGTACTATTAGATAGTTTTGAAACTTGTATTGCTAAAAATGCACATACAACACATGCTTTGCCCCCTTTGCATCAGCATAAATATGAAATAAATACAATTAAGAACAGAATAAAAATACAGTGATGAATAAATTAAAGTAACGAAGTAATGTGGGGGATTGCTAAATATAGCAAACTCAAATGATATAAGTTCACATGCCCATCATATGGGGACTACTTCAATGTTACACAGATATTTAATGGCATTGGAGTTCACAATGTTGACAAAAGAGAGAGATATGAGACAATACACTCAGGGGAGACTGTCGCAATATTATTGTAGAACTTGAAAACAATGCAATATATATATATATATATATATATATATATACATACACACACACTTGTATTGTTTTTGACAAAGTTGGGGCCAGATAGGTTTTCATTCAGCTGCTTTAAATCTGCAGCCACAGTGCCGAGTCCACCACATTGTCCCTTCAAGAGGACCATATAGGAGATTGGGTTACACTCTAGTTGTATTTGATGGCCTTTGTTAGTGGTTCCTTCAACATGACCACTTATCAAACTACCAACCAATGTAGTTGGATCTGTTAATGAATTGGTAATAATAACAAAATATATAGTAACAAGTGCCCTTTGGACAACTACTTTTTTGGAACTATTATTTGGTGATGAATGTTGGTTTTGCAGGTGTGGAGTGGTCGACCCACGCACCAACCAACAGAACGCTCCCAGAGCTGTGACACTACTGTTTCTAAAGATGTTCCCCGACAAGACATCTTATGTTTGTAAAAATGTGACAATATTAATAATTTAACTAAAAAAATCCATGAAAAAGTTTAGTGTACACAAATGACATTCAAGAAGGTGCAATCAGTCGCAACCGTTTTAACTGACATTGTCAAGTCGGAATTTTGTGTAAAAATTCAGGGTTTGACATTTTTGAGCTTAATGCTACATTATCAGAGACGTAAACACACATACTCACGACTAAATAAACAATTGCCCGACAAAGATCAGCCGCTCTGCAGCCCGGAGGCGCATTTCAAACCCAAAGTTGAATGTGTTTATAGCAAAAACAGCAGTAAGTCCATCTGCGTTGGTCTGTGGATGGACATCAAGTGTACGGTTACGGTATCTACCGCCCAGAGCAGAGCTTCTCCTTCAGCCCATTAAATCCCTTATGCAGATCTGCTGGGTTTAGGTTTACCTTACATCAGGTGCAAGTGACAGCAGGCTGCCTCAAAATAAACACACTGTCAAGGTGTTTGTTTATCCTCGTTTCATTTGTTATTTGTCCGTTGGTTTCAATTCCTTCCCTGGTGTATTTAAGCCCTGTGATTACCTTGTCTCTTCGTAGGTCCGTCTGAGGATTTTCTGCGATCAGCAGTGATATTCTGTTCCTGGTGTTTAACCAGTCCGTTTTGTGGCATTTACTATATTACGTTTTTTTTCCTGTTTCACACACACGCAGGAAGCTTCTTTGTGTTCATTGAGCAGATATATGATTTTCTTAGCAGGGATGACATTGGCTGATTTTAATTATTGACCACTTCACCTCTCACTGAGCTCATTTTTTGTGCATTTATTAATTAAGCAATAAGATACGAGAGGCTGTACTTTATCATCCGATAATGAACAGTTTGGGGGTGTTGTTAGGCCCGACGTGCAACTGTTACGTTATTGAAGATAAAGTACTGCTTCAAGTACCTTGCTTTTATAATACGGTTACCAGCTAAATGATAAATAGTAAGTAAACAGCTCCCTTTCAGCACAAAATAGTTGTAGCCACCAAAAGTTGTGTATCACATTTCATCAGTCTAGAGGAAAAATAGTCCCTGTACGTGTATGTAAACAGCATTGGGTCCCGCCCCATCTTATTCCTTCACATTTGTTGATGACCTCCATCTTCATTGTCTGGTTGCGAAAGCCCGCATTGCCTCAAAACGACCATTGATGGGATCTTTTTTTGCCGATTTTGCCACCGAATTAAAGACTGAAATGTCAACTAAGGATTGCGTAAACTCTAACCTGCAGATATATGGAACGCTTGGGTCAATGTGAACAGCAACTGTACATTATTCTGAATAATGCACACCATGTGACTCTCTCTCAACCAATCAGAACGCTGGATTTCATCTACCCATATTATTATAGTGAATTAAAAAAGCATACAGTCATAGCAGCGTTGCTCTCTAAGTTTAATACAAATATTGACTCATTGTAGATCAACTATTCCATTATGTTGTCAGCTACATGGAATGCTCTACCTCTGTAAGTCGCCTTTTTGTTGTCCTGGCCAAATGTTAAAGGTTCAAGAAGGGACATCATGTTGCATCAACAACAACACGGTTGGGTCACATATACAGACAGGCAGACAGGCTTCTTGTGGGAATTGAAAAAAAGATGCTTATGGGATAAGTGTTAATCCAGTTCTCCCTGAGTGTTCACACAGTCATGCCACAAGCTGCCCAGAGCTTCCTTTATAGTACTGTGCACTAGGGTCATTCACAGGGGTGAAAGTAGTTTTTATTTCTTGGTGGTACTATGATATTCACTGACGTCACACGTGACGTCTCATGACGTATCATGACGTACATTTAGCCTCTTCTGGGTCCAAGCACTCCGCTCGTCCAGATCTAATAACAATGGCGGAACCTGTTAATTTATTTACAATCACGTCCTGCTTTAGTGATGTACCCTTGGGTTTAAGCTTAGTTTAGTCAATTTAGTAGTATGATCTGACACAGCCCCGGGCTAGCAACAGTATAGAAGTATTGTTATGATAAACAGCGCTGGCAGCGATGTGTTTTAGAAGTGTTTAGGGTGAGGGTTAAATTGTTTTCAATACAGGTGCACGTGAGGGTCAGGCAGTCAGATACAGCACATGCGAGTGCCCAATCAGCAGAGTGCCATCATATGGCAGCTTTGTTGATTTGGGCAGAAAAAAATGTGTCCCGCAGCTCGCTCTCGCTAGAATGACAGTTGAATGTCACTTGTTTTTTTAAACTCCGATCTATTTAAACAACACGGGACACAGCACTGCGGCAAGTTAAAACTAAGTCTCTGTCTAACGGACTAACAAACCTATTTTTGCTAGCCTACCTGCTGCAAAATTACACCAAGACAATACTATTTTATCCAGTCTAATTTATCACTTACCACTATCTTGTATTTTTATTATCCTCCTCTTTATCTTTCCTTTTCTGGCTTCCTGAAGCATAATTCCGCTTCATGATGACTGCTGACCGACGAGGTTTTGTTTTTTGCTCATGAGCGGGGCCCCTTGAGGGGGATCGCGATAACAGTGTCATTGCACTTTACTGCATTGACTATCAAAGGGGCGCTCACACAGTTTGTCGTTGCATTTTATTCTTAACCAGTCGTTGTCTTGGGGCCCCATGCCAGCTCGGCGCCCCAAGCAGTTGCTTGTTCTGCTTGCCTTGTCGCGACGGGCCTGTGCGTGTCAGAATCGGGCTGGTGCAGGTCGAAGAGGGAGGACTCAAACGCAGGAGTTCCAGACGTGCTCTTTATTCCAAAACATAAGACTCACCAAACAGACGAACGTGCACCAACGGAAACTGACGTAGACAATGACGCGACAAAGGACAACTGGCACACAGGGCTTAAATACACAAGGGAGGTGCAGGTGATTGGACACAGGTGGAAGCAATCAGGCAATCACAGGACAGGAAGTGAAGTTACCCAGAGACACGAGACACAAGAAAGCTACAAAATAAGACAAACAGACCCAAACCGTGACAGAACCCCCCCCTCAAGGACCGAATTCCAGACGGTCCTAAAGGAGGGTGGAACCCAGAAAAACAGACAAGGGAGGGAGGGCGGGGAACCCGACAACCCCCGGCCGCCCAGGGGACCCCAAGGGTCGGCGGCACGGTGTCGGGTCCCTCCGGCCGGGATGACCGCCGGACCCCAGGGTCTCGGGGGGCCTGCCGGGTCGGCGACCGGGCGTCAGGGTCTCGGGGGGCGTGCCGGGTCGGCGACCGGGCGTCAGGGTCTCGGGGGGCGTGCCGGGTCGGCGACCGGGCGTCAGGGTCTCGGGGGGCGCCGAGCTGTGCAGCTCCGGCGCCGTCGTGGCGGGGGGCGCCGAGCAGTGCGGCTCCGGCGACGTCGTGGCGGGGGGGCGCCGAGCTGTGCGGCTCCGGCGTCGTCGTGGCGGGGGGCGCCGAGCAGTGCGGCTCCGGCGTCGTCGTGGCGGGGGGCGCCGAGCAGTGCGGCTCCCGGCGTCGTCGTGGCGGGGGGCGCCGAGCAGTGCGGCTCCGGCGTCGTCGTGGCGGGGGGCGCCGAGCAGTGCGGCTGCGGCGTCGTCGTGGCGGGGGGCGCCGAGCAGTGCGGCTCCGGCGTCGTCGTGGCGTGGGGCTCCGGCCCAACCCCTGACCCCACCCCCCCTTCAAGGACCGACTTCCAGGCGGTCCCAAGAGGGTGGGAGGGAGGGTTCATGGTCGGGCGCCGCGGAGCCGGGACCGGGGGCGTGGTTCTCGGGGCAGGAACGGGCGGGGGCGTGGTTCTCGGGGCAGGAACGGGCGCTGACGGGCGTCTCGGGGCCGGAACGGGCGCTGACGGGCGTCTCGGGGCCGGAACGGACGCTGACGGGCGTCTCGGGGCCGGGACGGGCGCTGACGGGCGTCTCGGGGCCGGGACGGGCGCTGACGGGCGTCTGGGGGCCGGAACGGGCGCTGACGGGCGTCTCGGCGCAGGAACGGGCGCTGACGGGCGTCTCGGCGCAGGAACGGGCGCTGACGGGCGTCTCGGCGCAGGAACGGGCGCTGACGGGCGTCTCGGCGCAGGAACGGGCGCTGACGGGCGTCTCGGCGCAGGAACGGGCGCTGACGGGCGTCTCGGCGCAGGAACGGGCGCTGACGGGCGTCTCGGCGCCGGAACGGGCGCTGACGGGCTTCTCGGCGCCGGAACGGGCGCTGACGGGCGTCTCGGCGCCGGAACGGGCGCTGACGGGCGTCTGGGGGCCGGAAAATGCCCCCTGGTGACCTCCCCTGAGGTCAGCGTAGGGCGGCGAGGGCGGCGAGGGCGGTGACCGGAACGCCAACCCCGGCTCGCCAGCAGGTGCCGGGCAGCCTGCTGAACGGTCAAACGCAGGAGTTCCAGACGTGCTCTTTATTCCAAAACATAAGACTCACCAAACAGACGAACGTGCACCAACGGCAACTGACGTAGACAATGACGCGACAAAGGACAACTGGCACACAGGGCTTAAATACACAAGGGAGGTGCAGGTGATTGGACACAGGTGGAAGCAATCAGGCAATCACAGGACAGGAAGTGAAGTTACCCAGAGACACGAGACACAAGAAAGCTACAAAATAAGACAAACAGACCCAAACCGTGACAGTGCGTGTGTCGTACCGGCTTACTTTCACCACTGATCATTCGTAGTACCATGCACTGGGGTCCTTTATAGTACTGTGCATTAGGGTCCTCTATAGTACTGTGCACTAGGGTCATTCATAGTCCCATGCACATGGGTCATTCATAGTACCGTGCACTAGGGTGCTCTATAGTACTGTGCACTAGGGTCCTTTATAGTACTGTGCACTAGGGTCATTCATAGTACTGTGCACTAGGGTCCTTTATAGTACTGTGCACTAGGGTCGTTCATAGTACCTTTATAGTACTGTGCACTAGGGTCATTCATAGTACTGTGCACTAGGGTCATTGATAGTACCTTTATAGTACTGTGCACTAGGGTCATTTATAGTACCTTTATAGTACTGTGCACTAGGGTCTGTTTCGATAGCATGAAATAAGGTCTTCCATAATAGCATGTACTCTCTTCCATTGTGACCACCTTATGGCAATAAATCTGCCACAAAATGAGCTTTAACTTAGTCAATGTATTTTTAAAGAGTTGAGAGAGGATGCTCACAGGCCTGCAAGAGGAAGAACAAACTGGTAGACCATTTACCCCAGGGGAGGGCAGTCAAATGGGAAGTGAAAATAGAGAGATGCCACATTTACTTGTAAGTTTAAGACTACTTAGTTGTTGTTGTTGTTTTTTTTTAAATAATTTTAACAGTAAGTGTTCGACTGACAACTAATAACTATGTTAATTATGAATTAGAAAAACTGCAATTTTCTCTTGTGAACCCGTATGATGAATGAGCCAGGAAACTTGTAGCAACATTTGGCAAGAGGAAGTGGTGTCATAGGCCAACAGCAGCAAAGGAAATGCACCTTATTCCGTTTGAAGTAAACTTCTAAATGGGTATTTCTGCCATGCAAATCACATTTTACATACTGTCTGGGGAACTGGTATCTTACTTTTGTCATTTGAAATTTTTCCTCTGTCCATGTGTATTTTTTACTTCCCGATCTTTATTCCCAATCTCTCTGCTCATGATTGTAGAACAAACTTGCTAAGGCTCTGTACGACAACACTGCGGAGTGTGCAGATGAGCTGGCTTTCAGAAAGGGGGACATCGTCACGGTGATGGAGAAGAACGTGGCAGGCACCACCGGATGGTGGATGTGTTCTCTTTATGGACGCCGCGGCCTGGCCCCGGCAAACAGACTGCAGCTTTTACCCCCAACAGGATCCGCTGAGGCCTTGCTACGTGGCAAAGTAGCCAAACCCAAACTGACTGATGCTTCGACCAATGACAACAAGCAAAATATCTACCAGATCCCACGTGTACCCCGACCCTCCAGCAGTCCAGCCTATGAGCGCATGGACATGATCTACAAGGTGCCGTGCACTCCTTCATCAACTTCAAAGATTCCATTTCCTTCAGAACTGAGAAACAGCACAGAAGTACCTGAGGGATACAAGGTACTCATTTTTTTAATCATTTCTACAAGAAATGGATTCATGTTGAGAACAATGGTGTCAGCATTATGCTCCTTCCCGTCCTACCTTTTACAAAAACAGCCCTTGACTTATATTCATTTTCAAAGACATTTATACACCGACAACATGGTAAATGAACAACTAGAACATGTAAATTACCAGGTTCTCTCATTTTGAAAAGCATTAACGGAATTTGTCAATCCCCCGCCGTGTCAGAAGAATACATAGCCTCCAGGTTGTTGTTGATTTGAAAATGCAACACAGTTTTTAATTGTTCGAATCATGGTTAAAAGGGAATCAGCATTGTTCTCACACCTAGGAATCCTTGAATGTTACTTGTACTGTGTGTATGTTTCAATATGTATCTTCAGTGTTTAAGGCTTTGGCTAAAAAAAATATTTTTTTATTCCAGACTTTTTTTAGGATTTTTCGGATCTTTGATCCTCTTGCTCTGTTATTTATTTATTTATTACTTTTTCCCCCTCTAATAAACCCTCTTGTGGACAGGTGTTGTAAATTTTAACATTTTTGTAGCGTTTCGCTACAAACACTAAACACAGTGCATAAAGTTATTGTCCATAATTGTTATTGTGCACAACTCTAATGCCGCTGTGATGTCCATATCAAATAAAAGGAATCATCATAGACAAAGGTGTAACTCTTTAGTTGATGACTAAAAGTTAAGAAGCACATACCTCGTACCGTGAAATGTTCTTGTTTAGTGTGCAAGAATTCATGCCAAAAACAACAGTTAATTGATCTCACAGAACCCCCTGGCCCCTTTAACTGTGTATTCTCTGGGGTCAAAGTTGGGGCTCTCTCTTGGGGAAGGGTTCACCCTCATGATTAGAGATGTAGACTGTTGCAGAAATGCAATGCTGTGAAACCCCTGCTGGCAAAAAAGCTTACAGATGGGGACCAAGGGCCTCTCCATGGGACAGGCATGCAGCACCGGGCTCTTTATGGGCCCATAAAAGAACAACAGACACAGACTTCAGACACTTTTAACTGCAAACAGTGGGCCCCAGAAAGACAGGAGCGTCTGTACGGGTGCATGTGCGTCAGAAGGGAGCCAGGGGGAAAGAAATGAACCCACATGTTCACGATTTCCTTTCCTGCTCTAGGGGAGTCTGTTCCCTTCTGCAGTAGCCACCTAATATTCAATGAGCAGTATGGTTTCTATTATAGAGCTGTGTTAATTGGCTGAGTGCATGCATCATAGGGTACTCTCCGGCACTCGCAACCGGCTTCAGAGCATAAACTGTACCCATAAATGTGTTGTGCAGAGGTCAATGAGGTAGATGCAGCTTTGATCATAGCAGTTCAAATGTTACCAGTCAAACCCAATGTTACAGCCCTGTCTGTCTCGTCCGCAGCCATCACTCTTCAGCATGATGTCCCGTCCCACTGGGGAGGTTTACGATGTCCCGAGCCAGGCCAGACGAGCATCAACAACTCCACAACAAGTGCCAAAGTGCAGCAGTCCGGATGACTCTTACGTAGGTTTCCAAAATGTAAAGGGGTTAATGAATGAGCAACCTACAATGTGCTTGCTTTCAAATAATGCAGTCTAAAGGCGTCTTTGACATCTTTGTTCTTGTGCACAGGTGTATGCAGTTCCACCGCATTTTTCTCAAGACTCAAGCTATGACATCCCTGTTCCCTCGGCCACAGAAGCCCAACAGAAAATGACGGCTGGATGCAGTACCATTCCCGGCCCCTGCAAGCCTGAGTGGATCTATGACGTGCCAGTGGGTCCTGAGAAACAAAGTCTACCCGAAGGCTCCTATGACCCCTCCAAAGCCATTTGCAGCCAACTTTTTGACACTTTTCCAGCACGGGCTTGGCCCGTTCAAAAAGGCAGTTGTATTGCCTCGCTCTACGATGTACCAAAATCCAACTTGCCTGACATCTCGAGTCCACCCAAAGTGTTGCCAAATGTCCCCACTTACGACAAGCCCCCAACTCAGAGGCTTACAGAGGATCTGGTATATGCGGTTCCACCCCAGGAGGATCCCCTCGCTCGAGGTCTCAGTGATGCCCCCAGTGATCATATACCCCTGGAGTGCAGGAGCGACTCAACCGATGCTAATGTCCTTGCGAGGGTGCGTCTCCAGCGAATGAGGAACTTCATGGCCTGCACAACGTTCCGGGGACTTCCTGGAAAAGGGGAGTCGTTCGCGTCAGAGGACAGCGAACGAGGTAGAAAGCTGCTTTTCTCTGCGGCAGAAAGTCAAAGAATAAGTACAGCCTCCAGCTCCTCCACCAGCTCGTGTGACTCTCTGGCCCTGAGCTCGTCGTCTCCCGAGCCGCTGCGAGAGATGACGCTCAGCCAGGACGAGGCCTGCTGCAGGCTCCTGGACCTGCGGGAGTCTGTCTGCAGGGCCGTCCCTTTTCTCATGGATTTTGTCAGCAGTCAATGGAGGAACAGGGAACATCTGGAGAAACACCTGACCGCAATCAAAGAAGCAGCTGAGGCTATTGTGTTGTCTCTGACGTCCTTTCTAACCTTTGCACGGGACGTCAAGGGCAACGCCCGCCGTTTGACCGATACCAACCTTCAGACGAGGCTCTTTAAACAGCTGTCCATCGTAGAAGACTCGGGGGTGATCCTACAACAAACACTGAGCGCTCTGAACACGGCTGGCTGGCCCCTCGACACACTCTGCCAGGACCCCAGTCAGGTCCAGACCCCTGACCAACTGGAGCGTTTTGTCATGGTGGCGCGGACTGTTCCAGAAGACGTCAAGTGCCTGGTCTCCATCGTCAATGCCAATGGCAAGCTACTGTTCAGAGCCCCTCCGAAAGCTCCGGAGCCTCTCAATACCAAGGGTGGCCTAGAGACCAAGGAAAGTCCTGATGGAAGTGAACAAGGGGGGAACTCAGTGGAGGAGGACAACGACTACGTGGAGCTACAGGTATGAGCTTCTTATATCCAAAAGCCCTTGGACAGAACGTTTATTCAGCACAGGCGGATTTTTAAGAAGGTTGTTAATAAAATGGTGCTGTTGTGTTTCTCAGTGCCCCAATCCGCCTTGCTTTTTTACAGGCGGGCCCTTGAATTGTAATTATTTTTTAGGTGTAAAATTTGGTAACACTTTATTTTGACTTTTGTCAGACAAAAAATGACTTTGAAAAACAGCAGAAGGAAGTGCAGAAGGAACCAAAAGAAAACGTCCCAGTCTCAAAGGCACAGGTTAGTGTTTCCTATCAATCTGCAATGATGCTGTCCACGATTAAGGACATTCCTCCTGGTGAGGAAAAGACATTGTGGCCCGTAAGACATAATACGAGTGTGTTTGTTGGATGTGTCCACTGCATAGGCTGAAGACAAGTGTCTCTCCTCCGGGTCCGGCGGCGACACAGAGGAGCCGCGATCGTCCTTCCTGTCGGAGCACTGTCGGCTCTACTTCGGTGCTCTCCACAAGGCCATCGGGGGGTTTGTGGGCAGCCTTCGGGACGGCCAGCCGCCGGAGAAGTTCATCTCGAAAAGTAAGCTGGTGATCATGGTGGGCCAGAGGCTGGTGGACACCTTGTACAGGCAGGCCCAGCAGGGGGGCTCCTCCCAGAGCCTCCTGTGCAAGAGCAATCACTTGTGTGCTCTCCTGAAGCAGCTGGCCGTGGCCACCAAGAAGGCGGCGGTGCACTTCCCGGACACGCAGGCCCTGGATGAGGCTCAGGAGTTTGCAAAGGAACTGGCCCAAAGAGCACAGCACTTTCGGACATTGCTTGACCTGTGAGCGTGCGCGCTTGGAGCTTGGACCTGTTTGTAGCGCTTTTATGTTCATGCCATATTCAGCTAGATTAAAGCTTCACGAGCCAAAGGATGCTTTCTGAATGCAGGTACTGGTTAAAATAGTAATACCTTGAGGAAAAGTGGCAGAACAATTGAAATATGGAGATGTATTTCGTAGCACAATAAAATACTTTACAATAAATTGCACATTTAGGATACTGTACTCAAGCCAATTTAAAAATGCTTTGAAAATATGTAAAGTATAACATAATTTGTTTTATATTATTTACAAAAGAAATGTATTCTCTTAATAGTATTTGTTATATGATTGATTTATGCATTTTATTACTTTATCGTGTAAAAGGTATCCTCTCCAGGGTAGTAGTCTAATACAGTCTACTTTTTATGAACAGCTATGTAAATATTTAAAAATAAATGTGTTACGCATTCCCAAACAACATTTTTTTTACTTACAACTGAAAACTCATTAATTTTGTGAATGTCTGTCTGAAGGGTTCTAAAGTGAACCATGAGTGCCCTCCCTCTCAAGAAGGAATATGGTATTTAGGTGGAGAGTTTGTTTCGGTTGAATAGTTCCTTTGGAAGGTTCATCACTGGGAAATTAACCAGAATTATATTTATGATAAAAGCTGTTAGAATTATCATAATACTAAGGAATGGTGCCTCAATGCTTTATTTATTAGCTCCTCCAGCATAGGAAACACTGGACCTTCCTTTCCAAACAACGTATGCTCCCGCCAGACCAGAGATCACAAGGGTTAACCCTAACCCAGAAGAAGAATCAGAATTCATTGCCACATATGTTACACATAGAGGAAGTAATATACTAATATCCAAGCCAGCATTAACAACAGCTAAATTAAATCAATTAAATTAAATTAAACAGATAAGTTAAAACACGTATATGTTTTCATGGTGAGAGAAACCACTGCAAGTGTTCTGGGGATGAAGTATTTGGATCAATAGAGGACAAGGACTTAGTTCATGAGACCAACTGCTGACGGGAAAGAACTGTTTGTGTGTTGTGTAAGTCTTGGTCCTAATGGACCACAGCCTCCGGCCCGAGGGAAGGCGCTTAAGGAGTCTGTGTTCGGGGTGAGAGGGGTCGGCTACGATCTTACCTGCCCGCTTCAGAGTCCTGGAGTCAAACAAGTCATGAAGAGACGGCAGATTGCAGCCAATCACCCTCTCTGCAGAGCGGATGACATGCTGCAGCCTGCCCTTGTCCTTGGCTGTGGCTGCAGCGTACCACACGGTGATGGAGGAGAAAGACCATCATCGTCTTTGGCCAGTTGAATTTCTTCAGCTGATCAGCTGGAAGTACATCCTCTGCTGAGCCTTTTTGGTTATGGAGCTTATGTTCAGAATGAATAATTAAGATATAAATGACAAGTAAATATAGAAACCTGTCAATGAACAAATTCTTATCCCCAAGAACAAGTAGCATCAGTGGAAGATAAAATGATGAATGATTAAATCTCCATAATTGCATAAAGTAATGTGCATGTTGAACAGTCTCATAGATATTACACATGAGTTACGGGTCAGTTTCTACTGAAGCATGTTGATGTCAAGTGTGACATGAGTTTATTCATAAAGAGTAGGGATGTCAAACTGATTTCAGGTACGGGCCAGATACTAGGAGGCTATTCCGATCATCTTCTCCACAAAGCAACAGGGTCAAAGGAAATGTAAGTGATTGGGAATGCAGCTCCTGTTTGCAAGTCCACCAGTGAGTGACTGCTGCCCTCTAGCAGACTATATGCAGATATTATTGGATATGTGCACGACTGTTTCCATGATGAAGGGACATTTGGACTTTGCTCTATGACCCATTGTGGTTTCTGAGCCTCATAACATTAAAATCTATAAACGTATCTGCATATATTATTAAACAAAATCATAATCTTCTGTACTGATCTTCTGGATAATTTAAAGGAAATAATTCTGGTCAAAACAATTGCTCCATGGAGGCTTTTACAAAACCGCTGTTGCATAACTTACCTGCTGTAAAAACACATTTGGGCACTCCCGGGGCTTTTATTGTCATTTATTATTGACATCTCTTAAAACTCTTTTCCTGCAGCAGTTTGAGGAAACTGTTGGTTGTGAGGGCTTAGGTTTGGTCTCAGCATTTGTAGGGACACTACGAGCCCCCCCACCATGTTAAAAAAACTTAGTTAATATTATGTTGAACAGGCAAACTTTATTAACATATGCTAATGTTTGTGTGACTTGGCCCTGATTTAAATATAATAACAGTGATCAAATCTGTTTAAATACAAAACAGTTTTGCACCAAGTAAATAATAATGACTAATAAAATAAATTGATAAAGATTATGCTAAAATGCACTACATACACAACAGTATATTCTATATCCAAAATATAGTTTAAAAAAGGGGGAGGTGCAGGTGATTGGACACAGGTGGAAACAATCAGACACTGCAAACAATCACAGGGGAAGACCGGACAAGGCAAGTGAAGTTACCCAGGGACCCAAGAGACATGAAACTACGAAACAAAACATGAACCCAAACCGTGACAGATACCTCCGTTTTTCATTCACAGAGATGAAATGTTGGCATTTATTTTTAAGCGCAATCTTGTCCAGCGCAACTTAATACAGGCACAAACACTTGGCCAAAGAGACCCCTACCTCTCTTAACATTGCCCTAAGAACTCCTACAACTTCCCAGTAGCTAGTGATGCTGACTGGACACTTCGTACGGAGCAGAATGTCGCCCCCCCACCCGAGAAAGTGTGCAATTTTAAAATATTAGGGACCCTATGCAAAGTTATATGCAAACCTACGCCCTTGGTTGATCCAATCACATTTATAAAAGTAAATATTAAAATCCATTGTGATACCTAACTAAACATAACAGGGTAACTACAATTCTAACACTCATTATCATTATCACACATAATATCATTTCCACCGCTAGGCTGCTTAAATCTTGAATAGTAAGCACACATTCACAACTGCTGAAGACACTTATGTGGAGGACCACGGCTCCTAAGAAAGAGGTGGATATATTCTGTTCAGAGCAATCAGGATAAGTATAGTGTTTTAGCGGCCAATAAAATGTACGACTGTCTGTCACTCCTTCTTCTGTTTCCAAACTAAACTTTGGACACACCGTTATACGCTTTGATAGCCTGCACCACGGCACCCAATTACCAGAAATGACAGGGAAAAGGGTTGTACCAAGTACCACCAACAATCCTTGTTTCCTACCTTGAACTTGTATTCTCTCATTCGTGATGTTTGTGTACAACATGGTATTGGGAGCCAATCTCAGGTTGACAACAGGTGGCAGTGTCTATCAGTGTGACAGGGAGTCTACATATGGGGCACAGGTGCAATTCACCATAAATCAGTGTAGAGGCGAACCCGTGATTGACACGTGTCCATTACGGCTATGTCTGTGTATTGTTTTTGTTTTTACTACTAACCCTCAGTGTTTTCACCTCAACAAAGCTGATTGGAACATTTTATCTTCTGCTGTACTCCTTTCTTGTCACTGCTGGTCGCAAAAAAACTAAGATGGTGTTGGCCAACAACCAAGATGGCAAAGGCAAAACCAGAAAAGTCATACATGTACAACATCCATAAAGATATGGTGGAGTAAAGTCCTGTCTGAGCAGAACTCTCCCTTTGTGTGGTGTAAATTGAGCTTCTCTGTGCGTTGTTTACATAGCCGCGCCTCTTGGTGCATGTAAGTGTGCACCGCTGGCCGTGGCAGCCGCTCTGCACCACGTCCAAATGACTGAAGCTTTCCCGAGCCATGGCAGACGACGTAGCACAGGTGTGGCTCCCGTCCTCTGGTTCCACAGCGCTGTTGCGTTGGGATTGAGTCATGGTTATAACTTTGAACAACAATGAATAAGCCACAACAAACACTCTTTAACAGGGTAAACACCACAACACAACAGCTTGTGACACATAAACAATTTGTAACACTAATACGGGACTCACACCGTGATCCGCCTACATCTGACGTTGAGCCACAGGAACTCAGGTCGTGAACTCTATTGGTGGAACCAACTAATACATTTGGTAACCCTGTACTGGCTACGGTGATTGTATTTTGGGTCCTAATCCGTGTTCTCCCATGACAAAAAGGGGTCCAACCTTTCACTAGCAAGTTGGACATACTAAAAAAGCCAGTGAGTGCACGTCATGGTCAAAGAGTGGGCCGCCTACAAAGGCAAGTCTTCCCACACTCTGGAGCTGGTGGAGTGTGCCCTTCCGGGAGTGGACGTGTCCCCACCTGAAGACGCTGTGGTTGGGGAGGGCCGGGGGAGACGAGAGCGTTCTTGGCCTGCTCAGACACCCCGGCCATGCTGAACGTCCCCACGCCCCTCATGGTGCTCTGCTGTGCTCTGCTGTGTGCTGCGGTGAGTGGATGGAAAAAGTCTGCTTTCCCCCCTGTTGAGGTTGGGACAGTTCATTGTGCAGTCATGTAAAAGGGAGTGAGGCGTGAGGTCCTTTAACGCTGTTAACCTTCTGTGTTTTGCTTCAGGTTTATGTTACATTGGCCGGGACTACGAATTTTGGTCGTAACGAACTTGACGCTTTCCTAGCCCGAGCACTTTCTCCTTAACTTCATGAGCTTGACCAGCTGCAGAAACTGATGCTGACTGTGTACAGTTTATTATATGGGGGGTGTCTTAGAAACACACGCAGTGTGGTCAAAAGTCCTGTCCATAAGCTGTCAACAGCTTCCAATTGAATTAGGCCGTGGTTCATGTCAGTTAGGCCGTGGTTTACGCTTGTCTTATTTCATCTGATCTTACCAGGAAGCATTAACTGTCTGAAGTCTCAATGATGGAGGGCGGTGTCCTCGCTGGCGATGCGTTGTGACCTCAGTGGGGTTTGGGCAGAATGTGGGCATAATGCAGACAATTCATCAAACCGAAACCTCCACCAGCTTCCAGAGAGATCTGGTCAAAGTCTTGTTACGCTGCTGCATATGAAGCGCAATATTTCTTCATTTTTGTTCCTTCAGTTTTGAAGCAGAAGTAGGAAAATGTTTTCATCAATAAATTACATTTTTTATCCCGGGATATTCTTCAGTGAAAGAAGTCTACTAAAATCAATAAATATTTTATGAAATTAATGAGGCTTACTTTGTGAAAGGATTATTGAAAATCAAGTATCCCTTGTTTTATAACTTCTCCAACCAGTCAGGTCTCATTCAACTGTCAACTGGACACAGATGCGTAAATACCGTTGTGTTCCAATCTCAAAAGTCTCTTTGAATACACAAACGTCATCACTGCGTCATTTGTAGATTTGGACGACATCTGTCGGATTTCCTTGTTTTGTTTCTTTGGACACTGGTCACATTCTGCACACCATGAACCATCTCCTCCGTAAAACCGCTTCCGCGTTCGCTAGCGGTGTCGACGGGGTAAAATAACAAATATAACAAACAAGCAAATATAATGGTCTCAGAATATTTTAATTTTTAGTAACTTTGGCCAGACAGGGTTGGCCAGTCAGCAGGATCAATCGGTTCTTCCCTGATGGACTCATGGACATCAGAACTTGTTGTGGGGGAGAAAGTGTCTGCAGGCTGTAGTGCAGAATCAGGGCGAGTTGTGTCTGTTGCTCCTTCACCTGAAGGCAAATACATAGAATTGATGTTCATCTATTAATACAGATTATGGCAATAGGCAATACAATGACTGATTTTTTCTCTTGGTCATATGTTGAGATTTATTACTGATCTTGTGAGTCATACGACAGGCAGTAAATGCATCTACATTTTTTTCTTCTGTTAACAGGATCAGTAGTGTTTTAGAGTAAACAATTATTCAAACATTTGAATTAGGTGTAAATAAATGATTGTTTTGTAAGTGTAAAGTCAAATACAGATTATTAAATAGATTACCTGCTCCATGCTCTGTTTCACCGGCTGCTGTGCTAGGTGTGGTCCTACATGTCTCTTCACCTGAAGCTGTATTTAAGCACAGAATAACCACATCAGTGAAGTTCTTTAAAATGATGAAACGATCAAGAATGGGGTTGAAAGTCGTTTACAATGAATGGAAGGGTGAGGTCATATTTTGAGTGAATTCAACTATTACAGATGATTATAGCTTTATTAATACTACCACCAATAACTATAATAAATAAAAACTTAAAAGGTTCAGAGAGAGGTGAACCTGGGGATCAGCTGAGCTTTGTTCAGGAGGTGAGTGTCTCTGCATTACCATAAATACAATCCAGACAACATATTGTGTGGAATGCATATATATACCAGAATACCATTTGTTAGTAATGATATTAATACATTTTATTGAAATAGCGCTTTACATGGTACTCAAAGACATTTTAAAGTAAAACCAGTACATATATAGCACAGATAAACAATGAAACCAACAAACAAACCAGGCATAATAAATGCAATTATACAATAAAAAACAGTTACTATCGGGTAAAAAAACTAATCTGAAGAGAATGCCTCGACACCAATGATTTGAGGCCTTTGTCATTTGAACAAGTAACGTTACAGTACAGTACAGCTTAATAATTTACGCAGATGAGTTGTAATATTGTGCAAATAATATAGGTAACGATTAAGGTGTTTGTAAAAATGTTTAACATTTAGACAATTTCTGATATTTAAGTACCTAACGTTAAATTAAACCGTTTTAAATTATGCGAATAATGGCTTGCTTGCTAGGAACGAAGCTGCTGACGCTGGCTAACGTTAGCTAACGTCACTTATGAAAAACGCTAGCTAACGTTAGCTAACGTCACTTGTGAAAAACGCTAGCTAACGTTAGCTAACGTCACTTGTGAAAAACGCTAGCTAACGTTAGCTAACGTCACTTGTGAAAAACGCTAGCTAACGTTAGCTAACGTCACTTGTGAAAAACGCTAGCTAACGTTAGCTAACGTCACTTGTGAAAAACGCTAGCTAACGTTAGCTAACGTCACTTGTGAAAAACGCTAGCTAACGTTAGCTAACGTCACTTGTGAAAAACGCTAGCTAACGTTAGCTAACGTCACTTGTGAAAAACGCTAGCTAACGTCACTTATGAAAAACGCTAGCTAACGTTAGCTAACGTCACTTATGAAAAACGCTAGCTAACGTTAGCTAACGTCACACACAAATGTATTCCGTTTCAAATCGGTAAAATAAAATCGGCATAATGGAGGTAAAGAGTGTCCCGGACAAGTCTCAATGTGGAACCGTGAAGAGGTGTATTTTGATTAGTGATTAGAATGTGTCATCGCTATGCTAGCTGGAAGGCTCTTAAGTCTTAAAGCACGTTGGCTAACAAGGGCAACACTAGCTGTGTAAACGACCACAGTGTTAATCTAAAGCATCCAATGTGTGCCATGAAATGACTTGTCTGAGGTGGAAATATGTAACGTTACCTCTTTACAGGGCTTTCTTCTCCTCCTGCTGCTTTGCTTCGTTCCTTTGCACCAGAGTTTGCACTGATGTTACGTTAGCTTGATCCGAGTGTGACCATTGCCTTGCAACGCACGCAACCATAAGCTCCGCTGCGCGTGACCGTCGCGCCCCCACCAAACACATATAACATACCGTACATATGGCGGGGGCGCCATGTTTATTTGTTTTAATCATGGTTTTATTTCACCTGGGTTTTATTTCGTTAATCAAAGTTGTTGGAAGAAAGATCCGTTATGCTAGAAGGCGCTACCCACGAACTTGGCGCCCTAGGCGGTCGCCTTGGTCGCCTATAGGAAGAGCCGGCCCTGCATGTACATACACTCACCGGCCACTTTATTAGGTACCCCATGCAAGTAACGGGTTGGACCCCCTTTTGCCTTCAGAACTGCCTCAATTCTTCGTGGCATAGATTCAACAAGGTGCTGGAAGCATTCCTCAGGGAGTTTGGTCCATATTGACATGATGGCATCACACAGTTGCCGCAGATTTGTCGGCTGCACATCCATGATGCGAATCTCCCGTTCCACCACATCCCAAAGATGCTCTATTGGATTGAGATCTGGTGATTGTCGAGGCCATTTGAGTACAGCGAACTCATTGTCATGTTCAAGAAACCAGTCTGAGATGATTCCAGCTTTATGACATGGCGCATTATCCTGCTGAAAGTAGCCATCAGAAGTTGGGTACATTGTGGTCATAAAGGGATGGACATGGTCAGCAACAATACTCAGGTAGGCTGTGGCGTTGCAACGATGCTCAATTGGTACCAAGGGGCCCAAAGAGTGCCAAGAAAATATTCCCCACACCATGACACCACCACCACCAGCCTGAACCGTTGATACAAGGCAGGATGGATCCATGCTTTCATGTTGTAGACGCCAAATTCTGACCCTACCATCCGAATGTCGCAGCAGAAATCGAGACTCATCAGACCAGGCAACGTTTTTCCAATCTTCTATTGTCCAATTTCGATGAGCTTGTGCAAATTGTAGCCTCAGTTTCCTGTTCTTAGCTGAAAGGAGTGGCACCCGGTGTGGTCTTCTGCTGCTGTAGCCCATCTGCCTCAAAGTTCGACGTACTGTGCGTTCAGAGATGCTCTAATGCCCACCTTGGTTGTAACGGGTGGTTATTTGAGTCACTGTTGCCCTTCTATCAGCTCGAACCAGTCTGGCCATTCTCCTCTGACCTCTGGCATCAACAAGGCATTTCCGCCCACAGAATTGCCGCTCACTGGATGTTTTTTCTTTTTCGGACCATTCTCTGTAAACCCTAGAGATGGTTGTGCGTGAAAATCCCAGTAGATTAGCAGTTTCTGAAATACTCAGACCAGCCCTTCTGGCACCAACAATCATGCCACGTTCAAAGTCACTCAAATCACCTTTCTTCCCCATACTGATGCTCGGTTTGAACTGCAGGAGATTGTCCTGACAATGTCTACATGCCTAAATGCACCGAGTTGCCGCCATGTGATTGGCTGCTTAGAAATTAAGTGTTAACGAGCAGTTGGACAGGTGTACCTAATAAAGTGGCCGGTGAGTGTATATTGAACATTTTCCCACTTGGTCCTTAATGCAATTTATTTAATGATATTTATGGTCTGCTGCAGTGTTAATAACTATTTGAGCTGTGTTCACAACATAGCATGATAAACAACTAAAATGTTGGCCAGAGCGAAAAGAACGTGGATAATACCGGAATAAATAAAAATCAATATATATTTATTAAAAACGAGAGCACGTACAAATACGCACGCACGCGCGCCCTAAATTGCCATGGCAACCGAACGATGACCCGACCGAGGGTATTTAAGGTCAGCGGACTTTCTGAACGTTCCTTTTGCACTTTGACTTGAACACGAACTTTAAACCTCTTGTGAAAGCAAACTGCTGAGAACGAAATCTTTGAGTTTTGGACTGCTGGACGGAATCTACTGGATACGAATATTGTTGGAGAAGTGAACGACTACATAACATCTTTTGTGGAGCACAGACGAGGCTGAAACAGGCCCTCAGGAGCGGCGGAGCATCGAGGACGACCACCTGCTGAAGGAAGTTGGCTGTGATCCGAACCTTCGGTGTTCAAGTAAGACAACGTTTTGATCCTCTTACATCCTTAGAAGGGTCCCCAGGTTATACATGACTAAGACACATTGAGTTTAAAGGTGAAGGAAATAAGATTTGATGGACAAAGACACTCAGTCGAGGATTTCTCCGTGTAAAATGATTATTGGAGGGGCGGGATGTGTTACATCTCGCGGGACATCTCTGGGGTGTGTCAACAATTAGTGTAGATGTTTTAAAACACTGTTATTTTGGTTTGAGGGTAACAAATCGTCGAAGATTAACATTGGAATTTGTGAAAAAAGATGGCGCTGAGAACGCCATGGAACGCTGAAATAAATGTTTTTATTTGGAAACCACCGGGTCCATAGAGACGGTTGAGGTGTGACGTCACAACGTGAAGGTGTAGTCACGGTGGTTGAAACTTACTTATGAATGTATTATTACATGCTCCATACACTATTTCTCTTGATATTTAACATCGAAATGCACTCTGCTCGTGGTTGATGCATTTCATAAGAGTGACAAGAGCGATTTGTTAAGTAACCGTATAGGACTGCATGTGCGCGTGCTGCACATCCCCCTTGCGCTGCGATGTACCACTCATAGAATAAAGAGGTGATCAATTGAAGAAGGACTGGTATCAGGAAAACGCCCGATACCAGTTCTATATTTTACACTATATTTCACACTAGTCTGAATGTTAGATGTACTCTGTGTAGACTGTGATAAAGCTTCCTGACTGATTCTTAATGTACACACATATTCATATTTAGAATAAACAACTGATAGACTCTATCTTCTTTCATATTTACACCGCCAAATCTTTCATTTTCTCATGAATTATGAAAAGAAAATGGTGTTGCAATATCAGACCTGGTCAGGGGTCAATTTAATAATATGACTGTCCGTGGGTTTGATACCAGCAGCATGTGTAAGGCCTCCTTCAGTTTTCAACACTGAACCAAATGCAAACAGTTTTATTATCCTGCGTTTTCTTTTGTTAGTGTATTATTTATTGCATGACATCTACTTTGAATCCACTTTTAATGCAATATGTGATGTGAGAAATGACCACGATGTGCATCGGTGATCTGAGGGTTGTGTTGTTGTTTATTTACCCTCAGATGGCCCGACGGTGCAGCTACACCAGCGTCCAGATCCCGGACCCTAACCGGCCCGGGATCCTGCGGACCATCCTCAGGATCAGAGGACCGGCCTCCCTGATCGGCACCTCACCTGGGCCATCTCCTCCCTCTTCTGCTACCTTCTCCTTTCCCTCTTCTTCAAGCTCCTCCTCTAATTCTTCTGGCTCCTCTTCTAGTTCTTCTAGCTCCTCCTCTAGTTCTTCTTCTCGCTCCTCCTCTAGTTCTTCTGGCTCCTCTTCTAGTTCTTCTAGCTCCTCCTCTAATTCTTCTGGCTCCTCTTCTAGTTCTTCTAGCTCCTCCCCTAGTTCTTCTTCAAGCTCCTCCTCTAATTCTTCGGGCTCCTCTTCTAGTTCTTCTAGCTCCTCCTCTAATTCTTCTGGCTCCTCTTCTAGTTCTTCTAGCTCCCCATCTAGTTCTTCTTCTCGCTCCTCCTCTAAATCTTTCCGTAGCATCCCCTCAATTTCCACCCATGGACAAGGTAAGTCTTTAAAGGTAAGTCCCCATGAACCATTATCTAAAAGGAGCTGTGCTAGAGTGGTGTGCGTATACCAGTTAAACAGCCGGTGGTTTAAAAGAGCCACTGGTACTCCAGACATTCAACCTTTGCCTAAGCCTCCTCAGGGACCCGGGGAACCATCGCAGGTAAGTCCCCCTAAGCCTCGTCAGGGACCCGGGGAACCATCGCAGGTAAGTCCCCCTAAGCCTCCTCAGGGACCTGGGGAAGCATCGCAGGTAAGTCCCCCTAAGCCTCCTCAGGGACCCGGGGAACCATCGCAGGTAAGTCCCCCTAAGCCTCGTCAGGGACCCGGGGAACCATCGCAGGTAAGTCCCCCTAAGCCTCCTCAGGGACCTCGGGAAGCATCGCAGGTAAGTCCCCCTAAGCCTCCTCAGGGACCTGGGGAAGCATCGCAGGTAAGTCCCCCTAAGCCTCCTCAGGGACCTGGGGAAGCATCGCAGGTAAGTCCTGGTGAGTATCGGCCGTTATGGGACCAGCCTGAGCCAGATTGGGTGGTAGATATGAGGGTTTATCTAGAGTGGAGAGACCAGTTTGACAGCTGGTGGTGCAATAGACGCACTGATGCTCCAGGTAATATTAGGAACCATAATCCAAATAAGAATGTTTATTCGTTTGAAAAGAATTTATCTGAGTTTGAAATTACTTACATGGAGTAAAATGATTTACATGTTTACATTCATTTTTAAGTTTCATCATGCTGTATTTTTTGTATTAAGTTGTATTTATTTGTATGTTTTTATTTGATAGTATTTCAGTAATAATACACTTTCAATCCTGGAAGACAGCTCCAGAAACCTGTTCAACCTCCAGCTTGGTCCAGATCCAGGCCTGACACCTCCATCCTTCAGTCTTCAAGAAGTCTGCAGTCTTCCTGAACCGCCATCTCTGGTCCGTGCCGTTGACCTGAAACTCACCTCCACTTGGCTTAACATCTACAATCTTCCGGTAAGCTGCAGGTGCCTCCTCCATCTGTATTTTACTTGCAGACGGCTTCAGTCTTAAAGTCCACTTCTAGGTTCTGGCAGTGAACTGCAGGAGCCTCCTCTGCCTGCATTTCACTGGCAGACACCTATAGGCCAAACCACTTACCCTTAGTCTCTGGCAGTGGACTGCAGGTGCCCCCTCCACCTCGAGTGTGTGGTGGGCAGCTGCATTTCAGACCTCTACATACAGCCTCTTTTAGCAACTAAAATCCTCCATCCGTCAGCCCTCCAAAGCCACCTCCATCCCTGGCCTGCACCTATCATCCTGGAAGTCAGCTTCTGAAACCTTCTCAACCCTTCTTCTTGTTCCAGCTCCTGGCCTGAGCCTTCACCCGACACCTCCATCCTTCAGTCTTCAAGCAGTCTGCAGTCTTCCTGGACCGCCATCTCTGGTCCGTGCCGTTGACCTGAAAGCCACCGCCAAGAAATGGTCCCTTCTACGACCGTCGGTCAACCTGCTGGACTTCGCCTCACCACACTTCGGGCCCCCTGACACGCCCGTATCTCTTGTGGGTCAAGGATTCTGTGAAGGGCCCACTCCTGGAACCAGAAAGTCGTGGACTACTGGTGTTTCTCCGTTTTGTGGTTTTTGTCATCTGACTCAACAAAATAAACCTTTTTGTTTTACCCCAACTGATCTGGTCTGCGTCTGGGTCCTGTCTGAGGTAACCGTGACAGTTATGTTCCAGGAAGCTGTGGTGAAGGAGCTCAAATGAGGTTTTTATTAAGTAGAGCCTTAATGTCTGCACTGGTGCCTTTGGACCAGATAATATGTCCACCCAGTCACACAGGTTGTTGATGGGCAAGAAGCTACAGCTGTGTATTACTGTTCTACCTCTTCCTCGAAAGGCCTATACAGATTAACTCTGGGTTTGTTGTCATACAGTCATCAAATGTTTAGTTTGTTATATCTATAAGATGCTAAATACATGTTAATGATTATACATATAAGTATATTCAAAAGTCGGAATTTATTCTTTCTACTGACGGATGTATAGCTAGAATTATCTTGGATTGGGAATCATTTCTTATTTTCTTAGATTCTTTCAATAAAACTGTTGGTAAACAAAACCACATCTCCCTTCTATGCATAAAATCTGTGTGCCTTAAAAATACTCAAAACAGTAACTCGAGTCTCTATTTCCAAGATGGAATTGGGTCAATGTTTATTAAGTTCTTGTACACCTTCATATGGTATATGTGGATGACAAATATTTCATTCATCAAAGATACAAAGAGTAGTAGCTGCTTACTGTTTCTTTTTAGTCCAGTGAAAGCAACACCCTGCATGATCACTCAAAAGAGGACCAGTAGTGGAACAAACTGAGATCATTTAAGTAGTAATATCACAGTGAAGAAATACTACATGTAGAAAAAGTGCCTAAAAAATTAAGTAAAAGTCATTTGTATTATGACTTGAATAACTATTAAATACAGTGGAGTAAGAAGTACAACATATTCCTTTGGATTGTAGTAGAGGTATAAAGTAGCAGGAACTATAAGTAACACTGTCTTGAAAGGACATATTGTGAATAGAGCGGAGTCTACTTTCACACAAAAAAAGAGAGTAGCCCGGGTGTGATTCATGGGGTTGTCAATAGACAATAGATAGTCTTTGGAGGGACTATGGCCAAGGGACACAGAAATTGTGAAGCAACAAAATGCAGAAAACTCCTCATTTTCATTTCAAATGCTGTTTCACTTTATTCAGAACGTCTTGCTTCCTGTCTCTATAAATGGAGGAAAACTGTAAAACACCAAGACGGGAATCAGTGGACACTGGATGACCAGACAGGGAGGACAGTGTCCAACATGACTCAAAGCTTCAGGAAAACCTGCATTTCTATTATGTGACACAGCGTTTTGTAACTGGGTGAAGAATGATATGTGGTTAACCCCTGGGTAGGACAGGAGACAGTGAGTCTCAGGTCCATATGAAGCTGCATTAGGGGAGGACTTGGACCTGATGGAACGCAGACATGACATGGTATGGATATGGTTCAATGTGGGCCCAAATTTTAGTATCGCCTAGGACAGCCAATGGGCTAGAGTCGACCCTGGGTGCAGTTAGCGGGGACCGTCAGACCCCTGCAGCACCGGGCGGTCAGCCTCATCGCACGCTGCAGTGAGCAGCCTGTTCAGCAGAGTGCGCAAGAGTGTCTCAATAGTTAAGTCCTAAACGGCCCCTCATAATATCGTGAACATTTTGAAAAATACTTTTGAAACTAGAAAATGCATTTCCTGCTGAAAATGCATTGGAATGCTAAAAGCTCAAATGAATTTCAGATAATTGCTGAAAATACAAAAATGAAAAACGCTGAAATGAATTTAAGGAAATTGCTAATACAGAATTTGCAGAAGCTGAAGTGAATTAACCAAAAATACAGATATAAGAAATAATGAAATTACTTTCAGAAAATGCAAAAATGGCAAAAGCTGAGATGGTTTAAAAAAATGTGTTGTAGTTGTAATTGTGGTACTGGTAATACTAGCAGTAGAAAAAATAGTGGTAGTTTTAGTTTTAATAGTAGTAGTAGTGTTACTAGTAGTACTAGTATTATTAGCTGTAGTACTAATACCATTAGTCACAGTAGTATTTGTAGTAGTAGTGAAAGTAATAGTATTATCATTTGTAGTAGTAGTAGTTGAAGTATTAATAAAAGTTGAAATACTAGTAGTACTTTTTATTGTAGTAAGAGTAGTACTATCAGACAGAATATTTGTCAGTGGCGGCTGGTGGATTTTTGTTTTTGTAGGGCCAGCCAATCAGTTTGAGTAAACATCCCAGTATGATTCAATGCAAAAAAGGGTATCAAACTGCGCACTGAGGAGTGAACAATTGTAAACGTGATGAGGGCAATTTTGATGGGGACAAATGGGACCACGAAGCTCTCACCATCCCACAGATGCTCTGTATGGCACTGCGCGTTTTATATGACAAACTTGTAAGTAAATGCACTATTAGACTCAGCTTATAGAGATTTGTGCATATTGTAAAACATATTCTTGCATTGTGATTAAGGGTTTAAATGCGTCTTTAGTGTAAATTTCCAGAGGAACATTAATTCCCTCTGCTCACTTTTAAGGCAAAGTATCATACATTTTATAGTGCTTTACATGTTGCAGACACTTTGCAGTAAAACCAGGGCATTTAGCACATGAACACAGATAGAGCAATAAAGCCAACACATAAAACAATCATATTAAAAGCAATTAAAACGGAGTGTACAACTTTCCTAGTAAGTAGATATTTTTAAATCCTTCCGCATTCAGTTGGTCCGCGATTGTCTGCCAGGCTTTTTCTCTGTTTAATTAGCTGCCGTATTCCTTTTTTTGCGTATTATATGCTTCACCTCCTCATATATTGGATCAGGATCATTATAAACATCAAGAAACATACTTTCTTGGGGCCCAAATTGAATGTAGGGGAAACACTTTGTATACCTTTTGGAATTCTCATTGTTAGTTTAAATATTTTCAGACAGAGACAAGCGCGGCCGTCCTTCAATCAGAGGGTTGGCGGTTTGATCCCAGGCCCGGCTCACCCGCATGGTGATGTGTCCTTGGGCAAGACACTTGACCCCAGCATTGCTCCTCTAGCGGTGACTACAGTGTTTGAATGTTAGTTACTAATGGGCAGGTGCCACTGTGTATGGTAGGTCCTGTCATCATTGTATGAATGGGTGAATGATGTCATAGTGTTAAAGCGCTTTGAGTGGTCAGAAGACTAGAAAAGCGCTGTACACATCCATTTTACCAAGTCCATTTAGTTTGAATGACAAACATTCTCTCCCCCCCTCACCCAATTCCATTATTTCAAAATAAAAGCCTCAATGATTATCTGTACCTCAACCAGGTACACCACTACTGCTCCTTCAAATACTAGTACAACTAGTACTTACTTCTTCTACTACTAGTACCACTAGTACCACAATTACAACTATAACTAGTAATAAACCTTATATTACTACAAAAATACATGTTTTCAGCTTTTCCTATTTCTATTCTTTCAACAATGTTTAAATTAATTTAAGCTTTTATTATATCTGTATTTTTTCAAATTCATATAAGCTTCTCCCATTTCTGTTTTTTGCAATTCTTTCAAGTCCATTTCAGTTTTTCTCATTACTGTATTATCAGCTATTTTTAGATTCATTTAAAAATATTCAGCCTTTCCTATTTCTATTGTTTCATAAATGTTTACAAATAATTTAAGCTTTTTTCATTTTTGTATTTTAAGAAACTTATTGAAATTAATTTCAGCTTTAGGCATTCCAATGCATTTTCAGCAGGAAATGCATTTTCTAGGCGCAACTGTAATTTCTAAACATTCATTTGAAAGACTGCATAAAAATGTTCACATGACATGAAATTCAAAACCCAATCAATAAAAAACAAATCAAACAATACGTTTTTGTGCTTTGATACAGGTGCGTATGCTGTGCAGGAAACCTTACAACCCCATCCACACCAGACTTCCCTGTGCAGGTACTTTTGACTTGTCATTGAAGTAAGAGAAGTACAGGACTGAGTAGTAAAAATGACTCCATGATAGCGAGGCAATACCAAGATCCTGAACTGAAGAAGCTAAATAGAATTAAGCCATTGTTACAATACAAGTCATTTTGCTGAAGATTTTTTTCCAAGGCGACTTACATGGCATTTGTAACCCATGGATTTTACTTTTGTGCCCAGGGAGCAATTAAGAGTTGGGTGTCTTGGTCAGGGACGCTTTGACTTGGCGCTTAGGGCAGCCAGGGTTCAAACTACCAACCTTGCGGTTCCCAGGACACCCTCTCTAGTCCATGCACCACCATCACCTTGTTTGTTTCATCATTGATACTTGTGCTTGTCTTACTGTAACATGCCAAAAAAGGCCCTCAATGGAAAAGGCCAATTAAAAAAACCTCAGCATAAACATTGAGAGATCTAATTCTAATAATGTGCCGACTGTCAGGAACAATTTAACATTTACAATCCCTGCAGGTTTTCTCTGAAGTGTAGTTTCTGTAATAATGGAAGTTTATTCCTTGAGAGAGAAGGTCTGGATCAGCAGCAGTCATAACCACATTTTGCCTCTTCAGCAGTGGCGGCAGTCTACGGTGTGCCAGAGCCTCCAGGTTGTGCACCGCTGTGTTCTGGGAGCCGGGAGTGAACCGGCTGCTCTAGCTTGCTCTGTGCTTTGCTTTGCACTTTGTTGATGTGAGTGCTCATTTAGACTGTCGGAGAAATGTACGGTTTCATTTTTTTTTTTACCTGCAAAGTTCACTTCAGTTTGGATTTTCCTCCTGATTAACAACCTGAACCCTCGTGCAGCTGGCTGCTCTCTTCATGAGCAGAGTTGACATGGCCCTGTTTGCCAACGACGCGTGCGGACAGCATATTCTCTGGGAAAAATGCTGTCCTTGGATGTACTTTGACGGCAAGCTGCTGCAGAGTAAGCTAAACTAATCAGGGCCCACCGGGAGAGTGCCCAACTCATTGACCTCTGTGATGGTCAGGTAACTTCAGCCACTAGTCAGCAAAACGTGCTTCGACCAAAGGACTCTGATGTCGCCATGTTTACAGAGCCATACAAAACGTTGGTTGTTGTTGTCGTGCTCTCTCTCTTTCACAGCACTGAAAACAGGTTTTTTAGTTGAAAGCGAGATTCTAATAATTGATTGTTGCTTTGGATATGAGCAAGGCCGCAAAGCTATCGCTAGCTTTTTGCTAGCAGCCAAAAAACAAATCAAGTGAACATGAAAGCCAAAATCAGCCAGGTACAAACGTTGATGCTGGCATGAGTCATGCTGATAACGCTGACGTGGATGCTAGCTCTAGCGGCAAGGAACAAACATCAAGGTTTTTATTTTTGGAACCAAATGAGATGCTGGCATTCGCTAGCGCAAGTCATGATGATCATAACGCTAGCACAAGCCACCACCATGCTAATGCTAAAACATATTTTACTCATTGCCGTTTGATAATCCAAACAAAGAGTACGGTGTAACTTTGCCTACAGAATTTTTTTCAATCCGATCGGGCTGTCTCTGTTTCAGCGCCTTACGTTTTTATTCCTGAAACAATTGGAAGGCCGTTGTTGGAGTAGTTACTGTGTATGAGTGACAATGAGTTACGTTGCCACTTAGCCAGAAGTGTTCCTTTGTCTTTACACATTTGGACACTAGTGACCTGTCTTCTGGATCAGTAAGAAGCAAGGCACTTGGACACACTAAGACTTAATAGTGTTCATTTCTGGGTATCAAAGTGTTCCAAATGCTGACAGTAAAGATGGTCAACAGGTGAGATGGCTGCTAAGGTGGAGAAGATGTCTCAGAGCATCCTGGAAGGTCTCCACGTCACTCGGTCACCTTGTCCTCCTCCGTTCCCTGCACCGCCATCTCAGGTGATGCCTTTCTACCCACTTAGGGATTTCTTCTACTCGCCGCCCCCTATGATGCCTCCTCAGTTATTCCTGGTGAGTCCGGTGACCTGGTCCCAAATCTGTGAGAATGTCAGATGCTCCGTTGCTGTAGGTCGCTGGCGCTGTGACTCGACGGCCCCGAGGAAGAGGAAGCTTTCCCACGGCAAGTGGTGTCTGTCGGTGGACCAGAGGGTAAGGAAGAAGGCAGGCTTTATGAGTGTCTTTTTGTAAACCGTTGACTGAGAAACTGAGAGTTTCTGTCTTGTGCAGTTAAGTCTCACTAACCACACTCTGCATGGTGGTCATGCATGTTCTCCTCTTTCTTCTGTCTCCACACGGCACTGCGTCTGTTGTCACACCGAAGGACGGCTGACACCGTTTGATCTGCTCTCACCTTAAAGTTATCAGCCCACTTAGATGTAGCGTGGTCACACCATGTTGTTCTGTTTGCATTTTACTGCATGCGTCAAATATCCAATGGAAAAAATCTCAAAAATAATAGCATAAAACTCCTTCGATGATCACGTTTTTGTATTTGAAAGCAATGTGTTTGTTCTCCTGATTGAGACATGAAGGGAAGGGTCATGACCCCTAATCCATTTAGGGGAGCTTGACCTCAGTGTTGTTTTTACACTCCTATACTTTTGGCACCAGAATCAGTATTTAACATTTTGACTTTATCTTTCAGCTTCCCTAATGTACTAATCAGACAATCCCAAATCTTTTTCTGGAGATTTCAACCACAGACTGTGTGAGGTGTGTCAGGTGTGTGAGTAAACTTTGACCTACAGCAACACATATCTGAGAACGAGGTATCCACAAGTGACCATGTACAGTTTATATAAAAAGTACACGCACACCCAAATTCACAATGACAGAAAAAGGGACCAAGATAAATTGTGTCTGGACTTTTTCCAGCTGTTAATGTCACAACAATTCAATTAAAAACAGAGATCTTTTAGGAGTGGTAACAAAATAAAAAACTTACAATAGCATGAATGCATAAGTGTGCACACCATGTTGGAACTGGAGATGCGGCTGTGTTCACAAAACAAAAGAATGACTTCACTAGGAGTTTCCCAGCCAGAGCCCAGACCTAAATCTAAGTTAACATCTGTGGGTGATCTGAAGAGGGCCGTGAGCATTGAGATGCCCTCTCAATTTTTTCTTTACATCACAAAAACCTGGCAATTTAACAAAACTTTTCACAAAATCTATAGGAGTTGTTGGACTTCTTTGACTAATCAATTACTTAATTAACAAAAAAATAATCTTTGTTTTGTCAGTATTGTGATGCTTCTGCAAATCAGTCAAAATTATATTATTGAGAGGTCGGAGATGCGTTCATGATGATACTCTAGGGATGTGTGTTATAATGCAGATGTTACCATGCTACATGTGGTAATACTTTAAGGCAGTACATTGCAAGTTTTATAATTATTTTCAAAAAATTCAAAAGAACACACTGGTTTTATTCATATGATGTGAACTAGGGAATTAGTATTTGTCAAAATATATATATATATATATTATTATTATATGCATACTTTGACAAACTTTGTATATATGTATATATATATATACTCTCTACCAGCCTCAAGGTTATTAAAAACATGTCATGTGATATGAACATCCTACAATATATATATATTTTTAAACAATAAGAAGCTTCTGTAATCACATAATATATTTATTGGAATAAATATGCAACATCGCACTCTTTCTCTCTCTCTCTCTCTCTCTCTCTATATATATATATATATGTGTATAATAGATACATCTTAACATATCTATTATATAGCTTTTAAAATTTCTATTTAATAGCATTATTACTGCACAATTAAAATATCGCTATTTAATTGGATTACATACCATCACCTAAACTCAATTACGTAATTGAAAATGAATCTCCGCTCTCTTTAAAAATAATTTGGTATTTCTTCCATTGAGTTGCTGTGAAGAATAAGATCCCCCCCCCCCCCCCCCGCAGTGTTTATTGTTCCGAACATTCATTCACCTGAGCTCCGTTGTTTCAAACCTGCTCCCTGACGTAACTTTCACATTTAAAAAAAGAAAATCTTTTTTATTTATTTATTTCGCAACAACATCGAGGCTACATTTTCTCTGGGCTCATTATTGGGACTGCCTCGGCGCAGTCACCAGGGGGCATGTGCATAGCAGCAATAAGCATCATAGTAATAATAATAATAATAATGCATTTGAGCAAAGCCCGCTAATTCGCCAGCCTCAGTCGTCGCCAGCAGCCGGCCGTGGCGTGATGGAGATGTGCGTGTAGGCTTCATGTGTCCGGCGGGTCTGCCCCTGGCTTTTTTTCTTCTCGGGGAAGATCATATTGGATGATATTGTTTGCAGGACGCTGTTCCTCCCGCAGCCCCCCCAGTCCATCCCGACGTAGTAGTGAATTGAACATGGCGACTGTACCAGTGTATTGCATCTGCAGATTACCTTACGACGTGAACCAGTTCATGATCGAGTGCGACGCCTGCAAGGACTGGTTCCACGGCAGGTAAGCCCGGGCCCGCCCGCCGCGCCGTGCGCCGCTGCTTTTTGTTGTTGTGTGTGTTGGCGCTTCGCAATTGTTTTAAACAAACAAAAATGGCGAGGTCTCGGCGCGTTTGACAGCTTTGTGGCTCTCGGTCGCCCGGCTGCATCTGAAGAGAGAGGCCGCGCGGAGAAGAAGGAGAAGAAGGCGGAGTTTAAACGCAGCCGGCCGGGGTTGTGACACATTTTCGCGAATAACGCGAAACATATTCTTCTTTAAAAAAAAGTTCCGGTGGTTTATTGAGAGTCGTCGGCGCGGTGGGGGTATTTGAATCGCACTTAGCGGGTGTTTAACGTCCCCGCATCGCCCCCCGAACTAATCCGCTCTCGCTGCAGCGGGCGGGCAGCGCAGGCAGCGGGGGGAAGCCTCGGCGGACTCGCCGCTCGTTTGTCTCCCGTTTTACTCCCTCCACCGCCGCTCTCAGGGGCCGACCTTTTCGGTATATATTATCTGCAAAATGCCCCATCTCGAGCTTTCGACGGCTGTTCCTTTTATTTTGCCCCGGACATCGAGCAGAAATCACGACTTGAATCTGAGCTCAGCCCCCCGTCCCAGCCTCCCTGCCGGGCTGCAGCCATGGCTGACAATAGCCCGCACCGGATGCCCTTTCTGGAGAAACTACAGTTATTAACATGCCGCCGGGCTCTGTGCTTTAGCGGGCTCCTGCTTGTGTTTTGTGTTATCTGACCGGCGGTGTCTCGTCACTTTCCCCCGCCGCGCTCGGGCTGCATCGGCTCGGCTCCGCGGTGTCACGCGCTACGTTTCCCCGCTCGCTCTTTGTGTTTGTCGCGTTTCACGCTGTTTGCCTGCACTCGCCTTGTGTTTTTTTTTTTACTCGGCGGTTTGTTTGTTTGTTTGAGTGTGTGTGTGTGTGTGTGTGGGGGGGGGGTCATTTTGTTAATCGTGGTTGTTTTTTGTCGTTGGGTGAACGAGCCCTTCAGAGGCTGCAATGAGCAGTATTTACGCGCCTGAACGTTAACCCTTCGCGGGCCAGCAGGTCGATCCGCGCCTCGGTGCAGGACGGAATGTGGCGGGGATTCACGTGAAATGCTGCGGGATGGACCTAACACAACAAACAGTCACCATCTCTGCATTTAGACCATACTTGTTCCCAAATCGGCTTAATACCGCTCACTATATCATTTATAATAGACAGCAGGACATTCCATCACTTCACCTGGGGGGGGGGGGTTCATGTCCCCTGATGAAATGCTGTAAACTGTCCCTGTATTATATAATCCAGTCACTGGGGTCTGTGACCTCTGCTAAGGGTCAACTACAGGTTGGTGTGGTGGCCTGCGCTGTTGCCTCGCAGAAAGAGGGGCAGAGTGTTGGATTCCTGAGGCTGAACGACCCCCCCCCAACACACACTCACACACACCTCCCCTTACCCCCTACGTGGAGTTTGCATCCACTCCTCCTGTCAGCGTGGGTTCCCTCCAGTTCTCCCCCCCCCCACATTCCAATGACATGCATTTCAGGTTAATTGGTTAATTAAAGAAGATTTCATTAAACGAATGAATGAATAGGTTAATTTCCCCTGGGTGTTAATGGTCGTGTCTATGTGTGATTGCCATGCGATAGTTTTGTAACAAAAGGGTAAAGATAACAGATGGACTCAGTAATTGAACTCACATTACAAATGATGATAATGAAAAAAGTTCGAAGGGAGAAAAAAATATGATGTCCTTTTGAAGGAGGATGTGATGGAGATACGGCAGCTATATCTGTCACAGGGGGTAGCACTTTATTGCAGACCGTTATCTCATATGTCCACGTGCATGTGACAGGATGAAGTAATAACTGCTAATAACATTGTCAACTTATAGAAAAGACTGAGTGGGTATGTTAGATGTGGAAATATGATAAGATGATAGCACGTGGGTACTTGAGTCTGAGGATGCACCAGGTATGAGTGAAAAGTAAAACCATTTGAGGAACAAGCTTATTGGCTGTCATTGAGTGGAATAAGGAGACTGGTATCAGTTCCTTTTTACTCTACTGAGGTGTGTTACGCTTCACAAAGACACAGCGCGGTGAAGTCACAGACTTAGGAAAAAAGAGACCATCCCACTGGTTGGAAGCGGCGTTGTTTAGGCGTCATCTCGGGTTTCCACCATGTTTGAGTCACAACAGCATCCAGGAGGGGTTCTTTCCACATGCTTCTTGCAGTTCTTCTGTCCATCTGTTATTGATCAGGACGTGCTTCAAACTCGAACTGCGCCTAAAATCGCAGAGACTCTTTTGTACTCTTATGAGTGAACAATTCATCAGGCCCTGGTCGCACAACTTCTGTGATGGAACGCGCCCGCTCGTAACTCGGCATGTGTCCGCACTCTGTGTCCTGTGGACTGTTCAAGGCGACCTCCCCGATCGGGTCGTGGTCAAAGCGGGGGCTGTAAAGCGGTGGAGGAACACATTTCATTCCCTATCATTTCTTGATTGTGCTGCTTGTCCTCCCTCTCTGCTGCCGTTTGTCAATTAAAGATAAACTCATTTTTAGTTTTCAAAAGCAGTAACAGGATGAGACAGCAGATGCCAGCGAAGCTCTGCTAATTAGGTAATAAACACATTTTTATACAATTGGTTTGAAATATGAGTCCCCCCCCCCTGATTTTGACATTGCAAAGCTATTATTTTGTTACTTCAAAATAAAAGCTATTGGGGTTTCACAAGCACTAGTAGGAATCAAACAGCAGGCATTACTGCTGGCTGTATGTTGCTCTACAGTAAAACATATCCGCTAAGTACATACGCTGGTCACATTTATTTAATAACAGCATTGTACATTTATTTTATGTTAGTGGTGACATAAATACATTTTAGCCCTGCATTGGTGTTTGCATCTGACGAGGTCACCTAATCCCACATTTAGTTTAATTGAATTGTTACTACGAGCGAATCTTTGAACAAAGAATGCTATTATCTAAGGTTTATTATTAATGCTGTAAAGTGCAGCAGGTTAACACAGGTAAATCTGTCCGCACCGTTGCTTTATGTTCTTAGCGCTTTTAGCACCGTTAGCTTCTAGGTCACCGTGTGGGGCCCTGAGTCAGCAGGCTCTGCATTTGGAATTTAGCAGATTTAAAAACCTATTTCTGATGAACATATTTTCAAAAATAACTTTCCTTTTAATTAATGATAACATTTGGTTCTGATATATTGTTGTCCCCCAATGCATGGAAACCCCCAAAAAGTTTTTTATTTAAATAATTTAAACTAAGATTCTGGGCCCTGGCATCAGTCACCATGGAAGCACAGTAGCCTGCACCCATTATTGCAGCTATCTGACTCACCTGTATGGACTATGTTGGAGATTAAGAGAAACTGGAGACACATAATAAAATAGGCAACAACAATATGTTCCTTTCCTACCCGTTCCCAGCACTTATGAATCTGTATTGACTCGACTTGGAAGTCCACAAAGCCTGACTGTCAGTGGATTAGCTCGAGGCTCTCACCACACTGACAGCACAGTGTTTTGGTTCTGGCTGATATTCAGCCACTGGATTGATTGTGCGTAGTGTTAATGGCTGCAGCTTAGTGGCATCAGGCTGCTCTTTTTCATTTTCTAGCGGGGGTTTGGAGATATCTGACGTCTATTTTGAGACAGACTAGACTTCGCTTGCCACACCAATACAATGGAGCTAAATGGAATTTCACTGCATTTATGTATTTGTCTTTCCAGATGAAATGGAATCACTTTTGACAGATTTCCTCTTCAAGTGACAAACTTTAAACGAAACGATGGGGGCGATGTGTTTCTCTCTTGTAGCCGTGTTGGACATCACAGGTCAGCTGTGAACTGCACATGTCGGCTCTCCTGATAATATTGAACCTACTCCTGTATAGATATTTCATCAGATACTGTTTTCTTTCTGCAGGGTGAAGGGTCATAATAGGAAATTCATTCATTTGATGCAGATGATTTACAAACACTTTGCAATACTTGGTGATGAAGGGATATAAAATATTTTAGTGACAACTGATTTACCTGATTATGCAGCTTATTTCATATTCATTATGCCATAATCCTGTCTGCTTGATAGCTGACGTTACCTGGATTGCATTTTACAGTGATTGACATGCTAACGAATGAACTCGCTGGGGAAAGCTAGCGCTACTATCTGGCTACGCTAAAGAGAATGACTCCTTTTGAAACAGCCTCTCGTTCACGAACCAATGGATTCACGCCCTTCAAACATACCGTGTTCTGTAACTGTACGAGTGGTTCACCCTTCCAAAAGGTCGCTGTGAGCGGCGCGTTGGGAGATTAGAGGTCACCGCAAAGTCTCAACCGTGCTAACGGTGCTGGCTGAAGTTGTTGGAGCTATAATTAAACTGCTGTCTACGGTCATCGTGGGTTCCCAAATGAGACAATTCTGTTGGAATGGAACTGAGGTATGGAGACAAAAACTCTGCTTAAGAGTTTACCCGCAATTAGCCTTCAACATTTAAATTCAAAAGTTTGCAGTAAAATAAATCACATGATGAACAGAGCTAGCTAACAGTCTTTATTGAGCTTCAGTTTGTTTCTAAGTTACATTACTAATGCGTTCCAGTCATTACATTTTGATCCCAAAAACGGTATTTGTGTCAATATCCTTTTTTTCCTTCTTGCGATAGATGCTTATCACAGGGCCTTGGCTAAAAAAAATTCTGACATAGCTAAATGTAGCTGCCATGACTGATGCGCCATGTCAGGGTAACCCGGGGACCTCTCTCTATTTTCCACAGCCATGGCAACTTGTTTAGTTTGAAGTGCTAAACCTCTACTTCCTGTACTATATTTACTGGTGGATGATGTGCATATGTAGCCCACAGCGCCACCTTCTGACAAACATGACCTTCAACACAACAGTTGTACTAATTAGCATTATTTCAAAATACTTCTATGACGATTTAAAATCCAAAGCAAGAATTGATTGAAGGCCTTTGAATCATCTTGAAATCATTGGATATTTCCATTGTACAAAAGTGGCAATGATTTAACGGAGGAGGAGGAGTAATTGATCATATGATCATATGTCATGGAGCCTGACCTTTATTACTTACTGAGCAGTTTAATGGCAGAGGATATTTTAAAGGGCTTCTCTTTTTGCACATTAAGAGTGAGGATCAAGTTCAAAGCAGCCCTTAGTATGGACCAAGCTTCACTACAACTGAAACCTTCACTTCCCATAATGCATCTCACGTGTTCATGCATGTGTTTGTTGTTTTCCATCCCCTTCCTTAAAATCTTTCCAATTCCATACACCTGGGCTTGTGGCACACTCTTTGTATTCAAAATATACAGAATAAAAAAACAACAACTGGGATAACCCTGATGATGTCATCATGATCGCTGTATATTCTCCTGCTATTAAATGCTCGGCAGGAATGTCAATAACGATTGTTTTCACATACTGAACAGTATTAATGTATAAGGGTACACCTTTAAATAGCATGGTAGACCGTTCTTTACTGCACTGTGTATGGAAATCCCACACGATGTTTACAAGGTTAGTGGCATAACTGTGATAAACATACATTACGTAAGAGTGCAGAAACATATCATATGACATTTCATCAGTATCTGCAGAGGAGGAGTCGTTTCTCTGGCACCTCACAAAAGAAGGATCAAGGTTGATGTAAGGTTCAGAAGTGAGAAAAGGGCTCAGACGTCATTCAGAAATTGCCCCACATTTAGAGATACGACGTATCTTGATGATTGTCATTCTGAGACCAACATGGTAGCACCACCATGGAGAAGTGGAAGCCCAGGAAACCGGATCCTATGACGTGCGTTTAGTCTCAAACCACAAGGAGCTGTTCCACTGTAGTCAGGGTGAGATGTTGGTTCAGCGTTACTGAAACCCTAGCTTACTACTTCTTTGGGAATAAAAACATGCCCCAACAATGTACATACAGACCACGCCTTGCTAAATACTCTTTCATAACACAAGAAGCTGTCAGGGAAAGAGCTTTTATGTACATTTCATATTTAGTAGAAATTGTAGAACTTCTCCTCTGGGGTGAACAAGTTAAGGATCAGGAACGGGCATTTTTATGATGTCCACAAACTGCCCGCCCACTCCTCTATCTGGACACAGTAAGCGAGCGGGGGAGGGGGGGCTTTCTGGTGGGAAACTCCCAGATCATTTCAGTTTGAGAGTAGCGGCTCCAAAAGGGAGGAATTCGCTTGTGCAAAAAAAAAGAAAATAGGCCGCGACAGCTGCTGCTTGGGGCAGAGTGGTTCATCCTCTGATCATTTGATTTAAAAATTGATTCATCTCTCCCACAGCATTCATTTAGAAAAAACAAGACGTTTACAAAAAGGCGTCATGAGAAATCAATAGTTTTCTAAATTGTTACAGATGCAAACTGTCAAATACAGAAAGAATTATTACATCAAGAGCAAACTGCCTTGTGCCAATTCCAGCTCCACTTCCTCTGCGAGCAGCTGTTAACCCGGGGTTAGAACATCGAATGCTTCTGCGTATGCAGTGTAGTGTAGTCACCTTTGACCTTTGCTGTACTGTATACCAGGACTGTAGGCCGTGATCCATTTCCAACACCGCCGACTGTTTGAGGCTCTCTGCCAGACATTTCATCTCCTTTCTGTAAGTCAGCATTAGAGGCAGGCTTTGCTTAAGGGAATTACCCACAAGTCATTGCAATGTGACATTAAAACAGGACAACCAGTGAACGCATGGAGACGTAACAAAAGGTAAACAAAGAGGAAGGCACATCCTACTGTCGCATAATACTGTCATATTATAATATAAACATTTAAAACATTAAGGATTAAGGATGGAAAAAACACTATCAGCCAATATTTACTAATTTATTCAGAAATTAATATTGTTATTTGACCTTGTTTGACAAAAAACTAATAAGGAAGAAATGAAAGAGATTAAAAAGTATGCAATAAATCCCCTGGATTGTAAATCGTATTTCTTGACATTGTCATGGTGACATTCGTGTCACTCCAGTAACATCTCATATGTGCATAGACTTTCATGTAAAGGTGACGCAAATTCATTATTTATAAGTGATGTAAGAATTGGCCTTTGTATAAAGGCGATAAAGTAGTTATCGCAGCTACTTTGTTCTGTGTTGGGGGGATTTGGGGGTAGGAACTAAAGGCTGGAACGTGCTTCTGCAACTTGTGTCAACAAACTTGTTTCAATTCATGGTTCAAAAAGGTTTGCGCGTGTTGCAAAGCGATTCACCTCCAGACCTTCAGGTGGAAAAACGTGTTTTGTTGAAGACGACCTATTGAGTGACGTCTTTGGTTTGTTTATTTATTTATCAGAGACTTTTTTCCCCCGTGCATCACCACTGCTGCTTTTCAATGCCTTTTTTTTTTGCGGACATATTTGGGGCGCGGAGGGGAGATGGGGGGTGTAAAATATCAAGTGCAATGTATAACTATACTCTGCTTTTGATAACATAATTTACAAAGAAAGGCGATAAAGCAGTCAATGAAATGAGACAAGAGTCTACAGGTAATTACGCTACCTAAGTTAGTTTATGGCTTTTTGTTGGTTACACTTACACATCCCTCGGCTACTCTGTCTTTTTGGATCCTTCAAAGTTCATGTTGTCGGTACAGTGTGGTTTTATGGGAGAATAATGCAGCACATTGAATATGAACCAGAGGAGCGGAACACGCCAGCCAATCACAGCAAGCCTGGCTCCAGCAGGGGGCCTGAAAGAGACATGCACTTGAGACAGGGTTCTTCAGGCTGACTGCAAGAGAAAATGTATGAACTTGCAATTTATGAATTTATGAACATTAAAGCATAAAAAATGTCCTAGTAGGAACCAGAAGAGTGCATGACGTGTCTCCTTTAAAGTTGCACAAGGCCAATGTGTGTTTAAGATCTTCAAATCCTGTTGTCACTGCAGTACAAATCCCAGTTCTGGGGAGAGACTATGATGTTGTTTTTAGAAAAAGATTTTTTGGAACGTTTTGACGGTCTGAATTAGCTACTTATGCACATTCAAATAAAGCTGAAACAATTAGTCGTTTCGTAAGAATGAATTGAGCATAACGTAGTGGTTGGTCACAGCCCTGTGGTCACTAAAATAAAAGCATGCACATGAGACTGAACTAATCTTTATTACCCCCCTTCACAATATTCAGAACATTCCTTATTAATCTGCCTGGCTGTAATAGTTCATCAAACCTGGCACGAAATTCCACCTGGAATGATTTTAGAGGTCAAAGGTCAAGTGCGCAGCAAGCTTTCTGGTCCCCTTTCTTCGAGATATCTCAAAAATAAATAAATATTTGTACTAAAATACTTTTATTTAAGGATCAAGTAATTTGTCGTATCAGGTCAGAGGTCAATAACTTCAAAATTCTCACGCCCTTTTCAAACAAATGCAGGAAGTGATCCTGAAGTGATGACATCGTGTAGAGGCAGAGGTTTGGGGCAGCAGAGAGAGAGAGAGAGCTAGGGAAACCAAACAAGGTCACATTCCTCAACATTAAAGAGTGTTTCTCCTGTGCTTTCAGCTGCGTTGAGGTGGACGAAGATGACGCTCCAGACATCGACATATATCATTGTCCAAACTGCGAAAAGACCCAAGGCAAATCCACACGTAAGTGTAGCTCGCCAAAGTGGTGAGCGCAAAAAAACGCTGTGGCAAATGTAAACATTTCACTGCTCCACACTTTCCTGTCACGTGATGTCCAACTTTGAGAACAGATCGGACCGTTTTCAAGATGAAGCTTTTAATCTGTGTGAGTTTGAAAAGGTTTTGTTTGATGTTTTCTTTTCTGCTGGTCAGTGAAAAAGAAAAAGAACTGGAGCAAACACGACACGGGGCAAAGCACAGACATCAAAGCTGTGTTGAACGGCAGCCAGGTGTTCATCAAGGAGCTGCGCAGCAGGACCTTTCCCAGGTAAACCATCTCAGGCACGACAACTAAAAACAAAATGGTCTGACCTAAACACCTGGGATCACCTTTAATGGATCCAATTACTCTCACAATAAGTGACTCGATGATTTGGCCTCCAGTTCCTGATATTCCCACTAGAGGGCACTGTCTGATAACCTTTTAGAGTTCTGCCCAAGAAGCCTGGCGTGTTGCTGCCTCTGCCTTCACACACCTGATGGCGTTTGCTCCTCCCTCCATGTGGCTCCCAGCGCTGACGACGTGGTGGTGAAGCTGAGCGGCAGTCAGCTGACCATGGACTACCTGGAGGAGGGTGGCTTCAACGAGCCAATCCTGGTCCAGAAGAAGGACGGTCTGGGCATGTCCATGCCCGCCCCCACCTTCTACATCAGCGACGTGGAGAACTACGTCGGTAAGGACCTACCTGACGCAAAGCTTGAATATCACTGCTGATACGGCCTCTACTGCAGTAATACCACCACTGCAAGTCTTCTTACTGTGTGCTAGTTTTGAACGTATTTGATACAGTATGGCGTAAAACGTAAAGCATAAAAAGAAAAAAGTTGTTTTTCTTTGGTTTATTATTTCAACTGAGCTATTTACAAAACTCGAGGCAAGTTTCAACTTGTTTTTAAACAGGATGGTATTCTTGCAATAACTATTTTTGACATTTTAAATAGACATTATTGAAATATCGCCAATTTATGCACATAATCAAGCATTCGACACACGTGATACATTCAGGAGGGTTGGAAATGAGAAAATGCGACAAAATGTTCTGACAACAAATGTACACCTCTGCTGCACTACTGCTACAAATACTGTTGCGAAATATCTTTCATGAAGCAGGTCAAAGTTATTTTCAAAATAAGAGCATGAGCAAAAATTGAGATTGAGAAGTTGCTCCTTTCTTTATTAATACTTGGCTTTTGTGTGTGACACCGTTGAGTGTGGTTGAGACGTATTTCCTCATACTGTTACAGTTTCATTGATTACTGACGACCAATAAAACAAAACTTTGAAAGAAGGGAAGTAAACTCAAGCCATACGATCTCTTGTCAGCAGGGGGCGCATCGCTCCTATATTTTCCCCGTGCACTGAAGCTCAGTGATGACATCACTTGTTACACATCAACACCACACACATATTTTCTATCACCACCTGCTTACAGGAAGCTTTTAGTTTGTAGATTCTCAAGGGTTTCACCGTGTCTTACGTGTCCCCCTGTCACCGTCTCAGGACCCGACGTCGGCGTGGACGTCGTGGACGTCACCAAGCAGACGGACTGCAAGATGAAGCTCAAGGAGTTTGTCGACTATTACTACAGCACAAACAGGAAGAAAGTGTTAAACGTCATCAACCTGGAGTTCTCTGACACGAGGTAGGCGCCTCGGTGGAGACCGTTCCGTCGGGCGGAGGCCTGGGAAAGCAGGCGCAGCGCTTTACGTTTGTGCTTGTTTCTTGGGCAGGATGAACTCCATAGTGGAGAGTCCGCAGATCGTGCGGCGGTTGTCTTGGGCGGAAAACTACTGGCCCAACGACGCTCTCCTGGGAAAGCCCAAAGTCACCAAATACTGTCTCATCTGTGTCAAAGACAGCTACACGGACTTCCACATCGAGTGCGGCGGCGCCTCCGTCTGGTACCACGTCCTGAAGGTCGGTCCCGCCGCCGGCGGGTGGGTTGGGTTTGAGAAGGATGTGGCGCTACGATGCGTATCACGATACCCGGGTCACGACTCAGTATAACGCGATGCTGCGAGGAAGACGATCAAAAAAAAATTTTTAAGCGTAAAGACCAACACACCGCCGCTATATGCAGGATATCTGAGATACAAAAAAGTTGACTGTTTTTATCCAATCAGAATGCCTTTCCATTCCTTATTGTCTCATCAGTAAAAGAAAGAAGAATAAAACTGCTTTTTATATTGAAATTAAGTGTTTTACTATTGATTTAAAAAAAACAATAGTGTTTTTGATAATAGGTATTTTCTTACAGCCCAATAGTTTATACTGCTATGATTTTCTTTACGTGGATTTAAATCAACTCCATACCTCACACACTGATGATGACGATGAAGGTTGAGATGGCGGTGCCAGAAAACGTGACGGCGTTTTGTTCACAGGGGGAAAAGATCTTCTTCCTCATCAAGCCCACCTCCGCCAACCTGTCGCTCTACGAACGCTGGAGATCTTCGTCCAATCACAGCGAGATGTTCTTTGCCGACCAGGTGGACAAGTGCTACAAATGCACTCTGAAGCAAGGGCAGACGCTGTTCATCCCGTCAGGTCAGAGCCCCACTCGCCCCGTAGCGCCATGTAGGTGGTCACTGCGACCTCAGATCCAAACCTAGTGGCTTATGTGTGTATGAAGTGACAGAAAACATTCACCTCATGTCCACTTGATTTAAGGACATTCTTAGTATTTCCCAGAATTGATTGAAATTCACCATCAGAGAGTATACTATAATATACTATACGTGACGATAGCCTTCCCATTCTGTACATCACCATTTGATCCCATGTGGTGCAGGAACAACAAGGTCAAGTCTCCCGAGACCTGCAGAGAACAACTCCAAACAGACTCTCTAGACCTCAATCTGTTATTTACGCTTTGATTTGATTTTGGATCTTCTCCTCAGGTTGGATCAACGCAATACTCACTCCCGTCGACTGCCTGGCCTTCTCTGGACACTTTGTCCACAACCTGAGTGTGGAGATGCAGATGAGGTTTGGACCACACACTCGAGGCATTAAGTGGGACTCAAAGTATCTGTCCTTAGCCGACCTCACACAGTAGTTTCCACTGGATTCTGTGTTTATGAAAATACCTGGTGAATTGCATAGTTTGTAGCAGTAGACCTGCTGCTGATGCACGTGGGTGTTTAGTCCAAACGTCTCTCTTCATTCCTCCTCAGAGCGTATGAAATCGAGAGGCGGCTAAAAGTCAGAACTCTCAACCCCTTCAACAACTTTGAGACGGCGTGCTGGTATGTGGGACGACATTACCTGGAGCGATTCAAAGGTAAACTCTTCAATCCGTAGGGCGTGTTTATAGACGGCAGAGAGCCTTCACATCTACTGCCGAAAAACTAAGGACACATCAGACCATCGACTAAAAGGACTAACGAATTGTAGCACTTATAATGGCTCTCATCTGTAGCTAGTTGTAAATTGGCTTATTTTTTTAAATTACACTCATACGCTACAAACTTTCTTGTTTCTTGTTCTTCTGGGTTTGTATTCTTATAACTGAAATGCAATTATCGTCAGTCACTTTGGATAAAAGCCTCAGCTAAGTGACTGTAATGTCATTTTAAAAAATGTAACATTGATGTTTTGAGTTCACTTTCTTGGCTCTAATTTGCGGTATTTCAATGTAAGCGGAAATCCTCATGACGCTCGCATCGCTCCAGAAACGAGCAGAGGAGGCACAAACCGTGTGAGAAGCCGCGGGTCTGCCGCACAGATGAGGAGCTGGATGCTCTTCATATTTTTTCAGTCATTTAATCGGTGAAATCACGGAGTTCACAGATGATTAGCTTCAAACGGTTTGGCCCAGCTAGAATCAATTGCTCCATTACAAGCCTGTGTTTAAACTACCTTCAGCTGGCTCAGCCCAATCTGTTTATGTTTCCACTCTTTTCTGTGTTGTGTGTGTGTGTGCGTGCATGTGTGTTAAAGGCAGATTGCTATTGTGTGTGATGCACACTAACCCACAAAGTAACGCTATTGCCTTTTAACTTCGAGGTCGGTTCTTCCAGCACAATAAAAGAAAAGACTCACTGAGGTCCTTGATGTTATGAATAATTTCCTGTTTTGGTTGTTTTATGTCCTGGAATCCTTTCTGGAACGAGGTCCGGCAGCAAATTGAGTCATTTAATCCAGATCAAAGGACGTTTGTTCCTAATAAATCACAAATTGAATCACATAAATACTATGTGATCAAATAGATCCCTAAAGTTTGAAACCCAACAGAGTGAAACCAGTGAATCCCACTAAAGTCCTCCTGTCATTCACGTCCTCCACATGTCACCAACACATTCTGCTCAGGGATTGGCTGAGCCTCCGGTAACCACACCCCCCAACTCATGTCCTACCTGAGGACCATGATGATCCCGAATCTCCCAAATGTTGCGCAGCATCGACTGAAAGGAAAACAGCTCAATCGCTACGTGCAATGCTTTTACGCTTCCGTTTCTCCACAGTTTGAATCCACTTCAAGCTTTTAAAGTGATATCCCTTTGCCGATAGCTGTCAGTGTGACCTGTGGTGATTTGAGGATGGGGTTAGCTAACATTTAGCTTGTCATCTAAGCAGTGGTGTAGTGCAGGGTACAAATACTGCCATTATGTTCCTCTATTTGAATAGAGAAAATGCACAAAGTACACAAGCCATTGTAGGGAAACTAGTCGGGAAATGTAGACATTACAAGAAAAGCACACCTCATATTTTAACTTCTCCCTCTGGGGGGGGTTAGTCAAGCAGGCAAACGGTTCGTAACGAAAGAAATGTAATAAACATTTCAACTTTTTCTGTTATATTGGTAGGGGAAACACTGCATATGATTTCACCAATGCAATCCCACTTATACACTGTTAAGTTATTGCATTGCATTATATACCAATGCAAAACTGTTATACAGTTTTCAAATAAAACTTTTTTGCTGGATTTTGGTAAACAAGTCAAACACATGTTCATGGTGTGGCCCCTGGGAGTTAAGTTGCGTAAGTCCCTCTGCTTGGGGGACACTTTGCCCAAACACACGTTCATCCAGTTGATAGAGTCCAACACCTTCACGTGACGTCTCTTCGACAGCTCGTATCATTTTGTGTTTGTTTAAGTGAAGTCCTGTAAATATCTTGCGTGTTCATAACACGGTCTTGACTTTGTTAAAAGTTAAAAAGTCAGGATTCATTCAACCATAACGTTCAATTTCTTTTTCCGCAGGTTTACACAAAGCAAATAAGCAGCCTGCCCCATACCTGGTACACGGGGCCAAGATCATCAATGGCGCATTCAGGGCTTGGACTAAAAAACAGGTACGGACACGTTGAGATGTGTTTGTGTGTCGCTCGTCCATCGAAGCTGCTGTGACAAGCAATGACAGTTGTGTTTGTGCCCCTCGTGAAAGGCCCTCCTGGAACATGAGGACGAGCTTCCGGAGAACATGAAACCATCACAGCTCATCAAGGATCTTGCCAAAGAGATCAGGCTCTCAGAGGTATGCTCCCCAAAAGCCACCGGTAGTTTGGTGGAACCAGCGTGTGGCAGGAAGAGACAAATCCCGTCAATCCAGCCTGCATCCGTCTTCTGTGGTTCCTCGTGGTCCCTCGTGGTCCCTCCCTTGGGATTCTGATGAGTCGCCTTTGGTTGAAGCCCGAACGAGAAAACAAAAAAAAACATTTCCTAATATTAGTCCATGCAGGAGTTTAAGTCTAAAATAAGTCATTTATATTAAAATGACATTCATGCTCCTAAGAGGATTGACCCCAAGTGTCTTTCCTTGCATTCACTTGTCATTTCACTGGTAGTTTATTGGGGATTCGATTGCCGATAAGAAAACTAAAGCTTTGGTTCTATTTTTAGAATGCAACAAAAGCCATTAAGAGCGAGCCCAGCAGCAAGGCCCCCGTGGAGGAGCCCCCGTCCACACACTCGGAGCCCGAAGAGCCCGTCTCCCCGGCTCACGTGCCCTCGCCCAGCCGGGAGAAGACCAGAAAGAAGGCCTCCAAACCCCCCAGGCCTCCCAAACCCCCGAAGATGGCCAAGGCCCCGAAGCCCCCCAAGGTGCCCAAGGTCAAGGAAGGGGGCAAGAAGAAAGCAAAGAAAGCAAAAGAGACGTCGCCGCCTCCTAAACCCTCCAGCTTCGCAGCACTTGAGTCCCACGCAAAAGACATCTTGAGTAAAATGGACCAACCCAAGAAGACAAAGGTGAGCGCAAGGCATTTCATTGTGGAATGATTGCGTCCTTAGTTTTCACCTCAAGAATGTTGTTAATAACGGTTTCTTTCATCAGGCTGTGAAGAACGTCCTGAGCGTATCGGAGAGGGAGATGTCGAAGCAGAACAACGCGGAGAAGTTTGACATCAGAGAGCAGAATAAAAACAAGACTGAAGCGAAATGGAAGTATAAGGTGAGACGGCTTCAGTGGAGTCAGTGGAATGGCCGCTTGTTACAGGCTAAGATAAATAATATCACAATCCTTCACATGTTCAAATAAACCTTTTGGTATGGAAGACTCAAGCAGCGGTGAAGGCTGCGAGAAAAAGAAAAAAAAAGTTGAAACATCCAAAAGTGATTTGCACACTTCACTTCAAAGCAATCAGCAAAAATAATGATGTGTCCCTCGAGTCGCGCATTGGAGGCCTGCAGCTCATCAAGAGAAGAATCCACAAGCCCAGAGTTTACCTAATGGAATTAGGCCACGTCCATATCCGCTGCCTTCCCTCTTGAGTATTTACACATGCCCTCATCTTCATAAAAAAGGGTTTGTTGTATTGCTCCACAAGGAGAGGCAGAAGTGTGATTTTTGTAAAACAGGAAACATCGCACAGCTTTTGTGGAAAACTCAAAGGCAGACAGCCTTTTGGGCGCTTGCAGTCGCTCCGTCCATCCAGCTGCTCCTTCACCTCAGCCCCTCACAGGTGGAGCTGGAGGCCCCCGTTGGACGGTCCAACAGGCGGCCCGGACCCCCCCCCCCCCCGTTGAATTACGCTAAAGGTTCTTTAGCTCCTCTGCGTCGTGTGCAGGCCGCTTGAGGCAAAGAACGCGCAACATAAACCCAGGTGTCGCCTGTGGAGTCTTAATGGTTGCTCTTTGGTTTCAGTTTAATTGCACGTCATGATTCTCTATTACATTCCTCTCTGTCTGTTTAAAAAACGAAAAATGTCACAAAAAAGTATCATCCCTTTTCACTGTTATGATTTTTATCTTTTAACAGAAATGTTTCGTTCCAACCAAATGTTTCTACCGTGTGTTTCAAAATGAGTTGTGTAGAAAGTTACAGGTTGTTATTGTCATTCATTTTTTTGTGCACTTTATATGTTCATTTTCCAATTTTAGTTCAAGGGAGACACTTTTTGGGGAAAAACTACAAGTTCAGATATTGAAATGGGGAATTATTCAACGGTAATGTTTGGCTGATTTTAGCAGAATTCTGAGAAGATAGTAGTAGGTAAAAATATAACTAAATCCGAATGAACAGCTCTTAAAAAGGTCATTTTTGTGTTTGTTACCTCCACAGAATAGTAAACCAGACTCCCTGCTGAAAATGGAGGAGGAGTGCAAATTCGACAGAACACTGCTCTCGGGCAACAAAGACCGATTCAGCTTCACCATGTCGCACAAGAAAACACTCGGGTACGTGTGGAATGGGCGCGATAACAGGCCTTTGTAGGGGAGAGCATGTGGTGGGTGACGGTGATTATGGAGCCGTGTGCCCATCAGCACCAGCACCATTAGTGCCAAGTTGTCACGGCCTCATTGTCCTGTGGTTTCTCTTTTTCAGCTCCAAGACGCTGAAACCTCAGACCAACTCAAGTGTTTTTGGATCATTACAAAACCTAAAAGAGGACAAATCCAAGCCGGTGAGAGACGAGTACGAGTACGTCTCCGACGAGGGGGAACTGAAGATTGACGAGTTCCCCATCAGGCGGAAAAAGAACACCGTCAAGAGAGATCTGTCCTGTGAGTACTGAGTTTATTTAAACTGTCCTACCAAACACGCTCCCGTGTTGGCGGCTGAAATGTCAATCAACATTCATTTATTTGACAGGTTTTTCATTCTTTTGATCTGATACTTCCTGTGAAAATATTCGAATAGAATAGAATGCTTAAAACGTGTTCCATGATTCGAACAGGCCTGCTGTTAGTTTTCCTGGTTGGGTAAATAAAGTCAAACCAAATGGCGTTTCATTGTCCTTAATGAAAAGACCTCGTTTTGATTCAAAGTTGAAGCTGTTCTGTGAATGTTGTTCCTTTCAGTTCTGTCAGACATCAAAGAACCCATCCAGCCCGCCAAGAAACCAAAGTTCCAGCCGTCATCGGTGACCAAGGTTCGTACCACATGACACTCGACAACAGCCAAATGTTAGGTGTCAGGATGAGTCCTTCACACTGAGCGACGTTCAAAGACACCAAACGCCAAGGTGCTCCCGTAGCTGTGAGGGTCCCGGTAGGCAGGTGGTGTCGTGTCATCAGCTTGAGTTGGTGATTGATTTCGTGCTGAAGCGCTGTGAGTGGACTCTTTACTGGTGGTTTAAAGGTCCTATTTGGGAGTTTTCTGTGTTTTTGGTCTTGGAGCTTCCGGTGTTTTCAGGTCATGAAATCTTCACTTCATTTTGATTTCCCAAAACTGTCTTATTCATCCTTCCCTTTAGCTCCACCCTCTTTTGTAAAAACCAAGTTTGCGAAGGCAAAAATGTCAAAACCTGTGCTTCAAAACACAAATAAACAGAGATCCAATCCAATCAATACAAACCCCATTTAAAACATGACGGTGGGCTGTAAATATGTGTGTGTCCACTCTGTCCCACTCTGTCCCAACAGCCAAGCGTGGACTCCTCGGACGAAGAGACTCTGCACATAGACACGGAGGCCAAGCCCGAGGCCAAGACCCGAAACTCCAAGGTCAAGAAAAAGGGCGGCAGCGCTGCCGGGATCCTCGACCTGCTGCAGGCGAGCAAGCAAGTGGGAGGGATTGACTACAGCGCCAACAGGTAGACGCCCCCCCCCCGAAGCCACTTTGTTCCCTTGTGTGGCACCAACGTGCGCAGCGTTACTCTCTAAAAGGCCCTCATCGGGACCCCCCCCCCTCTCCTCAAATTAAATTCAGAGTCCATAATGGGCCAACCCACTGACAAAACAAACGGGACGCTTAACGACAATATAATTGGATGAAAAAGCCAAATTTTATGACTCGGCTTTGAGCTCGAGAGTCGACTTCCAGCCGAACAACCAGTCCAAGCAGGTTCAGTCGGCAGCTGGTGTGAAGTCAGTGATGGTTTCATTACGCTGTAATCGATCAAAGGCTTTGTGGCTCCGGGCTCTTCCCTCCGCCTGCTGCTGTGTGCTGTTGGCCTCGACTATTGATGGTCCACTTCCACCACACTGAAAGCTGCAAATGAGCTGTAAAGAGAAAGACAGAAACACGGCCTGAAATCAGTTTATTTCGCAAATAGTCGAGGGGGCTCTGAAGGGCTCCACGCCAGGTTTGACAGTCACTTTGCTCAAGCAGCTCAGCAGCTGACAGCTTCGCAGGTTTGTGGAGATATTTCCGTTACTGCATTTTTAATTTTTTTAAGTCGATGATCTCGTAATCGCACCGTTTTGTGCCACAGTTTGCTCAACAGAACATCTGGTGACTTCACAGTCTTCTTTTCACGCTACACCTCCTCCCGGGCCCGCCGACTGCTATGTAATGGCTCTGTTGTTGTGTATTCTTTATTGACGTACTTACAGTCAGCCACCTGCATCTCCCAGCACACAGGAGGCCATCCAGGGCATGCTGTCCATGGCCAACCTGTCGTCTTCAGACAGCTTGCAGCCGCCGTGGAGCAACAGCCAGTCCAAGAACAGCCAGGCGAAGGGCAACGCGCACGCCGCGCCGGCCGCCAAGAAGGGCGCCGGCGGCAGCAAGCGGCCCGCCAAGCGGCAGCCCAAGAAACCCCGCAAGAGCAGCAGCATCGAGAGTCTGGACTACGACGACGACCAGGACCACATGGACGCCTGCTTCAAGGACTCCGACTACGGTGAGCGGCCCCCTTGGCTGGGTCGGTGCCGCTTTGGCGAGAGATCGGACCGCCGCTGCTAACAAACAGAGCGACTTTGATGCATCAGCAGGGCGGTCTGTAGTCTCACATTCAAATTTGGCCTTGACGTTTTTTATCAGGAGAGGATTATAGGATTTGGGTTTATTTTTCTCGCTTACTTGTCCAAATCCGCCCTTTTGTGTTGCTCCAATGTGTGATCCCCCCCCCCCCCCCCCCAACACTTTGAAATGTTTGGTGAACCCTGTCCAAACAGCAGAATGGGTCCTTCCCGCTTGCCAATGAGCCATTAAGGCCCACTTTACATGCTTTTTGAACTTCTAATTGGTGTCTAATTAGTTGTTTCGTTGCGTGAACATTCCCAGGCAGAGATCTTCTGGCGGTGTGAAGCTTTTCTCACACACTCGCACTCGTTTCTTGTTGATCGTCCAATCATCTGATAATAAACGCCGTGTGAAGGCGCAGGGGAAGGGGGCAGTCAACAGCTGTCCCACAGCTGTCCCAGGAACCTTTTAGATGAACGGAAAGCAGAAAGAAATGTGCGCCTGAGTCACTTTCTGTGCTTTTCATATTGGCCTTTTAATGTTTCGTTGCCTACATCCTCTCACTCGCTTCCATGTCTTTGGTTTTTAGTCTACCCCTCGCTGGAGTCCGAGGAGGATAATCCCGTTTTCAAATCCAGGTCTAAAAAACGGAAAAGCAATGACGACACCCCCTACAGCCCGACAGGTAAACACCTGCATTCTCAACGTGTGGGTTTCCCACTCCACAGTTTCAGGGAGTTAACGTGTGCTCAACCTGTGCGTCACCGCAGCGCGCGTGGGACCCTCGGTTCCTCGGCAGGAGCGGCCGGCGAGGGACGGAGCCCGGGTGGCCTCCATAGAAACGGGTCTGGCCGCAGCAGCAGCAAAGCTCTCCCACCAGGTAAGTCACGTGACACGTTCTCTCTCGCGGCTCTGATGAGCACACCTGTGAGTGCGGCCCGACGAATGAGCCGTGTGTCCTCAGGAGGAGCAGCAGAAGACTAAGAAGAAGAAGAAGAGCACCAAAAAGAAGCCAATCGTGGTCGAGGAGCCCCTGAAATTCTCTCAGGACAGTAGCTCGCCGGAGCACAACGCGGACTCCCGAGACGGCAGCCTGACGGACCACGAGCTCGGCGCCGGAGCGGCGAAGTCGCCGGGCGGGCCGCAGCCCATGGCGCCGGGGGTCTTCCTCAGCCAGAGGCGACCGTCCATATCGCCCCCGAACAACAGCACCAACCCAGCGAGCACCATCAGCAGCAGTGCGGCGAAGGGCGAGCGGGCGGTGTCAGCAGACGCCAAAGGTGAGTTGACTGTGGCGCGCTGACGATGCCGATCTGTCCGTAGACCCACAGCTTTGGTCCGTCAACAACTATTGGGGGAGTTGCCTTCAGGCGTTAATGTTAATGTTAATGTCCATTAACGCCACCATTAGGTCAAAATCTCTTTGGCTTGAGAATAAATACTGTAGCTGCTAAACTCAGTCTCAGTTATGAAATGTTTATTATAATATGGGTAGATGAAATCCAGAGTTCTGATTGGTTCAGAGTGAGTCACAGGGGGTGCATTATTTAGCGATAATGTACAGTTGCTGTTCCATATCACTGCGCACTCACGGTAACACGCTTTGCGCGACCGTTAGTTGACATTTTAGCTTTTATCTTGGTGGGGATCGCCGACAAACAGTCCCACAAATGGTCGTTGTGAGGCAATGTGAGCTTTCACAACCGGACGATGAAGGTGGACGTCATGAGCAAATGAATGAGACGGTGCTTGATCTTGACCCAAAGCTATTTACATGCACATAGTGGAACAATTTTTTCTCAAGACTACTGAAATGCGATACACAACGTTTGGTGGCTACAACTATTTTGTGCTGAAAGGCAGCTGTTTACTTACTATTTATAATTTTGCTGCACGTCGGCCCTAACAACAACCCCCCCCGAACTGTTACATTATTGGACGATAAAGTACAGCCTCTCGTACCTTATTGCTTAAGTACATGATAATAAACACAATATAGTTTCACAATATTCTGGCCCCTGTATGCTGCCAGATTCTTGCCAACAAGCCCCTGGAACAAAAGTCCATCTTTATACTGTTTTGGATTTGGTTTTAATTCTCATTTCTAAACCACCTGTGCAAATATATTTCTTACAAAGAAGAAAATTGAGAATGCAAATAAGTTAATAGGGAACATAATTTTGTGTGAGACAGCTTTCACGCACACACGGCAGATTTGTGTATTGTATTATTTTACTTCATGGGGATTTGTGGAGCACTCACAGCCTTTTCTTCTTCTCTCCGCAGCTAAGCGGCTAAAGAAAGGCATGGCCACCGCCAAACAGAGACTTGGAAAGATTTTAAAGATCCACCGAAATGGAAAGCTGCTCCTGTAGCATGCAGCCGACTGCTGTCGGACTGGGAATTCATGAGCTGGGCCCCATCCCAGCCTCAGCCCCTGTTCACCGATGAAAGCCAAGCAATGGGAAGGGAAAAAACACATTGAGAGAATCACGCCGTTTTCGATTTCTAAGAAGAACATCACTCAAATAGGTTTTTTGCCTCTACTTATACTTTATAACTTTCAGATATTAAAGTGTACAGAGCCTACTATAAATATTTTTTAAGAGAACATGTCTCATTTTACTACAGCTGTCAGTTTATCAGGGGTTGCTAAAACATGAAGTAGAAGTACATGGCAGTCATTCCAAGATTTTTTGAAAGTATCCCTTGCATGTATTCAGTTGCATGCTCCCCTCGGCCTCGTTCGGGGGATTCTACACATTATCTCCCACCATATGGATGCAGCTTATCATTGCCAACCCAGAAGATCAACGTGGGAATAAAGGAGAAAAAAAGGCTCCATTCCAGTGTGTCTGTGCACTTGGGACTGTATCTCTCGGTGTTAACACTTGTGTTTGCAGAGCACTATCAGCGGCGGTATTTATTTAATGGTGTCGAGGTCACGCGCATAGGAAGGACTGTAAAGCACAAGGTGAATGGGGAGCAGCGGACATAGGACGGTGTGTGATAGGGACACTACGTGGGACCTGTGGCTGATGATAAGCCTCATCCATGTCAGGCCTGCACTTACATGGGGATACTTTCTCTCTTCCTTTGTTTTCACAGGCAGCACCGACAGGCTCCTCTCATCACACAGTGCAGTATATAGAATGTAGCTTGTACATAGACTTTTAAATTACTACCTTTTGTATCCTTTCCCCATAAGGCTTGATTTGACATTTTTACCAGTTTTGCTAATTATGAATATATCATACAAATATATATATATATATATATGGATAAACCATATAGCCTGGATTTTTTCAACTTTTGTTATAGTTTTTTTCCAACAGCAAAGATTCATTTTTTAACCATTTTTATTCGTTTTCCTGATGGATTTAAAAGGTGTTGCCTGGAAAACAACTGAAGAAATAATACATTTTATTGTCCTATGGCCTTACACACACAAAGCTAATTGTATTGTGATTCTGTTTGAACAAGAGACTGAACCTTGAGGAGGAAAATTATATAAAAAGAGGGAAAAAAACACCAGTTCTAGTATCCTGAAGGGTTTTCGGAATTATTTTACTAGCACCTTGTGAAGTGTTTATGTGTCAGTGATGTAATTTATTAATGTTTGTAGCTTTTTATACTTGTACAATTCTTAAAGAGTTTTTTTGTTTGGTTTTTGAATATATCATCAACTTGTGAAATGACCCCATTTTGGTTTTCCTGGGGTGTTTTTTGGGAACATTTTACACACTAGAATCTACATCAGCAATTTTTATTTAAATTTCTATCTCCATTCTTTCCTCACTCAATGTCGATGTTATCATGGCAAACATTTTGCAACTTGTTAGTGTCATTGTGAATATTCTACTTTTAAGCAGCTGCGTTCACGCCTCCATCGGCCCGTTCTCCCGTGCTCCACTTTCCCGCGTGTCAGTGGGACACGTTTTTATTTTGTACTATACACGTGTGCTGCGTTGTTGTGGTTTATTTTTCTATGTCCGACCTATTAAAAGAAGCTTCCCCTGTGCCATGGCAGCGACCCGTCGTCTTCCCTCGCTGTTACTCGCAGTACTAGTAAGTATTTACTAACCTTTCTGAGCCGAATCTATATTTTTCTGTATTTAGACCTGGTTCTGGTCGAGCTCACGGCTCACCTTTTTCTTTTTTTAATTTGACGTGGGAGAATTGGTCAAATATGGAAGAGCGAGCATATTGTTGTTGGATGATATGACTGTCCGCCTTGTTTACTTTTGCAATACACTAACTGTGGAAAAGCCGCAGCGCTCTGCGTGGTGTGTTCACTGCCGCCGCGCCTCGGCGCAAACATTAGCGCCCCGCGCACACCAAACTCAGCGCACACAATGCTGGTTTAATAGAAGACTGTCTAGCAGCTGCTGGAGTTAATTAAAACACCATCAACGATAAAAGCGCGCTCACGTAGTCCGGCCATTTTTACTCAAAGACGCACGCGCGCCGCGTGTATGTGTTATACATAATAATTCATTCTTTTCTATGCATATATTTTGGCAAGTTTACGCCACTAAGTATAGATAGTATATTTTAATGTGTATATATTCAATCAATAATATATATTTATATCAATATTAAAACCTATATTTCTTCAGTGCATTCACAAGTCTACACCACTAGAGTCCAGTAAAGGATGCATGTTTTCAAATCATCTTTCTGTTTCATCTCCTTTAGCTTCATGTAATCATGACAGAAACGGGCTCAGCTTGATGGAGACGATGAAACAACGAGTGTCAGCACTTTTTAAACAACAGTAAGCCGAATCACGGTGTAATTCGATTGTGGAGTGACGTGCTTGTTTTGGCCTAAACACACAATGTGCACGTTACCCGCGTGCACGTGTCCTTTCACCTCTCGTGCATCCCTGAGTGTGTGAGAGATGCGGGCGTGCGGCTGTTTAAGAGGTCGTGACCCCGCTTCCACCCTGGTTAGCATCAAAGTGAGATGTTATTGTGTGATAATTGTTAACACAAGAACAAGAAGTGAAACAACCACATCGTCTGCCCTCTGGGCCCGTTTCCACTGGTCAACTGGCGGGAAGATAAATAGTACGTATTGGGACCATCGTAGAACCAAAATAAACCAGAAAATAACACCGATAAAAGTTGTTAATTAAAAAACATTTTTTTCACAAAAATAAACCTTTATTTAATAATTTAGTCATATGCACTCAGTTAAGATCATCAATTTATTTTATAGAATACGCCAAATTTATTTGAATATGAATACATATATGTTTGTCCAATTTCAGAATTCTCTTGAAAGAAATAGCAACCTTGCAGTTGATTTGACTTCTATTGAAATAGAAATATCTTCAAATCAAATAACAACATTGTTACAGGAAAATAAATCCCCAAAAAAACAAAACACAGTCACTAAAAACAACCGTACTTATCAAATGTCTGGTCCCTGGTTGCTTGGTCAGTTGTGCATTGTGCAGTTGGTCCCATCTAAAGGGCAAGTGGGATCACAATTTAAACGTCAGTGTCTGAAAAACAATGGCTGCTGAGTGTTACCGGCGAACAGGCCTCATGGCCACGCTGCACCGGCTCAGCGATGGCAGATGTGAGCGGGCCGCCCTCCGGTCCCGAGCCAGAGAGACCCCGGTGGTCAGGAGAAACGTGCCATGGGAGAGAGATGTCTTAATTACACAGGAATGTCAGGTTAAGCTTTGCCTTCGCGAACCCCCCCCCCTCCCCACGTGCACTAACACCACCCCCTGCTCTGCCTTTCATCCCTCCCATTCTCGAGTTCAAGGCTGTCATTAGCAATAATGGCGCGGTGATTCCCCCGCCAACAGATCGGTAAAGCCTCCGGGATCCGCCAACCCAGGGCCCCACCACGAGGGCGGCGTGCTCGCCGTCCCTCTGCAGCGCGTTGGGAGCAGGATTACAGCGCCGTGTGAGCACAGCGGTGCAGAGAGACACACACACACACGCACAGCTTTTCTTGCAGTGTGTTTTGGTTTGCTTCCCAACAAAAAAAGTCTTAAAAGGACTAATAATAAATACGGCAGGTTATTTCTCATTTGAGGCGGGCAGGTGTCTTTGTGGCCCTCCAAGGCAAGGGTTTTTTATGGTGGAATAAAGACTGCAATGGTGTATTCATGTCCAAATACACCGTAGTAACCAAGCACATTTTACATAATATATCAAACCATAGAAGACCATCATTTCCACGAACACCAACTTTTAAAAGTAGCAGAAGTAGATAGTTAGAAAACTAACCTAACCTTGTTTACTGAATTATGGCTTTGTGGTGCTACATTTCTTTAATTTAGGCAGCAGCAAAAAATAGCAGCGGTTTTAGTGGTTCTGAGTCTCTTAGAATCTTAGTTGCCATCATTTTTCCTTGTCGTTGCTTTCCTTGTGTTCTTCAATCCAAAAGTAGAAGAGGACTAAAAACATCTGACTCTTAGGATGTCAAGTCATCAAACTGGAGGGACGACCGAGCGGGGAGACAGAGCACATACTGTAGTACGTGGCAGGACTATGGTATCAAATGTTTAGCTGACCTACTAGAACATTTTCCTACCAAAGCTAGCTATAACATCCCTGTTTCCGTAGGCCAGCTGTTAGCCACTGGAGCACAGTGGTGAGCAGGGTCGTCCTTGATCAGGGGGTTGGGGGGTTCGATCCACTGGAGTCCTCGTCGACGTGTCATGGCACGAGACGCTTTGCCCCCAGATGGGTCCTGCAGCTGTGACTACGCTGTGTGGATGTGAGTTGGCACTGTGTGTGTGATAGTGAGTGGTTGGAGGACCCAGTGCATTTACCATTTGTAAGTGTCTCATCATTGTCATAATCTCTTGTGCACCTTTCTCTTCCACCAATGACAAAATGAGTCTGCTTCTCTCTTGATTCATTCCCTCAGTATACATTGTGAACATGAGTACTGTCTGAATCCCTAATTTAAATTCTTCCTCAAGATGATCATTTAGTAAATTGTTGTTATATTTAGAGTCAAATAGAGCATGAAGCAGGGTATTGTTTAGAGTCCCCAGAGCCACCTCAGCATTTATGTTCACTGGCTACAACAGAACCGACGCAAGGCTTCTCCTGTGGAATTCATCAACATTTCTGAATGTATTAACATAGAGATTGTTTTATCATATCTATTACAGTATTAGAAATAGGAGATGGGCGGACGCATACAGCTAAACTGAGATCCATTTAATCAACATGAGGTTTTGTAAAACAAAGTAGTACAAAAGGAGCTTTCATACTACCCTTCCCCAGTTTTCTTCCTCTTCGCATGTGTTTTGAAATGCATATTTTTATAGCTGCAGCACATTACCATCTTTCCACAGAACATCCCCTGCTAATGACTTTCATTTTGTTCATTTCCTGTTCTTATTAACAGACTTCTTGGATATGTTTTCATTTCACATTATTTGTGTTGTGCTATGCAGCTCCAAGTACTGGACACATGTACATGTACTGGACACATGTACTGGGCACATGTACATGTACTGGACACATGTACTGGACACATGTACTGGGCACATGTACATGTACTGGACACATGTACATGTACTGGACACATGTACTGGGCACATGTACATGTACTGGACACATGTAAATACATGGGACCGTCTCAGGGACTTTGTTTTTTGTCACTGAGGAAAAAAAGATGATCTGCGCTTTGTTCCATAAACAGAGGATCCAACCAACAGATGCAAAACATTTAGCTGTGCAACACACAAACGGAAACATCTGTTAGCATAGTTGAGCAGTTATGTTTAGAGGATTTCTGTATATGAGCGCCAGCTCCAGCTGAATACTCTGGATTGGTAACAGAAAAAAAAAAGTTAGGGGCAGAAAGTGTAGCAGATTTAGTTCCTATCAGACTGTTACTATTCAGACTTCTTAGACTGTTAAAATAATCATTTCATTTCATGTTTATTATACTTCATAAAAGTTTGATGTTAGGATATCGCCATATGATTATAATTTGTTGATTTGCTTATTTTATTCATTTTTAAATTCAATGTAATGGATTCATGTAAAATGTTCTTGCTGCATCAAAACTACATTCAAGGGATTTCTAGCAAAATTAAATTACATTATGTATTACCAATTACCCTCTCCTCCCCCCAAAATGTTAATGTATTTTTAGCAATTTGTTTTAGTAATATTTTATGCTAAATATTACTGCTAACATTGCTGTCATAACAGTTATCATAGTGCTGCTGATTTCATTGTGAATGACGTGGAAACAAATCACACTCAGCTGGCACTGGGAGTCTCCCAAGTACAATTACTCTGTTTACATGCAGTAGTAGGGGAGGAAAATTGCTTTTGAAAGCACTACTTAAGGTCATGCCATTGTTGCTGCGCGTAAGCCCGATGTTTACCCGAGTATTTTAAGGCAACTGAAAGCCACGCCACGCATCAACAAGTGTCTTAAACGGCTGCACAAAGGGCCTGTTTTCAGTCCGACTGAGGCAAAAGAAAATGCTCACCTAATCCCCTGGAAGAGGCTCCTGTGGCGGGTCCCGCCGCCGAGAAGCGAGCGGGGCCCCTTTTAACAAGGTGCCGAAGCCTTTTAAAGCGCCGTGCAAACAAACAAACAATCACTCGCTGCATTTCCTCGACTAGGTTCCCTAAACAACGGCACGCATGGCCCATCTACCCCGGCGGCGCGGCCAAAGCTGCCGCGCGGTCATCTGTATGTGATTATTGGTTGTGCAGCAAAATTCCAATGACGTGCCGTACTGGCGAGGCAGCGCTACCCCTCTCTGAAACAAGCAGGGGTTTATTTTCAAGCCTCTGCCTTTTCTCCACGGCCAGATTGCCCAGAGAGATTGGCTTTCTCCGGCCTGTGTAACAGATACCACCTAAATCATTAGGGCTCATTCATTGCCATGTGCCACTCTGCGGCTCAGGTTCCTGTGACCCCCGAGGTCAAGCGGCTGAGAGCTCCCTGACCTCCAGCACTTCCTCCGAATATTAACAGGGTAGTTATGTAGTCAAAAGCCCTGATATAGAACATTGGTTCATTTAGATAATTGCCAATCAGGCGGAGCGGCGAGGAGTGCAGTGATCTCCACAGGATGGCTGGGCCTTTATGTGGCTTACTGAGGGCATAATGACAGCAAACAGAGGAAGCGTAGGCCTCTCTGGCTGAAATTATGTGGTCACATGCCTGCTGGCTGTAATGCTTTCTTTTAACCCAGCTAAGTTGGGCTCCTGATGGGGGGACAAATCCAACCAGGCTCTATTATGAAGATGAATGCTGTGCAGTTCGCTTGCACACATGATGGAGTTTAAAGGGGCCACCGTGGTGAAAAAAGACATTTACCTTGAAATCTCCACATGCGATACTATCAAAAACTATCTGCAAGAAATTGTTTTAAACAATTTTTGAAAGAATGTTTGTGTGAGTTAAAACTGGAAATGATTATGAAGTGGCGACAGAAGTCTGTGGGTGCTTTATCAGCGCCGTCCGGTGTGATCCAACCTGGAACACACACGCCGAAAATAATTCACGGGGAGTTACAGCTAGCTGGTGCCGAAGACTCTCGGACATGCATGCCGTGTGTTTAAAAGAAATGGGCCCTTTTGAAATCGCAAAAAACGCAATCAGTGCAGCTTTTTTTAATAGTTTGATTGTGTCCATTAGAGTGGAAATCATCTGAAGCCATCCTCTCCCCTCTGACTACCAGCTGTTCACGCACAGCCACGCTATCAGGCCTTTAATCAGTGGAACATCGCTGTGTGTTTGTGGATGTGAAATGGAGCGTGGCGGCCGCTCAATGCTCAATCGTCCGTGTGCTGGAGGAGCGGAGATGGGAGCGGAGGATGGAGAAGCTGTTGGACAGCCGATAAGCAGTTATTTCCTTTTAACTCACAAGTCTGTTGAGAGGAACTACCTGTTGTACCCCGCGAGTGACAACCATCACCTTACACATTGTCATTAGAGAAATTAGTCATACTTTAATGCCACATGTGACAATTGGTCAAAAGTCTACTCTACCCCAGACTGCAACTTCTCGATCTGAAAAGTGAAAAAAAAACTGAAGTGGCTCAAAGATTCTCTCTGATGGCCATAGGGGGGCAACTCGTCAGATACTATAGAGGTCTATGGGAAAAATGACTCTTCTCACTTGATTTATTCCCTCAGTAAACATTGTCAACACGATTTAATGGTCTCAATATGCAGTTTTAAGTCTTAAATACAGCATGATGTTCATTTAGTCAATTATGGTCCATTTAGAGTGAAATATACCCTAAAAGCTCCTTTGTATTTGTATAAGGAGTATCTACCACTACATCATGCTTCGGCAAGAATGCAACAAGATGTCAATGGCCAAAATGTGGTGTCAGGGCTTCAAAAGGGGAGTCAAAAACCCAGTGGGTGATATCACAACAACTTTGTCCACTTCTTGCCCACAGCCTCTGCTGTAGGCCTGGCTTGATTTTACGGTCTTACTTGGAAAAGAAATGATGGAAATACAGACTCAATGAGCTGTTAAGATATTTCTACAGCAATGACAGCTTCGAAAAGCGTTACTAGACTCTTTCCATATTGACGCTGTTGGTCACTGCCGAGCGGTTAACACCTACTCTGTGTGTGTGAAATGTTCCACTGATTTGGGTTCATGCACCCTGCACACATTAGCAATCCAACTGAAGCAGAAAACAAAGGGAAACAGTCATTCTGCGGAGAATGTGAGATTATGAGCCTCCCTCGTCGCCGCTGGACACTTGTGTACGCAGCCCGAGGGATAGCCATTCTAAGCTTGAATGCATGACAATTACAGCCACATTCCCCCAACCTCAGTGAGTAAATAAACACCCAGAAACTAGTGGATAATCATCGCGGCCACTTTTGTCTCATTGCGGAATTGAGAGGACCCATGGAGGCGGCCCTGCGCTATAAATAGTTGGAGGCAATCAAAGTATATAAATGAACTGTCAGAGCACAAGTATTCACAAGCACGACAAAATGTTAAGTAATTATGAGTGAATTTGTTGCATTTCTGGCTAAGTGGTAGCAGATAGGCCTTTGACAGGGAGGCAGTGGTGTGTGGTTGGCTGATTTAGAATGTTATGGCTGCCATGCTCTGTGTAAACCCTCAACCCCAGCAACAAAAAGAAGAAGCCCATTCACATCCCACACTGACCACATCTTAACAACGAGGAACGATAAAGACATCTGCAGGGCCATTACACACACTTAGCTGCACATCAAGGAGCGCTGACCCCCCCTCAAGAAATGTGTTTGTCTCTCAATGACCTCTGTTTTTTTTGCCCACGTATCTGCTGAGTTTCTTTAAAGTTGTTTACGGAGACCAATCATGACTGACTGGACAAAAAAAATGAAATGCGTAATGGAAAATTGACAAGCATAACATTATCCCGCTCTCATTTGAGAGGTCTGAAGAAAATGTAGCGTTCGGGTGACTCGAGATTCTCCCCGCTTTACCATATTTGTGCACCATATGACATGATTTATAGACAATCATGTGATGATTTACATCTTGTTGTTGGCCTCATTCATGTGGCTTACTGAGCAGGGTTTGCAAAGTCTGCCTCGCTGATTACAGGGAGTTTTGCTGCTAAAACAATGTGCTGCAGTCAGAATATGCACTGAGAAAGGGCTATTTTTACATTGTGACGCTACGTTGTGACGCTATGTTGTCACGCTATGTTGTCACGCTATGTTGTTTGGTTTGGTTGATTAAGCTGCGTTGTTTAAGCTACGTTGTTTAAGCTGTGTTCTTATGCGTTGAAAGGTTTGTAACAATGTTACGCTACTTTGTTAGGCTACGTTGTTAGGCTACGTCGTTACGCTACCTCCTTGCGCTACCTCCTTAGGCTACGTCCTTATGCTACCTTGTTACGCTACCTTGTTACGCTACCTTGTTACGCTACCTTGTTACGCTACCTTGTTACACTACCTTGTTACGCCACCTTGTTACGCCACCTTGTTACACTACCTTGTTACGCCACCTTGTTTGTTTTGTCGCCGTAACTTAACCGTTGGTTATACATTGTTAACCACCTGTTACCAACCTCATGAGGCAGATGTTACTATTCATCGAACATATTTTGGGTTCAGAAACATTACCATTCTTTGTGGTTTGAAGAAACAAACAATGTCAACATTTTTCTTTGACTGGCTTAGTTTGCTTAAAGAGTAAAAAGGTGGGACTTTCCAGAGCCATGTGGCGGCAACCTCCTCCTCCACACAAGATCCTTTTAGAGCTACTCAATGCAACAATAAGCAAATGACAGATAAGGAATGATTTTCTAAAAGGGAAACCTCAAAAATAAACAAACCATTACTCCGTGCCACTGGAGAGCCGGGTTAGCGCTTCTAATTCAGGTGAATTGCAGACAAATTTTCCCGGCTGGCACACTTACAGCTGTAATAATACAGGGCAGGCTGCAGAGCAGTCCAGGGCTGCACACCGGCCTGCACAGTGTCCACACATGGCCAGAATCTGGCAGCAACACCTCCCATGGCGGACCCGACTGCAGAGTGAAAATGGTGCACATATTATAAACATATGTTTTACAAAATGTTGAAATGTAATTACGGTGCTTTTTTACATTACAGCTAACCTTGTGTCAATCTTCAAAACATGTGTAAATAATGTCTGAACTATCTGAACTGTATGCGTGTGTGAGTGTAGTGTTTCCCCAGTGCTAAACACTCAGATTAGAACAACAAAGCGGGGTGAATTTGTCCATGTTTTCCTTAAAAGGAGCTGCTTGTTTATTTTCTGTTTCTTCGGTTTCAAAGCTTGGCCACCAAACTGCATAGGAAACACAAATGATTACAATTAAAGAGCTTTGATTGGATGCTGTTTTCCAGCCTGTGGCACAAACATTTCGAGTCTTTTGTCCTTTTATAGGGATTTTAATGACCTATTGGGATCACTCGGTCTTAAATGATGTGTTACAGGAAATAAACTTCAGAGACAAATGCCCCACCGTTGCCCTGAGTCGCATAATGTACAGCTCAATTAATGGCTTGGGTGTTTACAACTGTTAGTATTTGAAGCTTTGAACGCTTAAAAATGAAAAGCAGTATCCAGCAGCTCTCACTTGTGATTAAGCTGAATGTGAACAACGAAGTGGGGGTTCTGCTGAGAAGCAAGGAAGCATCCAGGACATGTTCGCTTTGAATTCCGCGTCGGTGAGGCCACACGCTCTCATTCTCTGCTGGGAGCCTGAGGAGACCTCGCTGAGCTGCGGGTCCCCCGGACCGAGTGGTCCAGCCGGCAGAGCAGTGACACGGCCCACGAGCACCCTCATTGCAGGCATCTTGAGAACATCTGGCAGGTCTGAGCTCACCACAGGTCCCCCTTTCAGTGGGCTGCCTTTACCGCAGAGGTGAGCTCTCACACGGCGCCCCACACACACACTGGCACACACAGGGGATGAATGACCACTCCGAGGCCTGGGCCCGATCAAGCGGGCGGCGTTGGTGAAAGGAAATCCTCTGCTGGGACTATCGACGGCGCATTAGAGCGAGCACGCCCCCGGCTGTAGGGAGTATTTCAGTGCCTGCTAAACACCTTTAATCCTAACATTAATATGTTAGACAAATTGGGAAGGGGGAGGCTTCATTTACTTATTTCAAAAATATTCAACCTACGAGCATTTAATATTGTATGCAGGTGTTAATCATCATATATCAATGTGAGGGAAAGGCAAATGGGGACCTACCACCTTCGTCCAGGGGGCCGACGGAGCGGATTTACTGTCAGTCACTCGGGACTGATCATTTATTAACGTCTGTGTACTTTCAGGTCAGTTTTTGTGTGTGTTTGTTTATGTGTGTAGGCGTGTGTGAGTGTGTGTGTGTGTGTGAGCTGTCTGACAGGTGTGCTGCACCTCTCCCTCACGCATTTAACACATGCAATCAGAGACCGTTTGCAAACAGTCTGTCCTTTCTCAAAAGGGCCTCGGAGATTTGCTCATGGAAGTCAAATTGCTGCAAAACAACCTGATTTGGCACCAGGCTTCAACTTGTATGCTTGAGTGAGCGTAATTGCTGGCGGTGGGAGGGGGGGAGGAGGTGGGGGTCCGCTTAAGGTTTGCTATCTCTGGGCATTCCTTTCCCTAATAACAACTGCGAGTGAAATGAAAACCCGCTCTGTGTTTGCTCCGAGAGGTGATTAGTCGGGGGAAGTTCAAATGCTCCTAATTGGGCTGCTCTATTTACGCTCACCCGAGATTTATCATAGAATTTGCAATTTCATTTGAAATGGATTAGCCCCACGCATTCTTTTTCAGAGCAATTGCGCTCAAGTGGAGCGTGCACAGCGGGCCGATTGGCCCGGACAATTGGTTTCATTATTGGAAATAATTGGCCGTTTGCACAACAAGCGGTGAGTGTAATCTGCCCCCTCGTGTCCTCGGCGGAGACAATTAGGACGTTACCCTTGGCCCGCTGCCAAGCACGATGCATTAGTGGAGCCCCGGGGCCGAGCTTCATGTTGGCACTACTGGTGCAGTGGTTTCATCTGTGTGTGTGTGTGTGTTAGCAGACGTGACCCAGCCAGGCGCGGGGCTTCGTGTCGGGGGTGTCAGGCAGGCCGACACGTAGCTGTCGACGGCGATGCTTTACGGCGGCATTTCCTCCGACGTGTGCTGTCACCTCGTCGTGGCACACAGCCGCTGCCGTCAGTAAACACGCGCTGACACGGGGAGAACACCCACAACCAGACATCCCCAACACACACACACACACACAAAGACAGCCACGGTGTCCGCCAAGAAAACGATCAGGATGTACGGGATTAGGAGAATTTCAGTCGTTGACAGCTCTTTACCAGAATAATTGAAGGAATTGGCTCAGAACTCACGGCGCTAGTTCTTCACATAGCATTTTAAAGTGTGTGTTGTTTTTGCTGAAATGCTGAGTGCATTTGGCTTTTGCTGATGCGGATATCGGCATGCCAATATGTGCATCCATTGTGCTGATATCCTGTGTAGTTATTTGCATGTCTTCATGGGGTTCTTTGATTTGGACTTTGTGCAGCCACCTCACGAATATCACTGATAGACGGTAAATACCAGCTCTGTTCTGAGGGTTTTAAATGCCTGCTGAATTACCCTTAGATCCAGTCATATATCCACACGGGAGGCTTATTTTTGCAACTTGTCCTTTCATCAGAATTAAAGCTGTTTTTGAGGGGTGCAGATGTGAGATATATATTTGTCAGGCTCTCTGTGTGGCTGATTCCCATGTTCACTTTCTGTAGCTTAACTCCATTGGAGTAAACACCCTTGTGTGCTGTGTGTCTCCTCAGTTTAGTTGACATTGAGCAGTAGGTTATTCTCTGAGCTACCGTAAGATTGTTGATTTTCTCCCAATGTCAACACTGCAGCTCGGAAAATCTACTTCAATAAAGGACTTCAACTTTAGCTATTTCAGTAGTTTGGCAGTTTAAATTTGACAATGTCTCACCATTGGTTTGGCTATTTTGTTGGAAAATATCTAAAACACAATCTAAATAATTGAATTGTCTGAAATTGATTTTTTGTTTAGAAATCAGCTTCAAATTTAACGTAAATGCTAGGATAACAACATGCTAAACTATAGAAAATTCACATCAGATTTTTTCTATGCTTCTTTAGGATCAGAGTACGAATTTGCATGTGTATGCCTCATTTTAGCATAGCTAGACTGTAAACTGCTGGCAATACTACAGGCTTTCTCTTAAAGGACAACAGCAACACATTTTCCTTTAATCACAAAATGTACTTAAATCTGTCGTAAACCATTAAATTGAACTAATCTCATAGTTTATTTAGACCTTCAATGAAATATAGATAAGAGATTAATGAGGACAGCATGATAGCATTAAAACACAAAACTTAAAATACACCAATAATCCTGTGTTCTGTGTAGTACATGCCCAATATCAGCAAAGTGGTGAATCAGACTAATAGTGTTCTGAAGGAGTTGAGTAGATATGACCAACAAACCAGGATATCAGTCATTTCGACTTTACCTCCATCTTTGGGACAGATCACGTTGCAGCCGCACAAAGGGAGCAGATAATTCCTGCCGTCAGTGAGGGGGCCTCGGATGGACCACCCCTCTGGAGCGAAGGGACGCGCTGTTTGTTAACGGCGTGATGAATTGGCTGCATGCTTGAACCCAAAGGTTGGCAAATTAACAGTTAATTAGTGCTTGATAGATGACAGATCGACACAGGCCCTCCGCCGCTGCAGCCCGCTATCTCGCCGAGGCAAGTGTTTATGTGCCGGTAACAAGTGTCGGGGCGGACTGTTATGTCTGCCTTTTGTCACACGGCGCGATTGCTCTCAGATGTGCCCCCTCCAACACACACACCCTCTTTCCCCCCCCCCACAGCAAACCACCCACCAACCTACCCCCCAGCCCCTTTTCAGTCCTGCACCTATATAACAAGACCTGCTGGCCCTTTTACCTGACCATGAAACGATTAAATGTATTTAATATGTATGTATTTATTGCCTCATTTATTCATTTCATGATGTATTTCAAATGCATATTTCATTTATTTATGTATTTATTCATTTCTTTGACGTATTTATTTCATTCATTCTGGCACAGATTCTACTGCTAATCCCCCCATAAAAATAATGCCTTGTTCACACAAGTTACTGTAATGGAACTGCAGTGCACTAATTTACCAGTAACTCCTCACTGCAATAAGAATATTCACTGCACCCAAGCTCCGACCCAGAGAATGTGGAAAACTCTTAATTACATATATATTATAGAAATATAATATGAGATAAAGTACATGCCTAATACAAAAACAATACAATAAAATCTAAATTTGATATAAATGTAGTAGTTGACATGCGATATCTGGTACATTGCGTCCGTCAGTCATCTTTCCACCCTTCCATGCGGTTCTGGTTGGCGCGTGATGTGAATATCAGACGGAAGTGGACAGAACGTGAAAGAATGTTGGCCAAAACATCTCTAACACGTTTTGAAAAAGGACCACCGCAAACGCGACTTTTCTCTGTGAGTTTGGGCGGATTGGCTGCACTACCATTAGCATTTTTATGTAGAGAACTTGGCCCTGCAGGTTGACGCGATTGGTTCCTATCAAACTGACACATTTTCATTGGACACCGACATGCCAGACGTTTCCTCTCCCTCCACCAGGAATGATTCTGGCCATGATAATTGCATTTCTTCTGCTGGATCGTGTTCCCACCACGAGTGAAGGAAGCCATCGTTTGAGGCCTAATTATGTAAATTGGTCCTGTGCTCTTGACATACACATGTGTGCAGAAGACATATTTAACACAACAACACGTCCTGCTGCTGCCAATGGGCCAGCAGTGGCCTCGTGTTCAGAGGAGTGAATAAGTAGAAACACGTATTAATGCCGGCCCAAGAATTCCTCTCCCTTCAAATTTCTCCTTGGGTATTTTTTGTAAGAAGCTTTTTAATACTTGACCCTTTTGAAAAAAAATGAAAAACTTAAACACCGGCTATTTTGTTATTAGGTCCAAATTAGTGTCAGTCAAAAACATGCTCCACCAGCTGACGTGTTCTTCACTGAAGGCGTAGGAGGAGATTTCCAAATAAAAGCTAATAAAATGTGCGTTTGCCTCAGCATCTGTTTCTCCAAAGGGCCTTTGATGTAGAGGTTCTGAGGGTACAAGACAGTTTGGTTAAATATGTCCAAACTGCGTTGAGTCATTCATGTTTCAGCGAGGGGGGGGCGTCATCAGCTTGTACGAACATTCATTACTGCGGACTTGGCATGGAGGGAGGGGGGAGAGAAACATTCAGTGTTTCAGCTCAATGAGGGAACGCCTGAACAAAGTGCACACGGTGCTCACGCCGTCATAGCGGGCCATGGCTATTCGCTGGAACGTACAGCGGGAGTCTGTGACTAAACCATCGCGGCCTGTGAATTAATGAGCGCTCTAAAGATTAACACAACAGTTGGTGGGAAATCGTAGCGGCCACACCTGAGTTCACAAAGTCCCATTTGTTTCGTACCCCCTTTTTTTCCTCCTCGGATCATTTATTTTGAAAAAGCTTATTGTGGATGTAGCATTCATCACCTCTGAATTAGTGGCAACAAGAAAGCGGGCGGGGGGGGAGGGCGTGAGGGGGTAAAAAAAATAGCCTTTCAGCGAGCACAGGCCCAGCAGACCTAGATGGTGATCATTAGCATTATCCGCCAACCCCTGAGTGATATTGCTCAACCTCACGGCCAGCGGGGGCCAAGTGACCCCCCCCCCCCCCCCCAACCAACTGTCCAAAGCCAAGTGTTTGCGTCTCCCCGTTTTACCCATCGCAAACGAAAACAACCCGATTCCACACTGGACGGCGTTGCACGCCTCGTGGGGGGGTGAGGGAGGGTGGGGGGGGGGGGGCACGCATCGCTAACGTCAGCAGCGTGACTCTGGTTGTTTCATGGTTCGTTTGACGCACGGCTGATATTCAGACGGCCGGAGTGGAAGCGAACAGGCCGTGGAATATGAAGTGAAAATATGCTGGTGGGAGGTCTGCAAGTGTGTGTGTGTGTGTGTGTGTGGGGGGGGGGGGGGGGGTGTAGGGGAGGGGCATCTGGAGTCTGCCAAACAGTTCCTGACAGAACAGTGCCTCTCTCGGCCATTTCCTTTAAACAGCAATCAGGCAGAATCAAAGCAGCTGCTGTGCTCTTGAATACTCCAATTGCGCTAATCAACTCCGTTTAGCAGCTCCTCGACCCCGCAAAGGGGGATTCGCCACACCGCCTGCACACACACACACACACACAGTGGGTGCATTGGGGGGCTGCAGAGTCAGAAATAATAACACTTATTTATAGTCCCTGCTGGAACACATGTTGAAGAGAACCCAGGCGAGGGGATGGTGACCGTTTAAGTTTTGCACAAATCATCCTCCTCATTTTCTGGTCAAAAAAGCAGCGGGGGAAGAAAAATGCCATTTTTTTCTCTCCTTGGATCTGTTACTTTGCAACAGCTGTTGTGTCTATTGTACATGACAATTCTAGTCCAAACAACATGGCACTAATCCGCCCAATTTCCATCCGCTCACGATTCAGGTTAATCTTGCATGTTGAAAGCTGCTCCGTGGTGATGCAAACAAACGTCTGGTACCTCAGGGATGCTCCGGTAAAGAAAACAAGGCTAATTGTTCGGACGAGCAGTGAGGCCGCAAGTACAGAAATCGTAACATTTAGCAACACAAAGCGGAGGAAGTGAAAAGCGCACATAAAGTGCTTCAATGTGGTCTGGCCGCGTACAGCCTTGGCTCCGGGAGAGACTTCCTCCGTGAAGTATTTAATGTTGGAAGCTCTCTCTCTCTCTCTTTCTCTCTCTCTTTCTCTCTCTCTCTCCAAACACACGGCACCTGGGACAACAGCAGGCTGCTCCTGAGCCCGTGTTAATCAGCAGCAATGCAGGCTGGCAATCAGTGGTACCCACAAGAATACAATTAATACGGCATGCTGGCTTTCCGTAGCGCTCTAACATATGAAAACAAGGAACTACAGCCGTAAACGGCTCTGAACGCCTTGATTGCTGCGAGGATTTCAAAGACTTTGCACGGGAACTGGATGAAAGGGGGAAGAAAAAACTTTAAACGCATTCTTTTTCTCCGCTGTAGTCAATTATTTTCTTCTGTTTCAGGCAAAACACACCCTCTGGAATTTGTTCGGTGTCACTCCACATCTGTCGATGTCAGGTGTGGTGGGATGCATGACTCATTTCACTCTTACCTCCCAATGAGCGTATTGCCTGCGAGTTACAGGGTCATTCTGGTTTATTGCCCTGTAACTCGCTGTTTATAGGTTCTGATCATTTCTGCCAATCATCCTGTTCTCAACAAAGTAATTCCAGGGATATGGTGAAACAATGACATCCATATATCACTGCCTCCAGGAAATACCCCAGACCATGAATCATTACTCCACACCCTCTTCATACACCTTCGTCCACCGTCAATACACCTGCCAACATCATATGGACATACCGCACAAAGTACTGTTAAATAACTTCAAATAAGTAAGCATTGACCTTTGGTTTCTCACAGGACATGAATAACATAACAACGTCTTCCTGGGCCCAGTACCGTGTTGCCTCAGTGCACACTTTAGGGGACGACGGGTGTAAGTCTTTGGCGGTTGAAACGCTCGCCAAATCATGGTTAACAGACCCGACCCGTACTAACCCGACCCGACCCGTACCGTACTGGTCGGTGGAAACGAGCCATAAGTGACACAAGGGAACGCGCTGACTTTTGGTTTCAAACAAACACGGGTCTCCAGGGCGAGAGTCCTTCCTGTGTCATCCCCTCTGACCTCTAGTCTGACCTCATCCTCACTATGTCACCAAAGGACGTCCTTTTTACTCTCTTCCAGAGAAATCTTTGTTCTCCACCGACTGTCTTTAACCCTCTAAGTGCTCCCATGATGTTGGGAGCACTTAGGGGTGCACACTTTTGTTGTACAGACGGAGCGACGTGCCGAAAAAGGCCCGGAGCGCTCTGTAGAGCATAAATACCCATATGAATCGATCCTGTTGGTTCATCCCTTCAAGTGAAATAGTATTTATTAGCGCAGCTTTGACGTGACTCGGTGGAGCAACAGTTCTCACGCGTCGAATTACTTCAGTGGGATCCTGCCCTGAAATATTCCCACTGTGTGCCCCGCTTGAGACCAATTGAATTGACCATAACATTATGGAGAGAATTGAAGCGTAACGTGACCTAAACCACTGAGGGATCAACACTGCTCGATACAAAAGGCTGCGGACTAATAGGCTGCATGGAAAAGCACAGCGGCAGGGCTTCAGAGTGGCCACTCTCGCCATTTAAGTAACTGCTCGTCCACGGTTTGGTATAAACACAGTGCCTTTTATGGAATTATCCTAATTAGTGTGACCATTAGCCTTAATGGGGAGTAATGGGCAGTTAGATGCTATTTGGTAAAACAACACCCAGGGGCTGGAGGTGTTTTATTACGGCGCTATATTGGGCTCATTTCTGGAAGGTAAAGAATGTTTCCAGATCTCAGGCAAAATAAATTGACGAGGCGCTAATTCCGTTTCCACATCCCGCCGAGCGGGGACCACCCAGCGCTCGCCGGGCACTAATAACGAAGCCGGCAGTGACGCTCTCGCTCGGCCTCGTGTTTGATTGACTACATTCATAAACATCCATAAACTCAAAACACAGAAACGCTTTTTTTCGGTCAACATTGCAGATGCGTCGCTGATTGGGTCGTTCCCAGCAACGCAGGATGAGATTAAACAAATGTCTCGCGCCCTTTGATGGATTTACAAAAGTCTAGCGGCTCTGTTTGTGTCTCTGGGGGAATCGCTTTCCCATTACACCATTAGCTTTGCCCCAGTCTGCAGGAGTGCATTTCAGCGAGGAATTGTAGCTCCTTAAATTAAACTGTTAGTGACAAAATGTCTCACAGCCCAGTTTAGCAGCGGTTTGGAGAGCGAGGCCTGGGAACACAATAACCTCTGGCAGCGCTCGCCCGGCGGGGGACCACGGCCTGCCGCGCGGTCTCTCTCTCCCCGCGGGATGCTCCGCCGCCGGGGGCCAACACGGACGAACGCTGAGTGGAAAAGGGAAAAAAAAGAGGCCGCCGTGAGACATCTCAACTCCCGTGCCTTTTCGAATGGGTTCCAGATTGGGCAGCTATCACCATTTCCAGGGGAATTCCTTCACACCAGAGCGTTTTTGAACACGGCCAATAACGAGTTAATTGCTTCTCCGGGGCGGGTGATAACCGGCCGAAGGACGAAGTGTGAAATGTGGACACAGCGTCACGGCACGCGGCGCCTCTGAGATTTATGACACATCCACAAACTAGTTTAATTGCAGCGTTGGTGTTTGAACGGGGCCACGGGGGCTGTTTGTCTCACACACAGCTCACTGCGCATCGTCTGTCTCCATGAGTCACGGGACGCGTCCTCCCCTTAGATAAACCTTTCACAGTCACTGATGAATGGGGCTCCAATCACATTTCAATCACAGATATGTTACCTGCAGGCTTTTCTGTCCTTGTCGTTAAGGTCAGTTAGTAAAAAAAAATTAAGAAATCATACAAGTACTATTTATGTTGTACTCAACATGCACAAAGGCATGTGATGGGTGTGGTGATGATGTTTTCTGACCTTTATGTGATTTTATTTACTTATTCTTTCACTTTCTAAATAGTGTTAGGAACAGTTTCAGTTTGAATCTTGGCTGCAGGTCGATCCAAACCCCGCCAAGACGCCCATTCGGGGTGATGTCTCCTCACTGAAAGGGTGTTAACGCTAACGTTTTGGATGTCCCCCTCCAAACTTTCACCCTTCCAGTTCTAAAAGTGGAACTTAAAGTTGTGATTTGAAGTAAGAATAACTGGAGGATTGTGGTTTTGGGTTTAAAGAAGTGATAAGCACAAGTACGGTAGAGTAAGATGTTACCTTGGGTTAAAAAGCAGTCCCCTGGGTTAACGTCCTGGGTTTGTTTGACCTGTCCATCGCCCTCGAACAACACCACAAATGGTGGGTTTTTTATACTCCGTCATCATCTTCTTCACTCTACAGAACGGGAGAGGCCTCCTCCAGGGCTGCAGAAAAAGGCCAAAGCTTTCCTTTGAGTTATTCAACTGGCCTCTCTGGTCTTGAAGAGACCACCTTCACAGTCTGAATGAGCACGAATGCCAAGGTAAATGTGTATTTGCTGCTTGTGGCCACAATGGCAGCACAACTGACAGAAGGTTTACATTCAGCATCTTTACCCAACTCCCGACAGCTGGGAGCAGCGTTCACTAACGCTTCAACCAAACTCCTTTTCACTTCCCTGCAACCTGTAGCAGAAGGAGGTGGAGTAAGGTGGAGTAAGAGGTGCACCTTCCCCTTATAGCGACCTGGTCCGGCGTCCCCGCTATTACGTACCAGCTCGCCATTGGTTAATTTTCACACGTGCTTCATGACGCGGTCACGCAGGGGCGTTCCCACAGCGTTTTACGCAGCTCGAGTTCCCTGATAGGGAACTAGAGATTGAGACCATGAGCTGATGTTTGCTATGTTTACTGAGGTCATAAATCCTGTCACGGTTTTGGGTCCTCTTCCTGTCTTATTTTGTAGTTTTCTTGTGTCTCGTGTCTCTGGGTGAGCTTCACTTCCTGTCCTGTCATGTGATTGCCTGATTGCTTCCACCTGTGTCCAATCACCTGCACCTCCCTTGTGTATTTAAGCCCCGTGTGCCTGTTGTCCCTTGTCGCGTCATTGTCTTTGTCAGTCGTCGTTGGAGCACGCCTCTGTTCCTGTTCCCGTTGTGTTTAATAAAGAACACTTTCTGTAAGAATCCTGCGCCTGGGTCCTACTTCCTGTTCCGCCTGCACCAGCGAACCATTCACAAATCCAGCCAGAACTATTCTCTCATGAACGCCTATCTGAATACTTTCTACAACCAGAGGAGTCGCACTTCCACATTGGCTTCACAGAGTAAAATGTATCTGCCATTGTTACATTGTATAGTGAGTGAAGATGATAGAAGAGGTCTTAGATAAAGGGGAAGAAGATGATTTGCTGGTAAAACATTGATCATTTCTTAAAAACAAATTCAAACTTGTAGAGTTTGATATGTTATGAGCATATAAGCATTTTGCATTATGAGACAGAACATGTGCACCCTGTTGACTTATCATATTATGGTTGGGAAAATAACATGTAATAATTTGAAGGCAAGCTTTTCCTGTTCATCAGATGCAATATTTACAGAGTCAAAGCGTTGGAGCCGCATCGGCCATCGAAAAACCAACTCACGCACAACAGAACACAACTGCTTTATCGCTGGTGCATGAATTGTACTTCATGCACGGACCGATGGTAGAGATGCACCCTGGGTAATTAGTCCCATAGGTCTGTGCTGATTTCCTCACAGATGGATAACAAGAAGCGTGTCCGTAACAGCGTCCATCTGTCACCATCATTTATTAAAGCCTGGTCGCAACTGGGACCTGAAGAGAGGATCCATGTAAAGCTGGAGCAATGAGATCACTTTGGAAGCACGTAACGGACATCTCATCAGGCCTTGGCCCCTGGAACGCTCCACCCTGCTCCACTCAGCAAAAACTGCCATGCAATCATTTGGTTAGACGTCTGCAATCTGAGACGAGTCGCTGCCCATCTGACATGTGCTGGCTTATCAATTTCAATCCTTCTGCCCTTTGAAACGCATGACCCAAAGTCAGTCAGAGAATCAGTTTCTGCATCAGAGAACTCAAAAAGGAATCTTTTTACTGTGCCACGAATCATAAAATATCATTTCTATGATCATTTGAGGAACAGAAATTCAAAAAGACTGGAATCTGTGTGCACATTTTTACGATAAGGAGTGACATTTATCTTATCTTAAATGAAAAAGATCAAAACCTCTCAACTGGTGTCAACACCATGTCTCCAGATGTTCATCACTCATTATCGCTTCTTCTAGTGTCGGATCCACCTGAGTAACTTCAGCCTGAAAGGAAGAGGATTCGTCTGTGATTGTGAGATGACGGCATGAAAAGTTATGCAACCTGAAATTGAACCTTGTTACTTACCAGGTGGGGGAACTTGAACTGTCAGTTGCTGATGAACGGTTGATTAAAAGCCCTTTGATTCAGTTCTTTTTGTCAAGTGGAAAATAAAATTTAGGAGCAATTGTTAATTTAATGCTATATGTATATATATATATATATAGAGAGAGAGAGAGAGAGAGAGTGAGAGTGATACTGTCTACACAGCGGAAAGGAATACTGTAAATAAACATGAACCATTTAAAATGTTTGCATCATTTGAGGACTGATTACATTATTCAAAGTAACAGCTTCAGCCTACAGTAAATAAAACTATATAAATAAAACTGAATAATATGACGCAGTAAAGAAATAATGTACCATTACACAGTAATTACAAACAGGACAGAGTGATTATTATTATTATAATAAAGGAATATAGACCTGATGGCAGATAAAAGGGCAGGACAATGGATATATTTTGTAGATGTTTAAATTTGGATACGTGATAAAATAAAACACCGATATCACAGTGCACATATGAACACATCTTTATACAGTGTTCCTTCTTATTCTGTACAGTGATACTTACTCCCACTTTGAGTCTAATTCATTCACCAAAATGAGACAAAACACAGTAAATTGAACTCTTAGCGTTATAAAGTTGTTTCTTCAAATGTTATAATAAAAATACAAATATATTGTTTTGTGATTTACTCAATAAAGCTGAAGTGAAAATTGGATATTGTTACAGCCCTGAGACAGCTATCAGAATGTTTACAGCGTACATGTCACTCACATGTCACATCTCTCTGCATTCGCATGCAGGCCTGCAGCATGCACTTTGCACGTCACGGTGTGTGATCTGCAGCATCACAGCGTGCGACCGAGGTAACGCGTGACGTCCATGTGTGGGCGAGCGGGATCCCATCTGGCATCGGTAAAAAGTCCCTCAAGTTCCCCCTGGAGTCGTCCCTGATCTTCCCTGATTGCATGTGGCAGCCTCTGACCTGCACTGAAGGCCCTTCTCCTGACATGGAGGGTTGAAGATTATTGGTTCAGAAGATCCTGTTAATTCAGCGCACTCCTGCAGCTGGATAACTGCTTTAACATCCTTCTGATGGGATCAAGTTTATTTTTGGAATGAAAAATCAGTAACAATGGTTATGAGGTATGATTTATACATTTATTTCTGTATGCTTCTGAGTCCTAGCATGTATCTCTCTTATGCGGTGAGTAATTCCACATTTAGTCCAGGCCTGTGGAAACTGGAGCTCCCGCTGTGATTGAGTGAATCACCTGCTGTGGAAATTATAAACAGCAAGCAGGAATTTACATTAGGCACCCGGTGGAAAAGTGCACTGTGCTGATGGCTTTGTCTGAGTAATAAAATCCCTATTGTATACAAGACATATTTCATCAAGGTATCTGCACTTCTTCACTCCGACTCCTTAAAAGCCATTTCGACCATCTTCAAACTGAGCTGCAGGAGCCCAGTGTGATGATGACCCAACATTTTAACTACCAGAACACCGTTACTTTTGTGCAGAGCTTTTCGTGGGGGGAGATTGCGGCGTCTTCTTTTTGTTGTGGTGGAGGACGCTCGTGCTGTCCCATTAAACTATGAGCGCTGAGACCGGGGAGCTGGTGGCCAGTGGGACTTTGCATGTGAAAACATTTGAAATAGCAGAGGGATCAGTTTGTTTGAATCCATGAGAGCACAAGAAGCCGTGGGACCAATTAGTGCGGACTGTGCTTTATTCTTCATTCTATATATTTTTTGTACATTATTAGCATTAGCAGCGGGTCTTTGGTCCCATGTGCAGTAGCCACAGGCCTTTTGCCCTTCTACCTCTGTGACTCTACTGTTAGCGGCTCAGTTCACCAGAAGGAACCCCCCCCCCCCCCCACACACACATTTATTTTGCTGTTGTTTTTGGCCAAAAGCAACCGTGGAGCACGTGGAGGTGCTGCTAGGTCTTTTTCCCCTCTTCCTCTTAGCCTGCTAGCTTCCTGCTCACAGTAAGTGCTGCGCTCATCTGCCCCTGAGAATGCGATATTAATGCAGTGGATTTTTGAAGCGGTTTGATGTCAATTTGTTTGGATTTGAAAGTTTCCGTGTCCCCTCGAACAGAAGCAGGACGTTCAAACCGCTGCGTTACTGTCAGAATTGTATTTATTGTCTTTAAATACACACCAACATGTATCCAACATATTGTAGTGAATTGATGGAGAAGACGTTATTGTTCGTCCTCACTCACAGCACCTTTCATGCAACAACACGACACACTAGGCACCAGCCAATCAGATCCCGTTTACGCTCACGTCTAAAGAGTGCGAAGCTCAAAAATAAAAGATGGCGAAGCAAACTCCGTCCCTGCTCCATCTCGCCGTCGGTTTGGGGGACCTTGGCCTGAAACACGTTGAAGACCCCTGCTATTTATGATATATTGTGCCATACGTTTTTAATGTAAATGGTAAATGGTTCACTGATGCCAGTTACATATATTTACACACACATTTACTTCTGTTCCCTTCTGATGCATTCTGATGCTCATCACACCCATGTGCTGATTTCTAGTCAGCAATATGTCAAAAGCCAAGAAATGACTTTACCTGCTGTTGCTCAGTGATGTTTTCCTACTCAATCACCTGTTCTTTTGGGCTTCACCCTGACAATATATTTACCAAAGCCGCATTTCAGCTCGGTTTGAGTTAAAGAGTCCTTTGTTGATAGTGGACTGTTGATACAGGTCCAGATCCGAGGATTTAGCTCCACCATTAAGGCTCCATCTGAACTGGAGCAACCGTTGCTTTGTGCAGCTCTTCAGCGGCGACCCGGGGCCCCGGGGGGGCTGCAGGCATTTAAATCCACACTTGCTGTCACTTTAAGTGCACTTGAGGCCTCATTAATCGCCCGGCACTTGTAAACCTTCCCGTTTCCACGAGAAGGAAGAAGAAATAAAGCCAAAGTGTGCGCCGATTGAGGACGTTAAGTGTGGTTTTCCATTTGTCAGCAGCCAGGCAGATATGAACGCAGCACTCTCATCCCAAACTATTTCAACATCTCCCCCGGTGAACAAGCATGCAGGAAGCAGCTGAGCTCAGTGACAACATGAACGGGCACGAGGATTTTCCAAATGTCACCTTGTGGTTTGAAAATCTCCTAATTGGACGGGCTTGGCTTTCGCTCTGAGGGGTTATTGACAAGGCGCACCTTGATATCACATGAAAGGAAAAGTGTAGGATCAGTTTGATTGAAATGGCAGAAGATGGGTGTGTGTGTTTGTGTGTGTGTGTGGCGTCAGAGCGAGAGAACACATGGATTCGAGTCTGCTAAACGTCAACATGAGTAAGCCATGTATCACTTAGTTTCCATGATTCCTACACAATTAAATCATTAAGTGTCATTAAGGGACTTGTGTAATAGCCCCTGTGGTGCTGCAGGGAGATCCAGCTCAGCTCAGAGCCCGCTGCTCTGCCCAATGAGACGCTCGGCGTGTTCATCGGCGAGGTATTACAACATCGCATCGCCTCACGAAGCCGCGCTCGAACTGGCGCTCGCGGCGCGCTCTTTGCCCAAAAATCTGAACTCAGCACAATCACTGGGGAGGTTTCACTGTAAATGTTGGGACGGTGGGAAGGGAGGGAGAGAGAGAGAAGGAGGAAAAAGGGATTTAACGTTCGGCATCCATTTTGGCAAAAAAAAAAAGAAAAACAGAGTGCTGCCGAGGTCAGGTCAACGTTCTGGAAAAATGGAAGCGTGGTTATGAGTGGAAACACTTGTATTTAGATCATTATTTCACACGGTAATTATTACATGCGGAGAGTAATGAGTCATTGTGAGAACATTAACTTACTAATGTCCAGGAAACAAAAGAACTGGAGGTAGAGGAGAAAATGATCATATATTTTTTTTGTTTTTTTGTTTTTTTACGGGAAACAAAGCGCCGGCGAGGGACTCGGCCAAAGCTCCGGAGAACATCACAAGGCTCTTAATGAACACGAGAACTCCAGCAGGCGGGTCTTCGATTGGAAAACAAATGGCTTTTATTCCCCCCACAAATAGCAGCGCAGCATTATGCGTGTCTATGCAAAAAGCCTTGTGTACGCGCTGCTTCGCTAACAAATTGCCGTATCATGTGTTACAATTACCCCCTCAGTTTGGCCAGCCAATACATCTTCCCCAATGGAACCAGTTGAAAGCTATGAATTATGGCCATATTTCAGTCTAAAAGAAACAAACCACTAATTGCGACGTGGCCTCTCGGTAATTTTCAACAAGGAGGGCCCAGAAAGGCTCTCCGACGTTGGGGAAATCATTTGCTGCTGCTCCTGCTTTATTTTGGTTTCAAATAACAGACACTACTAATTTGGTGTGGGCTTGACCCCTGCGCCCCTCAACCCCCCCCCCCCTCCTGCACTGTGGGGAAAACTCCAATCAGCCAACATCTCTACCAACCCCCCCCCCCCTCCCTCTACTTTTTTGCAAGAGTCCCCCCCCCCCCCCCCCCCCCCCCCCCGACTGGTGAAGTGAGGACTGCCTTTCTGAAATGTTTCTGCTAATTCCCATTTCCTTTATAATCACAGGCTTTTATGTGAGTGGCTGGCCCGGGCCCTGCCAGGGAGGGGGAGGGTTGGGGGGGGGTTAATTACTCTGGGGTCCCGGGCATTAACCCGGCCAGGTGTCACTGGATGGCCTGTTTACCTCTGTGATTAATGAATGGGCCGCCAGTCTCTCGCCCCCAGCCTGCCACTCTTTTATTCAGCGCGGAGCGTGCCACTGAATCAATTTGCAGAGCACTGACAGGCCTGAGCCACATCAGGCCTCCGAGGCCGGGCCGGTCCACCCGGGGGGGCCCCCCGTCTCTGCTTACCGGGCCGGCTCATCTGTTAGCGGCGCTTAGCTAATTAGGACAGAGTTTCATGGATGGGCTAACGAAGGGGGAGCGCGCGCTGAGATAACATTTGTGTACAGCGGATTGACGGGGCGGTGTTGAAGAAGTGTACTTTCCTCATTATTAACAGAACCAAGCGGATGGTTGTCACGTAGAACACAAACTATGGATGCTGTGTGCGCGCCGCGTGGCGAAGGGAAGCTATTCATGGGCCATAATAACGTCCTCTCCGAACGTCCTCTCCGTCATCGCGTCTTGTAGCAGTAAAAGCTTCAGCTTCAGAATCCAGAGCCCATTAATAAGCCTCTACCTCGCTAGGATTAACTTTTCATCGATACCTTTTTTTTCTCCTCCTCCCCCCCGCCACCACGACTGTACAATAGACCAGGCCTGACCTCACCTGTCGAGATGGTAAATATGCTTTAGCGTCTCGCAGGCCTGCAGCAGAGCTATTATCCACAGCGCGATGAAAAGGGGTGTGAAAACAAACCGCGTCGCCCCGCTCATGTCTGTCAGAGAGGATGTGGAGGGAGAGGAGCGCACGGCGCTTTGTGTACACAGGTGATTACCTAATCAGCATGTCCTCTCTTAAGAGGGGCCAACGAAGGTTCACGTCACTCAGCCGTGATCCTCCCAAAGGCCAAATGCCTCCTCATTGCTATGATACTGAGGGCGCAACAACACATCTTTCTTTACAGTCGTGGAAGCAAAGTGAGTAGCTTTTTGTGCCAACACATCTCTATATATATATAGATATAAATCTAAATATAGAGAGTTATACATCAATATAAAAGCATATTCCAAACACTAATATATAATAGATGTAATACAAAAATAAATAAATATGTCTAGAAAGGTATCCATAGTTTTTTTTAAACTATGGTTTCGGTCATTACAATAGAAGTATATGGTAGCAAAGAGTCTTTCAATATATGATAATAATTGTGTCATTAATTATTAATCAATTATTAGTACATGAATCCATGATTTCATGTATACAGTTCTGATTACAGACCTGGTTACAGGAATTATTCATTGTTATTATGTTGTGCACCTTGTTGACATTCAAAGTAGAATTTTTGAGAATAATATGTTTTTCCCTGTAAATTAGAACATGGTTGACATCTAGCTCCCGTTGAGTGACATAAACTAGAATCCCAAACACCGCCATCTTCTAAATGTCTACGGATTAGTAGTAAAGTGTCAGCTGTGACGAAAATGCAAATGACACAAACACATTTGTAATCAGAGTCCACGTTGGGCCCATTTGGTTGAATGACTGCAGCCAAATGAATGAAAATGAAATGAAACCAAACATCCAACAACAGCAGTTTTGAAAACATTGTTTAAGATTGGTGGGAATTGTCACTTCAACGAGTGAATAATGACTTACATTTGGGAATAAGACTTGTATTCTATCCAGTATATATCCAGTTTATTACTCTTTCTCAAGACTTTTGGGATGTTTTATTGGCTTCCTCCGCTTCCTCATCCACACCAATAACAACATTCTTTGTCTACAATCACAAAAACTGCGTTTTGGTGCTCCCCGAGCGCCGCAGGAACTCTTTAGAGGTAAGTCCTTTCATCCAAGTTGTCACTTCTCACTTGAACCCTCTCTGAGGCGCATTCAAGTGAGTCACTGAGACGTGATAATAAAATGATCCTGCGTGCAGTAATCAATGCGTGTCACGACAGACACACATTCCTACGGGTGCACTGGGGCTCGACTGGCATGCCATGACATCAGCTCACAGGGAACATTAAGACCATTAACAAAGCTGCTGAGTTACAAACCGCCGCTGCTATCGCCCCGCAGCGCCTCGCAGCGCCTAATGGATTGCGTTTTGATTGTGTCAGCCAACACTTGGGCGACATTGCGAGGCGGTTGGAGCTTTGCCGTTCACTTCCAGCAGCTGTTTTTTCACACACTGTCTGTCAAAACAACACGGTTGAGTCAGCCGGAGGTGGGGTGCCGGTGCCGGAAAGGTGGGGGTTTCAAAAATTGTTGTGACTACCACAGGTGGGGACGTGGAGAAGGAGAGTCGGGACAAGTGGAGCTGTCGCTGAGGAATGCTCCGGTGTCTGTAGAGGAACGCGTCTATGGGTTCACTCCACAGGTGTACTGGATGCTCACACAGATTAATACAGTGTTAATGAAAGAAAAACATGTCAAAATGACCCCTCGCTAAATGCAGTGTTTTAACACCTGGGGTGTGCTGCGCTGTTCGCACCAGCGTGTCAGTTTATGCTGCATTTCACAGGGCCGGGGGGGGACCGGAGGAATTAGCCTATCATAACACCACTGTGAAATATTACATTTTGTTCCCGATGACTGCAACGTGCACAATTACAATTACAAAGGGATCATACTGGTGATTAGTACGGAAGACAAAACATAGTGTTTCAGACGCAAAGTATGCATCGGAGCCGTGTGTGTGGCCTCGTGCTGTTTGGCTTTATAAACTGTATCCTCATATGTTTCCATTACCCAAATACCACTGTGATTAGAAAACACTGAAGTGCACATTACACAGAACTAAACTCGGCTCTCAACACACATGACAATAAGGTGTCGTTTTCAGTTAACACATCTGTTGAGTCACACTTGCCATTAATGATGACAGTGTGCTTTAATCAATTGTGGAGGAAGTATTCATCCTTTTCAGCTGTTTTTTTAAGGTTGTTTTGCAAATGAAAATGCCCATTCTGTGGGAAGCAAAAGATAAGCTAATGAATAATGTGAACACTAGCATAAACAATGCAACTTGCTAACCCTGCTCAGTTCAGGTTGTTTTTGTAGTGAGGTTCTATTTTGTCCTCCAATGTTGTCAAGGGAAAATAACTGAACGTTTTAATTCAGTCCAGCGGCTTTGAAACGAAGGAAGATAACTGCTTCCTGTCGGATTGAACTGTCTGGCAGCGAGGGGAAGTGGCTCTAGAAGGCTCAGCCGAAATATGACTTTCAGTCACCTAAACAAAGCGGACTAAAGCAGTGGTTTCAAACTCACAGAGTTTGTACGATACCAGAATTCAATACAACACACCTTCATGTCTCCCCTGCAATCCCCTCTGAGGTCGCTCTGGGCAGCCCCGCCTCCTTCTCAACTGTAGCTAGTAGCTGTTGCAGTGCCTTCTGGGAGTTTTAGCATCAGCTGTGTGCGTCCTACTGACCGCTGGTCCAGTTATGATAGAAATATGATATTTACTCACCCCTAAAACAAAGTTAGAATGGCGAAGAGAACGTAAACCCTCAGTGTGAATAGAGATCGCGAGGAGTAGTATGAATGTCAGTCAGTGACTTATCGGAGTGAATTTAGGAATCAGGAAACATTTATTGCCATAATATGTCAGACATACAAGGAATTTGGCAGTTGGTGCAGGAAAGCAGACAGTAAAACAACAATACAGTACGACAATGGACAACAGACAACAACAGATAAAAATAGAATAGAATAGAATGCTATGGGTTTGTAATAAAGGTGCACCAGCTAACAGAAAGTCACAAGTGAAAGTGACAAAATTTATGTACATGTAGAGAGTGAAGAGTCAGTCAGAGGGGGAACCGGGCTCTGTTGATGAGCCCGACTGCCGTGTGGCGGGAGGTCTTAGTCCTGATGGAACTCAGCCTCCTGCCGGATGGAAGGAGCACAAATAGTTTATCTTCGGGGTGAGAGGGGTCAGCTACAATCTTTCTGGCCCGCTTCAGAGTCCTGGAAGCAAACAAGTCCTGAAGAGACGGCAGATTGCAGCCAATCACCCTCTCTGCTGAGCGGATGACACGCTGCCCTTGTCTTTGGCAGTGGCTGCAGCGTACCACACGGTGATGGAGGAGCAGAGGATGGACTCGATGATGGCCGTGTAGAAGTGCATCATCATCGTCTTTGGCAGGTTGAATTTCTTCACCTGCCTCAGGAAGAACATCCTCTGCTGAGCCTTTTTGGTGATGGAGCTGATGTTCAGCTCCCACTTGAGGTCCTGGGTGATGATGGAGCCCAGGAAACGGAAGGAGTCCACAGTGGTGACGAGGGATTTAACGTGTTCTATGAAGCATACAAAATATTCGGGTCGGCGATGTTAGAGGGAGGGCCGGTTATTGTTTACATTACATTACCTGTCATTTAGCAGATGCTTTTATCCAAAGCGTCTTACAATAAGGATACTGGGGGTGGCGTCCATCGGAGGTTTCACTCCCAGGGTCTTGGCTTGTACTTGAGTAAATGTATCAAGTAAGATTGTATCGATGTAATTAATTACTTTTTATATTTTGTTCAATGCTTCGTTCATTTTATAGTATGATGTTAATCATTCTAGTGTTTGAGCTAAACACGTGGAAAATGTCTCAGTGTGCGCCTTTGAAAGATGGTGACAAATATGAATTTCTGATGAATTGATCCATTTGCTGAGCCAAAGTTGATTGGATTTATTGTTTGGATACGCTGCTTCGCCATGCTGAATGGACACTAACACCTCTCAGCATTGTCTCTGTGGTAGGAATATTAGATGATTATTGAAATGTTTTCGATGAGAAAAATGGCGTCTTCTTCTCACTGCATGCCTGCCATTTGTTTGTTTCCCACAACCCTTCAGTGGGTTCCCCTAATAAGATGCAATTTGTCCCACTTCGGTGTGCCACTTGGCTGAAAAAGTGATCTTCAACAGCATCAGCAGGCCGCTGGCCAGCAGAAAAGGACCCGACCCTGTCTGTCTGCAATAATCAGAGCGCAATGGAAACATATTGCTAATTACAGCACAACAGAAGGAGCTGGTAGCCTTAAGAGCTTTGACATTACCCTGACAGCTAAAACTTTTCACTCCAAATGCAAATACTCCTCTCCTGAATAGGAATTGAAAGTAAAAACATTTGATTGATATTGTCTGCTCAAAGAAATGTATCTTATAGCTAAGACTTCATTAGCATGGTGGTGAACTGCGTTAGCCCAACAGGCTAATGTTGTCTTTGCTAACCGACACTCAGGAAACCAAACTGCTTGAGAAGTCATATTTGGAAGCATTGAAGCATGGACGAAAAACGAATGGATCAACGTGCGCTTGTCATTCGGCGAGGCCGCACACACCTTGGGAACAAGCAAAACCATTTTGCACCCTGGAGTTCCTTGGATTTGACCACTCGGTGGCGGCTGAATTTATTGGCACAAAGCACTTGTGAGTTTAAATTTGTTTTGACTAACAAAACCTTGATTTGCTGCATACGTAGAGGGCGAGGAGCAGCTGGGAAACTCTTATAAACAAACATGCGGCGAGAGCAATCTTCCACCGCCATCAATCAGAGGCTTCCTTTGTAGGTGCAAGTAGTTTGGCAGGAGGGTCATCGGTCAGCGTCTGGTTTACGCCTCCCTCTCCCTGTTCCAGGCCGGAGCAGACTGACTTGTGAAGGGCGGGGGGTGAGGTTGAGGGGGGGGGGGGGTCATGGTATAGATCGGGGGCCCTTGGATGGGAGCCCTTGACCTGCGCCTCCATTTAAAATCTATAAAGGAAGCCCTGCTCCGATGTAATGTTTTGCACCAAGGTGCCGGGGGAGGCGTCGGCGGACACCTGCACTATGTCATCGTGTTTGGATAGAGAGCCCAGGCTGATAGGGCCAGCTGGACCTCTCTGTCATTAGATCCAACATGGCTTACAATAACACAAGGAGAAGGCAACACAGAAACACATTAGATTCTGCCGTATTTACGGCATTTGATGACAAGAGCTCACAATCCGACTTGGACATTAGCTGGCTGAATTGATGCAGAGCACTTACGGAGCTCATCCACTGCTCTAGTGTCCGGCGCGAGGATGCTTGGCTGCTGTAAATATTAGGCCGGAGGAACATTTTTAGCTTGTCAAAACAAAGCCCCGCAATGGCTTTTAACATCCTTAATCTTTTGGATGATTGTTCAACACAGATTCTTGACTCACTCCATCGTACATCTGTTCAAACAGCTCCCTCCACAGTTCCCTGAAACTTTGGCTGAAGAGGGCAAGGGAACCGCACCTCAGTTTAACTTTCACCGGGTGCTCTTTTGTTTTATAGAAATAAAATAAATGACAATTAACTTATTTTCATAAAATGCAGCATTGCAAAAATAGATTTGAGTTTAGAACTTTCTCCCTCTTTGGTTATTTCCCTAAAGTACTTATTAATACATAGTGTTCATGTCCTACGTTTGTAAGACTTAGTAAAAACAGTCAGATGAGTGACTTAAATCATGATCCTACTCATGGAGCACTCTCGTTTCAGCCTAGTGTCTAATTTTGGAGCCTGTAAAGTGGGAGCCCGGCCGGGTGAAGGACCAACTTTGTCTTTTTATTTCAGTTTCTTGCGATGGATAAAATCTTTTGACTAAAGTTGAAATCTCTTGAGGAGCGCGAGGAGGTTGAGCTGCTTTCCTTCGCTCCCTGTGTGAGTCTGTGCGGTGGGTCCCGTTGCTAAATCACAATTACAGCTAATTATTGGGTTGTTTTCTGTCAAGGTTTTCCCCTCACTGTTTCCATAAACATTAAAACCCTGCGTAGCTCGCTTTGTGCTTCGTGGCCGCGGCAACTTTTTGCGCTTTTCTTTGCCGCGTTGTCGCTCGTCCGCAGCTATCGCGAGCGACGTGAACTTTCATCCGTGGCCAGCACGTCGCTTTCATTTAAAAAGGAAATTGGATATCTTGGCCGTGTTTGGAGGCAAACTGAAAGAGAGGGAACAGCGGAGAAAAAGAAGAGAAGGATATGGAGGCTGAAAAACGCTGTGTGCCTTGGGCAAGGTTAGCAGAAAGGCCCATCTGGCGGTGCGAAGCTTGACTGGCACATAGTTAAACAGTGATGCAGTTTGAAAAATTTCAAACAGAGCTTATGAAAAAGATAACATAAACACAATAGTCGGTCCGGGGCTCTGCGTCCACCTGTTTGTGTCACCCCCGAGTGTGAGCTAAAGGCCGTCGCTAATGAGCAGCGCCGCGCGCTCGGATTAAGGTCTCTGTAAAGTAAATCACTGTCCGACGCAGGCTCAGTGTTTATAGCACACCATTAATATTTTGATCGGTATGATTAAGAGAGCCTTAATGCACACTGTCCCGGGGCTTTTAATGGGATGCAGAGGCGTATCTGCCTTCTACCCCTACCCCCCGCCCAGAGTGTGTTAACAGGTCATTAATCTTTCGCCAATTTCCGCACCATACTGTTGGGTCTTTTTATCGTCTTCATGGAGACACGAGGCCGTGTATGGCTCGGCGAGATATTCTTGGCGGCTGCAGTGGTATTTGGTTAATATTGCAAAGGGGGGGGGGGGGGGAGGGGGTTGGGAGGTTAGAATGGGAGTAATGTTGATTGAATTCCCATCTTTGATATGACTGTTGCAACACTGGGTGGCCTTAAAATTTATTTTACATGTGAAGTGACATGACGAGGATTTTTAACTGTGGTTTGGCAACAGAACCTTTAACTTTCTTACCTATCGCTTTGAGTGGTTGGTAGACAAGAAAAACCGGGTACAAGTACAGTCCATTTAACATTTACCATGATCAGCATAATTAAAGAACTTATTTTAACTAGTGTGACTAGTCAGGAAAGACTTTGAGTTGGATATTAGAAAACATCCAGCGGTGTCTTTGGGTTAAACTGTTGGGCTTCCTCCCTGCATTCATTAGGGTCACTACCTTCCTTCTTTGCTCCTGTCATAGCCCTATGGCCACTAGAGGCCGCTGTCACTCAACTGGATTGAGGAATAAATCATAAAGCTTAAGCAGATAGGAGGATGGCTCGAGGATTAGGTCCTCCAACGTTGGACATGTCGGACATGTTTTCCATCCACATCTTTTACGTTGATGTTAAGAAATCCTTTCCACGTTTCTTGCCACTAGTCCCGTCTATACAGCCGTGATTAGAACTGTCACCTCTCGTTACCGTCTCCAACGCCATCATAGAATTACTTACAGTCCCTGAGCCAGGAGTTTCTGATTGTTTTCACTGAAATCCACATACCGCCAGGAAACCTCTCTAGTGATTCCAGAGCCATGTGAGGCACATCTGGGAGATTACTACGGCTGCGTCTTCCAGTCGACACACAGTGAAGGCCTTTTGCTATTTTAATCCAGGCTAAATATTCCAACAGCACGCAATCAATCCAAATGAGAGGATTGGACACACCACAGAAGGTTGTAAAATGGAAAGCAATTGCCGGAAATTGTGTTGTCCACGTCTTGTTCAAATAAATATCCAGACAACTTGGATTTGGTAACTACAGCGATGAATGCTTTTTAACCCTTTGCAACCCACCGGGTCAGTCGGGATCCAGAGGGACATTAATGCTCCATTTCATTAATGTGCAAGGATTTTTGTCCTAAAGTGGCCATTTCCCAAAGTGAAACCATTTTTGGGACCTTAAGGTAGAGAATGACCTGTCGTGACCTCCAGGATAATCACAACCTTGTGAAACTGGTCTTGGAAGAAGGACAGAAATGTGTTTGTGTCTAAATATTTCACTTGTAGGAAGTGTGATGTATTCTAATGCGATGGCTGAAACCATTCCTTCAAGGAAACGTCATTGTTTTTTTTTTAAACTTTGGCTTTGATCCTTGTTTAATGGTTTCAGAATTAATGGTAATTGCAATAATATGATGCAGCCAAAGTCAAGCTGTCATAGCTTCATAAATGGTGAAAAACAGTCCTTATGTTTGTATTGGTCTAATAATTAGTCCCTTCATATACATTTTTACCAACACAGTAATGATGTTCATGTTTTCCAGAAAATACATAAATGGAAAAATGTATAATGTAACAAACTTTGACTATATTTTCCAAAGAGTTTAAAGAGAAATTCATAATATATATTTTGACTTTTATTTTATTTTGACTGCTATATTTTGATATATATTTTGACTTTTAAAAATCATGTTTTTGGAGGCTTGGCTTTGTCTAATCGATGTCTGCACTTATTCTACTGAGTTGATTCACTTCTTAATATATTTTAAACCTTCCGTCCATCTATCTTCAAACCTATCCTTCATACAGGGTTGGGTGGGACTTGGGGTGAGAGACGGGCTTGGACCTTGGATTGCTCGCCAGCCAATCGCAGGGCTCAACCATGTTTACTTCTTTTGATGTTGATGAGAAAATGAACTTATATCTTCTATATAAGTTTGTATAACCTGTAGGTTTGTCTCAATTCTGGGTCTGTTATCCGAACCAACACCAGTCTTACGAAATTATAACTCATCACCTGCCGGAGTTGAAAAGGTTATGGATTTTTAATGTTAACTTTTTCCACATTTCTGGATAAACGCAAACAATTGATGATTTTATATTTCATTTAACATTAACAAGTAGAATCACTTATCAGTTACAGCCTGAACCCATGTAAGAACCATTGTCAGAGCCCTGTGGACGCGTGAATGATTCTTTAACTAAAAAACAACTCTTCAGAGGATCAAGTGGTGCTTTAAAAAGCTTCTCTTAAGACTTACTGCTGATGCCCCTGTTTGCACAAAGCACACCGAATACTTCACATAACAACGTAACTTCAGATAATGGCCTATCAACCAAATATAGTCTCTTTAACTTTAGTCACCTGGAGAGTAATGCTAAATGATACGAATCAGCAGTCAGTAGCTCTAACGGCTCTAATGTTTTCTCACAGTGTTTCAACCTCAAAGTTTCCGCTCCTTGAGTTTCATCTGTTTTCATAATCTCTATCACTTAGGGCCCAGTGCCTGAGCACGGCCCCTGCCCAGCTGCTTTCAGCCCCCTGACCAGGCAGAAATGCTTATGGCTATCAGCCACATCTAAATAAGAAGATAAATAGGAACACGGAACACATCCGCAATGAGTCACGGAGGGCTTCAATGAGGAATGAAGCTGTTTAAAAACAACGATAAGAAGTCCGCAGTGAGGGATCTGTCCAAACAGCTCTCTTGGAAGCGACGTGAACAGGGCGTGACAAACTGTCACAACTTTGTCCTTTGTTCAAAGTGCTGCAAAGAAGCCTCTGTGTGTAAGAGGTCAGCCACTCGTCACAGGGATTGTTGGCTGTGTTGGTTTTATGCAAACTAGGGAAATGTGTCTCCTACCTGTCTCGTATCGAGCTACAGGAACGTTAATGTGGTAAACATTGGGAAATAATTATGGTTATTACCTAAACTATTTACTGGTATATCACAGTATACAACAATATTACAACTCTTCCGCATGTATTTGCTTTTATACGCCATTGATAAAAGATCAACATAAGTGTGTTTGTGTGATTCGGGTATGCTCACTGGGAGCAGTCTGGCTGTGCTATTGCCACATGTTAAGTGTTAATAATCATAGGAATATTGTCCAAATATTGAATTCTCCTTGGTGAAAATCGTGTGTTTGTTCGACCCAATCGCCCTTCGAGGAGTCTCCCGCTTGTCATCCACTTAATCTGATGCAATTGTGGCTTGGTAGAAGCGGGTCGTACTGACCAATCCGTGGCTTCGCTGGTCCATGCCCATGTCCTCAGGCAACCTTAAAAATGGGGGCAATGGATGGATACGAAGGGCTAGATAGTGGCACCTTGCATGTTAGTCCAAGCAGTAAATGGGTGTGAATGTGCTATTGAGGTGCCTGTTCAAAACAAGCTGTACAAGTCCAAGTCTTTTTGCAATTCAAATTTTTGCACAAAAATCTTCCTATCGCTTAGTAAACTGCATCACTTGCTCCTGGCTGAAAGCAAAACGTCCTGTGGAAAAAGAAAGAATGTGCATTGTGTATTGTTGGGGCTGAAGATGTAAAAGATTTCAATCTTTCACTAAAGCGAATGAGCGGCTTGATAAATCCATACGCACCACGGGTAACATGAGTCATGAAGCTGTTGCTAACGATAGATGGACGCCTCGTCGTGCCTTACTTTTGAAAAGCCGGAGAAAGTGGGATTGCCTTTCAGGTTGGATTCTGAAGGGGAAAGGGGGGGGTTTGTGGTGTAATTGCTAGATAATGAGGGTATTCACTGACCTTCTGCCACATCTTGGCCCTGTTCTTATTATTTACCCGTCCAACAAAATGCAACCCCTCCGTTAAAAGAGATGGAAAAAAACAAGTCTCTCCAGCTCCTGCAGGAATTTGATTTCTCCCCAACAGCTGTCTTGCTTTATACAAGCATGAAGTCGGGGAATCGCCCATCTCAAATCAATCACACCGGCTGACGTTTCCTGCAAACTGAGCTCGCGGAGCCGAGCGGAGGGTCGGAGGGGGGGGGGGGGGGGCGACGGCCCGCTGGAGGGAACCGACGGGCTGATACGCTCTTGTTTATGTCCTCTAATGCCTTCTCCCATTAGCTGCGAGACGCAGAGCCGTGATCTGAGCCACAGGAAATCACCTGACACCTGCGGGAGGAAACTTTACTTCAACACAATCTCCCTTCGCTCTGGGAATGAGTCTGAGTGCATTCTGATCATGATGGACCCGTTTGTAAATATTTATTTTTGTTGACTAAAATAGGCAGAGAGACCATTAGAGGGGATTTTCAGGATATTTGTATTATATGTATTTTTGTGCAGTTGAACCTTGATGAAGAAACAACCAACTCGCTGGGAAATAGATGTGTTACATCATTCATGAATTCAAACATGGAGGAAATGCAATATCTTTTTTTGTACCCATATGGAGGGATACAAAGAAATATCCTAGATTTCCTCAGTAAAAAGTGACCTCTTATGTGTCAACCACATGAAATGATCAGATCAGAACGATCAGATTTCTGTTCTGGAAATGTTTAAACATTTGCACATATTTGGAAAGGTTATGGCTCCTTTGCATTGTTGAACATAAACGTTCAGCAATAATGGTGATATCTAATAGTTAAATCTTTTGGTCATATAGTCCTTGTCTTCCCTTAGAACAAAAAGAGAGGTTTTACAGTGCTGTCCCTTGAAATGAGAATCTGAAACTGAGATTGTTGAATGTAACTTTTCAATATAAAATGTTTTTGAAAGAATTTATTTTGCTTGTGCGGCTTTTTTGGGACCCAATAATATTTAACAAATTATAAATATGTTGTTTTTTCAGGAAAAAGCGATCCATATAATCATATATGGAACTTGTTGGATGGATCTCCATCCGTTGTTTAGAAAGCGGTGGCTATACCTCCAAATGCAATGAAGAAGATATGTTTGTATTGTTTTGGTGAACTGACCGTTAAGACCGTTTAAACGTCACCATTTTAAAAGAAAGGGTAAAAAAAACAATGTCATAATACTGAGCACATCGGCGAGGGGGGCCTATGGGAATTATGCAGAGAGAATGCTGAACCTCAAATATATGCAAAAAGAGTGAAGGATCAATGATATACATGGCAGCCCAAATGGGTCCTTGTGGATGATAAAACCTGACTCTGAGGTCTGAGTGTATTTATTTGGGCTGCAGCCGGTGAGGGCCCACTCACGGGCACGGAGAGAAACAGTGAGGGCTTTTATTCCCAAACGTTGCTCCCCGGTTCACTTCACCTCGTCCTCAGAGGGCCGAGGGTTCAGCCCCGTGATGAATGGCCGTCACACTGGAGGCTATTTATGAAGCGCAGTCTGTGAACGCCTCGCGGGTTAATGTGGCTGCAGCTAAATGCAGGCTAATTCATTATCACCCAAAATGGGCAGGTAATCACCAAATGAATCATGAAATGAGTTTACAATTCATATTTACCTGATTCCTGTTGAAGCAGTTATGTTACAAAGACAACGGTTAATGATTAATACCCGATTTATGAAGAATGTAATCTGATAGCAGCTGGATGCTTTCAGGTTCTCGTTAGTCTCAGTTCAATGATATGCATGGTGTGGAAAATCTGTGTGTTTTATTGATGAAAATGAAAAGTGAGTTAAAAAAAATATATATATAGATCTATACATACCTATTTATATTTTTTAATATATATATATATTTACATATAGATGTATTTGTAAAACGTGTTTTTTTATTCTTATGGTTTTTTGGCAGAAATGTTGGCCTAGTATCTCACGCACATGCCACGTGGTTGTGGTTAACTTTGTGAAGCCATTTGTGAACGTCAGGTTTGGGCAAGAATAGTGATGAAACTTGAAGGTTGATTGAAGTTAGACAATCCTAACAACGTAACTACCATAAATAAACATCAATCAATGTTACCGTTAACAAACGTAAAGTTAACATTATTACAGCAACTTTCATACCAACCAACGCTCAATAACGGCGTCACAATGATGTCACTCACTCTGCGTGTCATTTTATTTTTTAGGTTTTCTGTCTACACCGAAGAACACTGGCCCTATTTCCTACTGGTCAATTTAATTTTCCTGTTGATTTTTATTTCGAAAACGTGTTCTTTGGATAAATAATTGTTTCATATTCTACATATCGCACCGCATCTCCGATTGGCTTGTTAATCATTTTTACCACTTTTTCATGTTGGCCCTCTTCTGAATTATTCCTCCCCGCGGTAGTTCTTCTCCCAGAGCCGCAATGAAGAATAACAAGAATAACGAGAACTATTGGAATAACCTAAAGGCCCCGGCGGGTTGTCAGGGAACAGAAGAGCACCGAGGCCTGCGCACAGCCGCGTGTTTGGCACACAGGTTCGATTAATCAGGGGTGGAGGTGGTGGAGCCCACCTACACCCACCAGACCCCCGGCCGGGGCCCTGACTAAGCACACGGACGCGCGCTCTCTAATAAAGTGGGGTCAACCTCTCATTGCTCGCACCGGAGCGCCATACGACCCCCCCAAACACACACACACTCACTCCTCCCTTTAATGATTAAATTGCTCCGACTGAGGGTGGCTGTTGGGGAATCTGCGTATTCCTGGCGGCTGACTCTTTCCTCCTGATTGCAATTTATGTCGGAAGTCGTTTGCTGAGCCCGCTCCAAAGCCCCGCGAGGGAGGATGTGCGCGTGGATAAAGCCGCCGTGGCCTCCTCACGCACTCCCCGAGGACCGCTTACGCGTCGAGGATAATGTGACGAATGTGTTGCTCATGTGCCCGCCATCAGCTCTGCAGTTTGGGTCAAGCCGCCATTAATCTGCACACCTGTTAACCATGCGTGTGCGTGTGCCGGTTTTTGTGTGGGGATGTCTATCGGTGCAACTGAGAACTTCTAAACAAAACATCTCGTTGCAAAAGTTAATATGATGATGACAGTGAAATAAGTACTGGCACCGCTTTTAACTCGCGTGCACGTGCAGAGGTTTTGAGTGGGATTCAGCCTGTGATTCAGCGCGTTGATTCATTGTCCGTATTTTCTAAAAGGCACGTTTGATTTAGAACGGTATGATTTATTTTGGGGGGTTTGCAGCACTTTTCCCAATTGCCGACGTTTGCCGCATTGTGGCCCTTCTAGTCCCGCGTGCTGCCGGGTCAAGGGCATGGCCTTCGCTTCAAGGTCACCAAAAGGGGAGAAGGGGACACCCAAATACAAAATGTAAAGTTTGATAATACTTAAAGCTTAAAACCATTTGAAGACTAAAATGCTTGAAGACAAAATGCATGCAAACTAAAAACGCTCAAAGACTAAAAACACCCAAAGAATAAAACCATTTAAAGCCTAATAATAAAGGACGAATAACAAGTTCGTTGTTTTCGCAACAAGTGTTAAAAATATTACTGAGTTGCATGGAATTATTTTCGGGTGATAAATTAAATGAAGAGTTCTCATGACGTTTTGAAGAAAGTTTAAAACGTCATAAAAACATCCAGAAGAAATATATGGTGAGAAATAAAGATTCCGGGAGAAAATATTATTATTGGTGGTTGATATATTTGAAATACATATGTTCCCGTATATTTAACAATCTGTGTTAGATTATTTACTAATTATTATTTTTTTCGGAATATCAATCTTTTTTTTCATACTGGGTTTCCAACCTCTGACGGAGAGAACAGAGCCCAACGATCCTGCAGCAGGGTTTTAATGTGTCGCCTTCTACAAATATGGAGGATTCCATTCCGACTCAGTTGGCTCTCTTCATCTCTTTTTATGTGTAAAGCCCATGTTCTGCATTTCTTGTGCATCGGGTGTATTGTGATTGTTATTAGCACAGTAGAACCGTGGCATAATGGGCGCTGTACTTATTGTGTCATTATAACAACCTGCACATTGGAGCGCGTGTTCCGCTCCCATCAATAAATGATTATGGAACTAAGTGCCTTTCATGCTCACACTCAAATGGAACTTTTAAATTGTACAGTAAAGAGCACGTGACTATGAGCCCATTCGAGGAGAAGGTCGCGTGCTGCCAAACTGATATGAGCTCACCTGACAAATCCACTTGTTTTCATCCTTCAGACGCACAGATGTTGGTTTGTTTCTTATGCCGCGAGCGCTAAACAGCACGTTATGTCTGCCTTCATTAGACAACTGAGCCACTCATTTTAACTTTGTGAATAAGCACAGTGAAAAATATGTATACTCACTTGAAAAGAGAAGCGAAAGAGGCCCGTAAAACGTGAATTAAAGCTCTTTAGATATTATATATTAGAGTCTGTCAAAATAACGTTGTTTGAATGTTCTTTTTATGTCTAATAATATGTAGCAGAAAAGTAGATGTAGCCTTAACTATAAAAAATATGAACTCACATTAAAAAATACAAGGAAAATATTAATATTGTTTAAGGCAAGTATCAGCTGATTTGATTACTATTAAAACAATAATATAGACAGAGCACGTGAGGAAATGTGCTTGATTGATGATTTTCATTAATGTCATTTGATCTAATAAAACTTGGATACTTGTATCCCTCTGGACCTTAAAACATGATATTTATTTAAATCACTAGTTAAAACAGAAGTCATTACTAGTTGATAGACTGGAATTGGAAGGCTGAAATAAAGTATCTATGACATATGGCGAGGAGAACCGGTGCTGGTTCAAATAAAAAGTTTCCTCACTGAGAAAGGGAATGTTTTGATCGCATGCGTTCTATGGAGACGCGTTGGTGAGAACAAATAGAGAATAATAAAAATTAAAAATTAAAATAAATTGTCGTTACTGAATGTAACGTTCAACGTTAACTCTAAAAAATCTCCAAGGAGTCAAATGAACAAAAGTGGAATTTCTTTCCAGTGTGCTTTTAAAAACCCATCCAAGTACTACCCACCGCCACACATTGTGTTGTGTTGTATTGTTGTCCTTTGTCCCACTGTCTTACTGTCCAATGTTATGCACCAACCGCCCTGTTAAATTCCTTGTACACATTTTGGCAAGAAATGTTCCTGATTTCGAGATACAATTATACAAAAAGGCATACAAAAGGTTTTTTGGGCCCGAACCGAAGGATAATAGTGCAATTATAATTATATAGTGGGCTGATGAGCTTTTGAAGAATAAAATGTATGTAGACAAAGCCACAACTTTACGCAGAAACTGTTTCCTCCCCCTGATTCAAAAATGGATCAGATTAAGATGGCTGGGTAGTGAGTCGACACCAATTCATCTTTCTCAAAACACAACGAAGAGCCCGCATCTTAACAAGAAAGCCATTACATCAGGGAAAGCAATGCTATTTATAGAGCGATAACGCAACGTGACCATATTAGGAGTTGAGCCACGTGAATGCGGCTATCATCACAATCTTCATCTCCACGAGACTGCCTCCTCTTTAGTGAACAGAGAACAGTTACTTGTGAAAATATATTTAATAATTACAATAACAGTTTAGTTACACAAAGGGAATGCAAAGACACGTGTCTCTTTAGAACAGTGGTTCTCAACTGGTCTGGCTCCGGGACCCACCATCACCCCTTAATGACAAGCCGCGACCCAAATCGAGGAACATTCTCAACATTTATTCAAAATCAAGTTCATAAGCTGAATTTTATATTCAGGATGTTTAATTATCCTAAAAACCCAATGTCTCCCCCATATCAGAATGGTTTGACCCAACCTGGCACACGCTGCTGAAAACATGGACGGACGAGCCGGCAAAAAAACCGACACTCCGCTGCATTAAAAAAGTTCCTTCAAAATAATTTATTTATTTTTATTTAAAAAATTACCAGACCCACCAGTTGAGATTCACTGCTTTAGAATATAAAGGGTAGACCTACTGCGAAGGTGTCAGCTGCCCCCCGGCAGCGAGCTCACCACGAGGGAAACGCGTGGTAAGAAACAACTACAACAACAACAACACGCGGCTGCTGGAGGATGTTGGCGCGTGCACAGTTCAGGTCTTCCCGCGAGGCTTCTCTGTCGCCTGCGCGAGAACCGGCCAGCTTCACAAGCACCGGCGCCCATCTCCCTCCTCCCAGCATGCTCTGCGCGCACGCGGACCCGGGAGTGTCTGTCCGGCTGCCGGGTCGGGGTTAGGGTTTGGGTTGGGGGGGGGTCACTCCTCCTGGGTGCTCTCCGACTGGCGGCTCGAGCCTTCGGACGGCTGCTCGGAGAGCTGCTCGCTGCTGGGGATGGAGTTCTTCTTCGGGCGGCCTTTGGGCTTAGTGGGAGACTCCAGGCCGCCGCCCTGCAGCACCTGCGGGTTGAACACAAGCGGAGACTTCTGTTGGCCGGGAGGTCATTGAAGAACAAGAAGGGTGACTCCCTCCAACCCATTCAACAAATACGGTTTTACACAGCTGTTTTTTTCCCTCATCAGTTATCCATGCCAAACTTAAAATTCTATATAATTCCCTATGCCCCTGGTATACATTCACGGATGGACGTTTCCCATCAACATCTCAATGACCACTACTGCATCATCATCGTTTTCATAATCATCACATCCATGATCATCATCATCATCATCACCCCCATGTGAGGACAAAACTTACAATTTTCTTCCATTTCATCCGCCTGTTCTGGTACCATGTTTTCACTTGCAGTTGACTGAGACCCAAAGATTCAGCCAGGTCTATTCTGTGAGGAACAAATGCATAAACACAATCAATAACTTCACATCACCTCTGGTCTTTTACCTTTTGCTTTTTGTTTATCTGTGTTTTGGACAAATGCGCAGCCGATTTTATTATATCAGCGTAATAAATATTTATCTTTGATAATGATAATTATCGTGTTGTCATGGTTGCATATTACAGCATGCCAACAATGCCCCTCTTCATTCTGATCAAACCCTATGTCACCGCCTGGTTTGAGGAAAATGTGGATAATATTTTTTACATTTCAGTATTTTTTATGTCTTCGTGTTTGTACTTCTACAGGAACACAAGTATACATACAAGTATTTCGGCATTGCAAAAAATCTACAATTGGTCTACAATTTAAAGGTTAATGATGGGAGGGAAAAACAGTGATCCACAATTTAGATCAATTAGCCACAATCATTTCTGGTGAAAAGGGCGGTCGAATTAAACCCACCTGTCTGGCGTGGACAGATACTTCTGCTTCTCGAAGCGCTTCTCCAGCCCCATGAGCTGCAGCTCCGTGAACACGGTGCGGCTCCGGCGGCCCTTCTTGCTCTTGCCGCCCCCGTCGGGGCCGTGCTCCAGCTTCCCGCGGAAGTGCAGGTCCAGCGGCAAGTGGTGGGACGCGGCGCCGATCTGCAGGCCCGACGCGGCGGACAGCAGCTGTGCGCCGAGCGGGGAGCCCAGCGAGCAGCCCAGCGGGGACATGGGGAACTTGAGGAGGTTGGTCTGGTCGCCTTTGAGGACTGCAGGGACCGATGAGAAGACACAGAGAAACGGAGGGGTTAGTTTTGAGAATGCTATGGTTTGGGTAAGCTGGTTATGCTGGTTTGTGGCGCGCATACACACTTCCAGCTACACAGACAAGTCAGCATGGCTGACTGGACATTTGTGATAAATGCAGACATGCAATTTGGTAAAACTAGCGATAGCAAAGGGACCTCATCTGCTTAGCATGAAACGTTAGAATAAGGCCTCTTGTTAACTGTGTATCATTGTTGTAATAAAACATCGGTATATTTACAGGCGTTAAGCATCATTTCAGCTGGTAACACATCATGGCCAGGCACTACACTTTATGTGCTTCATTTGTTGTGAATGTGTCTTTAATACAACACGATACTAAATATAAATGAAGGAAATATATCTAATACATAAATATGCACATTGAAACGCGTATCGCCTTGTTTTGAACAAATGTATTTTTTAACAGAAATATCACGTATGATACAACATCTACTGGATCCGTTTTATTCTTGATGCACGGATTATAATGAAACCTAACTGAGAAAAAAAACATTTGCATTTTTTGGGAGGGTTTTTTCTGTACCGATGTGACGGTCCCGGGACGGAGGGTGTGTACAGAAAGTAAATACTTGATTTGTGATCTTAGGGTTTACAAATGAATTTTCTAATTTTTTCTATGCAATCTAAAATATACATATAAATAATAGTATCCTTTCAGTATTTATTCCGCTTGTTTTGGAGATTTTTGCAGAATGAGACATTTACTCTTCTTTTCTCAATTGAATTCCCCAGTTGTCTTATTTAACTGATTCATCTACTCGATAATTTTGGCAATTTTGCCCGATTGTTCCCAGGCATTAGCTAAAACTCAATTTTAAAAAGATGTAAAAAGTTACACTTTTTTAATCAGGCGCAAACACGGACTATACTATGTGATTATAATAATATAATATGTGATCTGCAATTTAAAATAAGTCTCACAAATATGTCATATTATTGTTAATAATATGTGTATTATACAGACTAATTCCTATGTCATTTCTTCAGTTCCCAGCGTTCTAGTACTCTTACCCAGCTGGTTATGGAAGGGCCGGGCGGACAGGAGAGCCTGCACCCCGAACTTGAGCAGCTCCCCGGCCGGAGCCGACGCCTTGTGCTGCGGGTGGTCGGTCAAAATCTCCTCTATCATGAAACTCCTGTAGCGATGAGTCCTGTGGTCGTGCGGCTGAGCCTCCGGTGCAAAGTAATGCCCCCCAAGGTCCAAATGATGCTGCATTATGTGGCCGTGTGGTCACCCCAAAACAGAAACCGATTGTCGCTCCCTTCAGTGTCCCAAACCAGCTGTCACATTCCCGCTGCGAGGCTTCTGTAATCCTGCGGATCAAAGTTATCCTCCGATCGAGCCGAGGCGGCGGCGGGGCGTCTCCACGGGGTCCCGCGTTCCGGCTTTTACGCGTTACTTCTGGTTGGGTTTGATTCTTCTCGGAGGACAAATGTGGATCCGGGATCGAACCTCTGACCAACAACTCCCGAACCCGACCGCGTTAATGCCCACTACGCCGCTGCTGCTTTGTATGTGCGCGCGCATGTGTGTCAGTGAGTGTGTGTGTGTGTGTGTGTGCGTGTGCGCGCACGAGCCGCTGAGGTCGGAGCAATTCGTCAGCCGCTGAGCGCGTCACCTTGGCAGTGAGCGGAGGAATAGGGCTTTGGGTTTTATGGGTCTCCTCGCGGAGCTCCGCCTCCTCTGGGGCTCTTCCGCGAGGAGACAAGAGTTACATGCAAAGCCGCACGTGTCCTGCGAGGATTTATATGCAAACGAGATCAAAATAAGGCCGGCCACTTGAAATGACCTGCAGGTGACAGAGCATGAGGAGGCTCTGGCTTTCGGTTACAGCTTCACGGCAGTTTGCAGGTTTTATTATAGGCTATGTGTAACACGTATTACAACCCGACTTACAAATGGAAAGGTAGTGCAAAAAGGTAACTTCACTTTGGCGTCTCATTTTGGACTTTATCCCAAAGATTCCTTTCAAAAAGTTTTTTAATTTTTCTAAACTACCAAAATACTGATAGTGAGGAAGATGAATAAGATGAGATGATTGAAGCCAGTGAGGCCTTGAAAAAACAGGCATACACCCCCCCCCCCCATACACACACACACACACACACACACATGAACGCATCTCACCAATGATGTTTTTTACTCTGTAAATCTGTTGAAGCCTTCTCTTCACACGTGACAAAACCGCCCAAAATATGACACGCATCCCAAAACAACAATCATGTTTATAAGCAGCATTAAACAACATGTTGCAGGGGACCGGACATTTATTTGACGTAACTAATGCGTAAAGTTGAAATTTACTTGAGGGAGTTTCGTGTTTACTGTGTCTTCCCTGCGGACCAAAGTGGTGTCTCTGACCCCCAGAGTCCCTTTAAAAAAACTATTTTCACCAAAATCAGACCCAGTGTACCCAAGGACGGGCATTAGGAATACCATCCAAATAAAGCATCTTCTCTGCAAATCTTGTTTAATGATTGAAGTCAAAGGATTAGTAAAGGGAGACGTGTTCAGAACCATTTTCCCACAGAAACTTTAAGTAACAGAAATGCAATAAATGGGAAAGTCATTGTTCATAATCTGAATTTGTTGGAGCAGTAGAGGGTCCTGTAAATGTAGTTTTGTATGATATGTTAAATCCCAAATCCTCCAAAAGAATGTGAATCATGTCATGTGTTAAAGTCAGGCCTCTGAGGAACAAAAAATAAAAGAAATCCGGAGTAAACAACTTGTCCTTAATAATCAAACTGTTCTTCTGAAGCTTGTGATATTATTTCTACAACATTGTGAAGGAAGCTGTTATTCCATCGGCCAACTCAACCAAACACTCATCTTGTCTTCAGGCACAAGTGGTGAATAATGTATTCCTCAAGATATTTGCCTTAAGTGATTCTTCCTCTGCAGCTGATTTGCCATGAACACGTCTTCCCCTCCTGGTCACTTTTCAGATTGCAAGGAGAGTTTTCAGTGCCATGCACTGTTCTTATCTGCTGTTTCTACAGTAGCTGCACTATTGTGCAAATATTTAAATATATATTGAAAAACATTTGTTTCTGTTTTTTTTCTTCTTTTAAACACATGTTTATTTTTTTTTCCACATTCACACCATCACAGAACGTCAATAACCATCCTCACAGGCTGAAATAGTGTAACCCAAAAATCCCTCCCTGTATGTCCAGAGAGAAATGTCCTATGGCATTTCAACTCTTACAAAAATATGATAGTTATTAAGACTATGCCCTAGTAATGGAAACGGAGCATCAGTGCGCTATGTATCCATGATCTGTGGCTTATGTTATGTTCATGTCATATCTAAATAACATTCAGGGATTCCTCATTATTATTCTTAGAAAATTGCAGAAAAAACCTTTATCCTTTGGGAGGGGAGCTTCAGATTGGTTAAGCTCCCTTGATTAAATGTATATTTTCCTTATATAACTTTTTCAAGAATCCCAGTCTCCTGCATGTTTCATGAACTTCCTCCCACGAGTGACCACAGGTTTAGAACACCTCCATGGGTTCATGTGAAGCAGGAAGGATCATTGGATGGGTCTTGTATTTTTATCGTGTGGCCTTCAATCTGGGTCCATGTGGAACAATGCTCTCTAGTAACTTTATAATGTACTGACTCAATGGTGGAACTCAACCCTCATGCTGCTTCTATGATTCGATTAATTGTCCACACACCAAACTCAAAGCTTGACCAAAACAAAAATGTATCTCACCTGCGTGCTTGATTTGAAGCATAAAATCTAACAGGAATTCAATGGCACTTGGAAATTTCTACACTTCTACTTCCTGTTTTAAAAAGTGTTATTTACAAAATAAAAAGATTTTTGGAAGATTTCATGACTCATCCACGTGTAGGCTGGTAAATTCTCCTCGCTGCTGTTCAAACATTGGTGAACAAAAATCATTCATGGTAGCAGCCACTAGGTTTCCCCATAGGACCTCAAAAGAGAGAAACACTGAGCTGGGGCTCCTTTTTGCAGAGATCTTCTGTTCGCCAGTCACTGATCGGCAGACTTGTTTAAATGGGTCAAGAACACATGGTTCGCTTGCTACAGCAATTAAATTCAATCGTCCCCACACATACACAATGCTACATGTTTAAAAAAAATAATAAATTGGATTTCATCGTTCTATGGCATTATATTGCCATCAAGCAACCTACAACCTTTTTGCACCTTACACAACCCCTTAATTAAAAAAGAAATACAAAGAATGTATGTAATATCCCCAGATATGTCTGTGTCTAATCAAATGAGGGCCTTAGGTGAGCGTGATCTTTTTTATTGAAGGTGAAAGCTGCATGGGACACAGTACCACGCTTCAGTAAGTTACATGACACTTTTTAACCTGTTTGAATTGAAATGACTCCAAAACAAAACAAAAGGGTTAAAATTATTAGAGAAAAATGAAATGAAAAGAACGGAACCCTACGCATAAAAAGAAACAGGCATTCACACACTTAGTACAGGGCTTTTGGCCAGAAGTGTTTCACCAGCGCCAACAATTCCCTGAGAAAGTAAAGTATTGTACAATTTAATTAACACAAACTACTTTGTCAGTAGAACACGGTACTGATGGTACCACCGTTACAACTACGCTGACCGAGCTCAGTACGTGGTCACGTGACGTCACGGGACCGTTCTACGACAACATGTCAGGTTGCTAAGTTAGCTAGTGAGCTAGCTGCACTTAGCGGACCAAATGATGTGGCTAGAGAAAACCCAGGTTTGCTACGTGCCAGCGACGAAACAACCTCGCAGTGGGGGAGACGAGTCTGACATGAGCAGTGTCGGACATTGTGAAGACACACCAGGCGACCGAATAGTGGTAAGTCAGGCCCTGTCCGGCTACAGCACGCAGGGCTAATTAGCGTTAGCTAACGTTAGCATCAGGGCTCGCAGCATCAGCACCAGCGGACGAGGCGGACGAGCTAGCTTAGCGCTAGCCTTTCTACGCTACCTCCAAGCCTAATTAACGTTAGTAAGATAACTAACGTAACCACTTGTGCGCAGCTTTGTCCCCCGATTCATGTGGCCAAACGCCAACGTTGGTTTATCGGTATGCGGCTCTGCCGTCGCACTTTCTCGCCACTCTCTCTCAGGTTTTACACCTTTAACTTTGGTCAAAGTGGGCGGTTTGTGTTATGTGGAGCACGTGTCACCATATTGACGCACCCCCGTGCTCTTAAATGGATTTTAATATTGTTGTCCGAGAGCCGTATTGCTCCAGTTTAAACAGCAGCGAGTTGTCTCTCGCCATCATCTTACCGTGTAACCGTGTGCGAACCTTTGTCACACCACGGGCTTGTCATCAGAAAAACAACATGACTGATGTTATTAACTACAGCTGCGCTTTCACTAAATAGTGCATCCTTTTTACCGTCTGAGTGCTTTAGTCCATAGCGAATGAGGTCAGTTACCATGTTAACGTCTAAATGCAATGCTGAATGGTGAGTGGAGTGAGTTTCTCTCTCAGCGAATAGTGGTCGACGTTGTAATTGAAGACGCAGCACAGAATATTTGTTGTTTACCATCCTTATTGTTGGCCTCGCTTATTACTCACTGAATATTTCTCCTTAGTACATTTACATCAGGACCATTTGACAGACCGTCCCCATGGTGACAGGTAGCCATGCTGCATTGTGAATTGTTTTTATTCTACTCAGGTTTGGAAAAAAATCCAACAACCTTTTTTAAAATATTAAACTTAATTTGCGTCAAAATGCACTGAAAAGGTGAACATTAGGTATAGCTCTCCCAGCACCTGGGTAGAGGACTGGCTGGACTCGAACAGTCCAAATGACCCCCTAACGTCTATCCTAACCACTTTTCCTTAAGCTCTGTGGAAAACGTCCCTGGGTCAAGTATAGATGGTCAGCCCGTGTCTCTCTCCCCATTCTACCTACTAGCTAACTCATCACTTGACACATCTCATATTGTATGTATTTGACAAATCAGTAGATTTATTTGGCAAATGAATCTACTCTACGGTTGGTCTCGATTTGATATCCAGTCGTTTCCATTCTACTCTTGCGATTTCCTTTTAAATCCCATAACTTGCTGTGTATTCCCCGTCATTTCCCTGGTACTGACAGATTTATTGAGACATGGTGTGACGAGCACCATCTTTCTTTATCAACACACTCTGTGGAAGTGACTCTCACGTCCCACACTCGCCAGCAGTGTCTTGGCCTCCTTCCCATGTCTCTCACGTCCACCAACACGCCGGCTACCCGCCGCCGGGGAGCGTATGGATCCGACCGCCAAGCGCTTCTGCTCATTCGCGTAGATCGGCAGCTAATTGAGGGGATTTATTTGCAGTCGTACAGTCGCTTGGTGTCATATCGTTGTTAATATTTGATGCGCACACGTCACCCTCGTCACGTAGAGTGCTTCTCACTCACCAGCTTGTTATCAAGAGCTTCCCACCAACGATGCCAAGTGGTGTCGGGCTCCAGCCGGACGGGCCTTTGGATCAGGCTTCTTTTCCGGCCGTGGTGCTGGAGACGCTTCAACCAGAGTCATAACTAGGTTTTGGTGCCATATAAGTGTGTAACAAGAAGTGTGGATTACAGATTAAAGTCCCCAAATCAGTTGTGGGTGGAAAAACTTCACCCCATCAATATTCATAGACGACAGAAGCGTTGCTCCTAACGTGAGTGGCACTCGTCTTTGAAACGGTTTAATATGTTTATCACTATTTAATCTGTCATCTTTTTACAGACAAGTGTCGATTGTCAGATAAAGAATACAAAGTCTTTTCTTTGGGCTCTTTAATATTATAAACCACTATCCTTGCACTCTGTTCATACATTACGTACAAAAATACTTTGTATCACTTGTTAGAATAATGGATTATTAAGTAGTATAATTAGATCAGTATATTTTGAAGTTGCTTTTGAATTCATTTATTTATTAATCATTTTAAATTCTTTTCTAATTTGCTTCCCTTCTGTAAGTAAAAAAAAAAGTAGAACAAAGTGACGGATGGCTTATTGTACGTCGACTCACTTCCATGGCTCAATAGACCCGGATGAAGCAGAGTTTCTGCTGCTGCAATGTTACTAGTGCCACAGTGCTTTTCCTACTATGACAAGTGAAAGACTGTGAGACACTAGATTCTTAGACCACTTGTATTAGAGGGCCCACTGTGATCAACAGGTCTCTGCTGCTTTCAGAGCCGTGTACGCTGTCTCTATTTCACTCTGCATTCCAAATAGGGTCACCTCCGTTCGGTGAAGAAGAGATGGTCAAAGACCGTAATCCAAGATGGTGACGAAGGCATAGCTGAATCGCCATGAAGACTATGTGTGCTTCAAATAGTCTATGGTCTTGTGACCATAATTTTTACAACGCTCTGGCATTGCAGCGTAGTACTGCACTAATTTGCGTTTTCGTGTTCCGATCATTGTAACTACTATTGGTGAAGCGGAAGTCCCCACATAAATACCTGCTGAAATGCTCTTGGTGTGGTCACGGCTTTCCTCTTTGATTACGCCTCCCTGATTGACTTCATCAGAGAGGAAAGACAAAGCTAAAGGTTTCACTCAGAGCTTTGGCTGTAACTGGAGAAGCCCTCCATTAACACAGTGACACCAGCCTGATATCAGGCTGCAAAAATCAAAAGTGCAAGTCAAGAGGGGCGGCAGCGAGAGGCGCACAATAGCAGGTGGTGTTTTCACCTGAATAATTGAGCCGGGGATTATGCCTCAATCTCTCACGTGCACTTTAAAGCGTTGGCAGGTGGACAGCGCTGCTGTGTAACTCGGCACCTCCCAGTTCCCAGCGCCACCAGGCCCTTCTCCCCAGCCCCCCAGAGGGGGAACCAGCACGCTGACACAGGAGCTGCTGACATGGTGGCTCACTTTGCAAACCCCCCCCCCTCCTCCCGGGACGCCTTTGCCGGGCAACGGCACTCCTCCCATCCCATTTGTGTGTGCACCTTGTTAGCGTTATCAGCACATCCCCCGAAGCTTCCCCTCTCCAGGCGCTCTTTCTTTTTGCTCTTTTTTTTTTCATCCGCCTTTGACACGTAATGTTTCTCCACCCATTTCAGCCCCTGCCATGGCAGCCGGTGTCAGCCTACTGAGCAGCCCGCTGTCCTCCGCGGGTGGAGCTCACAGTGCGGAGATCGACACCGAGATGGAGACAGGTAGGAGAGCCCAGCAACATCTGCTTTGAATTGATATGCAGTGCGAACGCTGCACACACTCTGTGGGCCGTCTCTCAGTCATTCAGTCATTCAGTCATTCAGTGAAGGTAATGTGCCTTTTTTTCGTATGGTGTTGGTGAAGACATTGAATCTGGGGCAGAGGGGTGTTTGCAGGCCACCTCTGAAACAAACAAACGATATGTTTTGTAATGTGAAGAATTCCCTCCTCCTGCAGCTGGCCATGGGCCGTAAGATGGATGAGTTTTAATGAAAGAACTTTACACGTTAATAAAAGAAGACACCAGGATCTTTTTCATATTGACGCTGGATGTAAATTGTCCACGAATAAGACATCCGTCATCATGGATGTGACAGGTGCACCGCGGGAAACAATTCTTCTCAATCATTTATTTATTCCTGACGCAGTAGGGACTGAAGTTACAAATATCGCTTTGTTAGCGCCCCCACCAGGTTAAGATAAGATATAGGTCTGTTGTGACCTCTGACTGTTTGTCTCCTCCACAGCAAATTTCCTAATTGTTTTTAGTCACCATGAGAACTGAAAACTGGCTCTGAAAAACTCCTCCGTTTTATACTAATGTCTGTATGACCTCCATCAGTGAAAAGATGATCTCTGAGGAATAAGTTTAGACTCCAGCACAGACCAGCGTGTCGCTGACTGATCCAGCTTCTCTGCCATCTTCAACCTGCAGGAGGGAGGAGGAGAGCTCCGGTCCCAGCAGCAGCAGCAGCAGCAGCAGCAGCGTCTCCTCCTCCCCCTCCAATAATTTGAAAACATTAAAAATCATCACTGATTCTGGGTAAATCAGATGTCGTTGAGAGCCGGCTTCACTGCACCCTTGGACCTGCAGTCAGAGCTTGGGAGGGAGGAGGAGAGCTGTCCGTCCTCCTTTTCCTCCTCCACCTCCATCGAGCAGAGCATCTCTCCGGGAGGCAACGCCGACACCACGCTTTCCAGAATCCATCTCCATGTGTCTGTCGTTCAACATACTTTCAGTAGTGTGTATCTTTTTGGACACGCTGAAATGTGATTGCCACGTTGCTTCCGTGCTGGTTGGAGAAGCGTAACCATGGCAACCCATGCCAGTGTCATGCAACCAAACGGTGATTTATAAGAATCCTAAAGTCTAAACTAATTTAGTGAATTTTCGTACTCAAACTTAATTTAAAGCGTTGATGTTACACAGCCGTCAGCTGTTGTCTGTATAACATTATTAACGTTATCACTTTGCATTTTGGAAAAAATGACGCTCGTATCGGGCAGCTTACAGCTTACGTCAAAGAACATACGTCACAGAAAAAGTGAAAAATGAAGTTTGCATACTTTATGTCTATTTGTTTGTTAATATTCATATGTTTGTGAACATTTAAATACTTAATTCCTATTGTCAATAGTAGCAGCAGAAGGCGTGATGTTTACACGGACTGAAATTGTATTTGTCTCTTCTAGTCTTCTGGCTACTCAAAGCTCCTCAGTCCTACATGTCATCATTCACGCACACGCACTGATGACAGGCTGTCACTCACACATCGCTGATCCTCTGATCCAAGGACAACCCGGCTCCACTGAGGCACCGCTGCCCTATACGCATCTATTTAGAATGTGCTTCACTGAACAATCTAGAAGCTCCAGCTGATTTCAGTTTAAATATGAGGACATTCTCGCTTTTCTAATTAATCATCAAATATTCAAATAATAATAATCAAATTAAATTGGGATACTTTCAACAAGAGATTTTCTCCACAACAAAACGCTTTATTTCAAGTTTTATTGGAGTAAGTGTTGCGTTCTGAGGTCCGCCGATGACTTTGGATGCGGTCGTCATGGTGACACCTCAAATGCTGCTGCTGAAACCGACCGCCCCCACCCCCCCACCCCCTCTCTCCCTCTGATGTCGTGCGATGACTCACGGCTCGCTCGGTGTTGCGAGTACAGAGACGCAGGCGGCAGAGACATGCAGCGCCACCGAGGACGGCGGTCTGTAGCCGCGGCGATGGCGAGTGGCGCGAGGAGGCGCGACCGCAGGCACTCTGCGCCGGACGTCCTGCTGAAGGCCCTGCGGCGCAGACGCAGCTCTGCCATGGAGACGCTCTCTGCCTCCTTACACAGAGCGATGGCGGCTGTCAGCGTGAAGCAGCGTGAACGCAGCTGCAGGAGATGTAACCATTGCGTTTAGGACTTTGATGTTGACTTCAGCTGCAAAGACGTCATTTATCAAGCAGTGTTGTTAAATTTTTCTTATGTGTATTTTCTCTCCCCCCCCCTCTAACTACCAGCCAGTGCCAGGGTCCCAACAGCAAAGTACACCAAGATGGGGGAGACCCTGCGGCACGTCATCCCCGGTCACATGCAGTGCTCCATGGCCTGCGGGGGAAGAGCCTGCAAGTATGAGAACCCGTCTCGATGGAGCGATGAGGAGCAAGCCGTCAAAGGGTTGTACTCTTCCTGGTATGCTGTCCTCTGTGCTGCGTTTCCTTTACGGGTCACTGGAGTTGACGTCAATAGTGACACGAAAAAGCCGATATGTTTGTTGTGATTATTCTATTACACTGTGGTTTTATCTTCTTCCAAATGGAAACATTGAACGCGTGATACCAGCGTATCAGTGTGTTTGCAGGGGAGATGCTGAAAGCAAACACAGTGATTCATGCTCAGGCTCAATTAGAGAGGACGGTTTATTTGGCTCCATGACAACGAGCGGACAGAAAAAATACATATTCAGGTGCTCACTTTACTAATTTGATCTGAAGATTTCCTCTAAATGTAATGATCCCTCATTTGCATATTTAAATATAAAATAAAATAAAATAAATGTAATAATGTAAGGAATTAACTGGGGAATATTTGTATCGTATCCACCTGTGTTAAAACACTGATTCAGAAGCTCAGCAAAGCTGCAGGATCCTTCCTCTCTCTGTTCAGAAGGGTTTTACTCAGGACTGTTTATATTTCATTCCCATCCTCATTTACATTTTGTTCTCAAAACATAATTTTGAGGTTACGGGAGATACAAAGGGGTATCTAAAGTCCCCTCTGTGTCAAATAAATGCATTAAAGACATCATTTCAGCAAACCTATTAACATAATACAGTTTACTATCTAATGAACTTGATAATTAGCCCTTAATCACCTTTATACTTTTCTGATTTTTCTGATTAACAACCCCCAACTTGTCATATTCTCCACCTCCAGGATTACTGACAACTTGCTTGCTATGGCAAGGCCTTCCACTGAAATCATAGAGAAATTTCATGTAATTGAACAGTTTCAAAGGTACAGTAGTCTCCTTCTTTCTCAGCTTTCTTTTACTAACATTTAGACTGTGGAGACGTGTCTGTCTGTGCTCTGTAATGTGTGCTGTGCTGCTGCGCCGCTCAGGTGTGGGTTGAAGACGGTCATTAACCTGCAGCGACCCGGAGAACACGCCAGCTGTGGCAACCCGCTGGAGCACGAGAGCGGCTTCACTTATCGGCCTGAAAGCTTCATGGAGGCTGGAAGTGAGTGTCCACACCCACGTGAACACATGAACCGATGCGCCAACGTGTTCTGGTAACTCTTGGAGACAGAGCATGATTCATAACGCTTTAGCATCTTCTCGGGATCTCACGTGGTTCTGAACCCCGGATATCTCTGTGAGTTCAGCAGCTGTCTGTGCAGATTACTCGTCACTGACCAGCGTCTCACGTAGCGTTTCAGATTCAGTGTGAACTGATACTCTTCAAAAGGTGCGAGTATATCTACTCCGCGAGATGTATGAGTGAAGGACTTCAAGAACACTTTCAATAGGGAATGGGCTAAATAGCTTACAATACAGAGACTAGATATCTGTCAATCATAGTGTAGCCACGCCCTAAATCATAGCCAGCTCTATTATTACATTACATTACATTACATCCAAAGCAATTTACAATAAGTGCATTTCAACCATTGTCTATTTGACTCTAATTAGACCATGATTTACTAAATGGACATCATGCTGCATTTGAGAAGACTTGAGACTGGATTTAAGACATAAACTGATGTTTACAATGTTTACAGAGGGAATGAATCAAGAGAGAAGTAGAGATATACGTCTGGGCACACAGTAACGTGTGCACACACGCACGTGAGCCGACTCCCAGGGGGGGCGAACAGTCATTTGGAAAAAAAGTCGGTGTCCACCCACAACCCCCCCACAACCCCCCCCCACCCCCGTCGGTCCGTCTGCACCCACTTCAATGCAAATAATGTGGCTTCTGACCAGCTCTGAATTCTTCTGGCTTTGCGGCTCAGTTTATTACTACAACTTTGGGTGGAAGGATTACGGTGTGGCCTCTCTGACTACGATCCTCGACATGGTGAAGGTCATGTCATTTGCCGTCCAGGAGGGGAAAATGGCTGTCCACTGCCATGCCGGTCTTGGAAGAACAGGTTGGTTACACCGCTCACTTTGGCACATGACTTAAAGACCGGGTACATTTATTTGAGTTTATTCACCAAAATCCAAACAATCATATTTTATTTGAGGCAGTTAAGTTTTAGGTCCATGATGCTATTAACCCTTTGATGAACTCTTTCCTTGTGGCCTGATGGTACACCGCACGTCACTGAACGACATACGGCAGCTTAAATCCATATTACAGTAGATTCTGACGGTATCCCAGTATGTGATGGTATTTATTCATTGAGGCATAAGAACTAATTCTGCTAACTAACATCAGTAGTTACGGCGTAACGCCGGTATGAACGCTACGTGAGAAGTTCATCTTATACCGGTGTTCTGTTTGAACCGGTATACCGTGTAGCCCTATAGTACAGCATTTCTTGGCTGCTGTCCTGCAGGTGTGCTGGTGGCTTGTTACCTGGTTTTCACGTCGCGGATGAGCGCCGACCAAGCCATCCTGTTTGTGCGAGCCAAGCGGCCCAACTCCATCCAGACCAGAGGCCAGCTGCTGTGCGTCCGGGAGTTCGCCCAGTTCCTGGTTCCCCTCCGGAGCGTCTTCTCCTGCGCCGAACCCAGAGCGAGCGCCGTCACCCTCTCCCAGTACCTCACCCGCCAGCGCCACCTGCTGCACGGCTACGAGGCCCGCCAGATGAAGAACGTGCCGAAGGTGGTCCAGGTGGTGTGTGCACTCCTCGTGGGCATCGTGGCCGACAGGCAGGTGGTGATGGAGGAGGAGCGGGCGCAGATCCCCGACCTGGTGGCCGAGGTGGAGAAGACCGTGTCGCAGCAGGCCATGCAGCAGCTGGGCAAGGAGATGAGGGTGAAGGGGATCCCCGTGCCCCCTTGTCTGTTCCACCCCCACGGCCCCCCCGCCGCTACGCAGTCCACACACGGTCAGCCCCTCGCCAGTGACAATGAGCTGAACCTTCTGTGGGGGTATGCGGGAAGCCCCCCGATTTCCCCCCTGTCCAACATCAGGAGCCTCAGCGATTCCGCCCTCCACAAACATGGACAACTGCACGATTACAGTTTTGGGGATTTCAATAGGAGCCAACCGACCAACGGCCTGACCGACCATTCCTCGTCTCACAGCAGCCTTCCAGCGGGCCGCCACTACGAGCCCCCCCCTCAGGACTTCGCCATTCAGGGCCCCCATAAGGCCGCAAAGCAAGGCGCGCGATCCCTGTCGTTAAGGAAGCCGCTCCGCCAGGGGCATCAGAGTATGCCTTTCGCCCTGTCCGAGCCGGGAGGAGCACCTCGCCGCCAGGCCGCGCGGAGCGGGAGCCCAGCGGGGACCGGGCAGGAGGCGCCGGCAGACCGAGGAGAACTCCCCTTCATCGCCTTCCAGTCTGAGCTCTCCCGAGAGGCCAGACGCCTGCTGGTGGCCAAAGCTCTGGCCATGGAACACACAGACAAGGATCTCACCTCCAGGGTCTCAATGTGGCAGGTAGCGCACCGCGGCGAATGCTCCTAAATGTATATGTATGTACAGAGCTCCTCACAACATAGCTGCTTTTTAACCGTTTGATGCATATGATCATACCAGCATTGTCCTTCTACTGGAGGAAACCAATCAGAATTTAGCTATATCATTTTCAGCGCAGTTTGATCCCAGTTAACGAAAAGAGCGAGTTGTTTGGTTGCTTTGTGAATCTTGGTCCCTGCCCTTTGCTGTGATGTCCAGACGGAGCTGAACTCCAGAGAGGGAGCGTGGGAGAGGCTGTGCGTGGAGAGAGATCCACTCGTCCTCTCTGGTCTCATGTGGTCCTGGCTGGAGCAGCTCAAAGATCCAATCATCAGCAGCGAGGAAGTAAAAGCCCTCAGCGAGAAGAGCGTCAACCCTCAGAACGCCCTGGATTCTCTGGAAAAGGTAGCGGGGTCGAATATCACAGCTAATCATAATCCTGCTTCCGTCTGCAAAACAGAAGTCCTGATCTCATTGTGAACGCGTTAAAGGCAGCGGCATGTGAGAGAGGTGGAATGAGATGTGTGTGTGCCCACACATTAGCCAGTGGCCAGTTCAGAGCAAATGTGTTGAAGAGATTATTTCATGTTAGATGCGTTGGATTTAAAAGAATTGTCCTTTTGAGAAAGATAGCTCAGTGTTTTCAACTGTTTTCCTCTGAAGTAGCTAGCAGCATTAGCTAGGCCATGTATGCGTTTTATCTCGGTGAGTGTGTGCTTTTCTTTCATGTGATTTATTATTACTTGCGATATTCTGATGGTATGACACGTCCTCCCCGTCGCAGGGCCACAGACTCACTCTGCTCTGCATCCTCGACTGCGCTGCTCACCTGCTGCCGATGCCTGAAGAGGTGGAGGCTCGTTTCCTTCACCACACGATAAAAGTGTTTACCAAGGTGAGCGTTAGCACGGCGCTGTGTGCCGGTTATTACAATCAGGAATTCTCACTTTTTTTCTTCTTTCCTCGCTCCAGATGGACCCCGCCTCAGAGAAGAGCGAGCCCCTGTACGCGACACTCAAACAAACCCTGACCCCCCTCTTTCATGAGCTGCGGGACAAAGCTATGGAAGAGAACGAAGACTCGTGAGCCTCAAGGACGGTCCGACAGGAGGAGAGGAGAGTCACACACAGCGTTCCGCCTTCCCTTCCGGGCATTATTGTAATTGAAGCCAGTTCCTCTCGTCAGATACAAATGAGATCTGCCAATCTTCAGTCTCTGGAGGTTTTCTGCGTGTTTTGAAGGTTTACAGTTTTCTTATTTCCGTTGAAAGCTCTTAATAGTGTCTAAGCACTGCCATCCTCTCTGTGCCACGTTGTTCAGTGTCTTTGTTTCCAGTGTAATCTTTGAGTGTGGACTAGATGCCGCTTTTATTGTCCAACTCTCAAGTTGTTTTGAAAGATGACTTGAGAAACGTTCTCCATGTAAACGTGTGACTCGAAATGTCAAAGAGGATTCCTTATTTAAACCAAAATGATGTTTTTACACTGTGCGCATGCTGCAACGTGTCTTATTTACTCACGTCACCCTATTTAAAGATGCAACCATCGGTTCGACAGTGACCAGCCCCGCAGGCGGCTCAGTTCACCAAGAATGTCAAAGTGTTTTCTTCAAGTCAAATGCAAACCGGGGCTACTGTTTATGCGATGCAAACCTGACCGGCACCGCGGTGCATATTCCTGTCCATGTCCTCAATACGCCTCGCACCAAAAACTCTTCTGTTGTTCGTGCATTGGTCAGACTTTGATCTGCCGGCCTCATCACCACTGGCCTCCTGCCTGTGTCATGCTGCTGGGTGTAACCTCGCCTTGCTTGTGTCTGTCTGTGTGTGTGTGTGTGTGTGTGTGTAAAATGTCGGTGGATGCCTCAGATGTCTCCGATGTGGATACAATGTATTGTAGATCTGCTGACAAGTTCTCAATGCGGAACACTGATGCTAATAATAATATTACTAACGGTAATGACACGAGATGTTGTACTGTGGGGAATTTGTCAGACAAGCACTATTTTTTTCATTGTTGCAATGACTACTTCTTACAGAATTAAACAACTCACTGAAGGCCAGTTGGAGCGTTTGTTTTCATTGTACCCATTTGAGGCTGACCAGCTTTATTTTCAGCACCCAGCTCAGGGAGAAAGGAAAGTGTGCCTCCTGGTGTCTTCTCAGCAGTCTCACATCGAACACAGGACCAAAGTTGTGCAAAACACTCAATATATTGTTTTTGAATGAAAAACATTGCTGTATATATGCAAATGATTCAGGATGGAGCTTAGAAATCAGTGTTTATTTATATTATGTATATAAATGGTCATCGTTGCTGCAGTGGTTTCCTGTTTCTTATGATCAATCAGCCCAGTACATACGAGAATCCTACATGTTCTTGTAAGCCTGCAAAGTAAACCTTTTAGCCCCTAAGCCGTTGGTTAGAGCTCCTTAAAGAACACCACAGCTGCCGGAAAAGCCTGAATCACATTAACGTTCAGATAGAGGTTGATGGGGGATTTGAGTTGTGCTGTGTAAACGCCGTGAACACACACAGAAACTTCCCGTAACACGTGCATGACGCTACTTTCTGACTCATTTTTTAAACAATGTTGGTTTGCATTTTTGGTACAGATGCTAAAGTTGACGTGTTTGCTATTTGGTTTTGTCTGCAAAGGTTTAAGTGATATAAGGGATATATGGGAAGCTGGGGTCAAAACAATGAGAAAGACCCCATAACAACTGATGAGTCACTGGTAAGTTATCCTATGCTATCCTGACTCAATTTTTAACACTACGCAGCGTTTGGTGAAATTCAACATTCTTTTTTAAACACTCAAAAAAGTTGCTGAATATATCGTAATATCTTAATATTATTATGTACTGGCAGTGTTGTGCCTGAACGCGTTCATTGAACGATAGTTCACGAACTCGTTCATATTTTGGGCGAACGTGAACTGAACGTACTGTATTAATGCCCGATGAACGTTACTGTGAACTCGTTCATTCTGGTGTCTGTGAACGGCGCGTTCTTTCAGGTTAACGTCGTTCAAAAGGGTGCCAGATTTCTATAGAAAACACACCGAAAACGCGCCTTAATAAGTAGCGGTAAAAACACCCAATCTGGCAACACCAGCCTCCAGTGTCGCACCGCGCATGCGTCATCAAAAAAAAGAAGAAATGCATGGAGGCGACAACTGCGTGTAGCAAAGAGGCGGCGTATAATAATTTAGAGTTTTATGAAGTTACTGACAAGGTCGGTGAGGATGGGAGGAATCTGACCTTTCTTTGCAAACATTTGCACCTTAATGATAACTGTCGTGTTTTTATTCCTTATTTTAAAAAGACCATTCTAACAGCATGTATTTGAGAATGCAGTGTATGGGTGAACGCTGCAGCTGCTGCTAGTGTGGAGTGAATGGACAGAAACATTGATATGAAGAATAAATCTGATGCATAGCTTCAGTGTTAAAACTGATAAAATAATTGCTGTCTGTGGTTCTATATGGGCTTTGGCAATCATTTTGAAAAATAATAACTTTGAACTATGAACTTAGTTCAAATATTTTGAAGTTTGAACTATGAACTGAACTAGTTCATTTTAAAATTTGTGAACTGAACTAGTTCATGTAGAAAGTGAACTTTCCCAACACTGTGTACTGGTAATATAATAAGATAAATGACGAGGGAGGGTGCAATGGGATAAAACTGGATTTTGTTTTGTCAAAGGAAATTAAATTACTTATTACATTAAATGATTAATTGCTTAGCACATGTATCTACACAGTATACATGTTTTTTGTGATGCAATGGTTCATCCGTTCATTAGGGGTATGATGCAGTGTACAGTCCTAACCAGCAGGGGGCGGACGATGCGGCTCTAAGCTCGTGGCAGGCTGCGCCAGCAACCCACGAAGAAGAAGAAGCAGTCAGAGGGTGTGGAGCAGCAGTCTCGTCATGGCAGCCAGGTGGGTAAAGTGTGGCATTTAGACATTTTGAGTACATATAGCTCAGTGCCCGAGCCCATATTCTTTAAACGCGTTATAATACTAATTGGAGCTGTGTCATTGCGGAAGAGCCAGCTGCCGTGCTTTTATCCAACGCGTTACTGGACAGCCATGCCGAAACGTGCTGCTAGCTAGCCGCTAGCTAGGTGGGGCTAGTTAGCACGTTGTAAGGAGTGGTTAACTGACGTAGCTGGCATTATGCGGTGCAACGTATTGACCACTTAAGATGTAACGTTACTTTGCATTACCACATTTATCGGACCTCCCTAGCGGTTAAAACTTTTCAAATAAGATGTTGCCCTCCTCAACTGCCTAGTCACGCTGGCTAGTAATGTGAGCTAATGTTAGCTTGCTGGCTTTGCTTGTTAAAGGAGTGTCAGTCTAGAAGCCGGTAGGAACGTTTAAGGTCACTTCAACAGTAGGCTTGTCAAAAACCTTGCATTCACAAGCTCCTCTTGTCTCTTTTATTGAATTATTTTTGCGTCTAGTGTCAAATCCGTATATTATTAACGTTACACGTTTCTCCAGCTAGATATTGATCACATCAAAAGTACTCAACACATTAACGGTCCGTACTTCTCATGATGCTATAATTTACACTAATCAATTGATGGATAGCTGCCTCATTGATCATTGGTTTAAGGCTCTATTAAAGTCGAGACATTCAGGTCATAGCAGGATCTTAGTTGAGGTTAACGACGAGATTTCCTTTAAATGGTAGATATAAAAAAAGAAGAGAACCCAATGCTTTCAACATTGATTGCTAGTCCTCGAGTGATCTCCTGCGCAGCTGGATTGCATTTGATGACACATCTCGTTATCAGTGAAGTAACTAACAGAGGATTTCAACATCTCCAGATTCAGAAAATGTGCTTACCATGTTGCAGTCTCACCGCAGCTTATTTCCCTTGAAGCTTTCTCATTAATCTATTGCCATTAGTAGAAACTTTGAATACACTGTTGCAGAAGAGCTTTCTTAAGTCCCAATAAAATACTTTGATTTCATTGGCTATTACAGTGTTTCCCCATACCATTATAACAGGGGGGCGCCTTCCACGCTGACATGTCCGTGTGAGCAGAGAGCATGAGAGTGACTACTATCCCCCGGTCGCCCGAATATTACCCCCCCACCCCTGAAACACCAGTGTTCCCCTAGGGGAAACACTATCATTAATCAGATGATTATGCCAGTCGTCTCCAGCCGCACATCTGGATGCACTTCAGTTTGAGTCTGTTAATCTTTGTCAGAATGCCGAAGCATTTAGTTGCACAACATTTGATCGGCTGCCAGCTGCTGTCCGTGGTCCTGAACTTTAAATGAACATTCAGATGGGCGTCACCGTTTTGGCTTTGGCTCACATTTTACTTGGTACCCCTTAAAAACTGAATGGTATTTTAACTTAATTAGTTGGACTGAAAGGTTTTCCAGTACAGTTAACATGCATGTTTTGTTCACAGCTTCATTAGCTGTACCATAGTTAATGTTGAGCTTAACTTCTTCCCATCCATATGACCTTTTATCCATCAGATCTCAGCTGTTTGCCCGTTTCAGAGGACCTGAAGTCTGCCGGCGGCTGCCTTTTACCCAGGAGTCTGATCATCTTCAAATCTGCAACTGTTCTGTTTGCACCGTGGGATGAGGTAGTAGGTTGTATAGTTTTAGGGTCATACCCACTGGGAGATAACTATTAAACCTACTGTCTTTCCCAAAGTGCTAATTACACCTCTCAGTGGAACCTCCATGTCATCTGAAGGCCAGTTTTCAGTCATGGTTGCACAGCAATACAATGTTTTATGGCGGTTGCTCACACAGTGTGAGGTAGTAGATTGTATAGTTTTGAGGGTAGTGATTTTGCCCTGTTTGGAAGATAACTATACAATCTATTGCCTTCCCTGAGGAGTAGCATCTCTTCATTTATTTAGAGAATTCATATATTTATCTTTAAAGAAAGCTTTGGGAACGCCAGAAAACGCATTGTCATATGGAAGTCCTCTGTTGCCCAATGAACACGTCAAGCTTAAACTGTTATATTTAATACATTTGTATAGAAGCAATATTTTTTGGATTAAATTGTTCATGAAAGCACTGGAATGTTTATCTTGCATCTTATTTATGTACCAGAAGATTGATTCATTTAGCTTTAAATTGTAGACTGAATATATTGGATATTCATTTACATATTGTTCTTTATGCAGCTGCACTACAAATGATTGGTGTGTGTGCGCTTGTGTGTACATATATATTAAAAACCTATAGCTGGAAGTCATAAATAAGCCACCAAAGTTGTGGAATCTTTTCTGTGGAGCGATGAAACCAAACTAGAACTTTGGGGCCTTTGGATCAGCAGCATGTCTGGAGGAAGAAGAATGACGACGATGAGAAGATCACACTGCTTATGGTGGGCTCCCAGTGATGCTCTGGGGCTGCGTCTCCGCGTGTGGAGGGCACGATGGATTCACTACCGAAAAACGTCATGTCATGTCTTTGAAGTAGCTGAAGCTTCCAACAGGACAATGATCCCAAGCGTACCTCAAAGTCCACACACTCAAATCGTTTTGTGCCACAGAAATATATATTTTTCTCATTATAGCATATCACGGTTTTGTCTTAACGCGTGGCCTGATGTCTAATACCGGTGTCATAATGCGCTTCAGAGTTTTCTGCTCTCCATCTCTGACAACAGACTCTGCCTCCAACTTGGTCCTAAGCGGGATTTGGATTTAATTGGTTTCAGGCCCACAGCAGAGTTTCCCTTCTTACCAATTTCATCGGCATGGCAACTAATTCTGACATCTTGCCTTTGGAACTAGTAAGTGTAGGAACACGAACTCCAATATGTCTGGAATAAAGTTGGTTATGAAGGTACATTTAGTTTCAGTGACATTTGTTTTTATTTACTTCATTTGATGTGATGCATCCACTTCAGTGGTCAATTATTGAATATATATATATATATATATATATATATATATATATATATATATATATATTGAACTGTCTCTTATTGTGTGCTACCACATAAGTGATTCTATTATTATCACCCCCCCCCCCCCCCCCCCCACCCAAAACAACTTCCTGCCCACCGGAAGCGTCGTAGTGCGCCATGTTGTGTCGATAGATGGCGCTATAGTCCTTTGTGTCCAATGAGGAGAGAACCTGACTGGATCCATGCTGCTTATTAATGCTACATTTCTTTTATTGCCGCTCTCATTTTTAAGTTTTCTTCAAGGTCTTTTATTTGGTTATATACACTGAATGGAAATGGGACATTATTTAAATGTTGGTGGCAACATTACAACATATAAATGACATTAAGATTATATATAATATATTCATATGAGAGAGAGACAGAGAGATGATAATATATATGAGAAAGAGATGATAATACAATGACTTAAGTCAAAGTATTGGTAAAATACTATCAGAAACAGTAAAAGTACACATATGTTGAGTTAAATGATTCTCCTGTATTATTCGTATTGATCCATTGCAATGTAAGAAGCATTATACAGAGGCAGCTGATTCATCTGAAGCTAATTTGAACAATATTTAATGTTTTAATCAATGATCTGAAACTGATTGCATTTGATATGAATGAAAGATGTTATTCTGAAAGTGTAGTACTTTTTGAAGTCAGAGAAACACTAAAATCATAGTTTTAAATTTTTGTGATTAGGGTGCACAAGGGTATCTTTGTGTAAACAAGAGCTCGCTGCCTAGTGGTACAGGTATTGTTTATCCTTTTTAAAAATATCATACATTGTCATTATCTTCCCATCATATTTATTATCATGCATTGCTTGACTGATTATTTATTTATTAAGTTTGCTGTATGTTCCACATTGCAAAATGGTTGTTAGTTTCTAATACATCTGTGTAGATCATTATTATAATTATTGAGCTAGTTTATGTCTGGACAAATAGTGAAGTAGTTGTCATCATTATTCAGAACAGACAAGCTTCATTAAAATATGGCTGTTGAACTGTTACTGCCAGACAGTAAATGGAAGAACCTTATTGTGGGGAGTGGCCTGCTAGCAACCTGTCTATCATAAAGCAACTAGAGATTGAGACCATGAACTCGAGGTTACAATGATTACTGAGCAAATCATTCATAAGAGATTCATTTTCTCATGTAACTTACAGTATGTCTATAGGACCAGAGGAGTCGCCCCCTGGTGGTCGTTAAAGAGAATGCACATGCGCATTGGCACTGTTCATAACCTGAGGTTACAGCCTGTAGTTTCGCTGAAAACGAGTTTTTTTTTATCACTAAAGTGTATTTTAACATGTGCTACAGGAATGAAAATTGCGACCCTGACCCTCCTACCTCCAAAGGTCACATGAGTACATGACAAACGCACGCAGCCACGGACCACATGCCTTATATCACATCGGTCTGATGAGAGAAGCGGGGTCCCAGAACGTGTCAAGGCCACAGGCATGTGGTGGGAGGGGCATTCATCGTTGCGGTGGGTGGGAGAAGGGGGGGGGGGGGTCTGTCAGACGCGGAGGGAGCGCAGAGGATGCTCATGACCTACGACAAGTGCGACATCGGAGCGGCTCCCTGAACCCTGAGCTGGACCCAGGTGCTCTGCGCGCAGAAACCGATGCGCTGAGCGTGTACCTGCAAGCTGCGCAGAGGCAGATCCTCCGCAGAACACGCCCTGATAGCAAAAAGGTGCGCACACACACACACACACACACCCCGACGCACAGCCTGATCAGTGAGGAGTCGAGCTGCGCACCTGGAAAACAGCAGCTCCAATGCTCCACCGCGGGCTCGCACCGCCGGACACCCACCAGATGCGATCAGGACGGGTTGGTCAGCACGGACTTTGGTTTGGCCCGAGGAGCTCTATCGTTCCTGCGTACAGCGGCTCGGAACACCTGGACACCCGGCGGGGCTCTGCGGAGGAATAGAAGCCGGTTCGCTGCACCGAGCAATCCACCGAGCACCATGAGCAGGAAGACGCGCCGCTGGATCTTCCACTTGTTCCTGTGCCTCGGAGTGTTATATCTGAAAATCGGGTGAGTTATTCTAGTTATATTAAATAATAGTTATGAATAAAATAAGAATACAAAAAAGTCATTTCTGGCTGCGCTCCTCTTGCATTTCATCCTCGCATTACTCCATTCATGTTGGTGGTGGAATGCACTGCAGGCGCGCACGCGTGTGTGATAAGGCAGATCAGTGTTATTAATCGCCCCACGGGAAAAGGGCCCGAATTAAAACACCTGCAGAAGCCCCAAAGACGCGATGTAACCTCTGACCTCCTCCGCCACAGGGGCCTGTCCTCGGTGGTCGCATTGGGAGCGAGCATCATCTGTAATAAAATCCCCGGCTTGGCCCCCCGTCAGAGGACTATCTGCCAGAGCCGACCCGACGCCATCATAGTGATCGGAGAGGGGGTTCAGATGGGGATCAACGAGTGCCAGTTCCAGTTCAGGCACGGCCGCTGGAACTGCTCGGCCCTGGCGGAGAGGACCGTGTTCGGGAAAGAGCTCAAAGTGGGTATGTTGCACTTTTCATTTCACTTCAGCGACACAAACTGGGCTTGTGAATTTTTACGATGGGTATTCGATTGTTTTGTGACAGCGCGGTATTTTTTCATATTTCCTTTTGAGATGGTTTAAAGTAATGTTTGATTTATTTGTGCTAATATGATGATGAATACAATCATGCTGAAGTTAAGTATCATTATAAGGCTGAGAGCTCAGTTTATCTTTGAGGTCCATGATGTTGGAACACGTCAGCAGGTCTTCATTGTTAAAGTAACCGGATTGTATTTTCAACTAATAAAGTAGTAACAATTTATTTAATTACTTACTTTATACTACAGCAGCAGTTCAATAGACACAGGATTTTTTGTATATACTCAGTCGTTTGTTATCTTAACTGTTTGGGAAGTCATAAAAAAAAGTTTACAAAGCTGCTATAATTTGTCAGAAAAAAAGTCCAACAGGGTATTCCTCCCTCTTTGACCTCTGACATGTTGAAAAATGTCTCAGAGTCTGAAGCTCAGACACATCTGCTCCATGTAAGAGAAAAAGAAAAAAAAGCCACAGATTTTTCATCCAGTGTGTGGAACAAGGCTCAAGGCGATGCTCTCTCCTAGGGTTGCAAGTGTCCGGGAAAGTTGGAAATTTTCCACGGGAATTAACAGTAATTTAACAGGAATTAACGGGAATAAACTGGAAATTCTATGGTAATTTAACTGTATTTACCTTGGCATAGGCAGACCTGCACACAAACATTTATAATACAACTTTTAAAAATTTCATTTTGGACTTTTTTGATATTTTGTGAGTAGAATTTTATTCTTTATTCATGGTCAGAAACAACCACCACCACCAGCCTGCACAGTGGTAACAAGGCATGATGGATCCATGTTCTCATTCTGTTTACGCCAAATTCTGACTCTACCATCTGAATGTCCCAACAGAAATTGAGACTCAATCAGACTAGGCAACATTTTTACAGTCTTCAACTGTCCAATTTGGGTGAGCTCTTGCAAATTGTAGCCTCTTTTTCCTATTTGTAGATGAGATGAGGGGTACCTGGTGGGGTCTTCTGATGTTGTAGCCCATCCGCCTCAAGGTTTTGCGTGTTGTGGCTTCACAAATGCTTTGCTGCATACCTCGTTTGTAATGAGTGATTATTTCAGTCAAAGTTGCTCTTCTATCAGCTTTGATCAGTCGGCCCATTCTCCTCTGACCTCTAGCATCAACAAGGCATTGTTGCCCACAGGACTGCCGCATACTGGATGTTTTTCCCTTTTCACACCATTCTTTCAAAACCCTAGAAATGGTTGTGTGTGAAAATCCTAGTAACTGAGCAGATTGTGAAATACTCAGACCGGCCCGTCTGGCACCAACAACCATGCCATGCTCAAAAATCACCTTTCTTTCACATTCTGACATTTAGTTTGACATTCAGGAGATTGTCTTGACCAGGACCACACCCCTAAATACATTGAAGCAACTGCCATTTGATTGGTTGATTAGATAATTTCATTAATGAGAAATTGAACAGGTGTTCCTAATAATCCTTTAGGTGAGTGTATGTGTCTACTAATGTGAGAATATTATTTTCATTGAACATAACCTGTAAATATTTATATTATAATATTATTACAAATATTAAATTTGTCACTCCAGAGAGTAACATTGGCTTAAGTTAGCTGGAAGCATGCTGGACACCAGCGGTATTGGCAAAAATCAATACAACATAATTTCAACACTAAATGACTGAACACGGTAATGCTGACAATGATAATATTCATGTTACCTTGTTCAGTGAGCCATTGAATGTGCTAAGAAGTAGACATTTAATGCAATGTGATTATATGATGTGAGTAGTGAGTGGAATTGGAGTCAACCAGTAAGGAATAAATACAGAAGTATCCGCAACTGTGTTGTAAAAAAATATTTTCTTCCAAAACATCAACTTTTTCTATATTTAACAGTATTCAACTGTATTTCCAAATAACAGTACTGTTACTGTTACTCTCGTAATGTTACAATAATTTGTTCTAATGTATGCTGCAGCTCAGCAGGTACAGGGATCCTCAATGACCTCTGATTGTGATGGTGGAAATGTCTGATTGCTACCATGACGACATATTGCAACCATCCATGCTCCCCTAAAGCAGGTTGCAAGAAGAGCTACATGCTGTATGTCTGCTTTCAGCTAAACTTCTGTCATGTATCTTTGTAAATGCCCCCCCCTAACCTCACCCCCCAAAAAAGCTTCAAGTTCAGACGAGTACTCTATTCCAGGTTTACGCTATCTTCATTTATTTTTTCATGCGAGTCTTCAGATTTGTAAAAAAACATGAAAAACTCAAACCCAATTTCAGATAAAGTTCCAAGTTGGGTCCGTCTGAGTCTATTGTTTGGTTTCAGCAGGCTGGAACACTGATAACTGCCAAGAGCACATAAATCTGGGATTGAGGATGGCAGCAATGTACAGTATTTTGGCATGAGGATCAAGAATTTCCTTCCCCACCCACCAAGTAAGCTCCTTGAAGTACTTCACTGTGAACCCGGGCTGCTCCTCTGTTGCTGTAAAGGGTTAGTTTGGCGACGCATTGGATGCTACACATGAGGTCATTTCCCGAGCATTCTTTTTGCGTCTTATAGTTATGGTTGGGTGCTATTTACATGTGCTCCAACAGGTTGCACAAAACTGCAGTTGATTTATGGGGTGGGAATTCATCCATTTAGGGAGGCTATGCATGCCTCTCTGATGCACCTCGCAGGGTGGATCCCATTTATGATGGTAGTGCAGAAGAAGGCCATGAATAATGCTTAAACATTGTGAATGTCTTATCTCCCACTGAATAATAAATATAATTTTTTTACATCTTTACCATTCAAATATTTTTGGATCATTGACTTTTGATCGTTGAATTTATTAAATTATAACATCTAGTTAGTAGAATTTGATCATCACTCACAGAATCACAGAGCCATGGTCTTCCATTCCATTCCCGGCAGCTCTGTTGTATTTTCTGCACGGTCCAGAGCTCCTTCGTGTGTCTGCTTTAACTGAGCTTGATTGAGCAATTGGACTTGGCTCATGTATTTTACAATTTGGTCTGAAGCAGCTATGCCAGGTATGCAAGGAGTCTTGACAGCGCCTGAAATAGTGAATCCTGTTGTCTGCATTCGTAATGAAATTATGATTTTTTTTTCTCTCCCAATCGCAGGCAGCAAGGAGGCCGCGTTCACCTACGCTATCATTGCAGCCGGGGTCGCCCACGCCGTCACTGCAGCCTGCACCCAGGGGAGCCTGAGCGGCTGCGGCTGTGACAAGGAGAAGCAGGGCTTCTACAACCAGGAGGAGGGCTGGAAGTGGGGCGGCTGCTCCGCGGACGTCCACTACGGCCTTGGATTCTCCAAGGTGTTTGTGGACGCGCGGGAGATCAAGCAGAACGCCAGGACTCTCATGAATTTACACAACAACGAAGTGGGGCGCAAGGTACGGCTCGGGTTATTCTGGAGTCTGGCTCTTTGACTTCTTTGAACACATGAATAAGTCTGCCTGATTTCATCGCAGTCATTTACAGTAGATGCTTTTAGAGTGAAACGTTTGGATGTTTCGAACTGGGGTTCGATGAGGAGACATAGTCAGTGTAGTACAGCAAATGGAGTTTGGAGAAACAGACAGGAGCAACAGCAAAGTGGCTGTGGAAGTATTGTAGACATATAAACAATCAACATCAGTTCAATTTCACACTATATTTGGAATATTCTATAATAGGGTACTGCATGGAGGCCAGGATGTACCCTTCCCTTCCATCTCAGGCTGAGACCCTCCCTCCTCTGACTCCAACTGGTTTGTTTCAGGTTCAGGGCTAATCAAACCAACGATGGCAGCGAGAATTACCCAATCAGCAGTGAATATTGGAATTCGGGTGGGATTATTTGCATGGGATTGAAGACAACTCAGAAAATACGGGACAATCCCTGTCGGGACTATTTAGTGCTCAAATACGGGACGATTCCGTATTTTAAGGGACAGGTAGCGTCCCTACCTGCACAGGTCATTCATATAAATGTTAGGGCTGTCAACATAAATGCATTAATTTATGCGATTAATGTGGCCGAATTAATGCAACAAAATATTTTAACGTAGTTAAAGTAAGTTTGTTTACTTGTTGACAGTGGAAACCAAACAGGAGCTAGTTGCAGTCAGTTAACTACATCAAGATGGAGAAAGCTTTTTGGATTGGAAGTAAAACAAACAGAGGCGTAACATACAACGGAGAACTGTGCAGAAGAATTCCTCCATGTGTCAAACAGAAGGGGGGTCATTGGAAAACGGAACACTTAAAGCACTGCTATGCTAAGCTAGCTGCTAGGCTACTTTCATCTCAACGTCTAACTTTACCCTGGGCGGCACACAGTCCTAAAAGTCCTAAAAGACCACGGTCTCTTATAATGATGACGAGTTGAGCACAAAGTGCACGAGAACAGTAGCTAGTTCAACATGTTCCACCTAGTCAATTATTCATTAAAAACAACGTTCATCTATCGCCATTTATCTAGATGAATGAATTTCAAAATGTGCGTTAATTTCGTTAATTTCTTTTAATCTATTGACAGCCCCCTTAGTTTTCCGTTAGCTCCCGCGGTCATTTCAAATTCAACGGCAATTTTGCAAGTTAAGAAGGTCACCAATCTTAGGTGGGATTTTCATGGTAACATTTTGTTTAGTGGCAAACAGCCCATTAAACCACATCTCTCGTCTTGTGGGAAGTCAATGGAAGAGCGAGACCCATATGTTGGTGTGATTTCAGTACAAAAATGACTTGCTTGTACAAAAATGTTGCTTACTTGTATTTAGTCAATCTAATTTCAGATTTTTCACTGAAACGGTTTTCTGTTACAATCAAATAAAAATGTATCTTTCGCCGTTGACAAATTGTTCAACAAAAGTGCGCTTCATGTATGGTCCACCAGAAGAGGGAAGGATATTTTCCACCTATTTCACTACATGGATAAGAGAGTCTCTAGTTGGTAACCCCAACTTGGTGTTACGGCCCACTGCAGATGTTGATGCTGAAGAACTGGAACTATCAGTAGCTGTAATGCACAATATACTGCTATGAATATTTAGCTTGTTTTCTGTTTTAGTCTGGCACCATTCACTGATACAGTGGGTTAATCTCTTAATTTTGACTTACTAAACGTATACCTCTATAATTATTGTAGTATGGCTTTCATGTTTAATTGGAGATGTGAGTGTGTGTCACTGCGTACCATGTCTTGAGAAGAGTAAATAGTGTAAAGGGGAGGCGGGGGGGTTATGACCGCGTTAAGCTGGATACATCCACAGCTTTTGACAATTACACCACGAGACTCCAGAGAGTCTGAAGCCACATAAGAGCAGAGTGGTGGTGGTTCCCACCCAGTGAGAAGCGAGTGAGTGGATGCCGTTCAGTCCGGGGCTCGCTCTGCCGAACTCACCAAAACACCTCCACACTCACTTCGGCAAAAGGCCTGTTGCTCGCTGTTTACTGTCACCTTTAATGTTTTGCTGATATCAGCTTCTGTCTGTCGTCTGCATTGCAATGTGTGGTCTTAAACTTGGTTTATTTAAAAAAAAAAAGCATCCCATTTACTCTAGTTATTGAAAACAGATTAAAATGTAGTGCAAAAAGACTAACAAGTCTAACTGACCTAAAGGGACTCTCACTTATTTCTCCCAATTTTGTTGTTCACTTTGACAAATGTTTGCAGCAGGGAAAACTGAATGTCTTTGTTAAAATGAAACAAATTAATTAGTCAATTGTTCGTTTTCAAAAAGTCCTGAGATTTGGTTGGTTGGTCTTTTTTGGTTGAAAAGACTTCCAACAATGCAACTCAATAGCTCTGAAGGATATTGATATACATTTCAGATTATGTTTTGTTTGACTGATGTTGCAATTGAAGTATAATTTGTGATATTAGAAAAAAGGATCATTTTTACATAATAATTTTTGCTACTATCACTGTGTGATTTATTTGTTTATATTTTGGCAGGGTTTGGACATGGCAAGCGTATCTCTGCTTTAAGACAATATGTCCTTTTAATGTAATTTTGAATCAAAACAAACATTACTGATTTGAAAATAGCATCGCATACATTGCCAAATTGCAATTTTGATAGAATTCTGATTAATTGTTCGTCCCTAGTAAATGGGCACTCCTGTCCAACTCCACACCTCTAGTTTGTAACAGAGGCTTTACTTAACGCTCATGTCGATGTAACTTGGATGCCATCATCAGGGTAATTTTCCCTGCTCCAGAACAATTTTCCATCACTAGTGAACTGATCAATAAAGCCTTTTCAAGCTTTGCTGCTCATTAGGACATAAATTAATTATTGGAAAAATATGAAATATTTATATAAATATATGGTATCTGTTTACTGTACATGACGTGCTCTCTTGGCCTGCTTGGTTGTATATTACATTTAAATTGAAATTCCTTAGAGTTCTGTTGGATGTAATTGTAACTTTCACTCAGAGTTGTTCTCAATACTGTACTTAAGAATAAGGTTGAAATACTTTTACTTAACTGTTGCATTTCCATTTCTTAGTACTTCTCCACACTCTAAATATTTTCATTCTCACCATTCTAAATTTACAGTATTACTGGGATTTACAGCTTACTAGACGACACATTATTTATACTAAGTGTAAATCCACTAGTTATAATACGTATAATAAATATTTAACAGGATTAAAAGGAACATTATGTGATGCACACATTAATGCATTAGTAATAATAATTTATATTGTTTTTTATGTAAGTGATGCCTTTACTTGTATTTCTATTCTGTGGCATTACTACATTGAAATGAACTGATTATCTAAGAACTTCTACAAACACAATCAAATGTTCCTTTGTTAAATCATCTAGAACTAAGAGGAAATGCATGAACTTTGAGTATGTTTCCTCCGTGAGTGTGTTTTCAGGCTCACCCTGTCTCGTAAAACAAATGGCACATACATAGCTACTGGCAAAATGGTGACACACTGTAGCAGCTCAGAGATCTCTGGAATGCTTACATTCATTTGGAATGCTAGAAAACGTTTGTCTCAACCTGTTGAACTATTCATGCAATATGTCAGAGTAGGTATTTCTGCACACTCATATGTTTCTTACAACAAAATAGCTGTAGGAAAGAAGTAAATCTTCACTTTTGGTGGTGTAAAACCGACTATCAAGTAAACTGCGATCTCAACAAATTCAATACATAAGTGTGAGTAGATTTCAGTTTGGCGGTTGCAACCTGGCACCCTTAATGGTTTGAAACTTCTTTGAGACCATTGCTCCATATCAACTCGCCCCTTTCACATTTCCAGGTCCTGGAGAAAGGCATGCGCCTTGAGTGCAAGTGCCATGGCGTGTCGGGATCCTGCACCACCAAGACGTGCTGGACAACACTCCCCAAGTTCCGCCAGCTGGGATACGTCCTCAAGGACCGGTACAACCAGGCCGTGCACGTGGAGCCGGTGCGGGCCAGCCGTAACAAGCGCCCCGCCTTCCTGAAGATCAAGAAACCCCACTCCTACCGCAAGCCCACGGACACAGAGCTGGTGTACATCGAGAGGTCGCCTAACTACTGCGAGGCCGACCTGCTGACAGGCAGCATGGGCACGCAGGGTCGCCTGTGCAACAAGACGGCGCTGCAGCCCAACAGCTGTGACCTGATGTGCTGCGGCCGAGGGTACGACACGCACCAGTACTCGCGCGTTTGGCAGTGCAACTGCAAGTTCCTGTGGTGCTGCCACGTGAAATGCAACACGTGCAGCGAGAGGACAGAGGTGTACACCTGTAAATAGAGATATTTATTGGGCGAGTGTTTGGAGCAACGTGAGACGTGTGTGGAGGGAATTCCATTCTGTCAACAATCACAACAGCTGGTTCCTCCGATGTGTCTATTATGCCGATGCCAATGGACATCTGCCTCGACACTGCACTCATCCTATGGGCTAATGAATTCCTTTTTTACTTTCATTTGTATGTATTTCCTACCCCAGGCTTCACTTCTCTCCACCGGTCTGTTGGCATGACTCACCTCAAGCTGTTCTTTTATTTTTTTGTCTAGACTAATAATTTATTAAATGAGAAAACTACTGATCATTTTTGAAAATTCACTGTAAATTCCGGTAAGGCAATAAGTTGTGATGCCTTAAAGCCTTCAAAGCAAACATAAAAAATGGATTCAATTTCAATTTAACAAGGAAACGTAGGGAAAGGAAAGACTGGAGCTCGACTGAATGTCACAATTGGGAGCCTGCAGCTCACGTGCCTTAAGCCTAGCGGAGGAACCTTGAACTACCGATCCTGGGCCTGCTATGATAGTATTGTTTTTCCACTTCTCTGTCCCCGGACCCCCACAGTTTGCTGCTAGTTGTCTGGAATGTTGCAGAGTTTTTGACTGAGCAACAATATTGACTCTTTAAGCCAAGATGAAAGCCACAAGGAGCAAGGCTTCCAGACATTAATCCCCCCTTAATGTTGTTTGATAGAATATATTTTGTAAGAGATTATTTTTATATATATATTTTTAATTTATTTTCTATCTTTATGTAAGATGTTTTCTCTTAGCATTTCCATCTGTTGAGTTTTCTACTGATGCACTGTTTTAAAAAATGTGCCTTGTTCCTGGGCTTTGGAACATAACAATGTTGAATGATATGTGCAGCATTTTGATTTGTAACCCGTTTCAGGGAACCTTTATCTCCCCTTCACACCACAAAGGGCTAACGTTACCACCATGCTAGCAGCTGTTCCGCTAACGTTAGCTTATGAGGCGCAGCTTTTTATATCTGCATTGCTGAAAAAGTCAAATGTTTTGTGGTTTACTTTCTATAGCCTGAATTAAACTAAAATCTGCTGCAGCTTTTGCCATTCTAATTTGAACCTTTGTAAATAAAAAATAAAAAATTCGAATGGTGCGGGACGCTTGTGGTACCTATTAGCAGCAATACGCCATTGTAACTGTGGGTCGCCACGTACTTAATGTTATCCATATGGGGCGCCGTTTGTAAAATGTTGCACGTTCTAAAATCCTGCGCAGTTTTCGTACATTTAGCGTTATCATATGAATAAAAAAAGCAGGACAATATTCACATGTCACTTTTTCAAACATTTAGAGACAAAATCATGTAAATACATGCAACAACTTTTCCAAGTACAATGTTTGGCAGTAACAAAAAGTTGTTAAATAATATAAATATTAAATGTAAATATAAGTGTTAAATGTAAATCTAAATGTTAAATCTATATCTAAATGTTAAATCTATATCTAAATGTTAAATCTAAATCTAAATATTAAATCTAAATCTAAATGTTAAATCTAAATCTAAATGTTAAATCTATATCTAAATGTTAAATCTATATCTAAATGTTAAATCTATATCTAAATGTTAAATCTAAATCTAAATGTTAAATCTAAATCTAAATGTTAAATCTATATCTAAATGTTAAATCTATATCTAAATGTTAAATCTAAATCTAAATGTTAAATCTATATCTAAATGTTAAATCTAAATGTAAATCTAAATGTTGAGTTGGCATGTTAGACTCGAGGATCGAACATTCCCATATTTACGGTAATTGTGTTCCCGTTGTGTAACAACGCATGGAGAAAGCGCGGTATTTTAGTCACTTCATGCTGCAAGGCAAGATGGCCAGTCCTGAACTAGCCCTTGTCATAGAGCGAGCTGTTGCAGCTGGCGTTAGGGCGGCCCTCCAAGACCGACCGACGCCTACACCAGGAACAAGTCTCGTCGCAACAGACACCACATCATTGCCGTCGGTAAGTTCGTAAATACGGTTGTTTTTTAAGGGGGAAGGGTAGCTAGCAAGCTAACTATGCTAGCTAGCTAATTCTCCAATTAGCCATGTTGAAGCCTACAAAGCTACCACAGGGATTAATGGCAGGTCTTGACATTAGCACCCGCCAAATGCAGATACATTTCGGCTGCGGCGGGTAAAGCGGTCGCTCCCGTTAGCCACTTTGATGGGTGGAATTCTATATATCTCCGTGTACTTGTTATACGGACTGTCTCGTGTTCAGTGTGTTACGTCTAAGATATTATGTCCCTTAAAATGCTGCCGTAGGGGAAAACGGGTGGTTATAGGCAAAAGGGTGTTGGTACTGTGTCATGAGTGCATCCTCCACCAGCCCAGAATGCTCTGTTACTTTGGTGGCAGCGATGGTTCATGTGCACCGACTACGGCCCGCCTCGACTAAGTGACGCGTCGGCATCTATGCGCCTCCTCGGTTTAGCTTAGCTCTTTCAGATTAGCTAGTAGGCTGAATCCACTTCTGAGAGCTATGCGCCGCCGGAACCAGGCGTAGAGATGAAGACCCGTTTAACAGCTCATGGCTATTCGGCAGATGGTCGGCCAGCTGAGATCCATATTGACCTGCCTGCGCCGTTTTCTAAAATAATAAACTCATTGTAGGGTTGTCAAGCCTCACGCATTATCCGTGAGACACACGCATTTCAACCACCTCACACGCCACACTTTGATAAGGACACGCCAAACAAGTTGTCCTGCTAACGTTGATGCTGCGCACGTATCATTTTCCCCTCGGCGTACGCTCGTTACTAGGCAACATACAGCGCGAACACACGTGTCCGGTGGATGCTTTTGATGAAACAAGGCGCATTTAACATTTAGTGACTGTACATATACATATATATATATATACATATATACATAACTATATATATATATGTATATATATAGTTTTTTCTTGGCTGTTGCTGATTATTTTATTATTATATGTGATCCCTAATCACTTTGCAGATTTTTTGTACGGTACTTTTTTGTGTTCAATAAAATGTTGCAGTGATATGTATATGTCTGCATGTTCACTATATAATAATATTGCCTTTACAAATATATTATCTAGTATTTAATCTACGAAATTACACTGCATGTTAAACATGTTTTTTTTTCCAGTAGTTCAATAATTGTTTCAATTATTTCCCACTATTTAACAATGCACCTGTTTCAGCCCTGTGGATTATGAGGAAGATGAAGCTGTGGATGAGGCCATAAGACGCAGTCTTTTGGAAGAGTCGGTCTTGCTTGATTCAAGGTATATTTTTCATAAAAAAATGTCTTGTATTATATGCAGTGCTGTTGAATTATCTTTAAACAATACTATCCAAACTATTATTCATATTTTCCTGTCTAGTTATTCCATTTATGTAGTAAATCACATTGAACGTGCCTCTATAATAATTAACACCGTATTTCTATCCAAAGTACTATGTATTTAGTTTAATTGTGCAACACAGATTTTCTAAATGGATTAAGTACACAAGGCTATAAAACACTGTGACAAATATCCTATTTATATTCAGTTTGTTTTGGTTTCAAGGTCTTCAGAAGTTTTGACCAGAGAAGAGATAACTGGAATTCTGAAAGCACATGCCGAAATGGTTGTTACCCCAACGCCGAGACCAATCTTCATAAGCCGGAGTAATGTTTGGACCACTGCCTTTCGGCAATTCAACAGACCCAGATTTTCAGAGAGCTCTGGAATGCTTTATGTCACGTTTGCAAGTGATGAAATGGAGGAAGATGCTGAAGATTTGGGAGGGCCACGACGAGAGTTCTTTCGTTTGCTTGTGAGGGCTATCTTCCAAGGCAGTGGAGCATTTGAAGGTAAAATATCCGTGTCTAGGAAATCCTTATTTTGTGTAGATTGTAATTCCACTCACCATACCTAAAGTTTCCAGTTCCTGCATTTGAGAAATATTCCCACAGTTTGACGTTGCCACACGATTGAGATGGTGTTTCTTGAGGACTTTACAGGATTTTTCACTGTACGTGTGTGGTTTTACACACACATACATTGCATTGAGGATTTGCCAAAAGGCCACCAACGTTTGTGAAACCTCACCAATAGTTTCCACTAAATCCTACGCACTGCAGCTTTAAGATTTTAGTTTCCTACACCTTTACTCCAATTCCAGCCACTGAATTGTGGGGGCAATGTGTGAACAGTGGTGGCCACTGACACTAGTTAATATATTCCTCCGATGCTTGTTTGAACTTGAACAGTCTTTAAAATGTTTTTAAAGTAGCATGCATGCCAGTTGACCTGGTGAGCTGATTTTGTTGTATAATGCTGTTATGTTTGTTTTTCTTTTCCTCAGAGTCTCCCAACGGGTTTACTCCAAAGCTGAACATAGCTCATGTGCAAAACGGAGTGTACAGAACCATTGGAAAGATGATGTCTACCATAATAGTCCAAGGTGGTGAACCACCAGCATTCCTTGCACCACATGTAGTGGACTACATTGTGACTGAAGATATCCTGCAAGTACGTGTCACTCCTGATGACATAGCTGACGCGGAGTTAAGGGATTCTCTGAAGAAGGTATTAGTATAAAACCAATTATGCTTTAATATGCATGGGATACAGATTCAACTGTTGTCTGTTTCTTGGAATGTCCATGGTAATGTGGGCCTTATCTTGTTTCCTGAGTTTGCTGTTACATGAAAAGGTAATTTCTAAAGTTTTTTTAAATAGTAAATTCTGCAATTGATCTCATCTTCAGGTCAAACAAGCAAGCACAGTGGATGAGCTAGAGGAAGCGCTGGACTGCTGTGACACATGGAGATTTCAGATTGAGGGTCTTCCAAACCCAGTCACCATGGACAGAAGAAATGAATTTATTAGGAATGCAACATTGTATCATGTCATCTTGCATCAACAAAGTTGCTTCAATCAACTGATGGATGGTCTATCCTACTATGGAGTAAGTGAAAGTAATGTATTACTTATGGGACAAACATCAACCATGGTGTACACAACAGCGAGTTCTGCAACAAAAACTATTCCCATGGTTCCTTTCTTCCCCCCGAAAGGTACTTCCACTTCTGAGGGAACATCGTAGCATGAGAATCTTTCTTGACATGCCTGAGAAGAGAGATGAGGTCACAGCAGAAGTTCTTGCTTGCCTCTTAAAGCCAAGCTACTCTGTCCTGGGCAGCAACAAAAGGCCAAAAGAGGAGCTCATGGTTGTAAAGTTCAGAGAATTTCTCCAGTGTGTGGAGAGTAAGTGGGCACATGCACTCTTCACTTCATGCCACTTGTGTCTGTAGAGACCGTGTGCTAATTATTTTGAAGCTGCAATAATGTTGTTCTCATATGTGGGTTGTTTTGTTTTAAGATAAAGAGCTTGGTGAAATCCTTGGGGCCAGAACACTGACTGAAGAAGAGAAGGACTTCGTTCAGAACTTGGGCCTCGGTCACATCCTGGCTTTTGCAACAGGGAGCAGCAAAATTCCAGCTGTTGGATTCCAGCCAAATCCCAAAATCGTCTTCATTCATGACGAGATTAAGCGTCATCCGGTTGCGCACACCTGCTCAAATGAGCTTCTCATATTTGTCAATGCCAAAAACATGGCTGATGATGACGAATTTGAGTACTGCTTTGTGGTGGCCCTGATGAATGGAGCCTTGTTTAGCACCATTTAAGGACACTTGTAGTGACGGCACATTGTCACACATGGTTTAAGTGTGTTTCGACTACTGACCTGTCAACTGCATTGTATATTTATGTTCCAGTGGCTATAGTTAACTTTACAATGTTTAGGATAACCTACAAATGTTGCTGTGATGGTTTTGTAGGATATGATCCAAATAAAGACTAGATGTGAGCAGAAACTTTTTTTTTTATTAAGGTTACACTCAAAGTATCTGAAAAATAATGATTCCAAAAAGGGTTAAATTAATTCAAAATTCCATCAAGAGAAGGAAAAACAAAACAAATCAAAACTTATCCCACATGGGCACTTAACAGACTTTAGATGACGACCAGACAGGGAACACATGACACAACTTCAATACCCGAGGGGAACCAAACAAGTAACAGTAGAAAATAAGCAGACTGATCAACAGAACATGTATGGTAAATGTTGATGGGAAAATCCAAGAGGGCATTACTCAGAATGCAAATGTGAGCTTACAATTTTACTGAAAACAAACTGCTGCACTCTTTGAAATAATGTCTTTCCATTGTTATGGTCATTTTCAAGAGGGTTTACAGTGAGGGAAAGCTCCTGTAAATCCCATCTTTGTAATGGGCAAAATGAATCTACTCCATACATAGGAGTTGGTGCTGCGGGCTCATTACAGAGCTGTTCTAATGCAGTGTCTGGGTTGTGGAGGTTCTGCAGATGGCGGTCTAATGTGAAAAGCTGCAGAGGGGTTCGGTTTCCCTCTGAGGACACTGAATGATTATTAAAAGCAGCCCCGAATTCATTTAATGTGCGATTAATTCTAGGAATGTAAACATAATGAAGAGCAAATATATCTGTTTCATTGTCCAAGTCTAGCACATTCATTGACTCCAGTTCATAAAAAATGGGTGAGTAGACATGACTGCAATTATTATTTAAGTCCCTGTTAAAACGTTCAATGCGCTGGTTATGTACAGAGCTTCCTGTTAAAACAGATTCTTCTCCTCTGCTTTCCCGCATATCCTCCCAAACAAGAACATTCTCTCCCCCCAAGTCAGTTCTGATATGCAGAGGTCTGCCAAACTGTCTTATTGCTGTAGTGAAAAGCTGTTTAACGGTTTCAGACCGATTGTTGTTAGAGCACTGGAGAAACATGAGCATCCTACTGTAGCCGTCCATTGCACCATGTACAACTAATTTCCATCTTATCAGTTTATGGTTACCATCCAGGTGCCAGATAAAATTTGGACATGGCACAGAATAAACACGCCTGGATATCGTTGTTCTCCGCCTGGACTCAACACCCCCAGAATCAACCCTTTTAATTGACTCTCTTAACCTCTTTCTTTGCACCACAATGTCCCTTGAACGCATATGTCCATTAAGCATGACCTCTCCCACATGAGGATGTTCTGCTTTAATCTGAGATACTGCAGAATCTAATTCCTCATCACTAAATTGTACAAACTTTGTTCTTGAGATGTTGTGCTCCCTCATGAGTTTGTACAGGGTTGGTCTGGAAATGCAGAGGATGGAAGCAACTTCTGTCAGTGTGGTCTTTAATGACAGCACATTTTCGATATCTTGTTTGGAAATGTAGCTCTGCTGTCCAAGGTTACCATCCTGGAAGAACAGCAAAGTGGATACTTGAAACATAATACAGCTTTGAATTACAGTCATTCACTTTTTACTTAAGATACCAAAAGATTTAAGTTCCAACAACCGTGTTTAAACAATTTCAATTGTGACTGAACAGAAACAAACATTCTCTATCTAACTTGAAAAATTAACTTAATGTATATGGGCAATTGACTCTTGCAAATGTATGAATGCAACATTTCCGACAAGATATGACCTAGATAATTCATAGATTTGCAATTGCAGCTACATACTACTCAATGGTACCCGCAGGACCTCGTTTGAAAACGACTAAAAAACACGCTTACAAAAAATGACAGGTCTTGAATTTGGTGAAAAGATGGAGGAGGTTTTGATAACAACATAACAGGCTTGGTACCAGGTCTCTCATGAATTCAAAACCTACCGATCTCTGTGATGTGGTCGCTGTACTTGGTGATGAAATCACTGCTGATACCTAAAGAAATTAAAACATCACATTAATGCAGTGCTCCAAATAATAACATTTGCTATCGACACAGGCACGTCATTAGTTGACTAGGTAGAGTTTTTATTTTTAGTATGCAGTATTGCATACATTTTATTAATTGGTCTAATTTATGAACCGGGTTGTCAGTTCCGTTAAAATAATCAGCAACAGCCAAATCAAGAAAAAACTATATATATACATATATATATATAGTTATGTATATATGTATATATATATATATGTATATGTACAGTCACTAAATGTTAAATGCGCCTTGTTTCATCAAAAGCATCCACCGGACACGTGTGTTCGCGCTGTATGTTGCCTAGTAACGAGCGTACGCCGAGGGGAAAATGATACGTGCGCAGCATCAACGTTAGCAGGACAACTTGTTTGGCGTGTCCTTATCAAAGTGTGGCGTGTGAGGTGGTTGAAATGCGTGTGTCTCACGGATAATGCGTGAGGCTTGACAACCCTACAATGAGTTTATTATTTTAGAAAACGGCGCAGGCAGGTCAATATGGATCTCAGCTGGCCGACCATCTGCCGAATAGCCATGAGCTGTTAAACGGGTCTTCATCTCTACGCCTGGTTCCGGCGGCGCATAGCTCTCAGAAGTGGATTCAGCCTACTAGCTAATCTGAAAGAGCTAAGCTAAACCGAGGAGGCGCATAGATGCCGACGCGTCACTTAGTCGAGGCGGGCCGTAGTCGGTGCACATGAACCATCGCTGCCACCAAAGTAACAGAGCATTCTGGGCTGGTGGAGGATGCACTCATGACACAGTACCAACACCCTTTTGCCTATAACCACCCGTTTTCCCCTACGGCAGCATTTTAAGGGACATAATATCTTAGACGTAACACACTGAACACGAGACAGTCCGTATAACAAGTACACGGAGATATATAGAATTCCACCCATCAAAGTGGCTAACGGGAGCGACCGCTTTACCCGCCGCAGCCGAAATGTATCTGCATTTGGCGGGTGCTAATGTCAAGACCTGCCATTAATCCCTGTGGTAGCTTTGTAGGCTTCAACATGGCTAATTGGAGAATTAGCTAGCTAGCATAGTTAGCTTGCTAGCTACCCTTCCCCCTTAAAAAACAACCGTATTTACGAACTTACCGACGGCAATGATGTGGTGTCTGTTGCGACGAGACTTGTTCCTGGTGTAGGCGTCGGTCGGTCTTGGAGGGCCGCCCTAACGCCAGCTGCAACAGCTCGCTCTATGACAAGGGCTAGTTCAGGACTGGCCATCTTGCCTTGCAGCATGAAGTGACTAAAATACCGCGCTTTCTCCATGCGTTGTTACACAACGGGAACACAATTACCGTAAATATGGGAATGTTCGATCCTCGAGTCTAACATGTCAACTCAACATTTAGATTTACATTTAGATTTAACATTTAGATATAGATTTAACATTTAGATTTAGATTTAACATTTAGATATAGATTTAACATTTAGATATAGATTTAACATTTAGATTTAGATTTAACATTTAGATTTAGATTTAACATTTAGATATAGATTTAACATTTAGATATAGATTTAACATTTAGATATAGATTTAACATTTAGATTTAGATTTAACATTTAGATTTAGATTTAATATTTAGATTTAGATTTAACATTTAGATATAGATTTAACATTTAGATATAGATTTAACATTTAGATTTACATTTAACACTTATATTTACATTTAATATTTATATTATTTAACAACTTTTTGTTACTGCCAAACATTGTACTTGGAAAAGTTGTTGCATGTATTTACATGATTTTGTCTCTAAATGTTTGAAAAAGTGACATGTGAATATTGTCCTGCTTTTTTTATTCATATGATAACGCTAAATGTACGAAAACTGCGCAGGATTTTAGAACGTGCAACATTTTACAAACGGCGCCCCATATATCCATGCGTCCTTTTGGGCCTCGCCTCAACTTTAGAGCTGGAATATCTGCTGTCTAAACTACGTCTTGGTCATTGATGGTGAATAGTAAGACGTGTTATTAGGAAATGTCTTTATTGGTGTTTTTTAAAGGCTGCTAACCAAGAAAAATGAACAAATAAAAATGTAATTTTAGAAAAACCTGTCCATCCATCCAGGCATATGGATTGAACCTCATATGCCAAGACTTCAATAACATGATACACACGCCCTTTTGCATCTATACGGGACGCACTGACATTTCAACCAATCACTTGAGCAACACAACAGTGTAAAGAGGGAGGAATTCGGCTAAGGCCAGATGGCAGGGAGGAAGGACTGGTCAAACACTGGACTTTCACACAGGAGACAGCTGTTCGTGTCCACAATTTATTTTAGAGTAAGATAAGCACAACTGCTCTTGCCAAACAAGTGTACTTATTTTAAGTATTTAAATATAGTCATTTTAACCCAAGCCATGATCTTTTAGTTTAGTTTAGTTTTTCTGTCCATATTCAAAATAATAGGTAAACCTAGGTCGGAAGTTATTGTAACAAACAAAACTGTTTTTTATTATCTCACTACCAGTAACTAGGGCACCATATGATTTCAGATGGGAGAGATTGGGAAGGGATGGACAGTGTTCATTAGTTATCGTTGGTCGAAGCCTACGGACACTTCACCACCAGGACATTAGGCTGTAAAAAAACATTTTACAGGCATTGAAGCATTAAACTTCCTGAGAGTCTCAACTTATTAAGTATGACATTGGGATATCCAGCCGTAATACTTCAACCACTAATCAGGGAATAGTTGGGATTGTAGTATATAGTAGGTTGATGACGGGACTGGGAATGGTATTAAGGGCAGAGAACTGTTTTTTTATTTTTAAATTCCCAGTTCTCTTGTTACGTGGTTAAAAAAACCTTTCTGGTGCTACCTAGCTGGTAGCATTCTACACTAACACAGTCTTCATCACAGCTTCTTTTTGCTTGAAACTGAACTGACGAGGCACCCAACTGGTGAAGTCCTCACACATCAGAGGTCACCGTTGACGTTTTCAAAGTAAAGCCAAGTTGTCTTTTATTCATCTTTTTGTCAATAAAAGTTGTTTCAGAATTAACAGAAGGATGGTCATTTTTTATTCAACACATTTGCAAGTGTTATTAGGATGAATCAGAAATTGAAATGGTTGTGATTGAGGGTTCGCTGTGTGTGTGTGTGTGAGAGTGGAAGTGCGGAGCTGCCGGCTGATGGATTACTCTGACATCTGCTTCATTCACTCCTCAATGACGTTGCTACAACAACCACACTGTGCCCCCCAAAAATGCTCTTGGTCTCATCAAGAGGCCAGACTGCGCATTAACAAAGTGGTAACCATGCAAAACCCAGATCAAATTTGGACGCTATTTATTTTGTGGAAATGGCAAACAGGAAAGCGGGGACGGGGGATGGGGGACTTAACAATTGCAAGGGGGTGATGTCAAGAAGGATTTCAGTCCGAGCAATAGAAAAGGTCCTCGCTCCTGGAATAATCGGCACAAAACGTTCCTCGGCTAAACTTTGCCTCAATAGAGTGACGCTTTGAAAAGGCAGCTGGCCAAACAGCCTCGCTAAGAGTAACACCAAGGCTCCGTCACTGAGAGGCCAACAACGTTGTCCGAGTGTCTGACTGAGCGCTGGCTGGTTACATGCTGCACTTCTCCACTCACCTGCCACAATATTCTTCCTCCAATTACTGCTGTCAATATGAAACAGACACACTCACAGATGGAGAACTTGGTTACTGTCTGTTATCCTAATATCTATCTCATGCCTTCATACTCATGTATGTGACGTTGGTGCATCCCTCACATCGGCACAGGAATCCATGGTGAATTTTATTTTTTGGTAGGGCCAGCTAATCAGTATCAGTAAACATTCCTGTATGATTCAAAAATAGGGTGTCAAACACGCATTATTACTTTGCAGTTAAATATTTAACATTTATTCAGTTTAAGATAATCAGGACATCTTATTCAAACAATTCAGTATATCAATGAATATATATGTAGTATGATATAATTACCATATCGTAACTATTATAAATATCCAATATAAAAATCATATAATAAATATATTCTATTAAAGGATAAAAATATTAGCGTCCTGGTAGCGTGTCCTCACCGCTGTGCTGTGTGTGTCGCAGCTGAGTGGCAATGATAACTTTAACACGGCGACGTCATGCGCTCTGTGCGAATATACGGCGTTAGCACGTAGCTAACTGGCTAGCTAAACATCCCAATGGTAACGTGTGATGTGTTACCTGGTGAGGTTTAGAAGAAAGTAGTAGTTTTAGTCCAAATTAGAAGGCTGTTGGTTGTTAACATGTCAAAATGAGTAACAAAACCTTTTTGATTTCCTACAAAAGGTACAAAGAGAACTAATAGAGCGGTGGAGGCGGGCACCTGTTCTACAGCCCAAACCCTAAACATGTTACATCAGAATTAACACCAGCATAATAAAGCATACTCTTCCTGAGAAAAGTTGAAACGGACGGCAAAAGAGCCCTACAGATACAAGCACAGCACTGACTTGTCCTCCAAAGGACTCAAACCGCACGCCACAAGGGCATCACTGAAGTACTAATTAAGTGCTTTGTGGTGTTTTTCCTATAAACACCAGTACGTCACTGCAAGTGTTCCAGGTGTTTAATGTTGAAGGGGTCTGCTGGTGCCAGCTTTGCACCTGTGAACACCTGCATGGTGGTTTTACTCCTAAACAAATCACTGTCAATAAATACCACTGTGTATGCCCCTGCTTGTGTAAATTGTAATACAGAGTATATATCTTATTTGTGCAGTGCTTTATTCTTAAATATAAATGTTTTCCGAGTCTTTCGGCATGAAAAAACGGCTTCCAGTGTTTTTTCTCAGCGGTAAACGGCACTGGAAGCCGTCACATTTGCTTGGGCGGGAAAGATTCTTTGTCAGAACCTTGATTATTTAAGACAGGGGATGCTTAATAACTATCATTATGGCAGTACCTTGAGAGCGAGGGCCAATTAGGGTCCAAAATGAGATCTCTGCCAACAATGAGGTTGTAGGTGAGGAATGAGACATAAACAAGGTAGACATGCTTTGAAAAAAATGAAAAGGTGTTGTGAAGATTTTTTAAGAGATGCATAAATCAAAGATTTTATATCGCAGACTTTAAAGTCTGAATCTACAATAAATTACAATCTGGCTACGAAGGGATTGATTACTGAATGATGTGATATTTGTTGGTTAAAAGAGGCCAAGGTTGGGGCATGCCAGATAATAATAAATCTTTACCCCTGAGCTAAGGTTCTGCTGTCTGGTTGTAAAATGTTCTCAGCATTACATACTGTGAAAGAAAATCCAAAAAAAGATCCAGTGCACAACCACCTCTTGAAGCGCCTTGCCATGCAGATGGTTTTGTGTTGGTCTCTGAGCTTTTGAGATACACCACAAAAATGTTATATTATTTTATGCAAATGAGATTTTGTTTCAGGAGTGGCAATCGTAAAAAATATTTTCAGAATGAAATTCCCCAGGTTGCAGTAATGTCATTGCTTTCTTGGGATTTGGGTGAAAGGGCTAACAGGAAAATATAGGATAATACAAATGTGATTTTGTTCACTGATATTAGCTTTGGCTCTACTTTGGCATGCACATTGCACGGTGGATTTTGTTAATCCACATCTACATAACATTATTGTTTAGTTTACTTGGCTATTATGAAGAAGGAACGCACTCTCACGTCCAACTAGTCAAACATGGCCGCTTGGTCAGTGGCCCTACTCTTCAAACAGCCCCTCTTAATATTCCCCCCCACCATCAGCTTTGGGCGGCATGTACGGTTCCGGTTTACATAGTAGGTTTTTAATGCAGCTTTTAGATTTACTTACGCAACAAAAGTACTTGGTTAGGATTAGGAAAACATAATGGATTTGGTTGAAAATAACAGTTTGTAATTCAACTGCTTTTGGTAAAGTCATGAAGTCCATTAACAAACCAAAAAATAAGTTAACGTGGGCTTGCTTTTGTACGAGATATCAACAGCAACCTGTGGGTCTGTAAAAGGAATGCCAATGTGGGAGTGGCTTAAACTTGCAGACTCCTCAAATCATATAGAAATCTATGAGAAAATGACTACTCACTTGATTTATTCCCCCAGCTCTCAATCTCTAGTTTCAAATCTTCTTCAATACAGCTTGATGTTCATTTAATAAAGGATGCTGAGTTTAGAGTGGAATAGAAGCAGGGTGTGATTGTGGGAAGGCTTACCTTCATTGTCTGATATGGGGATTGTCTGCGTGTTTCTCTTAAATCTTTAAACATTCCACAATATGAGTTCATTAAAGTCAATTGTAACATTTGCGTTGCCAGTTCTCATTCCGAGGGCATTATATAGTGACGCACATGGCACCCTCACAGGGCAAGTAACTCAAATTGAATAAGAGGCTCAGAAGAATAGCTGTGTTGAAATAACCTGTGTTTATTTCTCAAAATGTTGTTGTTATTATGTCTAATGATGTAAACAATAGTTGAAAGACATACTCTCTCTGACCATGTTTTCTAATTTCACTGCTTATCATACCTGACTGAAGATGTCATGGATGTGCGTGCAATTCTCCTATGATATTTGTGACAAAAAGGTATTTTGTAAAAACTTCAAAGAACTCCATATTTAAAGGATTACATGATTTTCTATAGTTGAAGTCACGCTAACTACCATTTCTTCCCCCATCTCAGTCCAAACAGGGAAAGTAGAGATCTCCTGCCATCGGCACTGAGGCGTCATGCAGTTGTGCGGTGGTAACGCACTGAGACCTGAAGCCTTCCAGGAGGTTCCAGGCCTCCTTTGTTTCCTGCATTGATTGACAGGTGGCTTAATCCCAGAGAAGCCAAAAGGAAATAACATCAAGATGCGCTTAATTACCCTTTTTCTCCCTCCTGCAGGCCTTTCTTCCACATGTGTTGCGTGTATCTGAAATTACACTCCATGTATGAAAAAGCTTAGCAATGATTCTTATGCTTGTGTTAGCATGCACCTCAGACCAATTTGTTGGAGCGCATAGAAGACTTTCATGCTGTTATTATAGCCTACAGACCAAAGGAATTAAATTGTGAGCTGTCCCTTACATCACACACTACACCCTCTGCTTTTTTGACAGTAAAAATGTGTGAAGAATGTAATAATGACACGTGGCGTGCACCGCGTGAACCGCTGCGCTCACAGCACATGGGAGGTATGTCCCTGTGGCCGTGCTGACATGAAAACCAAACAAGCCAGCATCAGCTACCCAAACGACTTCCTGTTTCACGGCCTGCAAGCTGTAACACCCCCACCCCGCCCAAATTAAAGGATGTAAAAAAAAAGCTGTTGAAACTGGGATGTCTGAAGCCCAAAGCATAGCGTGGGCGAGGTAAGTGGACTCAACGACGACTACAGATCCCACATTCTGTTTTAGTATCGCTCGTATCAGAGGGAGCAGGTATGCGCCTAAAGTGACGCTTTGAATTCTTCCGTAGGATTTGCTCATTCTTGATGGTTTCATCACCTCTCCCCATTCACAGTTGATTAGGACCAAGGAATGCGGTGCATCATCCCCACAACAGAGGGGGCAGCTGGGGGAACCTGGAAACAGTTGTGACAGTCATGCTAAAATAGGTTTGAGTAATGAACAGCCTGATGACAGACTAATGCTATATCAATAGCTGCACTGCATTTGTGCCCTCTTCAGACGCTTGGAATGATGAATGATGGAGCCTTTATGGGAACTTCCCAACAATCAGTGATATTTTCTGATATTACTGATTCTGCCTTTCAGTTGACGGCATGGCCCATTCAGGCCATTTGCTTGGCCATGTACTGCTGTCTGCTGCATTGTCGGGGGGCTACGGGGCCCAAACATGGAAGTGCTGCTTACATACTTGTGATTTTGGGCTGTATGAACACATTTGTGTTCAACTGAACAACTGATTAGTTTTTGGCCACTTGGATGCAAGCTGTGAACCCAAATTAGACAAATGATCCTCATCTAAATTGAAAGCCAACAGTTACTCATGCAGTTGAGTTGAATTTGTGTCCTGATGAATAAAAGTCCAAAATTCACTCCCTCTTTGCTATTTTTTGGGCTCTACTAACTCTTGAGGAACCAATGGTTTCTCTAGCTGCTTAGCATTTCATTATGTTTACCAGCTAGTGTCTGTTTGGAGCTGATCGGCTAGTTGTATGGCCGCCGCAGATCCTCCCCTGTTGTTGATCTTCGTAATGATCCCTTGTGGCAAATGTGGAAGCAGCGTTGGTTGCCCCAAGAATCAAATGTTTACGAGACAGACACCAGACCAGACTTGGTTACACACGACAGATCAGACTCTTAAAAAAACCTGGGAGGCCTCAATCACCACTTTAACGTCCTCCTCCTGCAGACAGGAAACCCGAGGAGCTGTGTTTTTCCTGTGGGGTCTGGGTGTGCTTTACACTATACCTGCACACATGTTATCTTTACACACAATCACCTGTGTGCTTTTTACGTTTGCATTGCTTTGGTTAGGAAACTATTCGGCTCGCATTCATCATGTGCAAATCTTTATGAGCTTCACGAGGAATTACTGAGATAAGACACACTCATATTGTAAAAGTCGGAGGTTTGCACCAAAACCGCGCGCTTCAACAGCCTGCGTGATAGAGCTCAGTTGCAGACGTTAAATGAAAAAGTCATCTCTATTATTGTTATCCTTATTATTAAATTAATTATTTTCACTCTTTCAGTCTTTCTAGTTTTGAGCTTCACTGAATGGCACAGATTGAAAAACAGTGGAAACCAGGAGATTAGTACAAGAATGATGACTGCAAGGCCTAGTCATTCAAACTAGAAACATTAGCCCAGTATTGGCTTGGTGCGCTCTTCACTCCAGAACGAGTTTTAACAAGTGACAAGACTGAAGGGAAAAAAGAGACCTCGGCCCACTTGTGTGCCAAACGTCATGCTGTGGAAGCCCAGGAGGCCCCTCGCTGCTCGCTGCCTAGAATGCAGATTCTTAGTGAGACTCCGTGTGACAAATTAAGAGAAAGATTACATGTCTTGCTGTCGAGGTAATGATACTGCAGAGAAAACAATAGTGACAACATCAGTGTACCTGCGGGTTTGGGGACCTTTCATCTCAGCGTCTGATGTTCAGGCGCAGTCTGGCTGAGGTACAAAGGGAGACCAGCTTGTGAAGATCTATAATGCAATTATACTCTTCTACGTTTTGTCCCGGTTGAAAGAGATTCCCTTGTAGTTTGTTGTATGGGCCATTGTCCATGAAAGCTGTGACTAGCAACCGCTGGTTGTGGTAATGACATGAATCTTTTGAGAAGAGCAGGGCAAACAACTCACTATTGACTTTATAAAATTTAAAATATTCTTTTGAATTACGTCCGATTCGGGCAAATCTGTCAGCGCTGAAAAAGTAGTGACCTTCAAAGTAAAGGTGTGTTAGCAGATCCGTGCATCAAGACAGTTCACACAAAAAAAAAGTTCATTGACTTCTAGCAGTCGCTGCCAAAAAAATGTAAAATCCCAATTTAAATAAATATAAACAGTATATTTCATTGTTGCGTTGTTCTTAACTCTTATTAACAGCATGAACATGCCATTCATAAAACAGGCTCACTGTACTCTAGCAGAGAGTAAGGTAACAAAAATGATTCCGTTGTCCTGTCTGCATCCTCTAGCTCTGTGGCAGGACCTGACATATTCCCCAAAATGTCCAACTGTCTCCTGCCATGAACATAAACAACCATTCTCACCTCTGGGCAATTTAGAGTCAGCGATCAACCCGAGGCGCTTTTCTTTGGACTGTTCCACCCAAGCTGCCACAGGGCGAACACGCCACCTCCACCCGGGAGGGGACGTCCATCACGGGGATCAAACGCGGTACCCACTTGTCGCACGTGCATCTAATCTATCTATTATATAATTTATTGATGATATAATTGGGTTTTATCCAGCCATGGGATGCACAATTAGTTACTGTCTAACCTAGCATCTGTCATGATCATAGCCTTAATGGGGGTTTCCATAACAAGACAATGTAGGAAAGCGCTGCGCCACCTGGTGAACGTAAAAAGTCAAACAAACACATGAGGAAGCTAAGTTCACATTTCTCAGAAGAAGAATAAATAGACGCTATTCCTTCCCCGAGCTCCCTGAGATGCGCATTCTGCTTTCCCATGGCTGCTCCATGTTGCTTGTTGCTGTCCCCCCTCTGTCATTGTTTGGACAGCTTGAGGCCTCCTCGAGAAGGGAAAGTTGATATTTATGCTGAGGCTTTCCGACTGACCGTAAGCAGGAGGAGATTTTGCCTGCCACTGATACAATCTTTTTATTCTTACTTAACAGGCAGGTCCAGACAGTGGCTCTCAGATTGAACAGGTGAGGTGCTTTTCTGCGTCCTCTGTGTCCCACGAGCGATGACCAGCTGCCACTAACGCACATTTATGCTCCCGTTTTTTCCATCTGATCTGGAAAGATGTTGCATCTCCCTTTAGCCCCCGAGTGTGTCCCAGTGACGGCTAGGAGTGGATTCCCCCCCACCCCCCCCCTCCGCCTGCCTGATTGGCTAAGGGGGAAGTTCATCATGAGGTCAGAGGTGTGCGTTGGTGTCATCCTCCGTCCAGAAAAACACAGCTGGCCGAACCAGTGATGTCAGGGCGGAGGATGATAATTAAATAACTGATGCGGCCAGGCTGATTGACACAGAGCTAATGCGGCGCAAAAAATATTAAGATAACCTTAATATTTGAAATGTTGATCATTTGATCATCATCAGCAACTCACTATCAATTTAGTCTGCAAACAACTGCAATTAATTGTAGTTAAGTCAATATGTTATTCTCTCATTGAACTGGTAGCTCTGCTAGTTCCATCACTAGATACCTTTTAGGGCAGTTTGTAAAGACGGTTCTGTCCAGTTACCGTTTTAGACATAATGGTTAGAAATTGGTCCTTGAGTACGCTAGTTAGTGGATTCTGTTCATACATATATTTTCATTTATTCAGTGATGTATCAATACCAACAATTTTCCAATCCAAAGTGTATGATTCAACATTGCATAACTTAACTTACATACATAAGTCAAGTCAACATGGGTTTTGGTTTCACACAGGACACCATCACCGGCCTTCTGGGTGAAAGTTTGACCCATCCACCCACGCTGACCTCCTCCCTCCACAGACTAATTATAAAATAAAAGTCTAAACTATTCCAAATCATTGTGCACCGGATTCTAGCCCCCCCCTCCCTTCAGGCACTGAGAGTAAATACCACATGGGAGAAACAAGTCGGAGCAGCAGCGAGGAGTATCACGGAAATGATGGCGTGGAAATTTAAAGAAACTCGTTCTACATGTGGCAGCTCGGGAGAGACGCTGCAAACACCAGACCAGCCCCCCCCCCCCGCCATGGCCGGCTCCGCCGCGCCATGAGACGCAGAGAGCTCCCCTCGGCGGCTACGGACGTAATCACCGTTTTATGACCCTGTCTGGTGAGCGCTTGAACGCAGTGAACTTCCATTTAGGCTTTAAAGGAGAAGGTCCGATCAAATCCGTCTATTTACAAACTGGTCCCTGAGCCTGTGGGCCACATGATAGGCGCAGACACAATGGCCGTCCCTCCGCCCCCCCCGGAATAATGGAGCACTCCTCTGGAATGCTTGGCGGGTTCCCTGGAGGCCGTTCCCCCATTCAGCAAACAATCACTGCCAGGTAATAAAAGACGCATTTGTGCGATATGTCAGCGGTTTGCACGGGGCTTAGCAGCAGGGCGATGGTGTGGTAAGATTGCATTCACGTCACCCCCCCCCCCCCCCCCCCCCCAGAGGGGAAAGCTATACTATTATTACCCGTCACCATTGACGCAGCTACAGTAGTTCTTTGAGATGAAATGTGGCAGAGGCACCGTCAGACGATACTTGTGCGATCAAGACCGCCGTAAGCGGCGGTTCTTGAGGTCCGATGACACTGTGGTTACAGGCGCGGGGGCCAACAAAGACCTGTCCCCAGTCAGCGTCCTTCATGTGTCAGACGGGAAAAATATCTCAATTGAGCTTGTTTTACTCTTTGGAGTCAATTTACAGACCAAAATAAATGTTTCAGTCAGACTTTCTTATTGTGCAGAGCAGTCGGAGCTTTTGTGCTGCATTTGCTGAACACAGCTTCAAAGATTTTTCTTGTGGAAAAGTTATTTTGGTTGAGGACAACAGCCTCTTAACTTCATGTGCATGTTCTTGTGCACGGACCTGCGTATCCATCGGTATCCTTCAGCATCCATCAGTAAGCCACAAGGCAGGCTGCCAGGGGGCCACAAAGCCAGTCTGCACATGCGTGTTTTCTACATGCTCCTTAGAACACACACAACCACGCCGGTTTGTTTAGTCTCATCTGCCTGTGCTGTAACCTGTGAGCTGCACACTTTCATCATCCTTACCCAGCGCACACTGTCACAGCTGTGGTGCGGTAGCTGCAGGACGGCACAGACGCAGTGTGTGGTTCCAGGATACATGTTTCTTGTATGTTGGAGGATTTTTTTATTAATGGATTTTATTCTTTTTTTTGGATAATTCAAATTTTCACTGATGAGTTGCTCTCATATGCGAGACTCCGATGAGACCCCCGCTGTTGGAGGAAGGAAGGACTGAAGCTCTGTATACAATACAGTAAAAACAATAAAGATCTTTCAGGATTAAGCCGCTCGAGGAAGAACATTTCATCGCTGCAATCACATGGAGAACACGTGCCGTACGTGATTATATCTGGCCATTTTGGCCATATACTGTATATACAGTACGTTAAAGTAGTCATTGTGAGCCATTGGTGTCCTAACATCCCTTTTGAAAGCTTTGAGTTTGGAGATTTCACTTTTTCCCTGTTGTATTTTGTTGCAGCCAATGAACAGATGTTTAATTTATTTATTTTACAGTAAATTGACCTTAATTGACAATAAACATCATCATGTATGGTTGAGAGCATAAACTCAAGTTTACAACGTTTACTGACAAAATACATCAAGATAGAAGTAGAGATAGAGGCCCGATTGCATAACAATAACAATCTACTATTGAATCCCCACATCTGGATCTGGATCTCCTCGTCCAACTAATGACCTCATTGTTGTCAAGTCTTTGGCAGATCTGTAGGTACACGAATGTTGTCTAAATAACAAAACTAATGCTTTTCTTCATAATTAAGCCAGACAAAGCTGATGCAAGGCTCATACACACCGATGTGACAGCCAGGTGCATTCATTTAAAAACTGTAACCCGAAAATGCTGAAAAAGACTATGTTTTATGTAATGACATTGTTTTCTCTCCCTCCGATAAACCAGTGATTTATTGCTAATGGTTTGTATTTCAACGAATGAGTATGTTCGCCTATTGACTGCTAGATTGTTCGAGTTAATCCTCTTAGTTAGAACGCATTGTCAACCACTGACAATGAGGCTTCATAATGTTGCTATCAGGAGCGATCTAATGGCTGCAGCGATGCTAAACAGCCTGGCGTGTTGGGTTAGGCCCCCACAAAAAGGACGGCGCGCCGTGAAAAGAGGCAATATTTTTCAAACTCTGGGGCCGGCGAGCAAGGATGGAGCTGCCTGTCACATTTTTCTCCCTGACTACAGGGGCTCCCTTTCAGAGGCAGCCCTCGGGCCGTCTGACAGGAGCACCCTTCCGGCCTTGTTTGCATTTAAATGTGATAAAACTAAGAGGTGACCTCCCCCCCCCCCCCCACCCCTCCTCTCACAGCTGAGCAGAAAACGGATTAGGTCAAAGGGACAAGGCTTTTCGGGAATCCAGCCTCCCAAGAAAAGAGGCCTCTCTAAGCCGCGCTTTGGGAACCAATCGAGGGAATTTGCCGTCTCTTTCACACCTCCAGTGTTCCCGAATGGCAGCTGGCCAGCCGTGGTGACCCGCTCACAGACAAGGTTAGTCATTCAGCGCAATCCCCTTCCAGTGCCAGGATGCAACGCTCTGCCGGAGGTGGACTGCATAATATGTGGTTGGACTTTTAGAAAAAGACATCGTCAGTGTTATTCAGTTACTGTCTTTTTCTTCTACAATGAAACGCAATATAACGTTTACCAATGTAGAAGCAACAATCCAAATATATTACCTTGTGTGTAAGAAGTCTACAGGTCCCCATCATGTACCAGGAAAACAATATGCTATTAATTACAATCATTTTGGGGTCAATACTTTGATTTGATTGGCTGCAGGATCCAAAAAAGGTGTCAAATGAACCCGCCCAACTGTCCATTTTTAGAAATGAATGCAATTTAATGAAATAATTATAATGTGAATGATATAGTATATACAATATATCTGTATCTCTGTATAGATATATCTTGCATTTTATTTATATATTATATTATTTTATCTTGCACGATCTAAGTTTCTCTCTGGCGCACACCAGAGTGATTGTCCAAAAACATTAACGGTTGCAGCTGCTGGAGGTATGAGATGTGAGATATTGTCAGATGAGGACACAGATAAGAGGGTGATTTGTGAGTTGGGGTCATGAACAGAGACCTGCATCACTGATCCATTCTGTGGCTTTGAAAGGAGGATAAGTCCAACTTCCCAAGCGAAATGCAGCCATGTGGAAATGAAGCACTTTGATGAAAACATCATTTTTGCAGGCGATGATTTTGCGTGCATACGTAAGATAAAAATTGCTGATAGAAACCTCACTTGAATTAATGTTACACACACACACACACACGTGTGTCTACTATTTTTACTGCATGCTGCATAGAAGTGTTTACTTTGCAGTGGACCACACTAACATGGTTGCTGGCCCCGGTTTACCACCAGTTGACTGTCCCTAAAGCACAGTTTGTTTAAAGCTCAGCTCTCTGTTGACTTTGGCTTTAATCCCCTGCAAGACACAGGATGCTTCCATTTGAAAACAAGCAAACACAGTTCCACTTACATGCTACGGGACACAAGTTCACATCGCCACATGCGATCACTGTTTTTATTTTTTCTTTAGCACCATTTGATGAATATGTTTGGACTGGAAGTAATAACTTTCATACTGTGCTCGAGGATAAAAGGATTTCAGGGACTGCGAGCCAATTTATGATCAAACTGTCCTATAAGATGACTGATGGAATATCGTTCTAATAAGGGCTCCATGTTCCTGTAATATGTTTTGTGCATTGTACAGTACAAGCTGGGGTTGGTTGTCTGAGGGCTCGGGAACTGGGGCGCCACCTGCAGGTTATTTATTTCATCCAAAGGATTCTCTCAGCAACGGATTCACCTACACAGTCACACACGCTGTTCCACAAGCCGGCTGAAGGCTAAAGACTGGATACAGACACATTCAGGAGGTTGTCTCTTTAGTTTTATAAACTATAACAAACCAGTCCTTCATTTGGGGATGGCCATAAAGAGTCATACACTAGCACGTCATATTAATGGAAAAAGTCCTATCATCATTAGTCACAAAAGTCATTATGCCATGAAATTAGTAAAAATATATATTATAGTGTGACATAAAAATCCATAACATGTAGCATGCCATTGGATGACACATTTTGGGTTAGTAATAAAGTAATAAAAAATGTATTAACTAATGAGTCAAAAAAACAACATTCTTGAGCATCAAGTTTGATATGAGTTAATCATTTACATATTCCCTAAAACATTAACAAATTATTCCCGCTGTTCAAACGAAACAATTATCATGTTGTGGGTCATTAAATATTGAATTCACAGTCAAAATATCAGTTACTTCATTTAAGCATATTCTGCCAGTAGAAGTTCACACAGTTTAATAGAAAGTAGGTTCATTTTAGCTTCAGAGGTGCTCTGTAAAACTGGATAGTGAGAAGGAGACAATTTGCCTTTTGCATTGTATACATTTATTTTTCAGCATGCCAAGAAAGACACTAAATCACTTGTACTTTGTATTTTCTTTACTCCTTTATCATCTACACAATAGCCTGTAAAAGTACTCACATTGCATTGTAGGTGCACATCGCATCAAGTCAAGCAAAATCAGTAAAAAAAATATTTCTTACTAAATTACCCAACAAAAATGTGTCTTTTCAAGGTAGATAAGGTGCCATAGTGCTTGAAATAAGCATCAAAATAGTGTCAAGGGTCGGACCACTTGATGGATGTTTTTATTAAACGGCCACCACTTTGCATCAGTGTCTAAGCAAAGCAAGTTTAGGACCCCTGAGCAAGTGCAAACATTTTGCTGAATGCAAATCTCACTGTTGTTTGGAAAGAGAGGAGCGTGAGGTTGGTAGTGGACTCTTTGCAGAGAGATCAAGGTCACAGTTCACATCTGCACCTGGTGGCCTTAATGACATGAATCATCTAAATTATAGGGCCAATGTTTTATCTCCTCTATCATCACCCGCATATAGCAGCACTTTGAGCCAAATGGACGACTTTATATTCAACGTGCTGAGAGAAGGAACCTTGCAGGTGAACAACCCGAATGGAGTTCTTCCAACCATCTCCACATCCACGTCTTAATGAAAAGAATAGTTAAAACCTTATTCCCCCATGCCTTTGTCGTGACTAACAGATTATTTAAAAAAAAAGACTGCTCCAATGTTGATGGAGCAGACGTCCGCCGCTGAACAGACTGCAAAGTAATCGTTAAAGTTGTCCCTAATTATTAAACACACTTAGACACAAAAACGTTGTAGACTCCATGTTGAAAAACGCTTGTGTTGTGTTTAAGTCCAAATCCAAAGGTTCCCCTCCGCACCAATAAACTTGATTGAATCTTCAAACACTCTGATGACTTGCAGAGCCGCAAAACTCCCGAACTGTCCCTCTCAGTCAAAGGGAGGAGCGTTACATCCAACTCAGATAGATGTCAAGCACAGCCCCCCCGTTTCCTCTGAGGGGGGGACGATGAAAGAACTGTCACTTTCCTGAAGCCTCTGGTAGCGCAGCGGCTGAGAGATGTGTGATAACAAAGGAGGCGAGACAGAGCGTGATGGTACCAGCTGTGCAGTTCTCACACACACACACACACACACACACACACACACACACACACACACACACACACACACACACACACACACACACACACACACACACACACACACACACACACACACACACACAGCTCAGGGAATCAGGCTGATCTCCATCATCATAAGACATTTAGAGCGGTTGAAGTGCTCTCAACAGCGAGCAGAGATGGAAAAACAAAATGTTTTTGAGAAAACGTGGAGGAGCCATAGTTAATGAGGGTGAAATACCCTATACCTGGCACCACATCAAGCAGACGCTCACCACAGATTAGCGCCAAACAGGTACAGGTGTGTTTGGGATGTGAAGCGCTGAGTATGACAATACTGTTGGTTCCAGATCACAGCCTCAGAGAGAGGAAATAGTACCAGTGGTTGTGTGTGATTCAGCTTCTGCCAAAAGAAGGTTTTCTCTCCATTTTAGAAGAAAGCAACTCTGCTCCTGAGAAATCAAACCAACAGCAAATTGACAAAAAAAACTACAGTTATAAGCCTCAATATACAAAACTAGATGAGCCCAACCTCTCGTTTGGGTCGTGCTTGGCTTGGATAGACTTTTCTTTCAAGCTGAAATCTGGTTAGAAACTAAATGCTAGACACCAGTCCCATGGTGGAAAGTTCTGTGTTCATTGAACCACTGTTCATTGAACACAGAACTTTCCACCATGGGACTGGTAGTTACTTTCAGTTTGCCACTGCGTCGAGTTAAATGGCTGGCAGGTAGTTCGGTAGCACCTGAAACCTGAGTTGGTGGAAGAAGGCGAGAGCTTTTTTTTTTGTCAATTGGATATTTAATTTTAAGAGTCTTTACATGAGAACGATAAGAAGTCTTTTGCAGTTCCGGCTTCATGCTCGGATGGACGGGGGCACCCTGCAGGAGGTATTTGTGGGTAAACACGGGGAGGGTGTCGGCCCTTTCGTAAGGATGCCGAATTCCGCATTCAGGCAGTTCAAACACCTGGTCCATGCTGCTCGCTGTCACGGTACGCACATGCAGGCTGTCTCCTCAAATTATCACGTCTTCATAGACGTCCACCCCTGCCCCCACTGATCCTACCTCCATATTAAGTCATTAAGTTCTCAACCTCTCCCTTGCCGGTTATCAATAGAGATAATTTCGACTCGATTGTGGGTTTTTAACTCCCCAGTAATGATAGGAAGCGCTGGACTTTGCTTTTGAAGAGAAGATCCCAATCTTCTGAAAGATGGATAAACGCCAAACCCCAGCAGATCAAGCTGATATCTTTATGTCAACAGCCTCGAGGGTCCTGAAAGGGAACGGTTGGCTCATTTGTAAAACACACAGTGGCTTTGGTTTGGTAGATTACATACGGCAACAAGCCACTGTGGTGAAGGGGAAATGCTGAGTGCCTGGGAGTTAATAGGTGCGTTGAAGACGTTGAATGCCCTCGGGCATTTGCGGCCTGTTCCAACAATATCTCTGCTGGATAATTCATATTTGGGATTTTAGATTTTCTGGATGCTCGAGGCAGAAATAACTTGACTTTTCCTGCATATTCACTCGTTTGTTAATAAAGGCAGAAGTACCGCACAATGTGAGTTGTGTTTAGTGTAGTTATTCAGAGGTGGCCTGGCCTGCTTTTTGAACAATGTTCCCTTTATGCATCCCCCTTCTGTAATCTGTAATCCTGTCGGCTTCCACCCCCCCTCCCATCCTATTTTCCCAGCAGTCAGATGGCTCCAGGTCAGTCTGTCAGGTGAGTCTTACCTGCATGTGAACTCTGCACCACCTCCTGTTGCAGCCGGCAGCACCGGCAGCGCTGTCTCATCCGCTAAACAAACGGGTGGATTCCAGGTTCATGGCCCGAGGCCTCCTTACTTCCACCGCACATGCTCCTAATGTGTTTTTACACGGAGGCCGTCGGATAGAGAAAGGGAGGATTTGTTCCCCCTCTGCTGCAGCTCGTATCTAGTAAAGGATCATGTAGCAGATTGTCAGAACATTATCCTGCTTAAAAATGTGCATGTTTTCGGTTTGAAGGACGACTTGAGCAGGCTGCAATAATTTCTATTTTCAGTCTTCTGCCGTTTTACACACAGTGCGTCACTATTCACGGCATGAATCACTGTCTAGATATGGTATCACAAGATAGGTGTCTAAAAACCATAACTATAAACGTTGTATGTATGTTTACCGCGGAACTCTGGCGTTAAATATTCATCTTCAATTATTCATGATCAAATTAGCAGCAAAGTAAAGTTAACGCATACTGCGCCATAGACACACTGCTGGGATACAACTATATCCAGCTTCCAGTGTAGTGAACACTCGTTTAGGCTTTGTTGAGGTTCTGCCTGATACAGACACACTTTAGAGGATTGTAGGCGAGTTGATTTGACTTTGGTCTTACTGGACATTACTCTTACTGATGTTTGGATTTGGACCTCTAACGTAATGTTCCTCCGATTAATGACCACGGCTAAAGGCTGATGAATTGCTCGTCACGCACAAAGGGTGCACCACAACAATCTGACATGACTTTCGTTTCACCCCTGCTCTCCACCACAAACAGATATTTAGCAAAAGTCCTCGCACATTTTGCATGTTCAGGTCTTCTGCACGGCTTACTTTCAGATAGTCATGCCAAGAGGAGCAATACATCAAGTTAGAGGCAGCAGTATAAAAACAAGACAAGAATAGCCCAGCGTCAGCCAACTGTGACGCCCACGGACACAGGTTCACCAGATCTTTCTTTGATCAGAAACAGAACGTCTCCGTAGGTAGGGCAGATATTTGAAGGATGTGCTGCGATATTACAGTCCTGCAGAAGACGGATTCCATTTGAGAGCTTTAGAGGTCCAATGATTGTTTAGACTTTGGCAGCTGAACCAAAGTCTATAAAACAAACATTTTGTCTTCTGGATTTCCCTATATTTTTAATAGTGTGGAGACATGCTGTTTGTGGCAGAACACCACCATCTGCACACCCAACTCATCTAGCACCAGTTGCTTCATGTCTCCTGTAGCTCTGGAAGAGCTTTGTTGAGTCCAATTCTTCTGACAGCTCTGATTTATTCAACATGACACTTTGCTAAAACAAAGGTTTATAAGAATTAGAACTGGGGGCGTCATGTAGCACTGACAACCCCATCACAGCAGTATGAGATCCTTGTTTACTTGGCACAGGGGCGTCACAGCCCGCCTTTAGGTTTGATACGAAGGCCCGTCCCTTTGGTCCAAGTCCTGTGTTCCTTCGTCCAATCCAGTCCCCTCTTACTCCTCCCTTCCTCTTAGTTTCTCTGTTTGTCTAATAATAAGGACATGTTTAAAAGTGACACAAATGGATTTTCATTGGCGTGTCTCACGCAGGCGCTGAAGGATGTCTGGCAAAAGGCCAGGGTGCCGTTGGACAAAGACTGCATATCCAGTCTCTTGGACTCATTTACTGCATGCTGCAATAAAGGATAGTTCTGGTTCGCATTGGTGAGCGTGTTTTATAACCTGTTAAAACAAGATGATTTACAGATATACAAACAATTACAGTATTTTAAAGTTAAGTCAGGGTTTGGGTCAATACATATTTTCATGTGTGCTGTGTGCTTCTCAAAAATCTGGGTTTGCGGACGAAGGTTTAAATTGCTCCACACCGCCTGAGAACACAAAGTGTGGGGTTAGGATTTTAACACAGTAACACAGTCACAGCATAGTAGAATTATAGAAAATCATGGATGGTATTAGTAACACTAATAGTCATGTAGATATAATAGAAGGAGAAGAGAGGAGCTCACTGGATAGGACGTTTCAAAGCAGCACCGAATCACCAAACTGAGTCTGCAGGAGCCTCCAGGTTCCCATAAACAACCCTAGTGGTTGTGTGAAAAGCGGGGCGCTGCTCTTTGGGAAGAACACGTAGTGGTGCCTTCATCTGACAGGTGGAGCAGAAGCGAAGGCACTTGTGCTTTTGCAGGCCCCTGCCACAGACAATTGAACACATGGGTGTTTTTTTGGAGTCGAGCACACAAGCAGGTTTTACTAGCGAGGACAGGACCTCGCCGGAATTCCTGAGGCGTGCACTAAGTCGGCAGTAAAAACACTCCACGTATGTGCGCGCCGGGCTCTCACACACAGGCAGCCCCGTGGAAAGTGGTCACGCATCCCGGCCGATCTGTCACCAGATGCTTAGTGCGTCCCGCAAGTCGCTGACGGGCCCCCGGGCCGCTCTTTGTGCGCCTGTCCGCCGCATCACAGAGCGGATCCACATTCCCCTGCAGCCACGGGCCGCGCTGTGCAGCGCTCCGTGGCAGAATACTCTGTGACGACCCGACACCCGTTTTGTCCTCCTCAAATTTGTCACCCACTGAAAGGAGCTTCATTAGCTGCTGATGGGAGGCTGTTTCCAATCTGTAAGCAGAGGGCGCCGGGCCTTAATGGGTGGGGTCGCCCGCCCGGTGGGCTCAGCGCCGGCTCAGGCTACATTTGGCCCAGACTACATTTGGCCCAGACTACATTTGGCCCCCGCTCTACCAGCGGTGACAGAGACCCACCGGGGATTCCACACTAAAGAGGGACAATGCCTTTCGTGATGACTCCACATCCCCAAAACGCTGTTTCCCTCGAGGCAAGGGCCAACTCTTCACCACTATAAAGCCATGTTTGTAACAAAGATCTTAGATCCATTTGCGAAAAGACAACACACATTCCTGAGCCGATTTGTTTCTCGGGGCAGCCGCAAATGACTGGAAAGCATAGATAGGAATGCTCAGCTCAGAGGAAGATGGAGATGCAGATAGAGAAGAAGGAAGGACGAGGTGGTACCCAGAATACAACATGACCTACTGGTATTTCTACAGGTAATGGGAACATTGTGGCATCGTGGAGAGAACAGAGGACGAGAAGTCTTAAAGAAATCCTCAGATTTATTTGTAAGAGATGACAAATGTGAAGGGTTAGCAGCATAAGTTCAAAGTTCATAAAAGGTCTTCCTCGAACTCGAATCTCAAATAACTGTATGATTGTATACACTTGCTAGACTGAAACCAACAAATAGTCCCCTGCCCTCACTTACTCCCATGTGAATCTGGCTAACCTGCCTCCTTGTTTAAAGCCAACAGACAGATGGCTGGTCGTAGCGACGTCACCACGTTCCCAGATACCGGTTACATGTTGGCAAGTACAACGTTATCATAACTGATAATGCGAATCCTGTTTCCTTTGTGCCAAACCTTTAATGTTTTTTCTAAATGACCAATATCGACCCACGATTGTGAAATTTTATTGCAAGAGCCAATATCCTGATTTAATGAAGGAGCCGTAAAAAATTGCCGACATCTACAGTAGACTGGAAATCTATTTCATCGACATGAGCAGATATTATTGTAGCGCGTCTCATGTGTTGGAACATACTCAAACAGATGAGCTTCTGTAATGAACCTGAAAACACGACAAATCACACTGACATTTCTGATTCATGATTCAAATGCTCATGGTCCCAGAAATGCATTCTGGGACTATGAGTAACCCGGCTTGCCATTGCTTGCTGTGCTTTTTCCCCCCGTGGGCGTGAACCGGGTGAGTCCTGGGGAGTCTGGTGGAAGTCTCTTCACAACCCTAATAAATCACCTTTGAAACGAAGCTGAGCCCGACGAGTGGCTTTGATTGAGGCATAAAGTAATGTCGCGTCCTGAGTTTCTGTGTGTGTGTGTGTGTGTGTGTGTGTGGGTTGTGTATTGCAGCAGCACAGAAGCAGGCTGCATGCCACACAGGTAGACACAGCTGGGATCAGTCATCAGAACCATTATCCTTTGTTGTAGCCAGGCCCACCTACGTCAGGCGATGAAAGTTCAGGTTAAAGTGCACTCGGCTGAGATAAAAGCTCTCTGCTCCCTCAAATCCCTCAATTAATTTGGCTCGATGTAACGTAAAATGTTTGCATCCATAAAAAATGCTCAGTGGCCCCCAACAAGAGGCTTTTAATAGTTTAGTATGCGACAGCACAAGTTCTTTATCGGTTGGTTACACTGCACAGATTGTCCTTCCATTAGTGACATCGCAGGCAAAGTGCTTCTTCATTTTGGATGTTCAAGTTTGAACTCAATTGTAAAGTTCTGTTTATTGTTTTCAATTCCAGTGATGTGGTGGTAAGGGTTTGAATCAGTTCCTATTCATTTGTTTCATAGCAGAAAGTCTTGTAAAGCAAATGGTCAAAGAGGAGCTACAACTGTACACACACACACTACAAAAGGTTCTATTTGCATAATTAACCCTAACGCAAGGTCGTTTATTCGTCTCATACATCTCATTTGGCCTTAGAGTTTAACAGAATTAGTTATCCTTATTAATATTAATAAATAAGAAAAAGAGGTCTTTAATTGTCTGTTTTCCTTTTGCCGTTTCCTGAGGCCATCAGGAAGGAGGCCAAGGCTCTGATTCTTTTTACAGATATTCACTCTTGTGGTTTACTGCCGGGATAGCAACAGTTTGAGCAAATACATTCACATTTTAATCTTCTTATGTTACCAACTACAGCTTTAAGTAGCAAAACTAAAAACTCTCAGGAATAAACCTGATACCTGACCTGGGGATTTTTTCATATTCTTTTGGGGAAACAGCTTTTGCCTTTCATTAAAATGTCCCTGTAGATGTGATAGTATCATTGCATAAACTTTGGAGTCTGTGTATATTATCCTCTCATCATCAATATTTATTGATCTGAATGATGCACCACATGCGTAAAAGTAGCAGATGTGCTGCTTGCGTCCTTGTCCTTCTTCCTGATTTGAGACTTATTTTTGCAGCGAAGGAAGCTTGAGTCTGAAAGTGCTTCATGACAGCTTCAAACCACGGTGAACAAAGTAAAAAGATGAATACCTAAATTCATTCAGTGTGAATTGATTAACTGGGATACACACTGAAGCTTGTTTGCTAGCGGCTAACATGCTACGGAACCGGTAGGTTTCTTCACGAGCTGTTTCCTCACCTGACACTCTGCTCGGTTCCATCGCTCTATTCCGTCTGTTCTGATGAGTTTGAATTAGGGCTGATTGAGCTGGTTAATGATTGACTGATGACGCTGGGCAACAATGACAGAACCGCCTGGTTCCGCCTGGCCAGGGATTCTTGCTTTGACACCTTGATGAAACGGAGCTTGTCTGTGTTATTAGTCAGTTCTCTAATTTATCAGTTTTCTAAAGACTCCTGCAATATATATATATATATATATATATATATTGTGGAGTCTCTACCCTAGGCTGCCCCCGATCAGGTGAGAGTCTCTATTGCAGCACTGGTGTACGCAGAGGGGGCCGGGTGCAGCTCTTGGGGCGGGTCATCGATGGGAGGTATGTCCCCAGATCCATCCTTGATCAGGGTGATATGCTCCCAGCCCCGCCTGCAGGAGCACGGCTGTGCTGAATTGCCAATCAGGGTGTCGGCATAACAGGAGCTGCACCCTGGCCTCTCTGTGTGTGCCTGGCTCGTATCCGGAGCAGAGCTCTCACCATCGGGCGGTAAGTTGAGACTCCACGTTGTTCGACCCTGTTAGTCATGTTGTGATCACCCCCTGACTAACGACCACCCTTTTTGTCCCAGGCAACGACGGGAAACCGAGGACGTTTTAAGTTGGTTTTTGATACGTGTTTGAGCCGGAGGGACCGGCAGCACGCGGACGGCGTCCTCATCCTATTGTTTTTTTGTTTTGTTGGAAATAAAGCCACGCTGACGGCGTGTTCACCCTTCCCCTCCTAACTTTGTGGTTGTTTTGGACCCAGACGCATCACAACTGGTGGAGGATGCGGGCAGTCTGACCCAAGCAAACCACAGCATGGAGCATACGGCTGCGTTAGCCGCTTTGCTAAAAAGCCAAGCCGAGCTACAGAATGCTGTGAAGGAATTGGTGGGAAGAATAGACAAAGAGGGGAATGCCCCACGGCCTCCAGGCGCCGTTCTCTCCAAACAAAGTCCAGAAGATGATATAGAAGCGTATATTGAAGTATTTGAACGCACCGCGGCTCATGAGCGTTGGCCGGCGGCCGAGTGGGCTAGTATCCTCGCACCCTTCCTCACTGGTGAAGCACAGCGAGCCTGCCGTGACCTGTCCACCGCCGATGCCCGGGACTTCCAGAAGCTGAAGACGGCCATTTTGTCGAGCCATGGCTACAGCCTGCCAGCCCGGGCCCAGCGGTTCCATGCTTGGACCTACCAGCCGGGAGAGGCACCTCGGGCCCAGGTCGCAGGGCTCCGCCGCCTCGCACACCGATGGCTCAACTCGGGCGAGGGACCGCCATGGATCGAGAGACTTGTGATAGATCGTTGCATACGTGCACTGCCGCCCGATGCTCGCAAGTATGCCGCCCAGGTGAGCCCCTTATCGTTGGATGCGCTGGTCGCGCTCCTCGAAAATCACCAGGTGAGCACGGAAATGATGAGGGCAAGCAGGAGCGAGCCACCCAGGGTCACCCCGAGAGAGCCAGCCAGCCGCGACCACCGCAGAGCGCTGCCGCCACCCAACACAAGCCAGCCGAGGCCCCCTCCCCATGCCGCGAGAGCCCACCAGGCCCCCCGGAGGTGCTACGTATGTGGTCAGGAAGACCACATCTCCTGGGACTGCCCGGCCCGAGACCAGGATGTCTCCATGGCTTCCGCCACCAGCACAGACGCTGCTCGGCCCTGTCTTCACACCGGCGGTCCCGACCAGCGACATGCCTACGTGCCAGTGAAGATTGGAGACGCCGACGCCCACGCCCTCGTTGATTCTGGAAGTGTCATCACCCTGGTCCATGCTGACTACGCTGACGACCTGACTACCGAGACCGTCCCAGTAACCTGTGTTCACGGGGACGTGAAGCAATATCCAGTGAGCTACGTTGCAGTCCGGACGCCTAAGGGAAAGGTCGTCGTCCCCGCTGGAGTGGTCCCCAATCTGCCGGTGCCACTACTCCTCGGCACAGACTTCCCCCTCTTCCCCCGGTTCTGGGGAAGTGGCAAAAGAGACTTACCTGCTGCACCTCGCCGAAGGGGACATCGGCGTCGGCCGGACAGCCCCCCAGTGCGCAGAGTCGCCTGCCCCACCTTCCGGCCCAGCACAGAGGGGACCCCCGGGTCGAGCTCCGGGGCGGAGGAGGAGGATGGCGGGACCCCGCCGCCTGACCAGGATGCCTTCGCGGAGTTCCCGGTGGTTGACGCAGCGGCGACCGGCCAAAGGGGTGAGTTCGCCACCGCCCAGTGGGAAGATCCAAACTTAGAGGCGCCTCGTCGGAATGTGATGGCGATCGATGGTAATTTGTGCCCTGGGGTGAATGAGCTACCAAACCCACATTTCTGCATAAGGAACGGTCTGTTGTATAGGGGGGTCCAAGCTAAGGGGGGGGATCTAGTCGAGCAGTTATTGGTGCCAAAGAAGTATGTTTCCCGAGTATTGTATCTAGCACACACACACCAGCTGGGGGCTCACTTGGGAGTTCAAAAGACATTTGACCGGGTGGTGGCCAGGTTCTACTGGCCGGGGGTGAAAGGTGCCATTGAACAATTTTGCCGTGAATGTCCGGAATGTCAGAAGACGGCACCCCGCCCAAACTTCCGAAACCCCTTAGTACCACTCCCCATCATAGGCACCCCGTTTTCACGCATTGCAATGGATATAGTGGGTCCGTTATCCAAATCCAGCCGGGGCCACAAATATATTTTGGTGATAGTTGACTATGCTACGCGGTACCCGGAAGCCATTCCCCTGCGTATGGCCAATGCGAAGAATGTGGCCCACGAACTCATGATGTTATTTAGCCGGGTAGGGATCGCGGACGAAGTTTTAACGGACCAGGGTACATGTTTTATGTCAAGAGTAATGAGTTCCCTGTACAGATGGCTGAAGGTAAAGCGAATACGCACGTCCGTTTACCACCCACAAACGGACGGCCTCGTGGAGAGATTCAACCAGACCCTGAAGAAGATGCTGAAGAAGCTGGTGGAGGTAGACGGCAGAGACTGGGACCAGCTCATCCCCTACGTCCTCTTTGCCATTCGAGAGGTTCCCCAGGCGTCCACGGGTTACTCCCCGTTCGAACTACTCTATGGCCGGCGGCCCCGAGGACTTCTAGACCTGGCCAAGGAGGTGTGGGAAAGCCAGCCTTCACCACATCGCAGCGTGATCGAGCATGTGGAGCGGCTTCAGGAGAGGGCTAAAAAGGTGTGGCCAACGGTCCGGGAACACATGGAGAAGGCCCAGGCGGCCCAAGCCCGCACCTACAACCGAGGCGCCAGCGTACGGGAGTTCCAGCCTGGAGAGAAGGTCCTGGTGTTGGTCCCCACGACGGAATGCAAGTTCCTGGCAAAATGGCAAGGCCCGTTTGAGGTAGTTGAGCGGGTGGGTCCCGTCAACTACCGGGTAAGTCAGCCGGGCCGGCGAAAAGGCCTTCAGATCTACCACGTGAACATTCTAAAGAAGTGGCATACGGCCGAGCCGCTGCCGTACCCGGCTCTTCTGTCCCCTGTCTCTCCCCAGACTCCAGAGGTGGCCCTTGGAGAGGACCTTGCACCAGGACAGGTCCAGGATATGAAGGAGCTCCTAAGTCGCAGCCGGGACATCTTCTCCGAGCTACCGGGACGCACAAAAGTTGTCCAGCATGACATCGAAACCAGACCAGGGCAAGTGGTCAGACAGAGGCCCTACAGGATACCGGAGGCCCGGCGGACAGCCATACGGGAGGAGGTGAAAAGGATGCTTGACCTCGGCGTGATCGAAGAGTCCTACAGCCCCTGGTCCAGCCCCATTGTCATAGTCCCAAAGCCGGATGGGACCCTGCGGTTCTGCAACGACTTCAGGAAACTGAATGACATTTCAACCTTCGACGCGTATCCCATGCCCCGGGTCGATGAGCTGATTGAGCGATTGGGGCCGGCCAGGTACGTCAGCACCCTGGACCTGACGAAGGGGTACTGGCAGGTCCCTCTGACCCCAAGGGCAAGGCCTAAGACCGCCTTTGCCACCCCAGACGGACTGTTCCAGTACCGGGTCCTACCCTTCGGCGTCCATGGTGCTCCCGCGACCTTCCAGAGGCTTATGGATCAAGTCCTCAGGCCCCTGCGATCATTCGCCGCCGCCTACCTAGATGACATCGTGGTCCACAGCGCAACCTGGGTCCAACACCTGGAGCACCTGGAGGCGGTGCTGGGCGCACTACGACGGGCCGGGCTAACGGCCAACGCAAAGAAGTGCCGACTAGGATGGACCGAAACTGACTACCTGGGCTACACAATAGGGAGGGGCTGCGTGAAGCCCCAGGTACGGAAGATCGAGAAGATCCAACAGTGGCCACACCCAGTGACGAAGAAGCAAGTGAAGTCCTTCCTGGGGTTAGTGGGCTACTACCAGAAATTTGTGAAAAACTTTGCCACAGTCGCAGCCCCCCTCCACGAACTGACCCGGAAGAATCTGCCCCACCAGGTGAAGTGGACCAGGGAGGCTGAAGAGGCGTTCCAGACCCTGAAGAAAGCCCTGTGTGAGGAACCGGTGTTGGTGGCCCCTGACTTCTCGAAGCCCTTTGTCCTCCACACGGACGCCTCTGGGACCGGCATTGGAGCAGTCTTGGCCCAGAACGTCGACGGGGACGAACACCCGGTGACCTACATCAGCCGGAAGCTGCTGCCACATGAGAAGACCTATGCCACGGTCGAGAAGGAAGGCCTGGCCGTGAAATGGGCCATCCATCACCTACGGTACTACTTGTGGGGCAGGGAATTCACCCTCATTACAGACCACGCACCCCTGAAGTGGATGGCCCTCAATAAGGATCGGAACGAGCGGGTCACGCGGTGGTTTGTGGAGCTGCAGAACTATAAGTTCAGGGTCGAACACCGGCCCGGAAAAGAGATGCAGCATGCAGATGCCATGTCCCGCATGCACGAAGATGATGACCATGAAGCTCCTGGACCAAGCAAGGAGCTTAGGGGGGGGAAATGTGGAGTCTCTACCCTAGGCTGCCCCCGATCAGGTGAGAGTCTCTATTGCAGCACTGGTGTACGCAGAGGCGGCCGGGTGCAGCTCTTGGGGCGGGTCATCGATGGGAGGTATGTCCCCAGATCCATCCTTGATCAGGGTGATATGCTCCCAGCCCCGCCTGCAGGAGCACGGCTGTGCTGAATTGCCAATCAGGGTGTCGGCATAACAGGAGCTGCACCCTGGCCTCTCTGTGTGTGCCTGGCTCGTATCCGGAGCAGAGCTCTCACCATCGGGCGGTAAGTTGAGACTCCACGTTGTTCGACCCTGTTAGTCATGTTGTGATCACCCCCTGACTAACGACCACCCTTTTTGTCCCAGGCAACGACGGGAAACCGAGGACGTTTTAAGTTGGTTTTTGATACGTGTTTGAGCCGGAGGGACCGGCAGCACGCGGACGGCGTCCTCATCCTATTGTTTTTTTGTTTTGTTGGAAATAAAGCCACGCTGACGGCGTGTTCACCCTTCCCCTCCTAACTTTGTGGTTGTTTTGGACCCAGACGCATCACAATATATATATATATATCTTGCAAAATCCAGAATGAAAATAAACCTACTACCTACTTTACCTACATAAAACTAAATAGAAATGAACGTAGCATATTATTGCCAAGTGCTTCTTGCAAGAAGCTCCCCCCCAACCCCCCCATAAAAAAGGTTTATGCCTGTCCAAACACTCAATGATATAAATACGTCTGTTTATTCAAGCAAAATAATTTGACACCTGTTTTGTGTCCGATAGGAATTTCTCAAAATCTGCATCTATTAAACTGATGTCTATAAGTATTTCTATTTTATCCCTGTTTTTACAGTTTTCAGTTTCAGTCTACTCCTAAACTCAACAGTTGTTCACTCCGACCAAGCTTCTTCACTAAACCCCAAACGCGAGGCGGAGGCCACCCACAAAAAGGGTTTTCCAAATGGGCTCCCATCTCCACAGATAAGCCCAGAGCCAAGATAAATAAGAGCGCACACCTCTGCCAGCCTCCCGGCACTCTCTGTAAATACTGCGTGGAGTGTGCTAGGCGGCGAACATTTCCTCTTTATAAGTGTGCCACAGTCCGCCGTTAACATCCTCAGCTCCGGCCTCCAAATCCTCTCCGGGGGAGTTTTTCCAGGAGGTTTGTCCAGCGGTCAATCAAAACAGCTCCCCTTTACACGGAGGCACAGTTCGTAGGTGTCAATGTGCTGTGTGGAGAAATGCTTCTCAGCTTGCCTAAACGTCCAACAGTTGAAAGGTCAAATCGTGGTTGACTGGTGAACGTTGGAGGCCTAAAGATGCGTCCAACATACCTGTTCCTGAGCGTTTGAAGTGTTCGAAACCACCTGCGAGCGGACTGAACCCCTAAATTCATTATCACCTCCAGTGTGTGTATGCTGAGCGGATGAAACGTAACCTTGAACCCTTTTTTGTTTATGAAACAGAGAGCTTGGTAAAATATCTGCCACTTCACAAGGGGAGAAACTGTCTGGCCGTTCTTGAAAGGGCGAATTAACGCAAACACTGAGTCGCGTGTCGAAAGACAACTGATGGAAAGGAAGCAGCGTTGTGCTTTGTTGGCCGGTCAGGTGTCGTCTCCCCCCCCCTCCCGGACACACAAACACACTCACACACACACCATCAAGATCGGGGAATTGAATTGTTTTTCTTTTGGAAAATCTAAAAATAATGTTCTTGTTAGAGGTAGAGTATATTTTAATAGTTAATTTGGTGTGTATTAAAATGTTTCTTCTTGTTGTGAAGAGCTTTTTTTTAAGCTACTTTGAACCTAAACTAAAAACCTTTGACAGTGACATCTGTTGACGGGACGAGGGACCAACACAAACAAAATCCCACTCAATCTCAAGTTCTCTCAAACCTGAGCAACGCAACTCAAATAATCTGGTAGTGAACAGTAGGTTTTTGTGTTGTTTTACACTGATGTGCGAATAAGTCTGGGAGCAGGCAAAAATGCACGTGTTGAACACTTTTCAGTTCTGTTTCATTAAAGGAAACAAACTCGAGGCCTTTTGGCAACGTATCGTCACTTTGCTCTCTCTAAGATCTATTTCTCATTCTTATGTGCACTCCCCATGTCCAGCAAGCCATTGATGCGCCTGTGAATATGTATTAAGTATAATAAATGCTTGTGGTATAAGATGACTAGTAAGTACGTAACTTTAGAAACACATAATGACTGTTGGCTCTGCAGACTCATAAAAGCAAATGAAGATCGCATACAGTCAGAAGATGAGATGTTTTCAAAATAATATGGGTGATTACAGCTGCTTCCATGCTTTGAGTCGAGGATGTGCTAAAATGTAATCATTTTTTTTTCAAGGTCCTAGATTGTCAGACTGAGATGATCGAAGTGCAGGAACCGCTCAAAAAGTTACTAAATATCTGTGACATGACTCTTTGGATGCAGGTGTTACCAACAGTACTCCATCCGTCCAACACTTGGGCTTACAGGGAAACATCTTTGTTTTCTTTAGACACGTATTGCCTCAAAAGCATGAAGTCACTGACTCTGAGAGACAAGTCAACATTTATACTTAATACAGTTTAATCTGAATTCCCCATTACTCTGAGCTAAAATATATTAGATTAATTCAAATGAGGCATGCTATACATGCTAGAGTAAATCTGAGGAACATTGTAGCAAGTTAACAGGCATGACTCATGTTAAATGATAGGAATGTCAGCATACAGATGGGATGGAAACATCTGAGAATTAGCCGAACCTCACATTACTACGACCATAAGTCAGCTCTTCTGACTGCGAGTTGGAGATATCTCGACACAATTCACTATTATTGTAGGCCCAGAGCAGCTTGTTTTAATTTATTAAAAAAGAAAAACTGAAATATCACATGGTCATAAGTCTTCAGACCCCTTGCTGAGACACTCATATTTAACTCACATGCTGTCCATTTCTTCTGATCCTCCTTGAGATGGTTCTACTCCTTCATTGGAGTCCTTCTGTGTATAATTAAACTGATTGGACTTGATTAGGAAAGGCACACACCTGTCTATATAAGACCTTACAGCTCAAAGCGTTAATGAGAATCATGAGTTTGAAGGAACTGCCCAAGGAGCTCAGAGACAGAATTGTGGCAAGGCAGAGATCTGGCCATGGTTACAAAATAATTTCTGCAGCACTCAAGGTTCCTGAGAGTGCAGTGGCCTCCATAATCCTTAAATAGAAGAAGTTTGGGACGACCACAACTCTTCCTAGACCAGGCCGTCCAGACAAACTAAGCAATCGTGGGAGAAGAGCCTTGTTGAGAGAGGTAAAGAACAACCCAAAGATCACTGTGGCTGAGCTCCAGAGATGCAGTAGGGATATGGGAGAAAGTTCCACAAAGTCAACTATCACTGCAGGCTTTATGGCAGTGGCCCGACGGAAGCCTGTCCTCGGTGCAAGACATATGGAAGCCAGCATAGTTTGCCAAAAAACACAGGAAGGACTCCCAGACTATGAGAAATAAGACAATTTTCATAGAATTAAATGACATGTATCTATGTAAAGTGGGTGGATTTATTGATGCCATTCTCCAGCCAATCTGGGTTATGAATAAAAAAAGTCTGATTAAGTTTTTTTTTTTTCATGAAAAGTAATGCCAGAGGCTGGATTTGAATTGTCAAAAAATGACCCCCTAACGTCTATCCCTAACAACTTTTCCTTGACCTCTGGAAAACGTCACGAGTCAAGAAAAGCTGGTTAGGAGAATTCATGAGGAGTTAGGAAAGGAAAACCGCAGTGTTTAGGGAACCCGACTCCCCCGTTGCCTTTGGCGTGGGCTCAAATGCCAACAGACAGCAACGGAGAACAGTTTCTAACGTTTGCCAGCACCAATTGGTTTACGGAAACGGCACCCACGTCTGGTTGGCTGGAACTACCCGGCCCGCCCCCTCATCAGCTGGCCGTGTGCCCCCCGGTAGAGAGAGGAGCCCCCCAGGGAACAGCACGGCCTGTCCAGTCTCCTTGACTGAAAGCTTCATACTCCATTCACTGTCATTGGTCTCTTTACTACCTGTGTTTCTCCCTGCCTCATAAATAGTGTGAATCACACAGAGCAAACCTCCAAATGATAGATTATTTAATTTGAATTAACTGGAAACACACTGTGAAAGGGTTAAAGCTCCCATTCAAAAACCTTGAGTGTTAGTGACCTGTCAATCACAGTAGCCCCGCCCTAAAGCATACCCTGCTTTAAGGTCTGTTTGACTCTAAATGGTCCATGACTTACTAAATGAACATTGTGTTGAAGAACTACAGATTGAGAGCATAAACCCATGTGACCATCTGATGGAATAAAGCAAGATAGAATTAGAGTCCTTTTCACATAGACTTCTAAACAATCCGACTTTTTTCTTCTCCTTCATCTCATCACATCCCTGCAGCCACCTGAAGCTTTGACGCATTGATGTTAACAGAGTTTACCCTCACAAAAACACATTTGACTTACCAAGTAACTACCTCACAACAGCGATGCAATCAACCCAGCACCATGTCCCTTTATACTACTGCTGCAATCAATTATTGTTTAATTATGTACACTGAAGTTTAAAATCTTTTGTTAGATTTGCCACAGGCGATAATCCCAAGGAAACCACTGAGGACTGACAGAGACGTAAAGAAAACCAAGCGCTGCAGTGTCTTGTCATGGCAAATTCATCATGCGCACGTCCTGTAAACTAAGAGCTTTTGGAAGGAGAGCAGAAGGAATTACCACAGAGCCTCGGGGGGCTGAGACAGAGCTGATAATAGCATGGCATGCAGTGAGTAATTAAAAAGCTACCTGTAGTTTCTTGCTGCCAGGTAAAAAAAATGTGGCTGGCTCTGAAGGTCAAGTGAGCAACTATCTTTCCAGCTTCTGTCATAAAATTGATGCCTGTGGATTGGCTTCCTCGTACAGGATAAACACATGGAAAATGCTCCAGAGTCACAACCCGACACGGAGAAGCAACTTCACTTCTGCTCCACGTCGAACGATCTACCAGCAAGCTGCAGGTCTGCTGAGACTCTCAGCTGCATGAAGGACGGAAGACTAGTCTCTTTAAGGCGGCCTCTAATTAATACAGACTCTGGGAGATGGATCAATTCCCTGCATTTCTGCATTTTGATTCTTAAGGAGTTATACATTTACAGCCAACTGTAATTAGAGAATCATTACTGGAGAAAGCTGGGTGTTTCACTTCTCTGAGTGTTGCATTTATGTTTCAGCCCATAAGATATATCGCACCCCAAAAAGGAATTTTAGGTATACGTAATGTAAAAACCCACAGATGGGGCAGGTAGATGTGTTGAAAAAAACTCTCCTGTTTCACCCAGGAGAAAGCTTTATGTTGAAGTAGGTTCCGTACTTTGTAGAAACTAAACCATTGTCCTTAGCCTTACTAAGTAGTTTTGTTGCCTAAAATACTTTATGCATGTAACCAGCAGATCTTGACACAGGCTGCTGGATTAAGAACAAAAACTAGACACCTTATTCGGTAAGATATCAAACGATTCTATCGGGGTCAATTAAAAAACGGCGCCCCCTCTGCAGACATTCGCTCCTCTGCTGTTCTGCTTCAGCTCTGGATGTGACCTGCGGGGCGATTCAGCCGACCCGAGGATCAAAGCCGTGGCGTGTACCTGTGCGAGCATCCCTCGTTACAGTACAAAGGCCCGTGCCGTCCGTGTGGCTGACCTGCAGCACCCAAGCTGACTGAGACGTGAACCCAGCCGGCCTGGAAGGAACACACTGCTGGACGACTTCAAACGCCGCCACTCGGCTCTGAACCTCATTACCTCACATGAAAGAGAGCGAGATCCGTCTTCTGTTCCGAGCCGGACTTCTCTCCGTTTGATGCAATGCATTGAGGCACAGGGCAGGTTTGGTTTGGACACTTTGGTCTGTCACATTACATCACTACATAACGTGTACAGTACGAAACCAACGCACATGAGACCCGTATGAAAAGGGTTCTTACGGAGATGTAGTTCTTTAAAGTCATTTGACTGAGAAGGTGTCCTCATCACACACCTCTGTCAACGGAAATGGCGGAGCTCACTTCCTGATGCTTCGGTTGCAGCAGCTTGTACAAGGCTGTTACTCTTCATTGAGCCTGGGAAACAAAACATTTCACCATCGGAGGGCGGTGATCTTTCTCACTTTCCCAAAGGAGAAGCTGCATGGGGGTTTGAATATCATCTGTCAAGCCACTAACATCTAACATCAGTGGAATGCACCGGATACCAAAGGGTATACGCGAGAAAACCTTTACCTACCATCGTAATATTTGCTGAACTTTGATCAGATGCATATGTTTGAGGTTCATTATGATAACTTTCATTCTCAATCAAAACATTGACAAGAAGTAGCTTGAGAGAAAAATGAAACTCATTTACCACTTCTGTGGCCGTCCTTCAATCAGGAGATACAAGTCACTTAACACCAAATTGCTCCCAAACCGCCGGTGTGTGAGTTGGTGTAAACGTGTAAAAGTGCCATGAGTGGTCGGAAGATTAAAAAGCCACTATACAAGTAGAAGTACATGTTTTATTTAGCAAAACAAAGGTATGCTGTTAATAAACCTCAAGAATGAAGTGTTGTTTAGAAGACTGTATAAATATATATGAAAATGTGTATGCCAGACATTCCCTTTGAACAATCGAGCACTAATAAACCCATCAGCGATGTGTCAGTCAGGTTCCCTGAAGGCCGGAAACAAGTATGCTAAGGAATGATGAAGTGAGCTTTCAAGCCTTTTGCCCTGTTTTTACTGTCAGTGCCTGAGGGAGAGTCAGTGCTCGGTATGTCAGGGAAAGTCTCCCCCCTCCTCCTACGTATCCATTTACATTATGGATTGGCACAAGATCTTTTCCAGTTCACACAACAGCAAATTTGTTGGCAAAATGGCCAAGAATGAATAAACAAAGGTGGGATGTGTGTGAGTTATGGGACGATCCAGCATATCATTATCTTTATGTTTGTCACGGTTTGGGTTCATGTCCTGTTTTATTTTGGAGTTTCATGTCTCGTGTCCCTGAGGTTAACTTCACTTCCTGCCTTGTCCAGTCTTCCCCTGTGATTGTCTGCAGTGTCCATGATTGTTTCCACCTGTGTCCAATCACCTGCACCTGTGTGTTTAAGCCATGTTAGTCTCTTTTCCCTGGTCGCGTGTTTGCATGTTGTTGGCGTCATTGTTGGAACCTTGTTGAGTGCGCCTCACATGTATACCCTGCCATAGTGTCTTTGATTTTTTTTCCACCTTGGTGGTTTTGATTTTTTAAAAGCTACATTGTGCAAGAACTAAAGATATGTAAGGTATTGAAAATAATTTATGTTGGATTGACTACCGTGTGATATAATTTATTATTTCTACGTTTAGACGCAGCAAAGCGTCTAAATTGTATTATAGAATCAAACGATCTGCCGTCATTCGCGTGGGGAAATGGAGTCACGTGTCTGCAGCTCGATGCGGCTTAATGACAAACCACACCGAAGGAACGCCGCTACACCCTCGGTTTTAATACTTTAGTGGGGGGCGGTCGTGACGCACGGTGTGTCCGCTGGTGAGCGCGTGCTCTCCCGCGAGCGCGCACGTGTCTGTGTGCGCAATAGTCTGCGTCCGTCAGGGCGATAGTGCTGCGCTGTGAAAGAACTGCGGACTGTAATAACAGAGGGAAAAACTGACTTAAATAAATGGAAATAGAAGGTAGATGGCTAGCAGGCCGTAGCTACACAAGCGCTAGGCTATCGTTCGCTGCTGCAAGGACAGTCATTTGATTTGGCTGCAGAATATGTACTCAAATGGATAGATTTGAACCCATCCTGTTTCTAAAGCACCTACAAACAAGAGGGTCAATGTGGTATAATCCCTAGATATGTTTGGTGCTTATCAGTGAACTATTTGTAATGGTCATTACATTACACACAACCACGCTTAATGTGTTTGCATGTGTGCTTCTTGCATGAGGCTCAATGTGGACTTATTTTTTCTAACATAAGTATGTTTTGACTCTGCGTCCGGAGTTGGGTATCTTACAAATGGTGTTTTCATGGATCTGTGTCTGGACCTTGGTTCTTCCTCCTGCCATCACTCCCGCTCACACCTGCTGCTCATTGTTATTCATTAATTACATTACTATTCCTGCCATCATAAAGGCACATCACTAACTTGGCCTCTCCCCTCCTCACAGGTGTCTGTGGGTGGTGTTCATATGGTGGTTCTATCTGGACCTTGGTTGGTTGTACCTGCATTGGTCCTGCCTTACACCTGGCTTACAACTCGCAATCAATCAATTAATCTTTTACGTAGTTCATTCTGTACACATGACATCGATTGCCCGGGAGAAATCCTCTTGTGTCGTTCTCACTGAGGTTTCTTATTTTTTTCTTCTATTTTTTGGCCAGTTTTCGTGTGCCAATGTGAGAGTTTCGGAAACAGGAGATGTCACTGGTGTACAGGCTGTACAGCCCTCTGAGGAAAATTTGTGATTTTAAACTATACAATATAAAATGACATTACAACGTCAATCACATTCTGAGAAGATATTTCTTTTGTCAAGTATCACACATGCATTTCTTATTATTGTCCATGGAAGTCTGTGTAGGGTTAGGGTTGGATGATTTTGACACAGGACTCTTAAAATCGTTTTAGAACCTGCAACCTTAAGTGATCAGAATGTTCCTCTCGCAATGCAAGACGAGGATGCTCACTATGCCTTTTTTAGTTGCTTTAGGATGTATTAACTTTAGCAATTCATGCTAGCATAAATCCCCTGAGAAAGTTTACACCATGGAAGCTTCTTTTATAGTAAAGCATTCAGCTAAATTAAACCATAAAACCAAAAATGTCCATGTATCATCCTACAGTCAAACCTGAATGAATGACTCATCCCATTATCCAACAAATTCATATTTTCCACATCCAACAGTTTGGTGTTTGCTTTTCATACAGAAATGTAGTTTTTTATCCTCTGTTATATATTGTTTTAGATTTGTGTACCTTTCCACATTTACTGTATAATTAAGGAGCAGAGGGAGCAATTATGGGAATTTTCCATGATGGCGTCTATCCAGGAAAAAATTCTATCGCCTTAAATAACAATTCATCATGGCTAATGAATCAAAAAGCAGACATTGCATTGGTCACATCAAGGTGATTAGTGCGTCTAATGGTGAGCGTGCCGACATTGGCAAGGTCATCCCGATGTTGATCAAAACGAGGATCTTACGCAGACAGACGCTCTTCAATCGCTTGGTTATCTTTTGTTTGGCACACGTGGGCCTCACAGACTTTTAGAGTCTGCTCTGGAAGAAACGCATCACATGTATTGGTGGAAAAGCTGACTCATGATTTCACACAGACAAGTCACGCAAGTGTGTTGTGCAAGTGAACATTCTTTCAACAACAAAGTTGTGGCTGCTGGATTGGTACTGTCTGCCGCCCAGCGTGGTGAACCGGAGGTTACCACAAGGACATGTTTTGAGCACTATGAGTGCACAGACATCACAAACCACAGACATTAAAATAACATTGTATGTCATGCAGGTTCAGGTTTTGGCAAAGCTACAATGTATGTAGTGATGCTTGAATGAATATTTCATCATTCTGCATAACGGCTCACTGGTATGACACACTTGGATCTAACGGTGCATCTGTAAAGTGAAACGTTTTTTGTTTTAAGCAAAGAATAAATGTAAATGAGTGCATCAATGCAATGGCCATAGTATAGTGATACCATCAGGATTTAGACTAGATTAGCGTGGCTTTCACTATGCCATTCGGTTCACCAATAGATGCAATCTGCTGGGAAAAAGAGTGTTCCATTTAGGACAGCACTGGAGTTGCACATATAGTTATGAGGGTAATAAAATTACATGGAGGCTTTGTTGTCGGAACCAAGACAGCACACCGCATCTTCAACGCCAATGCAGGATTTCTGCCACATTCCTTCAGTTCAACCTAAAATGTAGATAGCCTCTCGCTAAGAGGTATAATAGCTCCCCAGGTAGCAAAAATTAGGTACGGTGGAACATCTTGAGTCATCTAAGTTCAAATTCCGGTTGTTCTTGCTTTGGGCAGTAGCCATGCTGCTAGAAAAGTTAATCAACGTCTAATGTAAATCTTTCCCCATAAAGCAGTTTTGGTCAGAATACATCCCTCAATACACTGATTGCTTCATGGCGTGAATGAACAAACAATACGAATTACATATGATATGGTCACAAGGGCGTAACCAAGGTTTAGAGATTGGGGGTTTCCAAATGAACACCCTTCCCCATCATTTTTTTAAAGCGATTATTGGGCAGGTGTGGTGAAACAGTGATCCAGTGTGTTCTCCTATCTGGTTGGGCATTTAATAAACTGTTTGTTTTTAGAAAGTTTGTAGCTGAGGTTTCCTTTGTTAAAATCCTCAAAGGACAATAGCCAAGGAGTCCGGGTTGGTCCGTATCTGGTCGAGTGTCGGCTGTGCCTCCTGCACGTTGCCCACCGGCGGCATGTAAACACAGCGGGATGAATGAAGCAAACTCCTGGAGCGAGTAAACAGTTTTACAGTAAATGATGAAAGATTCTACATTAGGAGAACAGTGTCGTTGCACCAGCTGGTGTTGGAGTAGAAGCAGATTCCTCCACCCTTCGTCTTGCCGGAGAGCTCCATGTCGCGGTCCGCTCTGAGCAGCTGGAGTCCGGTATTGATCCAGAGCTAGGTCTCCATGAAGCACAAAACGGAGGATATAGAAAAGTCTCTGTTTCTCCTCACCAGCAGCTGAAGTTGGTCCCGTTTGTTGCTCAGGGAACGCACGTTGGAGAGAGATTCCCGGCAGCGGTGTGCGAGAACGACGCTGCAAAGTTGCACTAACCACTGATCCATTGACAGGGTTTATAAAAGGTGAACATATATTTTATATACAGATTGTTATTTTCTCAATATTGGTGGGGTCACCCACCCCCCCCCCAATGGATGCGTGGCTACGCCTATGTACGGTCAGAATGTTAGCGTAGGAAGAAAGAAAGTAAACCTGGGCTAAAGTGGTACCAAAGCATTGCAATGATATATGCTGTATAAGTTGTATGGAAGTGAGAATACATGACCTTCTCCATTTTGCTCCTCCGTGATATCACATGCATATTTCTAATATCTGTGATTCCATCTGAATGTTAGCCTCAGCCATCAATCCGCCAACAGTGTGGCTTCAGCCGAAGTCTTGCCAGAGGATTTAGTCTAGCAAATGGGGAACACGTTGAGCACCTTGCCGGCAGTTCTGCAAGGAGCCCTGGAGCCAGCAGACGGTGAAACATCAAGATAACAACGTGCTTCATTTAACACCTAACCTATCTACTTCCATCGCATTGGGCTGGACCAACTCCAGCAGGGATTGGTTACAACGCAGCGTGAAGAGGTGAAGCGTTTTGGAGTCAAACAGTCCAGAACATAGTGCTCAAGCTACCAGCCTCTTCTCCTACTGCATCTACGAGTGAGGGCCGAGCTCAGCTCTGTTCATACCTCAGATCAAAGCATGTCAGCTTTAGTGCTGGTACTTCTGGGTCACTGATCACTTTCATTGCCTTGTCTCTGATGTGCTTCTATTGGTATTTTATTTATTTATGTCCTTTTGAAGGATGTTTTGATAAGTTTGTAGTAAATTAACCAAATGAAATATTCGTTGCTTATTATTAAAAGGAAAAGAATTTGAATTAAAACCTAATTAAAAAATAGACTGGATTTGGCTGACTTTAAGAGTAAAACCAACAGAAACCTGCTGTCTGACGTTCACTATGGAAATAACTAACAGGATGTTTGTCCCTGTAACTGCACCTTCACTTTGCAGTGCTTCACAGTGGTATTTCAACAATGCAAAAAAAATCACAAGTAAAAATTCCACATTCAATAGTGGCGAAGGGGGAATAGGTTCATCACAGGCGTATTTACACTTGTCACAGCAGAGAAAGCACAGGTGAAACACTGTTGCCAAAGGTTTCGTTCCATTAACAGTTACAGGGATCCAGAATTAACACCACCAGGAAGTGTGTATTCATTTGTGGTTCATTCGTATCCAATTTTGTCACAAATGGAGCTTAAAATCAGACCAAAGGTCTGAACAGCTTCTATAAAATCCCATTTCTTTACATACATTAAAATAAATGGATGTTGAATATAAATGGTTAATAGGTATCACCCATTTTCAAAAACAAATGTGCCTCGGACATTTGAGAAACTCTGCTCTCATACATTTATTATCCATCACTTGTTTTCAAGTGTTTGTACTTCCCAGAAAAACAGATGCGCTAAACACCTGTAAGAGTTCAGGTGTTAGCACAATGATGGGACTAGAGGTCTGATAGCTATTACGTTTCTGGAAGGACCTCATCTCATATATTTAGTTGTCTTGATAAACCTTTGACGTGGAGGCGGAAAAGGAGATGTCCCACCCTGACGTGTGTGGGATGCCGGATGTGTTTTGGCTTCTGCAGAGAGGAAAGAGGCCGCCCAGTACCAGCTCAGCAGTTTCCTGAACAAATGATGCAATCAGGTAAAACAAAGTGCACCCTTTTATGTCTTCTTTGGAGATGGCTAATGGAGCTAACAAGAGATTGGATGTTGGACCTGTGTCCGCTGGCTGTGTGACCAGGCAACCTGCCTCCTAAAACCTGCCACCTGTGCATTCGCAACGACACATCAAGCAAAACATGGTTTCTTACGAATGATGACACAGTTTTAAACTTTGTAAATTCAAACAAATACTAATCACAACAACAATGTGGTTCGGTCATGGTGTCTCCATGGTGAAAGTCCTGTGTTTGTTTGAGATTTTCTATAACCACCATACTTGAGACATTTGTATTAGATTTGACAGTGTTTAAAGTATTTCTCAGGGAGACCGATGTGATTTTTTGTAGTTAATTCACCACCATTGCTAGTATCTCCTCAGGCTTCATCAAATGGGTGAAATCCCAACTTTGTTTTCATGAACTCTTTTTATATTCCGCACTGTGACTGTTGTCATTTCCAGTGATTGTGTGTGAACAGTGAGCCAACACCCCCTCCTATTGGTGAAAGGGTGTTTCAGACCAGTTTATTTCTTTAAAACCCTTAAAGGTATTTCTATGGGCTTCACATGAGATCACATACCTAAATAATAAAACGGCACATTACTCATGGGATAGCGGCATTTTAATTTAGACCCTGTTTTTCCTTCGCAGTAAGACTGACCCGTCCTTATCTTCATTGCTTTTATCACCTATTCTAGTGCTACATTTAGTGTGTTACACCCTCCATTCCCACCCGGAAAGTGTGCTCTGCTACCTCCCAACAGATAGCCTGTCAAATGGAAAGTAGGGAGGATGAATCTCTCACAGGTCACTATATAAATAAACAATAGTCTGACCAATACAAAGGGTCACGATAAGAATTATCAGAGATCTATTTCGGTTCGAGCTATTGGGTGGTGCTCCGTGAATTAATGGACAAACAACACAAAGTGTTCCATCATCATGAGTGACCTATCAGCTTTGGTCATCCTTGGAATCCTCACAAAGTGTTTTAATGATGATGGTGGACACCATTGATCACCATCATGATGATCGTGGTGTTTTTTGAGCTATGTTGACTAAACCTGTTTAGTCAACATAGCTGTCCTCTTGTTGCTTATCTTGCTCATGTTCTTATGCTGTAGCTTATTAGCAAAAACCTTATAAGCACATCTCCGGTGAACACAGGATTGGTGCTTTTTTGGGAATTTTTTAGACTTTTTCCAGATCTGTTGATGAAATCCACTAATAATTAGCAAATAGAATTGGGCAAAGAAGAGCACAGTGACACTGTGTCAGTGGAGAAAGCAGAAGTCTCCCAGTGTTCCACAGTGTGTATTGTCTCTAACTACTCATCCATCACAAACAAAGTTACATCCCGGGGGTCGTCAGTTCTTGATGTACGGCGTCGTTAAATTAGCCCAGCTGAAGCACAATCCTGGATGTGAGCAAAACCGCACCCATTGAATCACACGTTGGTACTAAAGAGATCAAGTAGAAGTTTAATCTGTCCATTTGTTGTCCATTTGGGGACAACGTGCTTCACCAATGCAAAACCAAGGCACTCACAGAGGTTAAAAGGTGTCTCTGGAGAACATTGATAAGACCCCTTCATTTGGGCTAAGGCGTGTGTGTGTGCGTGTGTGTGCCGTTTCCCTCCACTGGAGCGCAGAGCGGGAGAAGCTGCAGAGACGGCTCCGGGATGCACCGAGCTCATCAAAGCCATCTGACTCACACGGAGTCAGGTCCGGTTACCTGTCCGTCCTTCACGGCTTCCGCAGACAGTGAGGCCCTTCTGTGCAGCACTGTGCTCTGCAATAACAGCATTTTCTGTAAACAGGGACTAATCAAAGGAAAAGGCAACGTTTGGAAACAAAGTCGTGCAAAGAAGAGCGAGATCATCGCCACTAGACCGGGCTGAGCTGTACACAGTGGCCGTGTTGCTGCCTGACTGGACTCGCCGGCATGTTACAAGGGGTGTTTGGTCTGGTTGACAGGCCCACATTTTCACTGATTGCTTTGTAAGCATTGCACACCAAAAGCAATGGGTGGCTGAAACTGTCAGGACACAGCTCGTTGTCATGGTTATGCAGGCAGGTGGACCCACATGCAGAAGCAACATGAACTGAAGAGACATGATGATTCAAAGAACTATGACAAACACACAGGTATGCATAAATACATACACTGTAGATGCGGAGAAGGAATCCCAATAACGAGACACAACTTGAGCAGGGGGGGAAATACCACATTGGGCCAACTGGAGACAAAGAGGGTGTGGTGAGAAAGCTGAAGGCAGAGCCAACAAGGCTAACGCGAGGCATGTGTTCAGGGGGAAATGAGGCTAATGGGGCTACGACAACACAAAACACAGGCTGCAATAATACAATATACAAATGCAAAAGTAAGCACCCAAAAAGTTACCAAAAAGTTACACTGCAGACGTTTCATGCAAAGTGGCTCCTGAAGGACCTGAAACACTGACATCAATGTCCATGACCCTCGCCGGCTTCCTAACATCAACCCAACCCAACGGCTGAGGGAGGCCAGCGCTCAGCACCCCCATCATCAGACCTACTAAACATGGGCGTATCTTCCCACCGGTAGAATAACCCACACCTCACCAAGCATGGAAGATCATCAGGAAGCTCATGGTGGTGGAACGAGACCTTCTTAACAGTCAATAGCTTCGGCCCAAAAACATTTGTGATTATATTAACTTCTAAAACCTGTGTATCAGTGTTTATCTACGACCTGCGAGAGGTTCACCCTCCCTACTTTCCATCTGTTCGCTGTTATGAAAGCACACACACACACACGCACACACACACACACACACACACACACACACACGTGTGGATTTATAAACTGTAATGATCTTTGGTGTTGTTTGGAGGCGCTATTGAGGTAAACCTGCACCTTGACCAGTAGATGGGGATGTCAGCATACTGTCACAAATAGACGAGAAGAGTGGAAAAAATAAGTGACACCAACAATCAGCAGTTTGATTCTGTTGTGGTCTGTTAAAAAATCTTGGACGAAGAACTTCAGAAATCATTGAATTCAAGAAAGTTTGCTCCTTGGTATAAACCTCAGACCCGGAACTTAAAGCAAACTGCGGAAACTTAAGCGGTTATGCCGTTCCACCAAATCAGAAGACAACGTTAAAACATGTAAGAAGGCTCTACGTAACGCAAGATATATTATTACTCATGATTAATAAGAAAAATAAAAACAACTCCCGGTTTCTCTTCAGCACTGTAGCCAGACTGACAGAGAGTAACAGCGTTGTCAAGCCGTGTATTTCCTGTGGACCTCAGTAACGGCTTCATAAACTTCTTCAATGACAAGATTCTGACTATCAAAGAGAAAATTGATGGTCTCCTGCCTCCAACCAGAGCCGACCCTTCTTCAGATGTAGGAACCTTGGATGCAGCATCAAATCCTTGAGAAATCTGTCTCAAATCAATTAGGTGACTTTCTGCAAAACAATGCTTTGTTTGAGGATTTCCAGTCAGGATTTCGAGTGCATCATAGCACAGAAACGGCACAGTGAAAATTACAAATGATCTTCTACTTGCATTCGACCAAGGACTCGTCTCTTTTCTTGTCTTGCTGGACCTCAGCGCCGCATTAGACACCATTGATCATTGTATCCTGCTGCGGAGACTAGAACATTTGATTGGTATGAAAGGAACTGTACTTTTTAATTGTTTAAATCCTATTGTATCGATCCCAGTTTGTGCTTGTAAACAGTAAATCCTCGAAGACCACCAATGTTGGTCACGGAGTCCCACAAGGTTCTGTGCTTGGACCGATTTTATTTACCTTGTATATGCTTCTTTTTGATACTCAACTGTATCTGTCGATCAAGCCAGAAGACACCAACCAGCTTGTTAGACTTCAAGAATGTCTTGGAGACATCAAACTTGGATGACCTGCAACTTCCTGATGCTAAACTCGGAAAAATGACATGTAATGTAAAGAATCTTGGAGTTCTCTTTGACCAGGATATGTCCTTCAACTCTTATATAAAGAAGACTTCAAGGAGTGCCTTTTTTCATCTACGTAATGTATCAAAAATCAGGAACTTCATGTCTCAAAGTGATGCAATAAAAATAGTTTATGCATTTGTAACTTCTAGACTGGATTACTGTAATTCTTTGTTATCAGGCTGCTCTTGTAAATCTCTTAAACCTCTCCAGTTGATTCAGAATGCTGCAACACATGTATTAACAAGAACTAAGTAAAGGGATCATATCACTCCTGTATTAACTTCTCTGCACTGGCTTCCTGTTAAATCAAGAGTAGAAATTAAGGGACCTACAAGGCACTTGCTGGTGAGGCACCGTCTTATCTTAAAGAGCTTGTTACACCGTATTGCCCTACAAGGCATCTGCGCTCCGTAAATGCTGGGTTACTTGTGGTTCCTAGAGTTTTAAAAAGTAGGATGGGGGCCAGAGCCTTCAGTTATCAAGCTCCTCTTTTGTGGAACCAGCTTCCACTTTCAGTCCGGAGGGCAGACTCGGTTAGCTCATTTAAGATAAAGCTTAGAACTTTCCTCTTTGATATCTCTTATAGTTAGGGCTGGCTCAGGTTAGCCTGGACCAGCCCTTAGTTAAGATTCTTTAGGCCTAGACTGCCGTGGGACTTCTTAGGACACACCGAGCCCCTCTCTCACTCTTACTCCTTAATCCGCTCCTTAATCCACATCACTAATTCAGCTTCTTTCCGGGAGTTTTGTGTTTTCTCGCCTAGCAGGTCTCCGTAGATTGTAGTTCGGTCTGGACCCTGGTCCTGACTTCTACTGTGGCCCTCCTGCCACCTGCTGCCACCATCATCATCATCATCACCCCTGTGGTTGTGGTTGTCCCTGCAGTGGTCCTGCTGTACTCTTGGCCTGCTACTTGCAATTATTTGTATCCTTTCTGTTAGAGGAATTGAATGTATTGTACATCCTTTACATTGTCAATTCTGTACACATGACATCCATTGTAGTCTGTCCATCCCGGGAGAGGGATCCCTCTTCTGACGTTCTCCCTAAGGTTTCTTCACTTTTTTCCCCTTTGAAGGGTTTTTCCTTTTTTTGGGAGTTTTTCCTGTGCCGATATGAGGGTCTTGGGCAGAGGATGTTGCATGTGTACAGATTGCAAAGCCCTCTGAGGCAAATTTATAATTGCGATTTTGGGCTATACAAAATAAAAGGAATTGAATTGAGTTATAATATCGCGTTTTTTAATAAAAAATAGAGGTTGTGACACAGAGTGATTCTCTATTGAGGGACACTGAACTTTCACAGTGCAGTTTGCTGCAGCTCGAGCACCATGAATGAAGAACAAACACAAGTTTTATACATTCCATCATGGGGCGTAGTTAAAACATGATTTTGTCTGATATATTGAAACATAGCTGGCTCTGTGTGTGACCTTCATGTCCATTCATAGTCATTAACAAATATGTTGCTCAGTGCAAAATGGTCCTCTTGTTTCAAATCAGAGAAAGATGCTGAACAAATTACATTGTGTCATTGCTACAGAAAGCGTGAGTATCTATGTTCCAATACACCCTCTGTTGACACTCCTGGGTCACGGAGGAACACGCTTTTATCCAAAGCGACTTACATTGCATTTTAACCCATGGGTTACATTTTGCCAAGGGAGCAATTAGGGGTTGGGTGTCTTGCTCAGAGACACTTGAACATGGCACATGGGGCAGCCAGGATTCAAACCACCAACCTTGTGGCTCCCAGCGCATCACACTACTCCATCCGCCACCATCGACCCCATCTATGATCATTTGTATTCTAGACTGCTCATAAGATTATACTTTTTCATGAAACACTGTCAAATCTTATTATGCATATGCAGAAGATATAAGATGTTTCCAAAATACTCTTCAGTTGTTAGGAAAATACCAGTTTGATGATGATTTGTTGATGGGTTTATAGATACAATGTAGTGTGAGGCCTGTCTGAAGGTACAACGGCATGAAGAATTCCTGCAGGCTGCACAGATATGTGTGTAGTGGATACATGACTGATTTTAACCCTGAGATGTTATGATACAGTAACACAGAGTGATCCATCCAGTAAGAAAGGAAGGAATATGACAGTTAATAAAATAATCAACAGTTACGCTACATTTTATTCTCAGTGCTATATGAATGGTTCATGTTTTTTTGTCAAGTGGATTGAACTGAATTACCCTTCCATCCAGATTAAATCTTAAAAAATGCACATCAAATAACAAAAGAAACTATTTTAAGAAAGTTGCTACTTTTCTATAAATACATAAACAAATGTGGGTGGTGGCTATGGAGGCCCAAATGGAACAAAAGTAAAAACAGATCTAAATGAATACATCATATGAATGAAACGAGATGCAGCACCAATCAGCTGATGGAATAATATTTGTTATGTTTACTCCTGTTTCTAACAGACAAACAAACACTCACGCAAAATGCTGTTTGAGCAAATTATAAAAGTTGAAAAATAGCTACCGAATTAGGTCATGTGAAAAAATATATTTAATTTATTCATTTTGATTTTTCTAACCAACTGAATGAAGAGAGACAACAATATTTAAAATACATAATTATTTGATTACTATTTAATTCATTTATTCTTGTTTTCGGCTGGCCTCGCACATTCAGTAGTTATGCCTTATAACTTCTAGTGTTACTTTCTTCAGAACCTTCTTCAGAACATTTACATATGGAGGTTAAAGAGCAAGACAACGCGCTAAACACCACCCCAGACCTGTGCAGTAACCTGTGCAGCAGCGCGCCTCCAATCGCTGGGCAGACTCAGACTACAGAATGGTGGGGCATTAACAAGTCCAAAGGATAAAAACACTTTGATAGATGAACTCTGAGGAGGCAATGAAGACAACCTTCTGAAGTCAAGACACGCGATAAGGTCTCTGGCAACAATTGACTGAAGATTTGTGAATGTGTTTGAGTGAAGGGAGGCGTTACAAAAATAGCACCGAAACCCTCTCCCCCCTTTGAGTGTCCCCTGATGTTACATGGCGCTGGCTGTGATGAAGACATAGATCCTGGCCAGGAAGGAGGTGACTGTCCCCTGTCTCAGCAGCTTCATCTCCACATCTATCAGGAAGTCTTTGGGCTGGCGGACTTGTCTCTGCAGGTAGACGGCGCCCATGAAGCCGTTGAGCTTTCGGGTGCTAAAGTAGCCCTCCTTGTTGCCTTTGACGACGCTGATGACGACGTGGTCGCCGGAGTAAGCGGGGGACGGTCCGATTCGGAAGATCTGGGCGGGGACGATGATGTTGGTCTGGAAGCTGAGCTGGTAGTGCGTGATGCGGACCGGCGCCTTCTGGCAGTCTAAGGAGTTGCTGGGGCAGTTGGTCCGCTCGCAGCGGCTGGAGACGGGTGGAGAAGGAGAGGGGAGAGGAGGGCGAGGGGGGACATTGTAGTGTTTGGGCGGGTTCGGTAAAAACAGATATATTCAGTATCTTCCCCCTTTTGCCAGGGTTATAAATCTTAAGCTACCGACATGATTTATGGGCGGGACCTCGATACCGAGGCTCCACCCCCACCTGAATCAGAATGCCTCTGAACACAGAATATTGCATCATCTAGTTTCGTAAATGCATTTGGGAGGAAAAATAGTTTTAAGATGTTGAGACTCACTTGTCGGACACCTTCTTGTAGTTGTGAGGGCAGTCCAAGGAGAGACATCTGAACCCCCCATGGAGGTTATAGCAGGTCTGTCCTAATGAACAGTTGTGGGAACCAGCTGAGCATTCGTCCACATCTGAAAAAGACAACGAATTAAACTGTCAACATTGTGATATGGTCCTTTACAGCTTACACTTGTAATGCATTGTTGTCATGTATTGCGAGATTTCTTTTGAGAACACAGTATTCCAAAAAACATTTTTGGGGGCCTTTTTTGAGACTTTCTGATTCATATAAATCATTTCTTGAATTCTCTTTGTAAAAAAATGCCAAAAATGTAATCAAAATTAAAAACAAGAAACCTTTTCTGTCCTGGAAATATATGAACATTAGCATAGCTCTAATAAGATCATTTGCATATCATGGTTAGTCTTACAAGTCGGACCAGGTCACAGGTCACTGAGGCCTCACCTTTGCAGGTGCGTCCATTAGCAGACAGGACGTATCCACGAGGAGGACAGGCGCACTGGTAGCTGCCAGCGACGTTAACACACTTAAAGGTACAATGGTTCCCGAGGCTCTGAGAGCACTCGTCGATGTCTGTAAGGACACACACACAGAGCATCAGTTGGATCGGAGCTGTGTGTAGTGACTGAGGATAAGTCGTTATAATATCTTCCAAAAGCAAATGAGACTTGCAACTGGAACAGATTAACTTGTGTCTCTCTATTTCGGTGCTGACAGAAGAGAACGTCCTGTTCCCTTTTCTACAGATGTATAGACAACAAAAGAGACAGCAGAATGCTAAAATATTTTTAAAGCTTTTGTTGTCATTTACAGATTACTTCCTTGCACGGGAAACCTGTACGGGGGATTCTTATATAGCTTAAATTAGCATTCCAATTAACATCACAGATGAAATGAATTACAGATGGAGCATGCTAGCCAGGTAACGCTGTGTTAGCAGCTGGAATGTTGAACCTGTGGTCCACCAACATCTTCCACATCCAGTTTTGGGTAGATTCGTACCTCTCAACATGAATATAGTAATGTAGAATGGAGGGCTGAGCCTATGTATGCTGTAGACCAGGGCTATTCAATTACAAATTCAGTTGGGCCAGATTTTCAAATCGAGAAAGGTTAGTTGGGCCAGTCATTTCAGCGTTTCTCTTTTGAATTTGGTCAGTTTGCACAGCAAAAGGTGCATAGAAAACAAAAGAGCTAACTGAACAGAATCTGAGGTAGCTCCTACTTTTTCCACTTACAAAAGAAAAGAAACTGACCTAGGCACCTCCTGCCTAGGCCTACCTAAGCTACATATCTGACCTAAATACTAAGTACATAAAACAAAAAAGTGCACAATAGGCAATTCACAATATCATTAAGTTTCCTTTTGAAATAAAATAAACATCTTATATTTGACCCATGCAGGAACATCTCAAAGTGCATAAAAATAAAAAGTGCGCAGTATTCACAACTATAACTAACTACACAAGGTGTACTACTGCACATTGAGGGAACATATTTTAAATCACCAACATGTGTGATGACACATGCCACATTATATTGATGTAGGTAGGCTACATTTATCCTGCTGACTTAGTGGGAGAGGTGACATTTTTTGTTTTGAACGAGAGCAGTGACTGTTGTCAATGCAATCCGGAGGCATTGATGGACGGTACGGTCAGTCAGGGAGCCACGAGAGTTGCTTTTTATCGAGTTCATGTGTGAAAAACTTGACTCACATGTGTACGTTGATCCAAACATACTGAGGATGACGATCGCTACTCTACACGGACACCTGGCCAACAGTAGTGTGTGAATGCTATTGAAGGGCGGGTCTTGGCGTGGCCATAGTGGGGGAAAAAATATCGCTGGCGGGACCTTATTTTCTCTTTTATACTGTCTATTGCGGAACTACGGGCTGGGCCACTCTGAGGTTGCTTTCGGGCCGCATGTGGCCCGCGGGCCGCCAATTGAATAGCCCTGCTGTAGACCTTCCTACCCCTCCGCCCTTCGTCATTACCTTCACAGGTGTGTCCGTCCTCTTTCAGGAAGTAGCCTTGGCGACAGTAGCATTGGTACGAGCTGTAGATGTTGGCACATTCCTGGCTGCAGGGACTTTGGTCACACTCGTTTACGTCTAAGCACCGAAAAGACAGAAGACAAGATTGGAATCTTACTGTTTTTCGAGGTTCTGCTTTTTTCTTTTTGTTAACGAATCCTATAAAAAGAAGCAATTTGAAGATGATTTATCTTATATTAAAAGGCTCTATGAATACTCTCTGATTACTGCAAACATGTCAATGACAGAAGAAGTGTATATACAAATATATATGAGACTCAAATATTTGTTTTAATTCCCAGTGATTTTCCAAAACTGCAGGTCAGCAAATGTTACTCAAACAGGAGAGAAGTGTATATTTTTGGGAACTATTTTCAGTGGGGTAATACATATTTGGTAATACAGTAGTAATAAAATAACGACAGAGTGGAGCTTTATAGACCAGAGGAGAAGACACTATGCGTGTCAGTAGAGAACAGTCAAAAGGAAAAAGTACAATCCTACTCCTGGGGATGTGCATTCAGCATATTTGGAAAGTTTCTAAATTAGTTTGTATGCATGCTTATAAAAGAAAGACAAGCTTCGAGATTGTGGAGCAAATGAGACATCACTAAAAATGGAATAATGTTGCTTCACAGGTGGATAATGCTCCGGCGCACCTTCTTGGAAGCACAGCCTCGTCTGTGACGCCTCAGCTGCAGCGCTTGGAGCAATTCAATGATGCCCACGTGAGAGACGGAGCTTACCTTCACAGTTCTTGCCATCGGGTGCGAGCGAGAAGCCGGCTGTGCACGAGCAGCGGTAGGAGCCCGGCGTGTTTTCGCAGGTCTGGGCGCACAGCCGGCCGGTCTGGCGCCAGCACTCATTCACATCTGCGAGTGCAGGAGGACACAAACCGTGAGGTGGCAGACAGATACCTTCGGCCAGGCCTCCTTCAGGCCGCCCATTTCTCTGTAAGATCCCTCATGGAGCGAATGCTGCAGTTGATTTTAATCCATCTCGCCCTCGCTGGTTTTAACCAACAAGTTTTTACGACAAAAACATAATTGTTAATCGAGAAATATGGTTTCATGGACTAATATCGGACCCCATTTATTAGGAAAAGCAAACGTGTCCTGGCTGATTAGTCGATATGACTTAAAGACCTCTATCTTTAAGTCAAATGTAGTATGACAACTTTGCAGCTCTTCCATGAGGCCCATTCTGATCATTGACCCTGGCAGGGTTTCTCCGGGTCGCTTCCTTCAGAGCCAACAGGAGAGTTTCCTTCTTGAGGTATTTCATTTTGCTCATTCATACCTTTCCCAAAAGGGACAGTTATGACAAAAGAAAGAACGCCTTAAAAATACAGAATGTCCCAACAACTGTTTCTGCTCCACACAAGTCTTTTAGTGGAGAAAGAAAAGGTCAGACAGACACACAACCAGGAGCTTGTACCTCCTCGTTTGCTCCCAAGTACTTAAATAGTTGATCTAAAGAGCCACATATTCTGAAAAATACTAGAGCAGACCTGAAGGAAAATGATAAGATGAGAAATAAAGAATTCAGTCTTCTTCAAATCCATTGCCATAGACTATGGTCATTTGATTTTCATCATCAAATGGAATATCTGATCATCGGTAGTTAACTAAAAAAACAATTTTTGCCTCTGTTCCTCCTCCTGTTCTTTATCCTGTTCTGCTCTAGCTGGGGGGTTTTCTAGCCATGTTTCTGTAGTTCTATTCCATATCTACCTGCAAGTTTATTTTCTTATTTCATTGCAAGACCCTGTTTTTGCTGCTGTTCTTGATCCTGTACTTCCTACTTGTACTTGTTTCGGTACCTGTCTACCTGTTCTTTTCATTATTTCTATGCATGTACTTGTTATTTTTAGTATGTAAGTATGTTTCAATCTACTAAAGTAATGTGTACATTAGGATTGCAGTGCATTGATTCAGCCTACATTTTGTTGCTCAAACTGGGCACTATTTATTTCACAAAGAGCTTTATTTCTTTCGGAATAATCTGCGATGGGACAGTTTTGACAATCTGCTCACAGAGCAGACCTACCTGTGCAGGCCTTGCGCAGGGCGTCGTACTGGAAGCCCGTCTGACAGACGCAGCGGTAGCTGCCAGGGAGGTTGTGACAGATCTGTCCCGCTCCACAGCGGTGCGTCCCCGTCTGACACTCATCAACGTCTGAGAGTAAGAGAAGGTGCGTCAGCAATAAGCCCCTCTGCACCTGACTCAACCCAACCAAGACGCCTAGAGCCTTGAGTTGTTGTCGGTGTACTTTAATCAAGCCTAACCATTGTTCTCATTTGTAAAATATATAGATTTTCAAGTAATTTCAGGGAAAACGTGTGTGACGGCTTTGAGCTAAATGCTAATAGGAATGTGCTATTGAGACCTAAACTTCTACCTTGTTAACCATCTTAACAAGAACCAAAACCCTCCTTGGTACCCATGTACAGAGTGTGACATCTGCCGTGCAGATGGATAATGAATTGGTTTATTGGCGAGGATTCTGCTGGACCAGCGTTCATGCTAATTCAGAACTATAACTACTAATATTTGAATTTCTGCTAATGTCCACGTCAGTCCAAAATGTCCTCTCTTCATCATTTTATACTACAACAATTTGGTGTAAATTGTAATAAGTAGCGATTTGTGAGGTCAAGGTGACCTTTGCCCACCAAATTCTGATCAGTTTGTCAGATAGACGTATTTGCAAATATAAAAACTTGAGTCTTTTTTTGTATTCCACGGTTTCTATAAACACACAAATATTTTGTCTGCATTTATTCATATCGCCACTCATTTGATAATTCGTCCTTCACTACGATTGACTGACGTTAACCAGCGGATGTTAAAGCTCATTCTCCCCTATCAGCGCATTCTGACAACAACTTGAGCGCTCGTGTCTTAACCAAACAGGACAGCGATGCTTTGGTCGCCGGCCTCCCCCGGGTCAAAGGGTAAGTCTCACCGACACAGCGGGCTCCGTCGGGGCTGACGTGGTGGCCGTGGCTGCACATGATGACCTTCTGCTGGCACGTGTAGGAGCCCACCGTGTTGACACAGTTAAAGCCCGAGCTGCACGGCTCACTCAGGCTGCTGCACTCATTCACGTCTGCAAACACACGTGACCACAGTTGAAGAAATGTCACGCCGAGGGGTGGTTGCAGATTTAATGGTAGAAGTGGGGGTGGACCAAATAATAGAAACGATGGGAGTAGTATTTTGCATGTTAGTATCAGGAATACAACCAGGCTGAATTGCAATCAGTCGTGTGTGTTACATGTGAATCTATGAAGTACCTCAAAGCGAATTTTATTTTCATATAACAGCAACGTTTAAGGGCCTAGAATGTGCAGCATTTAACAGCTAAAGAGAAAGATTCTTCATTTGGCAGCTACAGTACTACTACTGGTATGTATGAGCAGGAGGATGATTGACTACACTTCTGTTAAAACAATGTTGTTATTTTTAACTATTTATAGTTAGAAAATGAAAATATAATGATGTTTCCCTTATAGATGGAATCATAAGCTCGACATTGTCAACAAAACTCTGTGGCAATCATATGCAATTATGGCAGTTTTTTGACATTCATCAGGACTATTGTTGCATATTTTAAATTAATACTTTAAACAATGTGCACCCTTAGCGAGCCCTCAGGTCACAAACTTCTCAGTCCACATGTCCATTGGGAAAATGGATTGTGATGTCATCAATGAGTTGTGTACTCAAAGTAAAAGACATCCCCCCCCCCCCTCCCACACACAGCACCCCCACGCCTTTGGACTTCATATTACCTCCTTTTAGTAATATTAGAAATAATTGCTGCCATTTGCCAGCACCACGTAGCAGAAAGCTGGAGGCGCTCTGACGTGTCTCCTACCGACACAGTTTCCATGGGGGTCCTGCGTGAAGCCGCTGATGCACTTGTGCCGGGGTTTGCAGAGGAACGACCCGGCCGTGTTCTCGCACACAAAGCCGGCGCCGCAATTGTGGATCCGCAGGGAGCATTCATCCGCGTCTGCAAGACAAAACGGACCAGATCAATTCAACAGGAGTCACTTGATTTAAAACGTGCTGCCAAGCTGCCTCTGAGCGTGTCAACAGGACAGCAGGTGGCACTGTGGCTCAAGCAAACAGGTGCGGCATCCCAGGAACCCCCCCCCCCCCTCCCAATAAAGATCCCGTATCAACACTCTGCAATTAGCAGAAGTTCTACATAACTTCCTAAATGACAGTTATTGAGTGTGATGAGTGATGGGCGGGAGTCTGGACGTGGTATTTGTTCCCTGTTTGACACTCACGTCCTCTGAGAGTCGCTTTCCACCCAGTCACCGATGGAGAGGGATGTCTTTCCATGCGGCTAATTAGCTGTTTGCCCCCGTCCAACGGCCGACTAAATATTACCTTCATTACCCAGCGACATTGATTAGTCCACCCTGGTGCCTAGAACTGATGATGCTCCAAAGCGCCTCCTCTCTCATCACGAACCCAAGGGCGACACAGACATCCTCACTGGGACCCAAAACCCTGCTGACCGGGCTCCGTTTACGTCCTGCCCCACTGCGTGAGGAATGATAATCATTCTAAATAATCTAAATAACTATAATAATAAAAGCTGCGTCTAATAACATCCTGGGCTCAGAGGGAGGACACTTCAATCTCACCTTTCCATGTTGTAATACCCTGCAGTCTCTTCAGGGATGTGTGCACTCTCAAGGGGCTCTTTAAGGGCAAATCATCACTTGGTTTTCAGGGATACAATTAGAAAGAGGATTAGAATCAGGCAGTGCCTCCGGATGAGTGTTGGACCTGTGCGCCGCTGGTTGTTTGAATTGCTGAGGCAACACGGAGAAACACGCTCCGATACGAGCACGAGCACTCGGCCAAACCAAGTGGCGAGTTGTGAAGTGGAAGCACCCTGAAGGCAACGTTTAGAAGCCCCACAAACATGAGAGGCGCAACTACGGGGGAGTCAGTGCGATGGGTTTCAGCCAAATGGAACACATGCCAGAATCACAAAGTATAATTTCCGGTTAAATTATAGAAACTGCAGAAACTCTGGTCTGATTTCAAGGAGGGGATTCAGGCCACAGTTTAAGTTAGCTATCGAAGGAGTCTCCTGCTGCCTCTTTGGGTTCAAACGGATAAACGTATTAAATGTCTTCTCACGTCGGACCGAGGACAGACTGGGCGCTACAGTGACTCACTATCGCCTCTCCAGGTACAAGTGGCACTACAAGACAGGACGGGCTGGGGCTAGCAGGTTAGCATGCTCATTTCAGCCAATATCAACAGAATACATTGATATCATTAACGTAATATCAACCCTGCAACCACTTCACATTTCGTTGATAATGAACGTCACATTATTGACTCCCAAATTGCAGATATAAATAGGTGAGTGAGGATTGTTGCACCCCTTCTGTAGGCTCATTCACGGCTCGCAGTGCTAATGTTTCAGTTCATTAGTTGACACGTGTCAAAATTACCGTCGTGTAAAATGATCTAATGATGCTGCATATTTGATTTGAACATGCCGCTCCGTCCATATCTTAAGATGCTACCCTCCCTGCGATGGTTGCCAGGCAACCAGCAGAGACTCCGGGAGGGAAATGTGCACAGCCAGGACATACGGGGTCATTACAAAACGACTTGTAAAATTGCATTGTATGGATTGAACCGATAAGATATAACTTCTAAATAAGTGAGCTTTAAACATTCTATTATTTTGTAATATTTGCACATGGCAGGTTAGCTGCTGCAAGAGCTAAGCTAAGCTTGTTGCTTGTACCAGCTTAATATGTACAAAACCAATAAGGGAATGATATCAATGTTTATATATCTCTACATTCCACAATGTTTGGGATTAAATGGGATTAAAAATACGCTGTTGACTGAAAAGGACTGCCGGCTTTTGCAGAAATTCGACACTAGTGTCTACTGATAGGGTTGTGGTTCTGCTTTTACAGCTCTTTCTGTCTTTTACTAAATCCTGCTCCCCTTTAAAAATAAGTCTAAGGACCCAGCTCTGCATCCTAAACAAGACATCAACAGTGTTTCAACCACGTTAGTGGAGCAAGAGGTACGAAAAATACGCCCGGAACGTGGACTCACCCTCGCAAACGCTGTTCCTCGGCTGGTAGCCGACAGGACAGACGACCCGTTGCTTGCATACAAACGAGCCCGCCGTGTTCACGCAGCGCTCACCGGGCCGGCACCCGTGGGTGCTGGTTGCACACTCGTCCACGTCTGCGGAAGGAGAGCGAAAACGGTGAGCGAGTGAGATGACGAGGCGGGGAGAGGGTTGGCTGAATGCGAGGATGGGATGGACGGGCCTCGACCTGAACCCCCTCCCCCAAGCGGGCCCTGAATGCGCCAGGAGAAATTAAACATTGGCCTGCATGGGATTCACTGGCTGGGAAACTGTTACTGTGTCTCAGGCTGAAACACTTTAACACTAAAAACACAAAAATGCAACTATGGCGCTTTATATCATCTTTCATCTCATTGGTTTTTGTTGTTTTGGGATTTTTGTGGGTTGTATTGGGGGCTTGGCATTAACTCTCCAGACACTGTGGTTCATGTTTTCAAATCCACTGGCCACTAAGCTTTGTCACTACCCACTCTTCTCTTCTTACCTCATGCCGATCGAGTATTGCAACATCGTCTCAGAGAATCTCAAGGATCCTAATTATTTCAGGTGCCTCTTGAGAAGACCACAGTACTTAATATATATACTGTATATGTATGAATCCAGAGTGTGCCACTCACCAAAGAGCCAAGTAAGCATAACTGCATCACTGGCCGCTACAGCTGGACTAAGTGAATATTTGTTGTTAGTATGACTGATTCACATAATCCGCACACGATGGTAGCTGGGTGCGTTGAGAGCATTGGGATTCATTGGGTGTGTGTGTGTGCATATTTACAGGAGTCTGGCAGTCAACCAGATTTATAAAAATCAAACCCCCCCCAAAAAATGTTGCATTCCACGGGGGAATCCGGCAAAAATCGGTACAAATGTGCATGACAGAAGCCGCAGCTCTAACACAAAAGGCCGGAACAAAAGGGGGAAGGAATTGTCCTGTGTCGCCTGTGATCTGTTGGCAGCCCCACGATGAAGCGCCTTTGTCGACTTTCAAAGCTTTTGTCACAGGGGGATGGGGATGAACACCTTTCCACAGGGGAGAAGGGTGAAGAGAAACAATGATTTAAGGTTTCCAGCGGCACTTCTTTTCCCTTAAGGCTATTTGCCCTGAGAAAAACAACACGAGCGTCAGCTCTCCCACCACACAACGTGCTTTACGAGATTACATGGGGCCTCTGTGGAGCGGCAGCAACCACATTCATCTTCACACAAATTAACAATTTCCTCTTTTGACATTCTGGAACCCTCTGTGGAGTCCACGGCACTCATGATATGCAGGCAGTCCTGTGGCAACGTGCTCTTGTTTGAGGCCCTGCTGTTGCAAATGTTCACAACGGGGCCACATCTGTTGTCCCTCGTTGACGGGAGGGTATTTTGGGGACGAATAACACTGAATGCCTGGTCCTCCAGGCCCCACTTGCCTTTGGGTCGACGAGAGCGTTTCCAATGCTTGTTCTTTGCCACTGGTGCAGAAAGTTGCTCTTTCCTTCCACTCTGGTGGACAGCTTTGTTTCCAGTGCGTCATTGGTGGGGGGGGGGCGATAAAAGGAAATAAAGTACCCTATTGCCTCAAGGTCCCTACCTCCCCTGGCAGTTCCTCACGGACTACCGCGTTGCACGGCTTTGGGAGTAAAGTGATCCAATGCAAGCTGGATAGGTAAAACTATCCTTTAGGGAAATGCAAATGCTTAGTTGAATGGAATTGAGTTCAAGCACAGGTGGATCAAGTCAGCCTTGGATTTAATAGTAGCAATACTTAGATTTTAAATAGCGCTTTTCTAAATAATAAAGCTTAGGCGAAAATTCAGTCAGCAAGACTGGACAGGCTTTGCCGTTCCCGAGAGGCTTCCTCTCTCCCTGGGGGCGCACGGCCAGCTGATTAGGGGCGGGGTCGGGTAGTACCAGCCAACCAGATGTGGGTGATGTTACCGTAAACCAATTGCATCAGTGCTGGCAAACATTAAAAGACTGTTTTCTCTTTGCTGTCTGCTGCCTGTCATTTCAGCGCGCACCAAAGGCGACCCGCCACCACCCCTGACACCTCCCATCTACAGCAGAACCTGGATTGGAGCAATTTATTCTCTACCACCATCACCAGTGTCTGGACTCCCAAAGGGGGGGATATGGCTCTGCTCAGCATCCCAGCCCCTGTTCTATCCTACGGCAGGATGGAGTCCAAGTCCCACACACATTGCAATATCAATATTTATGCATGTTATAATAAAGCAGTGTTCAAACTTCAACAAGTCTCCCCGGATTGAGAGCAGATGACTGAGGTGATGGGCTCGTCTTGGAGGAGTAGAGTTGGGTGTCGTCAGCGTAGCAGTGGAAATATGCAGATTTGGTTTGAAACAGGAGAGGAAGGGTCACATAGATGCTGGTAGGAGGTTGATCGACACAAGCTGCAAGCATAGTTCTCTCAATTATCTCTTATTCATTAGTAGGGATGGAAGTTGCTACTCGATTTCCATTTATAGTACTGACAGAAATAACCGAGTGCCAAGGAGGCTCGAAACTTCTCCAGGCAAACTACACCTGCATTCTTGATTCTTGATTTTATCATGCTTTAACAGTGTTTTTTATGGAGCATTGGGAGGGGCTTAACACTGAGAAAATGGAGAAAAGCACGGCACTTTTAAATGGACATTTTCATTTGAAATCTCTACCAGACGGCGTAGTTAGTAAAAGTAAAGCTCTTTGTAACCACTGCAAACCAGAAGTATCTTATCACAAGAGAGTACTAAGAGCGTGAAGTACTACGAGCCTGAAGTACCACTTAAAGCATTACAAACATTTAGGTTTCTCACCCTGGTTGACATACAGCAATTTTCTCCATAGGAATAACTGCATCTGCATGCTTTATGTGTTCTGTAAATGTAAATTAGAACATCATGCAGTTTTAACATTGGATGCCAGGCGTGAACAAATGAAAATGTTTTTTTTCCCCCCTCAAAGTACTCCAGGGTTTACTTCCAGTGTCCATCTCTGTTAAATCCTCAAATCCAGTCAAACATCTCACAGTCCTATTTGCGTTGTTCGATTCCAGCATAAATCAAAATGTTGCCCACCCACATCTTCACCATGTGGGAACACTTTGGACCCTCACTCGGCTCGCTAAATGGAGGGAAATCAGGGAGGAAGCCTTAACTCTCACGTGGTGCTTATATATTCAGAGGTGCGGTCCAGTCTGCTCAAAGGTTCAATAAACTCAGCCACGGCTTCAATTCCCCTGTATCAGCACGCGATCTGAGATGGAAACTATTTTCATGTTAATTAATTAAAAAGTTAATGATCAACCCCTAACCGTTGATTTCTAGAAAGACTTGCATAGGCAACTTATCCAGCTGACGTGTACAGAAATCCAGAAGTAGACCATATATCATCTATTTATTTAATTTAGCACAAAGGGAAATTTTACCCAGGTGCAAATTCAATCAATTGACTGATCAATTCACTAACTAGTACTCGACGTATTGGAGTAATACCATTCATGGTCCATGTTAGATAACAAACTGCCCAGTAAAGCCCATGCGGAGAAATGTCCGCATTATCACAAATCTCTAGTTTGAAGTCTTTTTCATTACAACATGATGTTCATTTAGTAAAATATGATCCAAATAGACCATAAAGCAGGGTTGCTTTAGGGTGGGCCTAATGTGACTGACAGGTCGCTGCCACTTCCAGAGAGGTTCTGGGTGCTCTTCAGTATTCCAAATACGGGGAAACTCTGGTCTCAGAATGAGGACGACAGAATGATTCAATACATAATAGAATGTAGATTCTTCAGAATAATAATCTTCATGTGTTTCCTGAATTATGTGCAAATCATATAACAGTATTGAGCTAGTTCATTTCAAAATGTCAACTAAATATATGACTTATTACTTAAATTGTAAAGTAGCAAACCCCTTATATTACGGTCTGTGTAGAGCGATGGTTACTGATTGCTCTTCAAAAAAACCACAGAGGTACAACTAGGCATTGATTGGAAGAGGGTAATCATTTGTTTCATGGCACAGAGGATCAATGTTGTCAGAGTAAAGTGGTTCATTTGGAGATAGCAAAGCCAGCAGTGGATGAGAAATTGTGTATTGCCAGGAAATCATGTTTTATTGCTTTATAATCAGAGGTGGGAACAAGTCACTGTTAGGCAAGTCACAAGCAAGTCTCAAGTCATTGCCCTCGAGTCCCGAGTCAAGTCGAGTCAAAGACGTAGCAAGTCCCAAGTCGAGTCACAAGTCACAGCCATCAAGTCTCAAGTCGAGTCACAAGTCGTACCATTTTAGTTTCGAGTCATTTCGAGTCATTTTATTATAGTGGGGACGGGGAACCCTGGGTGATGGTGCGCTGCCTCACAGACCTAGACTACGAAGGGAAGGGTAATGGTGGATCGACTGTGACTGTGTTATAGTACTGTAACGCTCACCCCAATGCTGCAGCGTAAATAAGGAGGCGATGACTGGCTTGCAACTCCGCTGCATTTATTTATATAAAACAACTCAACTTCGGTCACTGTTGGCCGTCACCACGCCGAACGAACACTTCCGCATACACGGCCCCCCAAAACTCGGGTTGTCTCGCGTAACTACAGCTGGTAACGGAGCATAACGTGAACACATGCAACATCTGCATAACTGATTAACTAATAACTTTAACTCAGCTCATTACACTACTTTAAAACGGACGTTGACATAATGTTGGCGAGGATTTCCATCGGAGTCTGAATCCGGGTTCAAAAATCCCGATTTTTGTAACCATGAACGAGCTGTCTCGTTGATAAGGTCAAATGGACTGCAGTGATTGGATGTTGTTCAGGCAGCGCGCGCTCTCTGCATACAGGTGGCGCACATTTTTTTGACAGATGCAGATAAACAGAGCGGCGCGGCCGTGTGAAAATGTTTTCCCCCAGTTTTCATGGGAAGTAGCAAGTCTTCTCGAGTCAAAGGGCTCGAGTCCAAGTCAAGTCACGAGTCATCGGTATTCAAGTCCAAGTCGAGTTGCAAGTCTTTGTACGTTTTGTCGAGTCGAGTCTCAAGTCATCAAATTCATGACTCGAGTCTGACTCGAGTCCAAGTCACATGACTCGAGTCCACACCTCTGTTTATAATGCAAAAATATAGCACAATGTCACCATGTAAAGAGCACACTTGATTTTTCTGTCCTTCATTCTGACCCTCACCCCTTGTCCAAAGTTTCCGTGCAGAACTTTGTGGATTGAAGGTCAGAACGTAAACAGACGCCGTGAGTAGCTGCTACAGAGTTATTGGTCGTGGTTGAATAACGCTCCACGGAGCCCAGTCAGTCAAAGCATTGTTTGGACTCACAGGACTTTCATTGTCCTCTTTCAGCCGTGGCTGCCTCCTACTAAACGGTGTCTGGACACGACAACTCCTTTGTCCGTTGCAAAAAACGCTTACCTTCACACGCGCGTCCGTCCGCCTTCAGGGAGAACCCCGGGAAGCAGGAGCAGTTGGCCCGGCCCGCCGCCGCCGCGCACCGCTGACCGCAGGGCCCGTTTTCTGCAAGACAAGAGGCCCCAAATGAAAGCTGCGTCATTGTGCCCGCCCTCATTTGGGGTTGCGGGGGGCACTCATGTCCAGCTGCTTCTCTGCCGTCCATGTGACTCTGGAGTTTGGCTTCCTCGAGACTCCATACACACAATTTAAAGGCCCCAAATCCTAATAAGGCTCCGGAACCGTTTCCCAATGGCTGCTCACCAACACATGCCCCCCACCCCCTCCGATGTCAGTCAGAGGGCCGTTCAATACATTGATTAGCATATTATAAGAGACCCTTTGAAGGAGGAGCGGGGGGTTTCCTTGAGGGGGGGCTTTGCCCTGCTGATCTTCATCGAGATCCGGCTCGTGAAGCTGCTGCAGCGCAGCTCATCTGCGACTGAGTATTTTATGAGTGAAGGCGCTTGTGGCCAAGACGCTGGGCCACATTTTATTCTTTTATTTTTTTCTCTGGTCACGAGGGAGTTCTTTGAGACGGGAGACACGCGTCAGCCCGTCTCGATGATTGAATGAAGAAGCAGGGCTGATTGGTTGAGCAGATGCACTCTGCTCGCTGTTGGCTGGACATCAGGTGAGAGACACCACAGTGTTCCTCTTATCAAACGCTCTCTAAAACCACACTGGATGGAATGATAATAATTAAGAATATTGCGCCAATGTTTAAATATAGTTTTAAAAGGGCAGCTTCTTGTAGGGTTGATTTTTCACATGCAAACAACAAAAGTTCAAAACGCAATGTGACCAACACAAATCAAACAAAATGCTCAAAATAAATGGAAATTACTTATATATATTCAAATATATATATTTTTTTAAGTGTGGGCTGTTTTTTAAGTGAGAATTCTAAGTGTGTGACGGAGGATTACTTTAAAATACATTCATTTTATTTACAATGCTTAAAAAAAAGATGGAGATCAATATTTGTCTAAATTATTAGATATTAAGCATATCAGTCACTATTGTTTCTCAGTTGGAATATGATTCTATGTGATTACACTCCATACAAATGTAACTGAGACCACTAGAGATGACACTTAAACGTCCAGAAATCACATTATCAACACCGTTGAGCAGCTCTAGAACAATTTGGCCACGACTCAGCGAGTTGAGGACAGGGATCACATGATCATATCAAGAGTCAGAAGAGTCCCTCCATTGATGTGTCAACGAAATCCTTCCCTGGGAAGCTGGGATGGCCATTTTGTTGCATTCCGTATGCTTACGAAGAGGTCACCTATCATTTCCAATAAGGACAGTTGGATTGGACGTCTACTTATTCCAACATTTCACAATTTAAAGTCAAGTCAAGGAGGGGGACTAAGTCGGTCCAAAAAATCTCCAATTCCAAAACCTACAGAGCTGAGAGTTTAAATCTGTGAGGTCCTCTGACAGTGAGGGAACGAGGAGGAATCAGAATGTGTTTACAGCAACACGTTCTGTTTCGAATCTGACAGGACCTCAATACAATACATCTCATTAGGGTGGAACAAATGAGACAGACAAAATCTGTCTCCCATTCACTGTCTACGAAGCTGCACCTCACCCTTTTCTGGCTTTGAGAGAGCAGGAAATGTTTGAAAGTCAAACTTAGATGATGTCCTCCGAAAACGTACGGTGCATTTTACTTTCAACCTGAAAAGGTAACTTGCTGCAGAGGAGGTCAGCAGCGAATCCAGTGCGCCCGTCGTCTCTTGTCGTGTCTTTGCTGCCGTTTAGCGTGCAAAGGTTGGACGATGCCGTTACCTGCACATGGGTTGAGGCGGGCGAGGCTGGGAGTGGTCCCTCCGGGTGAGGCTCCTTGGGTTGGGACCACAGCGGGGCCGTACTCTGGGACTCCATTGTCCTCATCGGGACTCACTGCACGTGGAAACAGAGACCAGGAAGAAAGGGATATGATTCTGTGTCCTTCCAGTTACTCACACAACAGTGATACACAAAAACAATTTCAAAAAGGGTGATATTCCGTGTAATATTTATTCCTTAATGACAAAGACATACAGCCTGGGACCTGTCATGTCCTCTTTCAAAGAGCATGCAGAGGTTTGTGAATGAATGTATGTCGTATTTGAGGTCGTGGGGAATTTTGATGAGCCTGTATAAGCGGCTTTTGATGAGGGAATCTGCTGTTGGTTAAATCGCCCCATAATCACAGTAATATCGACCGTGGATACATAGAATTCTTTTTAAATGGTCTCTTGGGAGACCTACTCAATACCTGGGGTACCTTAATGATTTAAAAGTAAAATATTTCAGGTTTGCCGCCATCGGGATTCTGTTTAGTTTAGAATCCCTATAAAAACGGTGAAGATGAGTGCTGCTGTTTTATGGTTAAGGCTTCCGAGGGGAGTTCCAGCACCTGGGGCGCAAGAGTGTCCGTCCCGCTGGAGGACGTAGCCCCGGTGGCAGCCACATCGGTAGGAGCCCCAGACGTTGGTGCACGTGTGCTGGCACAGCTGGCCCGCGTAGAGCCGGCACTCGTCCACGTCCTCCAGCTCCCCCACTGCGTTGGCGCTTTCATCCAAGACGCCGATTGACAAGGCCTGGTTGGGGAACTTCCTGTCCGAGACTTGAAGGACAGGAGAGAACAATGAAGGAAGGGCACCCTGCTGATTGGCTGCCTAGTGAGACCGAGCAATTGCCCCTTCTTTAGAATGTTTCCTACACTGTTAACATTACCAAAAAAGTAAAATGTCGGGCAAGTTAGTACTTTCACCTTAGTCCTGGGACCCTTAATAAGGTTTCATTAGTTAAGGAAACACTATAGGAACTTACAAAGCCCCTGGTACTGGTGGTCCAAGTGTTTTGGAGGTGGGCTCAAAGGTACCTCTGTTTCTCCTGAGGCAAGGCAACCAAGCCAATTAATGTGTCTGATGGGACGGTAACAGCAAAAATGAGCGTTTGCTTGTGTGTGTGTGTGAGCGCTTTCAGAACTTCAGCCGTTGTAAGGAGCAGCAGGAGCAAACTGGAGGAAAAAGCGTTGCAGATTCTGACTCCATGTGGGGACCATGTCAACAACATTCTATGACTTCTGCCTGCAGCAGTTGATCTGGCATTACTCCTACAGACAGACGCCATGTTATTGGCTAGCTGTGTGGGATTACAGCTCAAGTGACAAAAGTGCCTGATCAGGAGGGAAAACTGACAAATGACTACACCTTACGGCTCTGATTAGTGAATCCGATGCTAGTGTTTTAAACCTGCATTCTCTCTCCTGACCACTAGGGGGAAAGTCCTCTTATTGCACAGATAATTCAGTTTGTACATAAGTTTATGGGACAATTACTTCTTGTTTCTTGATTTATTCCCTCAGTAAACATTGTACACATGGGTTTATGTTCTCAATCACTAGTCTTCTTCGATACAGCATGATGTTCATTTAGTAAATTACGGTCCATTTAGAGTCAATTAGACCATAAAGCAGATGATTTAGGGCGGGCTTATTGGGATTGACAGGTCGCTGGTAGAGCATCTTTAGGCCCTTCCTCCAGTCTAATTAATGAATAAATGGTGACGGTCAAAATCCAAGATGGCAATGACGATGGAAACACTCAAGGCATAAAACGGTAGTCCACGAACCAACCGGTGACGCCATGACAACCCTGTCAGATTCTCATATATAGTCTATGGTTTAAACTGGACAAAATCACACATAATCCTCCTTTACGTGAACATTCAGACTGATGCTCTTAGCTTTAATGCCTAAACCATCTGTTACATTGGAAAGGTGAGCTTTGTGCCGAAACTAAGCCGCACCAAGGACTAACAGAGCCGTGCACGGATGTCGATAAATCATAGACACCCTTATAAATAACGAGGGCTCCGGGTCTGACATGTGCTGCAGCTGCGATGGACCCAGCTTTGGGATTTCAGTAAATATTTCTCACAGTATTTGCATGGGGTTTAAATCCAGAGGATTTAATGTTTCCTGTTTTAATTAAAAGGCAGTGAGTCATAAGACTGAAAACATATCCCCATGGAAATAATTACAGTGCATCTCAACCATTTGTTTTCATCCCTCCAGTCTAGGCATTAGGAGAGAGCTATACGCAACATGCTGCCTAAGAGGGTGAGCAGTTTCTGCAGCTCATACACCTCTCACAGCTTTTACCGGGTTGTTCGACTCCCACTTCAGAATGACATCATTCAAATTTCCATTTTAAAACTGAGGGCAATTAGCGGCAGCCGGCAGTTAGGCGCGATGAGGAGGAATTCCATTGATGTCGTGAATGAAATAACAGGCGTTGAGGAGAGGAGACTGGCAACTATTCCCATTAGAGTACGGCCGCGGAGGCTGACTAATGATGCTTTATGTGAACTAAACAGCTGGACAGAGCTGTGAGCTCCGCTGCGACCCTAAAACACAGTACAGGTGCCCGAGAGACAAACACAGACACTTACTGTCTGACCATAATCATTCTTGTCTCATTTCACCCATCACACCTTTTAATACTTCCGACTGCTCACACGTTCAGAGGCCAGTGCGCTAAAGGTGCAGAGGAGCTCACTAACCAGATGGAGCTGCTAAAGGGTATTGAAAGGTGTGTTTATCCTGAACCTCGGCTGCTTGAAAAACCACGTGAATGTCACTGAGCTTGATGCTTCGGCAGCAGAGGAAAACTTTGCTGGCTGAAGTGAGGAGACAACAGCCGTGGCAGCCGTCTGTTCCTGATTCCTTGGAGCTTGCACACACCTTTTCCCCACTTCTCCGGATGGCCACTCGCTGGCAAACCGGATCACGCAGCATACACGCCGTTTTCCCGGGAGTTCAAATGCGTCCAATAGTCTAAACTCTAATGAGGATGAAGAAGAAGAAGAAAGTATTCTTCATGATCCGCTGCATTTAACCCGTCCCACGCATCAGGAGCAGTGTGCTGCCGTGTGTTGCTGAGGGACACTTTGACACGTGGGCACCCGCTCAACTCCATGCGCATCTCTTCATGCATAAGCAAGTACTTCCATCTCCTGCAACTATCCAATTGTTTTGGTTGCATAAGTAAAGCTAAAAATGAAGTAAAACTATGTTGGACGTTTACGCTTTGCTTGGTTAAAGCAAAAATACATTTTGAAAAGGGAAACCGTGACAACGGCGTGGTTGCAACCTGACAATCACAAGCTATGATGAATCCATTCCAATAATAATCCAGATGCAAGAACCCACATGTTTCTTCTTCATTCGCCACTCTTCCAGCAGCTCTGACTACAAACGGCTTCACGTGCCCTACTGGGCGACAACGACATGCGTGATGAATGGGTTTGGAAGGTCAGTGAAACGCTCGCTGTGCGGCGGGTAACTGGTACCTTTACTAGGCGTAGACGTCGGCCCGGGCTTCAGCTTCCTCCTCAGCGGGATCTGACTCTCCACCTCCTCCTCCTCCTCCTCGCAGCAGGTGAGGAAGACGTGCCCGCACGGGTAGCCCAGGTAGCGGTGGGCGTCACAGCCCCTTCCTCGACTGCGCAGGCGCAAGCCGAGGGCACAGCAGCTGCAGCACACCTGTGCGTCCGGACACAGCAGCCAATCAGCAGGGTGCCCTTCAGCTCTCTCACTACCACCGGCCGTTACCTTTTGTAACCAGCAGAGGAAGGGCCCCCGCCTCACTAGTTGCAGATGTCATGCAAAGAAAACTTTCATCTTTCACCTTTTAAAAAAAAAACTTTCTTCTTAAACAATGAGCCGGCACAGCAGTTAGGCTCAGCTGCCGAAGCGTCGGGTTTCCTTTTGGAGGAGCCGGGGAATGCTAAATGTGGGTGAAGGCATGACTCCCATTATTCACAGGTCTGCTGGCCAATAAAGACAAATACACTGTCTGACCTTTTTTAAAAGCCTCTCTTCTGGAACCCGTATCTGTAATTGCAATCTCCCTGAGGCAAAAACAACAGTGCATTCCGGGGTTGGTTTAAACATGTTTAAAGTCTGAAATCAACTGGATTTTTCATCAATTTATTGTGGCAGCAGCATGGAATTCTTCGTACCACGAAGGCATACCATAAAGGACTCGGGCTTCCTGTGGTTTCCTCTCCATCACTTTCCATTGAGACGTCATGTGGTGTGAGAGTAATTCACCTGGTAAGAGTCCTCTGTGCACTGGTGCTCCTTCTCCACTACACAGGTGTCCCCCCCTCGGGCCGACGCCATGCCCAGTTCACACTGGCTCTCCTTTACGGAGCTCAGGCAGCACTGCTTCCATGCAACACTTGACACAAACACACACACACACACAGGCATAGTCATACACTACACTGACAATGACAATCGTGCAGATACAAAATGAACATTATACAACATATTTTTTTTTTAGTAGTGAAAAAAGAGGAAAAGTGGCTCGTTTGAACTTGAGAGGTGGAGACAAACAGGCGAAGTTCCCTGAGAGCAGGATGGTAGACTAGTAAAGAGGAATTGGCGGCACACCCAAGTTCCATGTCCGTATTTAATGACATCCCATTGTAATGGTATGTTCTTGAACTATTGCCAAAAAAACACAATGACCTCCAAATTACAATCAGTTCATTATTTCGTCCAAATGGGCATTTGTGCATTGTGATATTTGCATTTTCTTAGTGAACAGCCTGAAAAGTACTAGTAAAACTAAAGTGAGTAAGATGAACTTGTCCTGCTCCCACAGCAACTCACCCGCATACGTCCTGGCTCAGCAGCGCCGTGTGGTTGCAGTGGCCGTTTTCCGAGGCCCATTTCTGGCCGGCAGCACAGCAGCTCTGCAGCTGCCCTTCAACGGAGGCCCCGGAACCTGCAGCCAGGAGACGCGCGGGCGTGAACGCTACATCAACAGCGCACACAGGAGGCCGACGGGTAAGAAGCAGTAAATCCCCCCCGGTTTCTGCACAGCTAGACGGAGCGGACAGAAGCCCAGAGGAACATGTGGTAGACTGCTACGGGCCTCAAAGGCGCCTTGAGGGTTTCTACAGCCGACGAAAGAGGAGCCGTCACGTTGCCATAACCGGGGGCCCCATTTTATGATTGGAAACTTTGCCCAGGTCTGAAGAAAGTTACAGTTTGTTCTATGAATATATCCAACGGCTGTCCACGCACTGGGTTGGGAACAAAAATGTGTGACGGATTGGCAAAGAGTCGCCGCTTATGAGCGTGCGGCCGGACCCGAGCGACGGGGAGGTAAAGTCTAAGTGCTTTCTTTGGACGCCCGCAGCATTTCAGTGGAACAGTGACTGCTTATGTACAGGAGTCTGGAATGCTGTGTGACACCCCCACACACCACGACATGGAAGTGCATTGTTTGTACTACTTTTAGCTTATTCTTACTATTATTATAAGGTTGTTTTTGTGTCTGCGCTCGGTGATTTGTGTTGCTGGTGTGTTGCGTAATGAGCTGCACCAAACCATCACTGGGTCCAGAACTTTCTGACGTTGCAGTGACCCTTTGACCCGAACGAGCAGTGACCATTTGACCCGGACGTTGGCATGAGTGCTCTGGCACGCACACATTCACGCACCACACAACTTGCCACTGTGGCCTTTGGAAAACAGCAAACACACAAAGAGCTTTTGTTTTTGCGTTCACTCCAACTCCGTCAGCCTTTTCTACTGTACAGAACAATTTGCTCAGTCTTCATATCTCCACTGCTCTGAAATTAAGTTGTGTAACTTTCAAGACCTAAACCAGAATTATTTCAACGGAAAAGCGGTCCAAAACACACACACAGGAGAGATGAGCGCACTGCACCACCAGAAATCCGGTTAAGCATGAAGCTTTCTTCTAGTAATTAAAAAACGTTAACATCTGAGGATCGGCCCGCAGGAGGCCCAGTAAAGCACCAATCAGATTAAGCCCTTTCCTGCGGGCATTATTTCCTTCATGTAAGACCCATTGTGTGTACACGTTGTGTAGGACGTCCCGACTAGGCTAACCCCGTCCTGAGTAGGTCCGCTTGGAGGTTCACTCTGGAAGTTCTTTAGTTTCGCTGCACCGGGTCTCCCCCCAGTGCCGACTCCTCTTTAAAACGAGGCTGTCACAATTCACTAGCACCTTCTTTGGAAAACAGCAAAAGTGAGAGGAACGTCTTATTTCAACCAGCAAAAACATTGGTGTTTCATTCCATGGAAACTGTGTTCTTCTCCAATTTCATGTCAGCCGCAGTAATCTGTGAGGAAGACGAGTCCCAATGCGAGCTCCCAGTAACACATCCAGATGTGTCTCCCCTCGTGGGGAGGACGGAGGAATGAAGGCAACACACTTCCCACTTTGCTCCTCATAGATCATCTGAATCATGTGAATCTGGACAAGGAGCAGAACATCGTCCTCCTTTATTTCATCCAGAGAGACAAAGGTTGGTCCTTTCCCACTAGATGGGACCGGCTGGCATCGCGTGGCGGCCCCGCACTGAGGGGCCGAACACGGGGTTCAGTGGCGAGGGGTCTGCTCTGACGCTATGGTAATTTGTTGACCGATCACCCCAAATATTGATGAGCCTTATTAATGTGGTCCAGTTTCTCCTCTGAATATCAATAAATAAACAACTAAGTAAAGAATGCAGTGAGATCAGGTCACCTGCTCAATGTGTTTACAATATTCATCCAATTAATCAACAGCATCTACATTTATGTTTCCTTCCGTACTTAAATACAGTATACACATAGAAACATCCGTTTGTATACACAATACAAACAGATGTTTTTACACACTGCAAACAGATGTTTCCACACACTGCAAAAAGATGCTTGTTTATATGTGCCATTAGGTGTTTATGCTTTGTTCTTGTCCTCTGATCAAATTATTATTTTATTTTTTTATTAATTGCGACACAGCAGTCAAACGTTGTGCTTGTTTAGCCGTCACGAGGCTTTGGCAGGGTTAAATAAACAACTTAGTGAAATCAAAAGTTCCATTACGGCCCCTTTTAGTAATGTTTCTCTCCCACTCATTAATCGTCCCACTCCTTTTAACTTCCACACACTCCCAGCAGTATGTTTCTGGCAGAGTGTGCAGATAGTTGATCCGAACGCCTGCTGCTGCTTGAAACCAGGTGGATAAACAGGAAGATTGTGGCCATTACACCAAAACAATTCATTCATGGCTAATGTAAAACAAAGGACGGGTGAAACTTTAAAGCTTCAAACTGATGTAAAAAGCGTGTGATTGATACTGGGGCCACAGTTTGAGTGTGAAAAGTTAAACCTAAAATTCAGCAGGGGGTATTAGGAACTAAGACCAACATAGAGAGGTTTGATTGCACGCCAAGACAAAACAACGGCGCCTCCGTCACACAACCCCTGTTTCCTGTGGAGCTTTTCCTGGAAGGAAAACCTGATGGCTCATTTGTGAAGCGAGTATGAATGGACCAACTAGGTCCATTCGCCGTAATGATACCAGCAGGCCAGGGACAGTAATGGCTTAGAACAATGCAAGGATGCTAACTGCCTCGGTCCCCGCTGCTCCGCCACCGTCGCCCTGCTTCTGCCTCGCACAGGATTCATTGATCCGCTTTCTGGACACACGAGGAGCTGCTGTGCCGATGACACGCCACTTACAAGGCAGCATTTGGCCAGGCACGTGTTCTTAGGGAGTCGTAGGGATATTTGAGCTTAAGTTGCTCAAGAAGTTGACCTTCTTATTATTAATAGTAACAAGTAAAGTAAGCTGAGGTGCTCCACATACCTGTGCAGCGATAGGGGTTATAGCTAATCTTCACTAATAAAGTGTGATGAGTTACTTTGGCTCATGTAGTATATAGTACAACAGATAATGTATTAGGCTTTGATCTGTTGCCCTCTCTGATTGCAGTGCAGTGTAGCAAAAATGGCTCCAATGTTTGTCTTTATTCCAAAGGCCATAAGACTAAATACACTCTGCTGTATGTTCATACCAAACATGTATGTCACTTTCTAACGTTTAAATCCGAGACAGATCACAATCATTACAACTATTCCTATTGGTTGAATGTTTTAAATGACAAAAAACGGATTGACAAATTTGTTTATAAGATTCACTTTCGATTCACTTTATGGCCAAGTGGCAACTCATTGTGTGCATAGTTGGTGGAAACGTCACCTCGATGTCCCTTAATAAACAACAGCCTTGTTTTTAGTCATACTTTCTGAAGGTCAGTCCGTACCAACCCTTTCACATGAGCACACAACGTTATGCGAGTGACATCGTCTCTACCTCTTTTCTGCCACTTCGGCCCCCGGGGTCTCATCTGTGAGGCAGATGGGGACATTACTGTTGGCTTAAAAGTACTGTCTTCACCCTGAGTCCAGGGCCGTCCCCTCAAATTGGTGGTTTCACTCAAACAAAAGACGATGCAGCGCAGGCATCTCTTGTTCTCGCCGTGTGCAAAGTCTGGAGTGGAGCTACAATGTGCTCCACCCCCCCTTCCCCTCGCGCGGCGCCCTGTTGCTCTCGACGAGTCTTGCTATTTGCCTTAGAAATGTTAATCTCCCACGATCGCCCAGCGTGCCCCACCCGGCCTCCCACCACCGCCCGGCCCCTTTTCATGCCACGCAATCCATCAGCCGTAAACAGCCATCAACAGAGCCGCTCCAGAGCGGAGCGCTGGGCCCGGCTCCAGCCGCCTCGTGGGAAACGCTGGACGCCGCTGCGTTCCAAATGTGAGACAGCAGTTTGGCAAAAACACAAAATCCCAGTATTTATCAACCAAACTTTAGTCCACCTTTGTATCCGATTCAGCTTTTCAGCTAAAATGGTTCATAAACACGTTGGATTGGCTCCTAAACTCTGAACTAATTTACACCAGAAGAGCGCTAATGAGTCATTTCCTTGGCATTCTGGGACGTCCTCTCACACTTCATTGTGCATCATGCCCGATCATTCTGGTCCAGCAGCGGCCTGGATTCCATCTGAGAACCAGATGCAGTGTTACCCCTAGGTTTTCAACTTTGAGGGAGGTGGGGTTGTTGGACGTGGGCCCTTTGTCTGCTAGTGGCAGCGTGCTCACCTGTGTGGGCCGGTCGGTGTGTCGAGGCGCAGCGAGGAGGGGCGGGGGGGTATACCTAAATAATGGTTGGGGAGGATCGGCCTCAAAAGAAATCTGAGGTTCTCAATGCATTGAACGCGAACAGACGCATATTAGGAAAATACACAGAGTTCATTGGTCAATATATATATATATATATATATTTTTTGTGATCTCTGCTGGGTTTGCTCTGCCAAACTAAGTTCACAAAGAAACCATAAAGGAATAAAGTGTAAACTCTCCTCTCCAGCTAGTGAGTGAATTGGTCAAAGATTGTCAAAACGTATGTGATTGGATGGAGCCTGAGATTTCTGTGGGTATAATAAATATAGTGGAGGTGAATAGAAGAAGTCCTTTGTGAAATCCACCAAACATGTTGCTGTGCAGCGTTCCCAATGTAGGTTATCCTAAGTACTCCATAGGAAAATGTCTCACTGGATGGTTCAAGATAACATGAACACAGTTTCTGCAAAGACAGCACAATATGCCAAAGCTATTTGCATTGCTACATAACATTTTTGTAATTTGTTGTTCCAGTTCTAAAGATGAAACTTCCAACTGGTCCAAATGCTCTGCGTCTCCATCGCGAACTATGCTATCACAAGCAGGCTTACTTCTTTGATTATTTTTCTGTCCCCCTAATTAGCTCTACTCGTCTTGAAGAAGAAACAATGTTTTTCGACAGCAGATCCAAGGGTTTGTTGCCTCTGCCTCAGCTTCCCTTACAAAAAAACAACAAAGCAGTTTTGGTATAATTAATAGATTGATGTTCCCCATAGCGGCTGTCGACGAGACCGGGGTCACAGCATAAAATAAGAAACCGGAGCTCGCGACCAAGCCGTTTTCTTCAACATTGGGAAAGTGGAGGGAGAACCCAGTGATAGATGGAGGCCCCTGCTCTACATCGATATCCGCTTAACGCACGCGGTTTCCCCCCCCCCTGTCACTGGCCTGAGAACAAAGCGGGAGCTTTCCGAGATCCACTTATATGATATGTAGAAAAGAAAGCCGTTAAGCTGAGTCATATGAAATAATTATTAGGTTAGAATTACAGGAGATGGGAATCAATGGAAGCCATTATAGTTATTTATGCAAGCTGGTCTTGATGATGACATCGAAAACAACACACTGGGAACAACAATAGCAATAATGATAAATAGAAAATTTAGTCTTTTCCCTCCAGGCCTGAGCTTTATTCCACGCGGAGCCGAGGAAAAATGCCAGAAGCAATAGACATAAAGGAAATATTGCGAAATGTGATCAATCCAAGTCAGGATCATATTTCTTGGGCTCTTGTGACAACATTGGCACAACTTTTTGGATAATACAGCGAGCACTAAACCACCTGCGTCACATGGGACCCCACCCATCTGTAGTCATCCACACAGTCAACGTGCTTAGCTGCAGGAGATGCAGCACTGCTTTGTGAGGTTGGGTCATATAGGAGGTCGGGATGAGCCGGAGACAATGAGTGTTAAGGCCCAAGGAGTTCGCAATAACTCCCCAAGGCGGTAACACCATCCTCCTATCCATCCCATGAAACACTGCTTTCACACCCAGACTTCATATTAAATGACTAGAAAACACACAAAGGGCACTTGAAGAACTCAAGGGGATTGGAGCTGCCTGTGATGTGGGGCATCCAAGGGTCGTCCGTCTTGAGAGCCGATAATCAGACGGACTGTAAATAACTGGTGTAGTGGCCCCTTGGTCCGATCTGCCTCAGTCAGTTCGATCCTGTCAGCAACACTAATAGACGGCCGGATGATTGGTTCCTGCTGCTGAGCTGGACTGACTGCATTGTTTCTTCTTTACTCTTGACCTCAATGGCTTTTAATTTGTGATCTTAAGCCATGTAAACCCCTGAGGAGTGTAAAGCGTTTTTTGGTTGAAAAAAACACAGCGCTGTGCAGTCAGTGTCTGATTAACACTGAAACAACACTTTGGGTGGATTTTTAGGGTAATGAATATGTAGTCAATAACTATTTTGAAGGCCTTGTCAGGTTTTCAGGCTGGCGCAGGTTGCAGGGAGGACTCAAACGCAGAGTTTTCTAGACCAAGTGCTCTTTATTCCAAAATGAACCCACGACGAGTGACAGTAGACAATGACGCGACAAAGGACAACTGGCACACAGGGCTTAAATACACAAGGGAGGTGCAGGTGATTGGACACAGGTGGAAACAATCAAGCAATCACAAGACAAGGCAGGAAGTGAAGTTAACCCAGGACCACAAGGAACATGAAACTTCAAACTAAAACAGGAAGAGAGACCAAACCGTGACAGGCCTGGTGTGCCTTGACATGCCCCTTATTTGAGACCTCAGGACTCTCTTCTATAGAGACACAGGGACTGAATCTGATTGGATAAAAGCTCTCTTTAAAACAAGATGCACTGGAAGCAGAGAGCTGTGCAGTGAGAAAACTATAGATATAGATAATGGGAAGAATTATTAGAATACATGTAGTGTATTTATATAAAATAGCTTTAGGGAGGTCATACGTACGGCCACAGTGAATTCCCCCCCCCGGGGGATTGAAGGTGTCACACAATGGTTTACCAACTTTCCTCTTCCTTGGACACGCCCCACTGTGGTTGATTAACAAATCGAGCTCTTTCCCCATTTTTAGTCCAGCCATGCTATATAACTTGCTGGAAAACCATAAGGTCCCAAACAATAGATAGAACAACATCAGAAGGCCTTTCTAGATCGAGTTTCTTATTTGCCACACTGACAATCCACCCAGGGCCAACCGGACCAACACGGTTCAGCAAACAAGGAAACACGCTCCCACTGACATCTTTTGTTTACAGAGAGAGAAAGTAATTTCCTCTACTGAACGTTTTCTTTGGAAGAGACTTACTGTTAAACCTACACGGTTAACTCGTTTAACTTCAACAGGACAGATCAAAGTTAAGGATGATAGATTGGGATACTCAGTCAGGATTCAATCTCTCTAAGAATATTTTTAATGTATTTTTGATTGATTGATTCATTGATCATGTTTTGTGCAGCATCGTCACACACATACTGAAAATAATTAAAGTAATCTGAAGACACATAGATGGAATTAGGCAGAAGAAAACAGGGAGACTGCCTTGCATGAGAGGGCAGAAGGAGGCTGAATGAACTAAAAGTACAAAAACAAAATGCTGCATTGAAATCTTTTCCCATAATGAGAGACGATTACAGGGCCATCTGGAAGAATCTAATGGTGTGTTTGTTCTTGGGTAGGCCTGTCACAGTTTATTTATGGCAGTAAGTGATTATGGTATGTATCACTGCCACAGGCGGACGCCGCTGTTTTCTACTGCATGCAGAGTAAGTCCCCCATATTGTCAACCAACATGTCAATAAACTTAATTCAGCTGTTCATACCACAACTCCTGCCTCTGGCTTTCTTTTTCTTTGCTTTTTTCTCATCTAGTTGTGGCCAAATATCTAGTTCTAGTAGGAAACACATCTTGATCTTAAAATGTATTTGAATGATCCATATATGTCAAATCACAGAAACACCTTAAGCTAACCTGACTTTAACCCCCATGTTTCAGTGATAGCGGCTAATGTTACAATGCTAACTTTCCAATCATGTCGATATGATATGTCCACATATACGTCGTCACCTTCTGTGCATCAGGTTATTTCACGAAGAGCCAACTCACAGCTAATGTTCAGAACAGAATACATTGGTAAAACACATGAAGGGTGTGATGGAAATGCCAGAAAGATGACTTTCAGGTGTAGAAAAACAATGTAATTCCCTGCCAATAAACGGATAAAACAGTGACACTACACCAAAATAACCACTTTCCCTCTCGACCTTCACCTTCAATCATTTCGCTATTTTGGGGAAGCCATTATGAATAATTAAATGTGAACGCCCATAATCGGCAGTGGTGTCGGAGGAAGCGTTTGCGTGATAACGCAGCCAAGGACAACCCGCAAACTGCTTCATTCACTCAAACTCCTCGGTTGATTTTTGTCATGTAGAGTTTGCTTGACTTCTACCCCGTTTGCCCGACTAATACATTGCTGAGAGGGATGTGATGTAAATGAGATAAATGTCCAGTCAGACATAACCATAACCATAAGAATGTGTAAGTTGTAACTCGGTTTGAACTGTTTGTACGGAAATTCTCGAGGTAATTCCTCTCTGCCACTAATCCAGACATGAAGACGTGTCCTTTAACCTTTGTGGACATACTTTGCTGTTTGGACACATTCCACATTCCAGATCAAAGTATTTGCTGTTGTATTTCCCAGAAGAAGCAGTGTGATTACAGGTGAACAGATGGAAACTTTTGTCTCGTGTGAACGGAACACTTGACAGAGCATCTGCTAGATTAGCTGCATACAAAGGGCTGAGAGATGGGTGAACGATGATGTGAGAACTTAGGGGGGGGGGGGGGGGGGGGGGGGGTTCGTGTCTTTGGGGGGTACAGCAACGCAGACAACCATGCGACATCCAGATTGTGCAAAGCATATCCCGTGGCCTTCCTATCTGTAGAGGCCTGCAAGTGTGACTGGCATTTTGATTAGAGTTTTTTTTCTTATTGGGGCACTGTCTGGGGCCTTGGATCTGGATCACATGCAACGGGAACTGCTTGTTGCAACTTCTATAGTGAATTACAGTGGCTTATTTCCTCAGTTGTGTATATTACTCTTATTGGTGAAATAGCTCAAATAGTTTTACAGCTTTTGAACAGATCGTGTGCTTTGTCTTTTGGGTTGGACCCAGCAGTTACGTCTCTGCTTGTTTTGGGGGGCCGACCTGAGGGGCTTTTATCTGACGCACTTCCATAGCTACGTCTCATAAAATCTTTTGGTGGCAACTGTCATTTCAGCCATAACAAACGAACGTCAATCAGAGCTTGCTGCTGTTTAGCTGCTGTCTGAAACCTAGCTCTTCATTGTTTGAAAATAATCATATGTTTTTTGATGTATAAATATATATATGACAGATCTATCTTTGGAAATTTAAATTCAACATTCAACGCACTTCGAAGGAATCCTAAATGTGGAACTGTCAAAAGCAGATGGAAATCTAAACCTCATACGCAGCTGTTATCATGATGCCTGATTTGTCATGTCAGTCACCGTTGAAAAGCCACTTCCAGACCGACTCACCGGAGTCTCAGTAACAGTTTGAGGCAGCTACCTGGCAAATAAATCATCCTCGAGTGATTGACCAGCCACTCTGTCACCCAGACACACTGTTCAGATTATACGACGTCATTGTTTACAGAACTTTGAAAATAAAGGAATACAAAATATTTGGCAATCTAGTGAATATTGGAGACACGTTTTGATCCACAATAAATGTGTCACGGTTTGGCCTCTCTTCCTGTTTTAGTTTGAAGTTGCATGTCTCTTGTGTTCCTGGGTAACTTCACTTCCTGCCTTGTCCCGTGATTGCCTGAGTGTTTCCACCTGTGTCCAATCACCTGCACCTCCCTCGTGTATTTAAGCCCCGTGTGCCTGTTGTCCCTGGTCGTGTCATTGTCTAAATGTCCCTCGTTGTTGGAGCACGTTTTGGTTTGGTTAAAAATAAAGAGCACTTGGATTGAAAACTCTGCGCTTGAGTCCTCCCTGCAACCTGCCCCAGCCCGACACGTGACAAAATGATTCTGGGACGCGGGAAAAAAATAGTTTTCTACCTGCATACGGAAGACTAAATGCACTGCCACAAAGCTAAACGTGAATGTAGCTAATTCATTGATTTACCTATAGTATGTATCTAGTCATCATGGAGATGAAAAATACACAGCTAATGGAAAAGTGACCTGTTGAGCCCGAATCCCCATGAATGCCTTCTTAATTTGATGCATGAAACAAAAGGTACGTTAGGACTAACCATCAGACTATCAACTATTTATTATGATGGAATATGCGGAAAAGCTGTCATCCCGTTTGAGAAGGTCGGAGCCTTCAAATGGTTATCTCAACAAACTAATTGAAATAGTTGTCAATTAATTCATTATTTATCACAGCTTTAGTGAATACCAATTTGTCAATTGTGTCTTGTTTCACTGGGACTTGTAGAGGTCTAATTTGCATCCATATCAGCAGAATGGAGTGAGGCCCTAGCTGGCCCTCCTCTCCATCTCCACCCCAAGATTAAGAGCATCCACCTGTGGGCACATACGCTATCTGAAGAAAAAGCTGTTCATCTGGAATAAAGCGCCACGCAGCCACCGCTGCAGATAAGTAACCCTCCTGCCTGTGCTGCGGAGGACACAGCCATGTGGATTTTTTAGAGTAGAAACTTTGGAATTGGGGCATCAGTGTTATTATGGAACACGATCTATTCTATCATGACTTTGGATTCCTATCTTGGACAGTTAGGAAACACAGTTCTGTAATAGCTATATTCCTGTAGGAGGGCAATTGTATCTCTAATACATAAAATGTGACATCCTGAACTGAAATACGATATCAGACTGGAGGTTTCTGTAATGAGGCCCCAGGTCATGATCCACCAGCCAGTACACCAACCCCTTCAACCAAGAATCAATGTGCAAATGAGAATTAATCTAATGTGACAGTAATTATGTAATAACATTATCTCATCAAAAGATGAACCAATTAAGATCAGCCTCCTAATGGATGAACCACTTGGTCATTTTATCATCCATTTGCCTACATGTATCGCATGATATCATCATCATGGCGGGGGGGGGGGCGCCGACTGCCTTCTACAAATACATCATGGAGAAGTGTCTCATACAACCCCACTTCCAAAGACATGAAGTATAGTGGAACAAAGTGGAATAGAGTTTTTTTTTGTTCTTTTCTGTTGGCTTTCAAGGGAATTAATCAACATATCATTTCCACTACTAAAATGCCGTTAACATTATGTCCCCCATTGAATGGAACTATATTTGAATATATAAATTCTTCCTTGAAAAATGATGGGTTTGGATCAAATTGCATGGCACAGGTCTTGCTCAGTGTTTGTCTACAGTGTAGAGTTTATCTATGCCCTCCAGGGCACCAACATCTGGATCTGCTACAGTATTGCATACTATGCCTTTTCAAAGCAATTTCATATCCATCTGAAACGGGTCCAATAACTCAGCTCCCATATTAAGTCCATGACCTTTTAAATAAAAACTGTCCATTATGCTTCCCTACCATCTGCAAATATATATTTTACATTTGCTGTTGTATATTAAATGCACAAAAACAGATGTGATTCCCTTTTCCACTCTTTGAAGTAAAAAGAACAACTTGTGTTTTTGTCATTAGCAGGGATGGCTTCTATATTGCGCGACTCAAAAAAGGCAGCCCCTACAGAAACTGGAGTTCATTGTCTCCCAACTGAGGATCCAAGAGGCACACATCTGGGTACCGCCCTACACCGTCGGGATGCAAACAGACACGTGGCTTTCAAACATCTCAAATGAAAATCTCTAAATCTGCGACTTGCCTCTGAACCATCTGAGAGGGCCGGAGGCCAGAGAGGATTCATAACCAAATCCAGATCCTGGTGGTCCCGTGTCTGTCTCCTCTGGGAGGGTTCAGGCACGTTGCAGTAAAAGAGTGGCGAGGCCTTGTGTGCTGAGTGAGGAAAGGTGGTAACTGGTCAGAGAGGACGTTTGACTCCTTGCGGTTCAGATACCTGGGAACGTCTTCACTTCCTTCTGTGGCCTCATGCCAAGCCATGGCATTTAAAAAGGGAGAATCGTTGTGTTTAGCACAATGCCTTATAATTAAACCTTGGGAGGGCCCTGTGTTTGAATGATTTATGTGGGATTCAAAAAGGGAAGCAGAAATAATTCCTCAGAGGTTAAGCGATATAATTAGGATGCATGAAGTGCAAAAGCATCCGTGCTGTTTTAAAGACCTATTATAACCATTGCACTATACCAATATCATAGAAACTAACTCATAGGAGCGCGTAGCAGTAAACTAAATTACAGGCAAAAAGAACACCAAAAAGAGACGCTCTGATCAAAAGGCTGATCAATTAGCCAATCAGCCCTGAGCATGCTGCTATATGATCCATAAAGGTGCTTGTATGCTGATCCGGTTTGGGTGGTTGATTAGTGCAACCTTTTACAGGTTGGGGGCAGCAGATTGGCTCTCATAGGGACTCGGCTGGGTCAAGTTTTATAGTTAGGTGTAGATACGTTGCACCTCTTCTGGGAAGGTAAAACATTTAAATTTTCAATTATCCGTAAAATAGAAGCATTTGAACGTGTCAGCCTCACGTAACTGGACACCTAAACAGTGAACCGTATTTTTCCACATTTACAAATATTCACTCCTCGGCCCGCCCTGATGGACGTACTACCCCCTGTTATCACGTCTTTGCCCCTTTGCAGTTAAAAGTTCAATGTGTCAAAAGTGAACAATGGATGCAATATAGATTCATTTAAAAATGACCACAAACTCATTTTGGCAATTGAATATTGAAATGTCACTGCTGAGTCAAGCTCAAATGAAACATTAAAAATGTTGGGACTATGCACCATCAACCCAACTGCTCAGATTAATCTGGATTGTTAATGCAAGATCCAGGTTCCGCAATCAAAGGTATATTTAAAAATTGAGAGTGTATAACATATCTGTAGTCAGCTCATTTATGTAACTGATACAGATTACATTTGGCAACAAAACTTGACTTACCCCCATCCGGTTTGACGAGCAAAACAGTTGAGTCATTCCTGCCCTCCTCTGGCTCTGTCACCTCCACCTGGTCTGCAACGGGCAGTTTAAACAGTCTCTGATCTGGCCTTGTGGTGGGCTCGCTCTTACTCAGCTTGACCCTCGCTGGCGGCTGGGAAGTGGTAACGTACAGGGACGCGGGGGGTGTCGGGTACTCAGGCCTCCAGGGGGAGCTGGTGCTGGGCTCAGGTGTTGCCTCTGGGTAAAGGGCTGTTAGATTGCTGCTTTCTGACTCCGCACTGCTTTTCTCTTGTTGTGCCGACTTTGTCTGGAAGAGAACTTCTCTTTCTTCAGGCTCGGTGACACCATGAAATGCTACCAAATCTTCCTCTGCCTCTTCCATAACCTCTTCCTCCATTTCTTCCTCCGTTTCTTCCTCCATTTCTTCCTCCATTTTTTCCTCCATTTCTTCCTCCACGGCTGATAGGACCGTCCCCTGTAAATCTTTTTGACCGTTTGAACTTGCCTGGGGATGGATTGGGCTGTCTGGGCTTTTCGACATGTACAGCGGAAAATCCTCTGTATCTGATGATCTCTGCTGATTGTTTTGAGTGTCCGTACCTCTCGCTGGATGACTAATGTTCATCAGAGTCCCTGCACGACTGGGTGTCACACTATCTGATGCATTTTGGTGGTGTGTCTTCATCTCAGAGCTTCTCAGATGATGATGAACTGGGTGCTTTTGAGGATACTCTGAATGTTTTTCACTCCCCAATCCTCGGTTCAGTGGAAAAATGACACCCTTGAGTGCGTGCAATGGATTCTCTGAATTTTTCTGTGTTGTCTGGTCACTGAACAAAAGACCTTGCGCACTTGTTGGACCCTGCAAGGGTTGCAAAGAAGTAGTGTGCACATGGGGCCTAATGGTGCCTTGCTCAGCTCTCAGGGGGATCTCTTTTTGGTCCTCTCTGCCAGCAGGATTGACATGGACTCTGTGTCGCTCCCTTAGTTCCAGCTTGCTATGTCTTTCAAAGCTCTGGAGGGGAGATGTTTGGTCAGGTCTCTCAGAGCCTCGAGACACAGAGATGACCTGCTTGGAGGTGGAGGAATGGGTGGGGAAGACCAAGGACTGAAGGTAGGGGTCTGGGAAGGCCGTACCACCGTAATCATACTCTTCTGGATCGTCCTTATCCAATGGCATTGGTTTGAAAAGAGGAAGATTCCCATTGGGGGGAAGGTGTTGCGGTGGCATGAGTTGATCCAATTGGTCAAACCTGTAGGGGTAACTGTTGGGCCTGCTAGACGTGTCCTCTCCTGTTGGTGCAGCAAACATTGGTTTATGGACTTGGTGCGGGTCACAGTCTGGCACAGGGTAGCACTTTAGCTTTCCTCCCTTGCTTGGGCAGTGGCAGACCCGGCAGGGGTCAACGTGGAAAGAGTGCCCGGCATCGTACTTTTGCCCGTCATGGACGCACCCGATGCGCTCGCACTGCACGCAGCCGTTGACCGGCTCCAACGCGTCGATGCAGTTAGGAGGCATATCTGGGCAGCTGTTGAAGTAGCAGCTGATCCGGCCTCCACCCACGGGGCAGGAGCACTCCGTGCTGCCGTAGTCTACAAAGTAGGACTCGCCCTCGGCCACCTTTCCATTCTTAAATCCGGCGTTGACGCAATCATAGTACTGGTAGCCCTCGCACGTGCAGCCCTTTTGTAGGCACGAGGCACAACAGCTGGCGCCCTCCAGCACTTCTTCAATGCAGTTGTCCAGCTGAGGACACTCGGCGCCGGTGCAGTCAGGCTGGCCCAAGCTAACAGTCACGCAGAGAAAGAGGAACGCACACCTCAGCAGCGCTACTGCAGCTTTTATAGCAGGCATGGCATCAGGTGTACACTCAAAAATCCAAAGAGATCAGGTATCGCCCAAGGCCTTCCAATAATCTTCAGTGAATCAGGCGCAGGGTACCCCTGTGAACCATCTCTCGTCTGCATTAAATAAAAGAGGGAGGGACAGAGAGAGATTTATTCCGCAAAATGAAAGCAGACCAACATCTGGCTTGGTAATTCAGCTCACAAGAGTCCAATTATAACAGCACCGTGTCCCTGTTATTTCCATAGGGACGAACTGCTGAACACTACAACATAATGCTGTACCAGTTGAGTTTGAAACTAAATTGTATGTAAAGCACATTCTCTAAAAGTAATTAGCAAAATAAAGACCAAAGGGCACAGCCTCCGTTGGATAATGATTCTAGTTCCTAATGATGTGTTAAAAAGAGTCGCAGGCTGCACGGAGTGTCAAACAGCTCCATCTGGTTCCGGAGTCGGTTAAATAAAAAGGTAGAGTAAAGTTAATGATTAGTATATGAACTCATGATCTCATTAACTACTATCAACAAAAGGAATCAATGCCTCTAAAATTTGTCACAAAAACTACACACTATCATTGGAGCTAAAATAATTTTACAGCATATCAAATATATCATCAAAGACACTCTACGTTCTTTTCCATGGCAATTAATGCATCACAAGCAAACACACCCCACCCCCACTCCAAACTCCACTCCAACCAGCCTTCCGTCCTAGGACTCATGCTCATGAGGTATCTTGTTAATGCTGAATTCAACATGGAGCGCATTGTCTGCTGTGAGTCATGAGGCGCACGTAAAGATGGAAACTCAACTGCATGGAAACTGGTCACAAGTAATGCAAACTGCTTTTGTTAGCTTTGGTCTTATCTAAAGCCGGAAACTGATCTATAAAACAATTAAGTTCATTCAATAAGTGAATATGTGCCCCAAAATGATGTATCAGCCGCATTTAAGAGCCAAAACTGTAATGAAATGTCCAGTTAACGGAAGGATGCATGCGTTTGGGAAGTAGTGAACATACCTAAACAGATATTTTAATGTGGTTTTGGTGTTATTAAACAAGGGCCGCATCTCGTTCAATTCATCAAAACATAGTTTTAATATTCCATTCACCCCGCCGGCTTGAAAGACGAACAAAGTTCTTCAACAATTCAAATGAACACATGGGGAATCATCTATGAGTTAACCATGATTGTTGGGGTGTTCACAAGGTGTTCATGAATGGCCCCCATATAATTAAAAAGCTGATTTTTATATATATGTTTTGTCCAAGCCAGATGAGAAGATGGTACCTCAAAAAGCTTTCTACAAAGCAAAGAAACAGGACACATTAAATAATTGGCCTTTCTTGATCTAAACTTTCAGTGTGGAAGCTTCGGTAATCCATCAGTCATTGGCAGTCATTGTACTGGACTCAGGAGCATTTGGCCATGCTCCAAGAGGAGCCTACCAGCCCTGGTGTTTCCCAAAGTATACGGGATGGGCGATACCTCTCTTTTCTGTCTGTCACTCTGCACACACACACACACACACACACACACACACACACACACACACACACACACACACACACACACACACACACACACACAGAGAGAGAACAATCCCTGATGTCAAGAAAGAGGAGGCTTCACTTCTCAAAAATACCTGCTACAGTTCTCAGATGGATGCTGTTCGCCTTTGTAAGGCACAGAAGACTATATCTCATTGTGGAATACACACAGGCACAGAGCTATCTTCACACAACTAAACTCTTAGTGGCATATCTCAGACATCTGTAACAACACCTATGTGTTACAAATAAAATCCTTTAAAGAAATCAATACATTTGTATATCTGTCACATGCATTCAGCAAAGTTGAAGATTTGGAGCCTCTAAATAACTAATATTCCACCACAAAGACGCGGCGTCTATAAACACTACATATATTTGAGCTGAGAGATGGCAACCTGTTGTGGTTTCCACCGGATAACTATAGAAGAAGAAGAGTATAACAGTAGGCTAAGCACCACTCTCCCGTCCTGAGGCTGAACAATGAAGCAGTCCGCTCCGTGTTGAGCGGCTCACTCCGTCTCTAGAATGGGTCAAAGTGCGCGTTTAAAGCGGCCGAGCAGCCCGCTCCGCCCGGTAAACGTACCTGGTCGCGTGCAGGCTGGTGGCCCTCGGAGAGCTGCCGAGTCCTCGTGAGCGCCGGCGCTGGGAATCTTTGAACCATCACAGCGCTGCTGGGACCTGCCGGGCGGAGGAAGGCAGGGAGGGAGGGACGAAAAGTCCCCCCCCCCCTCACTTGTGGGGAGTCCGGAGGAGATCCCATCACGGTAATGTGGAGCAGGCTGTGTGCCTCACACACACAGCGGGTACCGTACAAGCACACGGACTGGAGACGTTTATTTGGCTTGGCCAGAGACGTTGAACAACTTAATACGAATGACATGGTGACTAGTGGAATGTTAAATGTACAGGCAGGGAAAATCTATTAGTGCATTCATAAAGCAGACATTGTAGTCATTGTCGTTCACATCAAATTGAGGGAATAAACAGTTTTTGCTCCATAGAAGGCAACGGAGCGTGACCTGCCTAAAGAAAAAAAAGAATGTTGTTGTTTATAATATCAAATATATATTTTACAAATAGTGAATATTTGTGCTTTTGAAACGTGGATTATATACCTGGTGATATTTGTAAATTAAGATATATTGCACTAAAGATATGCTTTTCCTGCACATCCTCTCCCTTGTCTCCACGTACTCAGCTGTGCTCGGGCCGGGTCCCAAAGTGGCGGGTCTAAGAAGCAGTTAGCCAATCACTGATAAAGTTAATGAGTGACATTATTATTTCAGCGTCCTGAAATTCATTGAGATTTGGGCTTGACCTTCGCCCGCCCTATGCCGCGCTCCCGTCAGGGCGAGTCTCCAACGCGTCGTTTAACAACAGAACAAGAGCGACCACCACCAGTGTCCTTCCAAGAAGACCCGACCCGAACTCGGTACAAGAGAAGAACAACAGACCAGTGTGAAAGGGAAGCCACTACTGTAGAGACTTCTACATCTGGGATGTTTAGCTAGCCAGTTAGCTACGTGCTAACGCCGTATATTCGCACAGAGCGCATGACGTCGCCGTTAAAGTTAACATCGCCACCCAGCTGCGCACTAAGGACTTTGGTGAGGACACACAACCAGGACGTGGATGAAAACAGGCACATTTTATCCATAATAACTCAATGTGTGAAGTTTTGTGGGGCTTTTGAGTTGGTCTTTCCTCAACACACTGATCGTGTGTTTCCCCAACAAACTAGGTTGAGTGGTGCATCTTAATATGTACATATACTGTACATGTTCTAATAGATTTTATATAAATATATTTGTATTGTAATATTTTTTTCCTATAATTAAATATATTTATTATTTGATAATTATGTTGGATATTTATAATAGTTACGATATGGTATTTATATTCTGAATATTGTTTTATTTACATAGTTTATATATATTCATTGATATACTAAGATGTTTTTATTATGTTAAACTGTTAAACTACTGGTATAAAAGTTACTTTCTTGCTGAGACTGAGGCAGAAAGTTGGCTGCATCCTTCGAAGGCTGCATTTGGAGATCGATCACAGCGCAGCAACTCTCCATTATGTCTTTTGGAGCTACAACCAGGAAGTGATTAGTTTATAAGCTAAAGCTGAGCTTATATCCGCATTGCAATGCTACTAGTTTTACACATCACGTAGTTGATGCTCAAGTAAGCGCAATTTATCAAATAATTAGCAGCCAGATATTTAACAGTTTAACGAGCAATGAGTTTGGTTTATACATAATTATGTTTTTTTTTCATGGTTTGGGGTACCTTTGTTGTTATGCCCCACTTGCTCGCTCATGCTGTGGTCCCCGCTCTCATTCCTTAGAGGCTAGTTTGTCCCATCTCTAGCTCTGCACAATCATCTATTTTCAGGGCAAGAAGGTGGCTAAGCATGTTTCAAGCATAAAGCCTTAATCTGTGTATAAATCTGCATTTTCTTCTCAAAGTTATCAGCCCAAAGACAAGAATAAATTCGCTTGTTAAAGGTATTACTCAACTCTATTTGTCCTCTCATATTTAGCTTATAAAGTGCTATACTTCACAGTGTTAAAGTGCTGCTGTAGTCTCTTATATTTCCTTTAGAGACATGTTGTCGGCCCCGAGGTAAACGTCAGGCGATGTTCACTGCTTCGCATTCAAGGATCTTGCATGTACCTCTTAAAAGGAAGGCCGTAACCTTGGCTAAACAAGAACCGCTCACTCACGCCTTTACCCATGCTGCTGTCTGTCTCCGGCCAGTTGCGCTTCATGTATTTTGCAAGGCTAGAGGCTATCGCAACTACCCACAGAAAAACAAATCTCTTTTTACATTGGCCTGTTGAGCCCCACACCCTTGAGTGGGTTAAAAAAAAGCAAGACATTCAACAGAATTCACTCCTGGTAAAGAAATTATTCATCCTATCGTGTATTGAAGGGAGCATGACCCCTGCTACGGTAAACCCCAGGAAGGTACTTTATGACTTAAGGCCAATCTTGCACATTGCTTTCACAACACACTGTTCTTTCTTTAAGCCGTCCCCTTTCAGATGGCCTCCTCCCGAGGACGTCTGAGTTCAAAGAGTGTAGGGAGTGGGAGCAGTTGTTTTGGGATGAAATGTGGCATGCTAGGGGCTGGCGGTGTTTACCCGATGGGCGGTCTGGACCCCTCCCCGCAGCTAGTTTAAGGGTCTTAAGGAGGAGCTGACAGGGCCTGGGGGTGAAAAGGTGGTCGATGCTGTGATAAACTGTTCCCCTCGGGTCGCAGATAAGACCACTGCAAGCGGAGTGGGCCGGATTTTACTTTAAGATGATGGATGAGGTAAAACAATAGAGAAGACTTGCATTCAGAGTGTTAAGGGCAGGAGCAGTGAAAGGACATGTCCAAACTTGCATTGGGCTGACATCTTTTTATTCAATCACGGAGTCAACTGTCTTGTTTTTCACATATCAGAATTGACCTGTCAGTGACAGGCTCACTGGAGTTTTTTGTCTGGAGTACCAGAGATGACAGTGTAGAACAAGATCCCAGAGGGGTTGCCATGGTGGAGTGAACAAACTTGTATTTTTGCGTGTTCCTAACGGATCAAGCTCAGCCCTGCTGTAAAACACAGAGTGGGATTCAACCACGCATGGGTGAGAATTGTGGAATCCCAGTGTGATCTCCAGGGAGAGCTGGCAGATGCCGATGAGGCTTTGAAAAAGCCCGAGAGGCTTTGGGGGAGTCAGCCTTCATGTGTTCACCGGGGAGCCTCTGGTTCACGACTCACTGGTGTCCCACTTGTATTGTCCATTGAAGAGAGGCTTGGCAGGGGCCTCAAACAAATGAGTTCCACTTCAATCTTGGCAGCGAGTTATGCATGTCTCAACTTGTGGTATTGGCTCAATGCATTAATGGGAAAATTATGCTAACTATTGTTTCCAGTTGGGTTTTGTCACGGTTGGGTTCTTGTCTTGTTTTATTTTGTAGTTTCATGTCTCTTGTGTTCCTGGGTAACTTCACTTCCTGCCTTGTCCCGTCTTCCCCTGTGATTGTCTGCCGTGCCTTATCGTTTCCAGTTGTGTCCAATCACCTGCACCTCCCTTGTGTATTTAAGCCTTGTGAGTCTCTTGTCGGGTCATTGTCTTCTGTTGTCTACTGTCGTCTGCAAGTCTCGTCTCGTCTTCATCATGCCACGTATGGAATTCATGTTCGTGTTGTTTCTTTTATGGGGTCTTAGTTTTTCCCTCCTTTCCCTTTTTTCTCGGGTGGAGTGGTTTTGAGTTTAGTTTTGATTCTTTGACTATTGAAGTCCTTTCGTTTTCGTATAACTCTGCGTCTGGGTCCTCCCTCCTTGCCCACGCACCCCCGGTACTGACAGGTTTAGTATTTAGATTGCTATCACTGTCTTCTCAGCAGCTTGAGGAGAGTGGGATTATGTTGTAAATGTACCTGTAATGTAAGATTATTGCCTAATATCACTTCCGCAGCTGCAATAGAAGTTATCTACCAAGTAGAAGCCGTGTAGATTTGGACCTATAAGACGTTATGGGCCTATATCTCTACTGTGTCTGTTTCAAGAGAGATGCCGACATCAGTACAAAAAATTGTTGAATTGTAAATACATTTTATATTTATTTGGTGTCTTGTAATGGCAAAAATATATGTAATGCTTCATTTGTATAACCAGTGTATTAATTGCAAGTGCTGAGATGGAAAGGCCATGGTATAAGAGTGTTTCGCACTGATAAATGTCCCCAGTGTCCTAGCTGTAGAGACTAAACAAAGTAGGTCAAATGTGTATAACCAGATTTGTTTTCAAGTGTTGGGAGGGCGACGCCATGGTCAAAGAACTGACGTGTCTTACATGGATTAGATGTCCCCAGTATCCTGGCTGCAGATACTCAACAAGGTGGTCAAGGTTTCTGTTGACGCCACCGATAACTGAACTTAGGTATAAGAACTGCCTCGTTCTGTTAGGGGGCAAGAAGGTTCATGACAGTCTGCAGAGCACGTAGCTGTTGTGACCTTTCTTCCCTTGCAAGGAAATAAACGGAGAAAGACATATTTGACTTGGAGCCTTTGTTTCTTACTTTACGGTTGTCTGTGCAAAATCTTTCACCACAGTCTGTAACAACGTTTGCAACAAAAGAAGACACAAAATACAGGTGTCCATACAAACTTGTTTTGTCAACCTGAAAGCAACAAAACTACTTGGTTAGGTCAGGAAACGGTTAAAACGTTAAAATAACTTCATGAGATGACAGAAAAAGTAAGGAAGTCTACAGTTTGATTGGTATGAAAATATTTCTTTAACTGCTTTTTGGAAATAAATCTTGTACTTTTGGAAAGCCTGGTTATTTCCCTTCTTAAATTGGGTCACATTTGTAAAGAACATGCATTTGTGGGATGAGCAGCAGGTGCGAGTATGTGGAGGCCTGCCATGACTGCCCATCACCATCAGGCCTTTTGCTGTCGGCAGCATGTGCACTGGAACCTGTTTGTGTGAAGGAGGGATATTCAGCTATGGGTCTAGATTCGGCCTACGGCAGTTGGGTTGTGGGGTCAAAGTTTGGCGAAGATGGATGATGGTGTGGAGCAGCATGGCCGGGACTGTAAAAAACAAGGCTTGTCATCCATTTCAATGTAGAGAGATATCGTGATAAGATTCTGCAACCAGTGGCAATCCCTTATCTCCACATTCTGGGTGCCAGCTTGTTTATCCAATAAATACTTTTTTAAATTGTCCTCAGACGTAAATCATCCAAATTTACCAAACAACACCAAACAGGACTCAATGGTAGAATAAGGGATTTGGCAAGGGTAGAGACAATTTGGCTTTTTTATTTCTGTGCAACCCACATACTGGGGCCTGCTGCTCATCCCACAAATGCATTTTCCTTACAATGTGGCACCATTTTAACAGGACAAAAACCGGCTTTCCAACAATTTAAAATGTATTACCAAGAAGCATTGTCATAACAAAGAAACAATATATCAGACACAAATTTCCCTATTTTTTGTGCTATGTAACATTACCGACTTCATCTACTGAGCAGTTCACCCACAGTTCACTGACAGCTTGTTCGCCTGCAACTGCCAACGATTATCATGCAGACAATCTGCACAACTTACAAATAAGCTGGGTTCATAACGCAGTGCACAGCTCGACGGATGTTTAAACCATAGGTCTGTCCTTAAATGGCACTATTTAGGTACAGAGGGGTAAGAATCGACAGGCAAACACAATGGAGATATTTCATTTCTGGAATGTGCTTGATTCAGTCAGTGTGTGTTGGTGGCTAAAACGCCTCAACGAATAAATGCATGAAATTACTGGCTAACTATAATCAGATGGCAGTGTGTATTGAAAGTTTCAAGAGGATATTCATATTTTGTATGAGTACTAGCTTTTCCCCCGATTGTGGCCTGGGAGACTAAAAACATTTGGAAATATCTCCCTTTCAATGAACAACGATAATACGTGCAGCATGTAGCAATTAACTTCTGGCACCAGCTCAACAGTAAATTCTTATTCCCTGCAAAAGGCAGCACTGAGGTCTGCAGTTAATGATATACAGGAGATACGAAGACCTGGTCAAAGCATCGATGCAGCGTCACAGAAATGTTCCTTCTAATACTTGAAGAGGTTTGACCTGCACTTGGACCTCAGTCTGATGGGTTATCTGAAGGATACAGAGCAATGATTTGCAGGACGAAAGTGAACTCTGGAGAGAGAGAGAGGGAGAGAGAGAGAGACAGGAAGTGGGTGTTTTTGCACTCTGGAATTCCCATTAGCAATGCGCTGTAAGAGGAAAGGAGCTGTCCTGCATTTCTGATTCTCAGATTGTCAAGAATAATATGTGGTGAAATCAAGACTTCACAAGACGTACGGTGAACACAACACGGTCCAAACCCGTGCTGTGTTCCATCTGTATTTCCCCACATATCGCATCTCTATCTGACAATGGGCTTTACATGCATTAAAATGTAAAGCATTACGTGGCGAGATACATTTTCCTTCAGATGGTGATTTTTTACAAGAATGGAATGAAACTGGCCACCTAGAACAAACGTCGCACAAGGAATTTCCAGATTTTGTTGATTTTGTCGTTCCTTGTGGACAGAAGTGGTGTTTCCGTGCACCAGAGTTCCTGCAGAAAACCTGGAATGATCTGACAGTCTTCATATGCTCAGTCCTGGTTCTACTTTGCCTGCCTGCCCTCCAGCGGGCCGAGCAAAACGCCCTGCCTCTGTTTTCAGGTTTGAGGCTGCATTCGAGCCAGATGTGGGTCCGTCCGCAGGGGACTGGTCCCAGCCAGAGTCTGTTGGTCACCAACATAATGAAGGTGGAATTGGAATAGCAATCAGTCGGATGCATTACCTGCAAAGTGTTAACATGATCTTGTATTTCAAATTTAAGAAACATCTCTTTGCATCATATGCTCCACAACATTTACAAACAAAAAAGTAAAGAATAGATGGTACTAGCTTGTATCACTGGTATCATTTGATGCCATTTAATAGAAGGGCTTTTAGTTTGAATTTTTTAAGCTGACGAATCTCAATTAACATTTTTCTGCGTTATATTATGAAACATATATAAGGCATTTGGTATATCTGGAAGGCCAAATTTATATATATCTGTGGAACCAACAGGATTTTAAATTTTTGAAATAGAAAAACGTTGATTTTAATAGTAATTGTTTTGTTCAATGTAACCACTCGCACCCATTCAGCTAATCAGCTTCTGATTTCATGAAATATGCATGAGCTAACAGCAGGCGCTGGCAGGGAGCTTTGGTTTCCAGGAGATGTTGCTCCATACGGAGAAGGGATCCAAATTATGCATTGCTCCAAATTGGCTCCCCGTGTCTATATCCCTTTACACTGCAGATAAGAACCTTATCACAGCAGAAAAGCTTAAAAACTTCAGACTGTGGAACTCAACTGAATCTAGACTCACCCATCTACCTGAATGCTTGGTTTCCCTTTGAACCCCCCCAGGCTGCACCTCTGCCGATTCAAACCAATTTGGTGACAGGAGGATGCATTGAGCCGATGAATCGCCCCTCGGGTGAAGTGAACATCCATGGCCTTTGTTTTCATCTCCCTTTGTGTTGCTGGGAGCCAACACCAAGCCCGGTGGACAAAGCCAGCCTAAACGAAAAGGAAAACAACAAAACCTAGATTGGTAGTAGAGGTAGTCAGCTGGCCGTTCTCTCACTGAGGGGTCGAGCTTCTGAAAAACAGCACTGCTGCAGTGTGTGCAGCAGTTCCACATCTCACAATACTCTATTACCTACCGTAGAAAGATGAATTCAAAAACAATTGCTGTCAATGTCAGATCCTGGTAGCTTTGAAGAATTCCTCCCCATGCATTTTAAAACTCTTTTATCTGTGCGTGGGTATGCGAAGCTATGAAAGAAGAGAAAACAGAACACATTCAACAAGCCATTCCTTCCTCTGTCACATGGAGGTTTGTTAAAATGAGGGATTTTAAAAAGACAGGCACCAAAGACAAACTTATGTGTTTTTGTTAAAGCATGTAAACCTGTGCTAGTAAAAAGGAGAGAATAAAAATGTGAACCTGAAAACATTTCTTTCCATCAAACCTATATAATATAGATGATACACGTAACAAACAACGAAGCTTTGAGTAATGATATTTATTTGAAAAAAAAAACTGTTAAAACCGTCATGTTAAAAAACAACATAAAGCTAATTTGTTTAAAGAAAAAAAGTTCAAATCATTTCATCATAACAGTTTTTCTAATGCAAATGTCAACCCAATCAGGCGGTTTCTCTTTACATTGACAACGCAGCATTGCTTTATTCAGGCCAGCTGAAAAACAGCAGTAATTGTTTTTGAAATTGGGATGACTCGTCCCACATGGGCAGCAGATCCAAGTGAGTGGTTCACTTCTGTCCATCAGACAGGATCCAGCAAAAACATACTGTACTGTGCTGCATTACTTTATTTTTCAGGCAGCATGACATCAAAGAAGTATGGACATGTTGCTCTTTGACTTTAGCTTTGAAACGGATGCTGTGAAGATTAGAATCCTCAGAGGAAATTGTCTGGTCCCAGATCAGTTCTTCCCAGACAGCAACGTCAGGCTCTGGAGCGAGAAGCCAAGGAGGATATGGCTTAAAACCTTTTCTCACCTAGCCAGGTTTAGCGCGTGGCTACCTTAGCATCACTATAGCATCTCTAAGCCACTTCCTTTCACTTGTTGCACAAAAAGCAAGATGGCTACTGCCAAATACTGTACACAAGGCATTAGAACTGCAGTTGACGTTAAGATGACTTTGACCAGATGATTCTGCCTGATGAATTGCATAGGCTAGGCATGCCAAATAGGTCCTCAGAGGGGGTGGATCGGGTAGATGTGACAGCAGGGTTCGAAATAACTTAGGACTCTTGGGGGGTCCCCTAAATCGTAACTATAAAAAATGGTGAAGACTACCTTGCTACACTATATACTGCAGGCAAAACTGTATTGATATATTTTGAAGGTGAGATAATGGTCTTGGGATGTTTTTCATGGTTTGGGCTAGTCCCAGTAGTGTAGTGGTGTCTGGAGAAACGGATTGGCTATAATCAAACAGGTAACCCTCTAATTCTGGAGCAACAAAGTTACAGCACCTTACTTAAATCCCTGACATGACAAAGTGGATAACAGGTCATTCTTTCCTTGAGCAAGGAAGTTAACTAAGTTACCTAAATCCACCAGGTGTACTCATTATGGCAGCACCATGCACCTTAAAAGGGTTTGATCAAATACAACTGGCATTTCTCATCCCTTATGTTAATGCAATTTGTAAAACAACTAGCCGCTGGATTGAATAATAATGATGTCTATAAAGACTGTTCCTGGCATCTAAATAAGGACAGATATGTTCGTATTGCATTAAAGGTTGTCCAGAACCGAGTGTGGAATGTTTGTAATCCTTATTTCATGTTCTCAGGGTGCATTGTATTGGTCCCGGGACCCGTGGAACCTGAGGTAGAGATGAAGTCTACAGCATTTCACTGGAAACAAGCTAACTCCACTTGTCGCAGCAGCTAATCAGCATCCCACAACTTCCTGCACTCCCCATAGACCGCGTGCTCTGCTTTCCTTCTGTAGTTGACAGCGGAGACATGCAAGAAGTCTGTGGCGGCCTTTTCTTCACACTGTGCAACTGAAATGCCTCATTTCTCCCGGATGGCATCTGCTTCTCCAACGACAATACACTAGCCATCTGCAATCCTTTATTCAACGAACACTTTGTGGACCTTTGACCTCGCTTTTTTTCCAGGAGGAATCTACTAGGTATCAGGGAAGAAGTTCTGCTCAAAAGGGAAGTTCAAACACTAAAGAGAGGGACAGAAGTGCTTGCAGCGTTCATTTTATTGATCTCTTCCTCTTAGGTCGTTCCGGCATTAGCGCTGACTTTGTCAAAGTCCCAGACTGGAGCTTAATTCCAGCCAATAGAAGGTATTTTTCAAAGATGACACGAACAGCGGGGTGCATTTGCTGCTTCTATGCTTTTCTGATAAGGGACGGCGTGGCAGCTGAGTCAGGAGCTCATCACTTCTGTTGTTTAATCGTGTCCGCAATATCATATGAAAGGTAGATAAAGGAAGATTTATGTATGTAAGTACAGGAATGATAGTGAACTTTAAAACACAACACAGCAATTGTTCATTTAAGACCAAGAAGTCACACATTAAGTTGAAAAATGAAAAAGAAACAAGTGAAAACCCAGGATATTCTTAGACTTTCTGATGCAGTTTTATCCATTGGTCCCAGTTGTATTTGTTCATGTTGTGCATTAACAGATAATAAATGAAATGGCGACGCAACATTTGATTCATTTCAACGCATCCAGACAGGCCGTGAATAATGATTAATCATCCAGTATATCATTGTGACATAAACAAACACAGACGGTGGCTTTAAGTTTCATTAATCAGAACTCATCAAGGTAATAAGAGTTCTCCCTCAGTTGATTAAGCAAATGCTTCCGAACATAGTTACGCTGAACCCCTCTAACTTTTGGAAGAATTATGTTCACTATTGTCCCGTGTATACATCTCTTGGTATCCTTACAGTGGGTATCTGTTAAACTACGCCATGCACTAAAGACGAGTGCTGCAGTGAGTCGTAAAAAACCCCATGAACAATTCTAATAATCCCCTCATTGTCAGTATTTATTCAACTGTGAGCACTAAACTACATTAAGTCCTCAACACACATTTGAAAGTCTTGGCATCGTTGGGATTCATTGTGGGCCTGTTCACTGTTTTGTCTTGGAAGAGTTACTGAGATTTATGTTGTGAGATGAGAGTCGTGTATTAACGAGACCTCAGGCGGAACCATCTGGCCGTGTTTGGCTCATGCCATCACTGTATCAAAGAAAACCTTCCTTATTTTTCTTTCATGACAATTTGTGAATCAATCCAACTGAAATTGTAAATTGTAGTGGAGCGCAGATCTTCATCTATTCTGAAGAAAAAATGGAAAACACAGTGTCTGCCTTGGAGAAGAACAATGTGGTTGGATCATTCATCAATCAAGGACCATTGCAGATATAAAATGAAGTGTTTCAGGTATTCTCATAAATCAAAATCTACTCTGGAAGATTACATTGTATGAATATGAAATAAACTCAAGTTGGCTGCACACTCTGAAGAGATGCATTGATACAGATTTTGCTATTTTATTTGACAAAATTGATGGTTGCCATAAAAAGTACCTTTTAGCTAAAGGACATTGTGACAACACTGCACTGTCTGGTGATTTATGCAGTCCAACGGTAACAGTGCATTTGGAGCACTTAGAGAATTCAAAAGACTTCATGAACTTTGCCTTGTTATGAAAGAGGTCTAAATTGACTGGCAGCTCGGATGCACAGCAAGAGCAACCCGTTCCCCAGAGAGGACTCTCCTTTACATTAACAATGCCATTCTCCATTTGCTACATTCCATCTTTTCAGCGTTCAACACAAAAAGAAAGTTCAGTGTTCTGATTGGGTGGCGACCAATCCGGGGCGTACCCCGGCCCCCGTATGAAGGATGAGCGCAGTGAAGATGACTGACTGACGACTAACTAGAATTGGTCAGGTGGTTGCCCACAATCAGCATATTTTTGAATAGTTGTGGTAAAGTGAGGCTGTCACGGTTTGGTCTCTCTTCCTGTGTTATTTTGTAGTTTTCATGTCTCTTGTGTTCCTGGGTAACTTCACTTCCTGCCTTGTTCTGTGATTGCCTGATTGATTCCACCTGTGTCCAATCACCTGCACCTCCCTTGTGTATTTAAGCCCTGTGTGCCTGTTGTCCAGTGTCGTGTCATTGTCTATATGTTCCCCGCTGTTGGAGCACGTTATTGGTTTTGTCAGGAATAAAGAGCACTTTTTGATTGAGAACCTCTGCATTTGAGTCCTGCTTCCGCCTGCTTCAGCACCGACCCTGACAGAATGACACGACCAAAGAAGGACTCAGCAGACTCCTGGTGCGACTTGGGCCCGGAATACCTGGATGTGAGGAGCCCGTTTTTCCAGCGTAAGACGGATTTCATTTTTGGTCCCAGGAGCTATCAGAAGGCGTGCCTGGAACTAAGGGACCTCCTCAACCCGAGGAAGAGCCCGAGGAGGAGGAGGAGACGAACCCCTCCAGCCCCGGCTCCTGACCGGGCCCAAAGACGCCCGCCCCAGCCCGTTCCGGCCCCCAGAGTCCAGTCTCGGCCCGTTCCGGCCCCCAGAGTCCAGTCTCGGCCCGTTCCGGCCCCCAGAGTCCAGTCTCGGCCCGTTCCGGCCCCCAGAGTCCACTCTCGGCCCGTTCCGTCCCCCAGAGTCCAGTCTCCTGGCCCGTCCCCACGGCCCCTGATCGTGCCCCCTCCCTCCCATCCCTTGGTCCTCTCCCACCCCCCCCTCAAGGGCCGGGTCCCAGACGGCCCCCAGGGGTGGGTGGGGTCAGGGGTTGGGCCGCCGCAGCCGCACTGCTCGGCGCCCCCCGCCACGGCGACGCCGGAGCCGCACTGCTCGGCGCCCCCCTCCACGGCGACGCCGCAGCCGCACTGCTCGGCGCCCCCCGCCACGACGACGCCGCAGCCGCACTGCTCGGCGCCCCCCGCCACGACGACGCCGCAGCCGCACTGCTCGGCGCCCCCCGTCAAGACGACGCCGCAGCCGCACTGCTCGGCGCCCCCCGCCACGACGACGCCGCAGCCGCACTGCTCGGCGCCCCCCGCCGCGACGACGCCGGAGCCGCACTGCTCGGCGCCCCCCTCCGCGACGACTCCGGAGCCGCACAGCTCGGCGCCCCCCTCTGCGACGACGCCGCAGCCGCACAGCTCGGCGCCCCCCTCCGCGACGACGCCGCAGCCGCACAGCTCGGCACCCCCCGCCACGAGGCACGGCCGCCGCAGCGGTCGGCCCCCCGAGACCCTGAAGCCCGGCCGCCGTAGCGGTCGGCCACCCGAGACCCTGAAGCCCGGCCGCCGTAGCGGTCGCCCCCCCGAGACCCTGAAGCCCGGCCGCCGTAGCGGTCGCCTCCCCGAGACCCTGAAGCCCGGTCGCCGTAGCGGTAGACCCCCCGAAGGACCCGACGAGTGGCCGCCATCACCCTGAGTTCCCTGCGCGGTCCAAGATCGTTGGGTTCCCACCCTCCCTCCCCTTGTCTGTGTTTCTCTGGTTCTGTTCCCCTTGAGGACCGTCTGGAATTCGGTCCTTGAGGGGGGGGGGTTCTGTCACGGTTTGGTCTCTCTTCCTGTGTTATTTTGTAGTTTTCATGTCTCTTGTGTTCCTGGGTAACTTCACTTCCTGCCTTGTCCTGTGATTGCCTGATTGATTCCACCTGTGTCCAATCACCTGCACCTCCCTTGTGTATTTAAGCCCTGTGTGCCTGTTGTCCAGTGTCGTGTCATTGTCTATATGTTCCCCGCTGTTGGAGCACGTTATTGGTTTTGTCAGGAATAAAGAGCACTTTTGATCGAGAACCTCTGCATTTGAGTCCTGCTTCCGCCTGCTTCAGCACCGACCCTGGCAATAACCTCAACCTGAGTGACTCATTTGCAAAAGATGGAACATGAAGTATCCTTTTTGGAAATGTGGTTGACGCATGCGAGCCGTTTACCCCTGTATCGAGGAGCTCATTAAACCCACATGCACAGGGTTGACCTTGAGCTTCGCTTTCACTTCCTGTGTAAAATGCAAACAGTTTTCTGTAAAGCGGTTATTGCTCCGGGCAAAGAAAACTGGACTCGACAGTGTCTCATAGCGTTCAACGCTTTTCTATCAAATCCACATCATTTATGGGTTCTGACTTTAAAAACTCTCTAGCAGAACCGATTCACTGATAATATTCTTATTATATTACATAATAACATCTCTATTCGCTGAAAGACTCCAGTGTTAAGTTAGGGCAACAGCTTGATTGATTATCGTTCCTTTTGCATCCAGCAGAAGACCACGTCTGAGACTCCTGAGAGTCCCCCTGGAACGCACCAACATACCGTCCACCTTCCTCATGTCCAGTCCTCATAGTGTGAATATAACAGATGGGGATAAAGAACAGTAACCTTGCACAAGGATATTTTAGAAATTCCAGACACTTTGCAGTACATTGTCTCTCCTTAATTTGGAGTGTTGGAAAGCTGGCCACTTGCTGTGCACCAGCGCCAATAATCACAGTAGGGGATGAATGTTTGGATATGAATCCAGACTTTTACAGTACCATCATCTGAGCCCCAAGAAAAACGCATACTCCAGCTGAGAACTGGAATCAAGAGAAAAACTTTTCACTCTTTTCTGTAGTCTGTTTGGATCATACTGTTCCCAAACCATAGCCATGACAAGTAGCACACCAACTAACTATTGTGATGATTTATTGTCATGGAATCTGATTCACGACCCATTGAATATTAGGAGGGGGGAATTCAAAATGATTTAATTTCTAACTTTATTGAGAACCTTCGTTTTTGTTTTGATTTACACGGGTTGCACATTATTGAAAAGATATTAAGTGTAAAACTATTAACAAACGAGTTTTATTTTTATAGATTGCACTCCATTATCTGTTATTATCTTGAAAAGATGTTCAAAACCGATTAATTACAGCCACACTAAACTATTTTTTGCCAATTGTATCTGATGGAGCAATCTGATTTACTTGAATGTGATTACATTTTTTTTTCTGAAAAAGCATAGATGTATAGGTGTATATATACAGCGGGTGAAATAAGAATTGAACACGTTACCATTTTTCTCAGTAAATATATTTTCAAAGGAGATTTTTTGACATGACGTTTTCACCAGATGTTGGTAACGACCCAAGTAATCCATACATACAAAGAAACCAAAACAAAGAAGTTCAGAAATAAAGTCATATGTGATCATGTGAAATGTCACAGGGAAAAAGTATTGTGTGTATATGAATACATATGTACATAGTGTATATCACTTTTGACACAAAGTTGTTGTGTGGTCTTGGTGAGCTTCAGAGATAAACCCTTGTTCTCCCTGATTGTCTCGGCCAGAGACTTGCTCGTGCAGCTCATCTTGAAGAGAACCGTTGGTGGAGAGTAACCCTGTTACTTTAGACTCCAAGTTATCCAGTTCGCTGAATGTCTTTTTCTCCAGATCGTCATACTTCTGCTGCCAGGTCTCGTTGTTGTCCGTGAATTCAGCACTTTTGACAATGAGTTGTTCGGTAGTCTCGGTGAGCTTCAGCGACAAACCCTTGTTCTCCCTGGAAAGGTCTAAAAGCTTTTCAATCGTGCGATCATAAGCCAGTACTTGACTGTTCACCCTGCAGTCGGTACGGGCCTTCAGAGTTTCAGCGTAGTCATTAAGTTCGCTCACTTCCCCTTTTCAGGGTGTGCACTTCATTGTTGGCACGAGAAAGTGCAATATTCACGTTGTTTCCAGTCAGAGGATGTCCGAGAAGTGAAGCTGCAGCAGGGTTTTCACGGGACATTGTGAATAGTGATTGTGTATAATGGTTGTGTAGTCTTTAAAAAGACGCCTTGAAAAGGGCTAAATGCCCTAAAAAAGGCAAGTGTTTGTCGGTTAACCAGTCGATGTAGTCTCTGTAAAATGGTGATGAATCTTTCAATCGTCTACTTAAGTCAGTAAAGGACAAACGTCGCAGATAATTCCTCTCAAGAAAATATCCAAGTGCTCGGTTCTGAATTCAGAAGATCAATGAACGGAATGATGAGGATGTCACAAATTTGCTTTGACGAAAAAAATCGGTAACGTGGCTGTGGTGGCGGGCGTGGTTTCGGCTCGGCTGCAGGGGGGTGAGAGGGGGAGTGGCTCGGGGAACAGTGCCAGGTGGAAACAATAATAATCAGCTGTCGGTGATTGTGTGTGTGTGTGTGCTCTCCCCTACTTAAGCAGTAACGCGGGGGCGAGCAAGGGGGACGGAACAACGAGCGAGCTGGACGCCAGTGCGGTTTTTCCCGGAAATAAAAAAAAAGCATTGTATTACACGATCCTGGCTTCAAGTCACCTTGTCCGGAGCCCGAACGACCCACGTCGCGTACAGTGGCTATGCATTCCCCCGGAAAAGTAGCATACAACAAAACCCACTTTTTTGTCTACATGTGTATATATATATATATAAATACATGTATAAACATATATACACAATGTGTATTACACATATACGTATATATTAGATTAACGTTTTCTTTAAAAGGAGGATATGGATGACTGTTGTCTGAAAATGTCAACAGGCAGTAGGCCTACCTTTTATAACTGTTACGGTTAATTGTTTCTGAAATAAGAGGCCTGACCCCTTTGTTCAAAGCAAACTTGAAAAAAAGAAGATATTAAGCCATGGTTTAGCTGCACTACAGGCTTGTTTACCTGAAATGTGCACTTTATAATTATATTTTGTACCACCTGTTTGGCAATGTTGTTTCTCAGTGAAATAAAACATTTGCAAGAAAGCCAATCCACTTTTCCAAATTGATAAAAGCATTTAAATTAAAAATAAAATCTGGAAAAAAATAAAAGAGGGGCATTTAGAAGAGATAAAAATGTGGGATCATTGTGATTTATTTAGAGTTAACTATGACATCACGATTAATCGTGATTAAATATTTTAATTGCTGGACAGCACTAATTATATTATAATACTATATAATTTCTATCGTTAGATATTTGAGTGAATTCCTGTGTCCTTCGACCGCATCCAGAGGAGCCAACGCTAACGGGACAGCCGAGAGGCGGCTCAAGTGACGTATGTTCGTAGGTGTCTTTTTGAGCCTAACTATATTTTGAGTGAAAAGTATCTACAGTACGTGTCAGGTTTCAATCAAAGCAACTGGAGTGGAAATACTGTGGAAACATTAAAAAAACTAGGAAAAGTGTGTTGTCACTGCTGCTGAATTGGTCCTGTGCAGATGGTCAAAATGCTGGATTTACAACTATTTACCATTATAATAAGTGCCCCCCTGCTAGAGTGTGGTGTCCAGGTCAAAACGAACGTGAACAAAACATTGGATCAATTATAATTTTCTTTCTTCTTCTTATTTTCGCCACCCGTAAAGCACCCCCCAGAAGGCTATAGAGGCCTTCTACCACCGACGTCATCAAAAACATACGCCTGCATGGTGTGTTTTGCACACTGCCTTCCAGAGATAGCCCACTTTTAACATCCCAATACATTGTGAACAGAATCAAAATATCCTGTTGTTGTCCCGGGCTATGCCAAATACCCATTTCATTGATTTATTTGATTCAAATGATCCTTATTTTAACTTTGTTTTGTGTCTTGTGCCCGTATTTATATTTCCGTCCATCCGTCATCTATTCATCCATCCATCATTTATGCCGATGTGAGGGTTTCAGGACAGGGGATGTTGCATGGGTACACACTGTGAAGCGATTAAATTGATTCTATTCATCTATCCATCCATCCATCTGTCATTCACCAAGTGAAAGAGATCACATAGATTTCATTAAACAGCTGTATGCCTCTCTGGGAGCTGGCTTGGGTTACATGAAACTATCAACTGATTGATCGATAAACTCGCTGCCCTTTGATTGAAAGAAATACTCCGCCTAATGTCTACTAGGGAGGTCGCTGTGCTTCTGATTGCATTCAAACGCCATGTGGGCAGCAAGTAAACCAATGCACAGTAGAGTGAATCCAACGAGGGTAAAAACAACTTAATATTCCAGTGGCATCGCAGGATGGAAATTGCATAATCTATCATACATTAGGTTGTAAACAATTCCACTGTGAGGCGTTTGCTGAATTGGAGGAAAACAATAAAGAAAGAAATCCTGATTGGTCACCCCGGGAGGTCTGTCTGCATGCAAAGGAATACCTCACTGTCACCGCCCAACGCTTCGAGTCATCAGGATCTCACAACGCTAATTAGCATGGAGGGCAGCGGGTGTTGTGGAAAACAAGATTTTGCTGTCAGAGGAGTTATTTCAGAGCTATGGAAACATGAAACTACTTTAATACTTCACTCCAATCACAAATCCATCCGTTCGGGGTCTGAATCAAGTTTGTACCCTTGAAGCTGCAGTCATTTGGATTTTTGCATTGACATTGGATCAGATGACCAGTTAAAATAGTAAAGGGGTGGCTTGTATTGACAAAACTACACAGAATTATCCCCAGAATCTGCAGGTCACCTCATCTCGACACTGGCCTGTTGTTTTGGCCTTTCAGCATCCATTTTGTTGGTTTAGTCTCACCTCTTACAAAGCATTTTTTTCAGTTTATAGAGAACTAGATCACAGTGAATACTGGACACATATTAGTAGTAACCATCTGTTCTGAGAAGCAAAGTCAATCAGGTGATAACTCCAAAGGCGGCAAAATGAAGTATCATTGTATAGAAGTCTTTAAAAAAAGAACTTACCTTTTATTTGTCTTATTCCCTCAGTAGATATGGATGTTCCGAGTCTTCTTCAATACAGCATGATGTGATCCATGTAAAATCAAATACATAGCATCATATGCTTTCCTTGTTTTCAGTTAATGAAAGTCAATCATGACATTTTGGTCCCCAGAAGTATTTGGTTGCATATCCACTGCCATCTTGTGTCACTCCTTGTCCACTAACCGCTGGGTGACTGCTGTTTTTTTTGTTTTGACATATCACAAAAAAAGGTACAAAAATGTTGTTGAACCATGTCTATCACAACCAAAGCCCCTTTGCTAATGTGAAAGATATTATTTATGTTTAAGGTGACTTGTCCAGCGCTTCTAAAGACCAACATCTGCACGACCTACCAACACTTCGTCAGGTTCCAGCCGATAACCCTAAAAAACAAGAAAAGAGACACTTCCCATGAAGAAATTTCTCAAGGCCCTTTAGTCTCTGGCTTGAAACAGCTGAAACCATCTTTGTACAGGAGGACTTTGTAATATGCCCGAGGCATAACTTCCTAAATCCCATACTGAGTCAATACCGTCTGCTCTGTGTTCCCTTACAGTTAAGATGCCCTTGCGACTGGCGAGGTCAGCAGAGGACAATAATAAGACAATAAGAAGGCCTGGCTGCTGTACTGTGAATTTCCTGATGATGCAAGGGCACGAACAGCCTGAGCTTTGCATACATTATCCAGCCGAGCCCGGAAACAAATCCTGACCTTGCATTATGCTAAGTGTTTGTTTTGACAACGCAGGCAAAATCTAATGCTGCGTTCATACCAAAAGCCAAAAAAAGTCAATGCACAGACGCAAATGGTTGTGGAGGAAGCCCATTTCCAACTGGTGGCATGGAGGACGCAAATAGTCGAAATATTTCAAAACAATTTCCTGACACTGTCTCGCAAAAGCCAATCAGCGTTGAGATGCTGCGCTCGTCATCGAGAGCAAACATTTGCGTTCATGGCCAGAACCCCCGCAGCTTTCCCTACTGTCTCCTTGGGCTATTATCATTTGTCAATTTCCTCGTCCTCTCTGGTTTGAAAGAGGCCTGACGCACATCTGGAATGATCTCATACTACGGCAGGACTGTAGATTGCAACGGCTGTAGACGTTTAAGACCTTCCGCCCCTTGGAACTATCCAACCGCATTCCTCACTAATTATTTTCTCGTTGTCATACAGATAGACAAGAGCACATTTGGAAATATGTTTATTTATACTATGTATTTTGGCAGTTGGTTATTGATTTAAAGATTTGTCGTGCTGCAACATATTAATATGACATCTGAACATTCTTATCGCACCATGCCTCTCCGTGGATTGAATTGGAAGGATGTTGCAATGCAGATGCACATGATTTCTCCTTAATTCCTTTCGTTGCATTCTCTCAATGTTTTAAGTCGCTTCAAACGAGATATGCCATCAAACATCATCTTAAATCAAAGGAAAATATGTTCCTCACTGATAGCTGAACACTTTAAGGTTAAATCAGGATATAATGTTATGTATTGCTGGTGTTTGAGATTTTTTCCCCATCACCCGTGTCTCCTCCTGCTCGTCTCCCCGCTGGCCTGCCAGCAATCCACGCCACGCTCCTCCCATGTTCCTCAACCCTTTCAGCCCTCCCCCACGCCCCCCCCACACACACGCACACACCTCCGCAAACACACACACATCTCCTGCCCGTACGTTTTTCCATTCATCAGCAGTACATCTGACGCTTCCTGTGAACAAAGAGCATTGGAATTAGTCCAATGTCCAAAATGAACTATATGGGTTACAGAAAGACGACATGCTGTCCCTTATGGTTATTGAGTCGGATATCGTCCCGGACTGGCTTTTCTTTAGCTCGGAACACGTTTTTACTCTATGGCTCTGTGCCAAAGATGTAGGAGGTCTGTACTCTAGACATTAATTAATTAATTTGTTTGTCACATTATTATGGCCTAGTTGCATGCAGACCTTTATGGTTTTCAGTTGTTATTTTTGAAAGGCTGAGAAAAAAGAAATCTGGTCTGAAGCAGAATAAGTTGTTTGTTTCATGAATATTACACACGTATTACACAAAGGAGAGAATTGTCAGTTTCTACTGAACAGGTGCCACAGACTTACACTACAGACACAATACAACACACTTTTACTGTACCAATTGAGAGAGTGTAAGTTATGTATCTCTACAGAGAAAGGAGTCATTGAGTATTAGGTTTGAGAAAAGCTTTTCAATCAATAATTTCTCACAATGACTCGTGTATGCGTGTCAGGACATCTCTGGCTCCATCCAAACTGAGAATCTGACATTTTTACTGCAGCATATATGAGATTTTCCAAAAAGAAAAGTCGCAAAAAAGGTAATTTCTCAATATTTGAGGTGAAAGGAATAACTGAACAACTCTCTTCCACGTGTTTAAGGAGATGTAGTTAAAAACAGACTTCAGGAGGTCCAATCTGACATTTCTCGCGCAGCCTGTTCCGCTCTCAATACGCGCGTGCGTCGTAAGGGGACGGAGCTCGCGCGTATTCTACGTACGCCGCCTACGTAGCAGCGCGGATACGGTGAGAGAGGAAATCTGACAAAACGTTTTCTTTAACCGAGCTTTTAGGCTGCCGGGGCGGGTAAACGTCCACCGTCTCTGGTCGTTAAATTAACGTTAATCTCCCGCTGCTGTTCGGTGACGCGGCGACATTCTGCGCGCGGTGACAGGTGAGACACACCGGATGCGACTGGTCTCCCGTCTCACGGTCCGTTGCAGACTGTCTCACACGTTAGCCGGGGGGACGGTACTGTCTTTGACTCTATAATGTCCCGGCCAAATTATAACGCATCGTCGGTAGCGCTGTGCGCGCGCGTGTCTGTCGGTTCACACACTTCCTCGTGCAGTTGCGTCTGTGCAGATGTAAACATGCCACTGCGCATGCGCGAGATTTGGACGAATCACCAGTTCACCTGCTTCTGTGAGGTTAATGGAACGTTCTATAAACTAGTTCCTCAGAGGTTGCTTTAGAATGAAATCATTCTTATTTAAAACGGAGTTGAGAATTACCAGAGAGTTACAGTAAATATTTACAGTATATTTGATTTAGTGTTAATCTTTTTCTCGTTCCCCTCCAGATGAAAGTAGCAATGCCGGAAAATCATGGCTCACAAAGAAGATAATGAAGGTAAAAGGAGGTGAGTAGCACAGCAAGACACTTCCAATAATGCCTGTCAAACCACAGGGGAAAGTGCTCCATGTAAAATGAAATGCAGCAGTGGTTTAATTTTATTAATGTATTCATTAATAATTATTTTCAGCTCCCACTGCACTGCATTGCACGCCTGCATCCCAAAAACATCTCTGCCCATTGTGTACCACCCAGACTACAACATCACCTTCATGGGCCTTGAAAAGCTCCACCCGTTTGATGCAGGGAAGTGGGGGAAAGTCATTCACTTCTTGAAAGGTAAGATGCATACATTTCCCTCGGAGTCAACCGCAAGAGGAACAAAGCTGAGCGAGAGAGAGAGAGAGAGAGTGGAGAGGTGAGATGTAGTTGCTGGAGAAGAGGAGATGCAGAGCAATAGAACGCAGATCGTTAGAGCAAGCTCCCCGTGGGAGTGTGTGTCCAACTGCGGTGTCGATGAGGCCTGGCTCAGGATTTGAGGACGGGGGGGGAGTCGACAGGATAAGTGGTCCGTGTTACTGGACGTAGCAGAAAAGAGAGGATGATTTTTGCAAATGAGCCCATCGCACAATTAGAGAATCAATCTAAGAAACTGGCGCCATGGATTTTGATAAACAGTCAAGTAGGTAATCAGTGTCTGATAACAACAGCCCTTGGTTATTTAAAGTAAATAATGAGATAAATATAGCAAATCAAGTGGAGTAAGCGCTGTGGATGCTGAATGTAGACTACTGCACTGAACTGACCAAAACTGGTAAACATAGTTAAATAAGTTGTCATGTTCAGTGTGATAGCTAGTTATTGCATCAGTGTTTTACCAATATTGAATTATTGCCTTGTGTACAGAAGTACATTAAACACCATCAAAAATGCTCTTTATTTGTGTCATATTGATCCAAATGGTTTGTATTTTATTTTACTTGACAAGGTCGTTAAGGAGTTGGTGACTAGTTATCATTCATTTGGACGTAAAGATCGAAATCACAATATTTCAAAGAGTGAGTTTTGTTATGACTCATAAGTATTCAATGGATAAATAATTAGATTGATTTGTCACCTAATGCAGCACTCAGTCTGCTTTCATATCTTTTGTTGCTCAACTGGTAAAACAATCTGCCGCGTTCAATATCAATCCGCTTTTCACTTAGGATTCCTTAAATGTGTTAAATGTGTGTTCTTTGAAAGACGTTTCACAGACGAAAAGCACACTTGTCAGTGCCCCCTGGTGGAGAGACGATGTAATGGAGATAAGACATTCACTGTGACGTACAGGTGTAATATTAGAAAGAAAACATTTTTGACAAAATATACAGTCATCAACCCAAGACGTGTGAAACGTCATGATCCGATCATTGATCACATTTTAGTTAGTGAGACGTACATGTATTGTAAGTGTGTAACTGTTCTAAATTCAAATCTGGTGACCAGAGAGATGGGCAGGTACATTCCAGGCGTTGCAAAATAAATAATAAAATAAATAATAATTTTGTTGAGTAAGTTCAATAACTTGGATAAATAATAAAGAAAGAAAAATGAATACAAATGATTAAAGTAGAGTAAAAATAAATAAGAAAATGTCAAATTAGCGTACCCTTAACGTATATATATCTCGTACATTCCTCCTTTTACACATTCAGATTGCACAGAGGTCGAGACTGTTCAGAAGCAAACAATCCAACCTATTTCTGTCAAGTCAACAGATGAAAGTGGCTCGACTCAGAGTCAAAAAGGTCGGATGTGATTTGTGCTGTTATGAATAAAAATAAAATATTGGTGTCACATACGTCTCCATTGAAAAGTCATTCGGTTGAATGAGAAGGTGTGTCCAAACAAAGCCTTTGTCTGTATTTAGGTCACATGTTCTCCCCGTGTTGCCGTGTGTTGTCTCCGGGTTCCTCGGCGTCCAACCTCTTTGGAAGCGCACCATTAGTGTGGTTGAAAAAGTGTTAGTTCTGGTTAAGTCCTAATGAAACGATGCCTTTGGTCTCAGAGGAGCAGTTCGTCACTGACGGGAACATCGTGGAAGCCCTTGAAGCGACCGAAGAGGACCTGCTGGTGGTTCACACCCGACGCTACCTGAACAGATTAAAGGTAGCTTCGCTTCTTCTCAGTGTCACCTCTCGTTCACTAAACCTCAGCTCAACATGAGTCCCACGGCAACTCATGGTTTTACGTCCTCGTACCAGTTGTTCTGTGAGAGCCGAGCCTCAGGAGTAAGCCCTCCGGCAGCATCGTCGTGTCTTTCTTTAGTCCACCATTTGTATCCCACATTAAAACCCTCTGTTTGGCTCAGTGGTCCGAGGGGCCATGTGTGGTTTTGTTTCCCTGACAGCGGATAGAAAAGGTCCATGTGCACACGGCGTCTAATCTCATTCCGTTTCTCTTTCAGTGGTCACTGGTGGTGGCGGGGATCACAGAAATCCCACCTCTGATCTTTCTGCCTAATTTCCTCGTGCAGCGGAAAGTGTTGAGGCCTCTGCGGACACAGACTGGAGGAACAATAATGGTACGTTTCCTCTTCATGTCCCTAAATGTCTCTGGCTCGCAACATAACATATTTGCACCCATTTTCCTTCCATCTGCCTTCAAAGAGATAGTGTTCTGGAGCACTGCTACCAAATGAAGACGTGATCCTGTGTAGTCTCTGTTACCTTCGTCACAAAATATGCACTTTTGCCATCGATCAATGCTGTTTTGCGTGATGGAATACCTCTTGAACTCGGCTAACCCTTGTCTCGACCCTAATGCACAGATGTGAAACCCCGCCGGATGACTTTGCTATTGTGAGAATTACAGAAAGGTCCCCACGCATGCTTTTTTTATATCGATGCGTTTTGCACGTTGGGTCCCATCGTCCGCACCACCACCACCACCACTCCCCCGTGGGCGGTACCCCGAGCCGTACGATACATCCTCGTGGCTTTATTGCCAGTCTGGGAAAGACCTTTTAAGCACTTTTAACAAGCCACATGTGCATTTTTACATATTCCATCACTGCAGTGAATTTAGTACATCACAGTAAGTGATCGTTGTGTTCGGACTAAATCCCCTCCAGAAAAGACAGGACTTGTTGAAGCGTGATCGAAGTGTTTAGCTCTGATAAAGTCGTTGTTGCTTATTACATGTTCCGTTTGGAGAGCTTTACCACACAGGAACTCACGCGTCTCCTGTTGTCTCAAAGATTGTCGCTCTATTTTCCTGGATAATTGGGAAATGAATAATGTTTTGCTCAGAAAGGTTTATCTTTCTTCATCCATCTGCCTGGGTTGATTCGGAGAAACCTTTGGTCCTCCACAGGCGGCAAAGCTGGCCGTCGACCGAGGATGGGCTATAAACGTAGGTAAGTGGGTTTCTAGTACAGATACTTTTAACACGCAAAGGGGCGGTCAAGCCCTCTGCACTGTCCATTTATCGGCCACGAAGACAAGGCTCACCAAATGTCCCCCGTAGAGTTTGAATACACGTCTCCCCTCCCTTCAGCGGCCGCGCTGAGCGGGTCTTTGTCTCAAGAATAAATAGATAAATGAAGCAAGGGTCGTGCTTTTACTATTCATGCCAAGCGGGGTAACCGAAAAGAAGGCGGCGTCACACCTTACAGCTTAGTCAGCTTCTTCGCACCCTCCGTGGATGAAGCGCGTGGGTTGAGGGGGAATCAATAAACTATAAAGATAAAAAAAGCCTACTCAAATGTGTCTGACGTGTGCATATTGAGTGTGTGGACCCCCCCCCCCCAGAGGACGTGGAGGTTGAGGCTGTTTATGGAGGCCAGCCAATGAATGGTAATCATACTTACTGGCCTTTATTAGTATTCCACTCTTTCCTCTGGCTTAATGAACACGAGCATCGCAGGGCACAGGGGAGTATAACTCCTAACCTCAATTAATGGTTTTCATCCCAATTTGAAGAAAAAAAAAGATTCACAGAAGTTCCCATCGGCCCTCCACAAACATTTCAGTCGCATTTCAGCGGTAACATTCTGGTGTGAAAACCCCCCATGGGGGCACAGCAGCATTTCCACACGGCGCATTAAACTCAAGAACAGCCGCTTTGAAAGGATGGAACCGTTTGGGTTGTGCAGTGACCCGTTGGGCCCGTCTGCTGACCCTGACGTTGAGCCGGTGGTTTTCCTGTTCCCCAGGAGGAGGCTTCCACCACTGCTCCAGCGATAAGGGAGGGGGCTTCTGCGCCTACGCCGACATCACTCTGGCCATCAAAGTAAGGCGGATGCCCAACGGCGTCGGCTCCAACACAGGCCAAGACCAAAGACATAATGAGTAGCACTAAGATACAGTAGTAGATAGTTAAATTGCCCTGGCTTCTTCGCTCTGCTGGGGTCTATAGCTTATGGCGGGTAACTAAATACTGATCATCTGATAGGGCACAGTGTATTTCGCCAGCCCGGGGCCTTTTTGATGTAATTGTTCAATTAGAGTTCTGCGCGTTTTCTGGCCCTTGAGTTGCACTCTCATTGGGAAATTGGGACTTTATCCACCGTGGTCACCATGATCTGACCTGGAAGCAGCCAGCAGGCTTAGTGCATTCAATAGAACTGAACTATTAAGTATTAGAAGGCTAGTAGTGCATGCTTTGTGTAAATATAACATCAGAACTCATCCAGGTGTTGCCTAGCAATACTTAAAAAGAGAGCAAACAGCAAAGGTGTGTGGGGGGGGGGCGTGATCAACCAGGCGATCAACCGTAAATAACACATGTTCATACCCTGCAGCCGTTAAAGCAGACATTTCTGCAAATCTGCTCCATTTAAATGAAATGTCCGCAGTGTGGGTCCAGACGGTGAGTGTGTCGTCTCGCCTTTTTCAGTTCCTGTTCGAGAGAGTGGAAGGCATCTCCAGGGCCACCATCATCGACCTGGACGCTCATCAGGTGAGCCCATGGCATTACCTCACTCTCTTCGGACTTCGGTTATCAAAAGATGTCGTGATAAATTCCCCGTTTTAACAATGATTAATCGAGTGGGGTGTTTTGAATCTAGCAAAGTCAAATGAAATGTATCAAATAAATTAAAACCTTTCCCAAAAATGAAAGTCTTGATCTAAAGAAATCTGAACTGTCTGAACTACTAGCAGAAAGAAATGCGTATTGATCGCTCATTGGTAACAGTGTGCCTCTTTCTATTGAAACAAATAACTGATCAATTGCTGAGTAAATAAGAAAAATGAACAAATCTGCGTGGCGATGGTTCTGAAGTGCCCCTCTCTGCAGATGATTGGGCAAGAGAGAAATATTGGGGATAAGCAGTAAAATTGCACAAGTTGTCTTGTCCACATGGGAATTCAGATTATGGCCTAGACAGCTGGGTTGCTTATTCACCCAGTCAGCAAAAACACTGTGATGAAACACCTTCGGTCCGATTCATAACAAGCGCGACTAGATCCCCGCTGTGAAGGCATATGGCTCCCCTTTTGTGAGCAGTGTATACGGTGAGTGTGACAAAGCACTGATACGTTTTTACCTCCGTGCAACACAACTCAATGTTACACTTTACCCCATCAAAGAGAGAGATAGTCCACCTTGCCATCGGCACAAAATATGAATACTACTACTACTACAGTGGCACATATCAGATTAAGTATTTCTAAACCTAAGTTTGATGAATAATCAGTGGAGAGTCATAATGATAGCAGGTTGTTACCACTGACAAGCTCACTGAATTATTTATATTGCTACAAAAACACTGCGGCGCTGCATTGGTGGTGGCGTGTAGCCTTTGGCACGGAGAGCCAATGAGATGGCTTATTGAATGGTTCTTTGAATGTTTAATAATGGCTAACCATTGATGAGATGCTTCCACCTCCCTGTCAATTATCTCTTGGTAAGAGTAGTAACAGCAGCAGCTCATTGCCAGGGGATGGTGCGTTGGGTTCAAAGTTAAACCTTTTCACCTCAAAGGTATTTTTTTGGGGGGGGGGGGTCTGACTCTGGGGGTGGACCCATTGAAAGGAATGGGAGCGTTGGTTCACACACTGCTAATATGTTTCTGCACACAGAGGGATATGAAAACACCAAATGAGGGGACACGTTTTCATAGCTGTGGAGCATCAAAGCTGTCCTTTTTGAGGCTGGCAGTGAAACGACTCCTCCCCTTAATAACAGATCACGATCTCGTTGCCGGGCAGCACGGTGGTGTGGTGCTTAGCGCTGTCGCCTCACAGCAAGAAGGTCCTGCGTTCCACTCCACCCAGTGGCCTTTCTGTGTGGAGTCTGCATGGGTTCGCTCTCTCTCTTCCTCCCACAGCCCAAAGACATCCTCTGGGGATTAGGTTGAATGGGAACTCTAAATTGCCCGTAGGTGTATGGATGTGAGTGTGAATGGTTGTGTTGCCTTGCGATTGGCTGGCGACTGATCCAGGGTGCACCCCGTCTCTCGCCCGCAGTTGGCTGGGATAGACTCCAGCCCCCCCGCGACCCTGAGTGCAGGATAAGCGGTTTGAAGATGGATGGATGGATAAGTTATAGGAAGGTGTGCTGGATGGCGTAACCAGTGCATTTTATTCCTACACTCAGATCCCCTTTAAACACCGGGCGGTCTGTGCAAACAGTGTGTGGAGCCTTTTCTTCTGTTGGTACAGTACATGCAGCCGCTGCCGGCACAGCTCTGGGGGCTGGAAGACTGAGCTTCCTCTGTCAGCATAGAGGACCACTGAGAGAAGAATGCTTCCATTGAGTCCATTTCCCTCCAGCACTGATCGTATGTGCACATGAAGGTGCTAAAATTCCATTTTGAAGAAAGCTATTATTGGATGACAGTGCAGGTAAGAAGAAATCACTTAATTGCGCTGGTATTAATGACACTGTCAGCGTACAACCTCTTACTGTGTGATCGCGTCATCTGGCTGAAGAACAGATGAGAGTGGGAAAGGAGCACGAGATGAGAACAGGGTTCATGTGATGACAGGGAGATTTACTGGATGTCACCTAATAAAGTGACAAAAATGAAAAACGCAACTCATGTGCATTGAGCTTTCGTTCTTGGCACCATAGCAGGCCTCAGTCTTTGGAGGCTGGATGCATCCTGCTGAAGAGCAGAAGGAAAGGCCGGACCGAGGGAGAGAAGAGTCAGAGATCCAACACATGCTCGCAAAGGGAAGATTACATCGAGATCACGTCACCATAGTGATGACCTCGTCTACCCACAATCCTTTGTCACCTGGAGGGCTGACGGAGGAACATGGCTGCGAGCCATGTGAAAACATGGAGCTCCTATTGGTTCGTCATCCTGCAGGATGCCGCTGGTCCATGTGCCATATGGAAGGTTCCCTGAGCAAGACACCTAACCCATAATTGCTCCCCAGTCAAATGTAAACCATGGGTTAAAATGCAATGTTAGTTGCTTTGGATAAGCTTCAGCTAAATGACATGTAATGTAATTCTGTAATGAGGTGCACGGGAGTGCATGAACGCTCCACGATATGTTCTAATCCAGTCAAACAAATAAAAAACTGAGCCCTTTTTCCATTTCGATTTGTTAAGTCTTGATAGATGGTTCTAACATTTAAGACCCCACATATGTTAGAACCTGCTAAAGGCCAGTTTGGAGCTGGGACTGAAGCCTTTCGGCTGACACTAACAAATGGCTGTGAGACGGCGATCTTTCATTGTACAGTATGTGTGGACGAGGATGAGACTGCAGGCTGAGCTCATTTAGAGTCTCCGGCTGTCTCTCAGAGGCGGAGCCAGTCCGAGCCTTCAGTGCACAATGAATGAGTTTTTTCATCCATGTAGTTAGTACATTACATCCATTAGAATACACATAGTGATATTTACCCTTTATATGGACTATATATACTGCTGTCCAGATTATGACACAAAGGCATATATATTGTTATCCATTGCTTAAGAATGTCAGAGGCAGCTCTGCCTACTGAACCTATGAAATGGAACCACACAGCAATCTGCGTCTGGAATTGTTCTAATGCCCACACGTGTAGATTTGCTGCTAATGTAGGGCCAATGGGGGAAAAACGGATTAATCCAACTCATCCTTATTGTTACTTCGGTCTGTTGTAGGAATGTTTGTTACAATAACGCCGCAAATCAGGAAGCGTTTTATTAGCAAAAAGAGATCTGAGAAGTTTAAGTTTCCACACAAATTTCATGATGTCTATTTTTGTAGAATCATAATCAATAATAATCACAATAATCTATGATAATGTATTTGTGACCACTTTTAAAACTAATTTCACTTGAGGGTGTCCAAATTCCGGTCTTTATGCTAAAAATAATCTTAAATCCTCCTGGATTGATCTTCAAATCTTCACCAGTAGCAAGAAAGCCAATAAGCAGTATTAAGTAAGTCAAGTCATTTGAATGTGTAATACAGCACCTTCAGTCAACAGACTATTGGTCCCCGATGTGGTGCCACTCAGTCGGTGTGCGTGTGTGTCTGAGAGACACCTGTGTGAACCCTGGCCTGCTTTGTGTCACACACCAGAGTGAAAGACCGATTTGCTCGATTCGGGTTGCCAATGGTGATGTTTGGAAGCACAGACGGCATCAAAGTGCTTTTCTTTCTTTCTTTCTTTCTGTTCATGAGTGTTGTGTTTCCAGGGAAACGGACACGAGCGTGATTTCTTGAACGACGGGCGGGTGTACATCATGGATGTGTATAACCGCTACATATATCCTGGGGACGGTTATGCCAAACGTGAGTTTTGAATTCCTAAAAATAATTTTTATGACAGTATATATATATACATTACACCAGATCCAAGCATCGACAGCACGCTAATCTGTCAATGCGTTAAAGCTGATCCGAGAGCGACCACATGTTACGAGTACGCCTGGGTTGAATTAGAAAATTCTCTTCTCTTCTTCCTCCCTGCACCTCGTTTAATACGTGAACCTTAATGAAGTGACATAACATTTACATCCTGGCTTTTTCAAGATTAAAAAAAATGTCTTCCTTTTTCCTTGTGCTTTCAAAGACCAAAGCTTGGACCTTTTGGAAACTTTTTTTTCTTCTTCTTTTAAGTCTTATTCTAAAACTGCCCTGAAATCTGTTTCACAGCTATTGCGTTGGTCTTTTCTTAACTTTTTGAATTTTAAAACATTCAGTACCCTAATTAACCTTTTTTTTGCCATTAATTATTGGAAACACAGGTATTAATTAAGGGAAGGATTGCTGTAGATTTACACAGCTGGGCGTTCTATAGATAGAGAAACACATTGCACATTATATAGGAATTCACCTTGCAGAAATGAACTTTTTAAGCCTTTATTCTGTTCATCCCTTCGTACACATGAAGGTGTTTGTGACTCCTCCGTTTCTTGCTATCGCCAGGAGCCATAAAGAGGAAGGTGGAGCTAGACTGGGGCACCGAGGACTCCGAGTACCTGCAGAAAGTAGAGCTGCACACCGACGGGGCGCTGAATGAAGTCCGCCCCGACATCCTGGTCTACAACGCGGGGACGGACGTCTTGGACGGAGACCCCCTCGGCGGACTCTCCATATCCCCAGAGGTGCTGCGTCGGCACTTTTCAGTGTTAAAGTAGAACAATCACTTTCAGCGTTTCAGTGTTTCATCATTACAAAACTTTTCTAATGGGACCCATGTGAGGCGAAAAAGCGCGTTGCTTCAGCGTTCCCGACTGCAGACCTCAGTCTGACTGGTGTCCCCTGAAATAGTCCACGTGATGGACAGATGTGTAGCTCACCGCAGGTCATCTCAGTCCAGCAGCTGCTAGATGTAGCTGTGTAGATTTCTTGATGTTGCAATACTCCTGGTGAAAGGGCTAGTTCGGGGTTCGCCTGAGCCTCCCACGGCAGGGTGGTACGTTCCTTCAACAGAGGCTCGAACTTCTGCTCGAACAACGGCGTACTGCGGGGAATAAAATCAAAGTGTCTCCGACAGTTTGTCAGCTTTTGCATTCATTGATTCAAATCAATAGAGGGTTGAAACAGCTTTGAGTCTTTGAAGATTCACGTCATCTCTTGGTCCCACTGCATCCTTCCAAAATGAACTATGAACGCTCAGTGGTTACTCTGGTGGTGAGAGAGAGAACCACTGGCATTATTAAACCAGGTAATCAGACCAAGTTCCCTCAATAATGACTCCCAACGTCATTTCGGTTTATTTCACATGTCATTACATACAGATACAAAGGTAAAGATGTTTTCTGTGTGGGTGCGTGCTGGGAGAGGACACATCTTGTTGTGGAAGAGGCAGGCTCAGTGGTGTTGGGTCATGTGACCACTTGGTCCAGCTAATTCGTCGTGACTCTAAAAGCATACAAGGGCCTGATCTGCATGAGCCAGATCCGGATTTATTGCAGATGTGGGTGGGTGTGGGTTGCAGAGCTAATTTGTGACTTGGAAGAATAAAACCCTCCTGATGCAGCTTCAGTAGTTGTTACATGAAGTTGTGGTTGAACATGTGTTTCTGTCGTGCAGAACAAACCGTCATTATGCTACAAATTGCTCCATTATCATGAGATTTTGGACACGAGCTGTTCTGACATTCAATCGAGACGTTTGCCAGCAGCCAGATTAAATTCCAGTAAAAATGTTGTTTGATTGGTTTGATATTTTGAACCCAGGAATTATATGAGACATTTAACCATCAAAACCTTAACCAAGAAGAACTGTCACCAAAGCCGCAGGTGACCCTGTTAGCTTTGACCAGCGGATGGAAAGCCAGACGCGCAAGCTCATTAACTTTTCCTTTTCAACCTCTTTAGTACCAAGCCGGTTTTTAGGCCCCTGCTCAAAAATGTCCTACCCATGTTTAAAAAAAGTGGAACCGTAAGATCTATTTGAACGATCTGGGCGTCAAAATAAAGGTAACCCTTGTGAGGTTTTGTCCAGATGGGTAAATATAAGTTCATATGTCGACTAAATGAAGATGGCACGCTGCTCAAATGAAAAAGTTTGAGGTTAGAGTGAAATAAGAAGAACTTTCAGGAACTTGGAATTATAATATTAGGGCTACAAACCGCTACCAGATCAAAGCACAATATGTATATATCCTCTCCGCAAAGGTTGATTTTTTGAATTTTTAGAGATTTCCAGAATTTTGTTTTTTTGATTATTCTGCATAGGTGGGCCATTTCAGGATTTGTGATTTAGGTCACGTGCCGCATTGCTCTCGTCACCCCAAAACAAACACCGCGGATCTCCCGAGGACACTCAGTGTCATTAATTGTGCCAAACACCAGTTGCTCTGGGTTTTGAGTTTTTCTATGAACAAGTGTCGTCCCGTGTTGCTGATGTAAGCAAGCATGTACTTCCTAAAGTCCCCAGCACACGTATGATGATGACGACATGATATTGCGTGAATCCTTGGCTCTTCCGCCCAAGGCCTCTTACAAAGCCTCTCCTCTCGTCCTTCTCCGTCAGGGCATTGTGAAGAGAGATGAGATCGTATTCAGGGCCGCCAGGCGACGTGGCGTCCCCATACTCATGGTGACGTCCGGCGGTTACCAGAAGAAAACTGCTCGCATCATCGCCGACTCCATCCTCAACCTTCGGCTGCAGGGCCTGATCGCAGCTGAGGCCCTGGAGGGGGAGGGGTCAGTGACCGGCGCCAGGCGCACCTCCGGACCCGTTGGATCGGAATTCACTGCGGTCTGAGACACTGTAATCCGGGCATCACCGCTCACATTTTATTTATTTCTATTTTTATTTTATTAATCACTCAAAGAGAATAATCCCGCTAAGACATAAAATCCTACTGAAACAAAAGCAGTTTCATTGTGTACCTTTGGGGAAGGAAAGGTTTCACGTTTAATGTATGTTCGTGCAGCTCTTTAGAGAAACATTCTGTTGTCTCATGTTGGGTTCTGAAGGCCGGAGGGAGACCACCTTCCATTTGTTCTCGTCCGGGGAGGAAACGGTGAATCAAAGAGTCGACTAGCTCAGGTTTTAAAAATCAAAAAGTATTTAATAACTAAACAGAGTAAGGCCTACAATTACAAAGGGAAATACAATGTGAATAGTAATATATTTCGCGAAATAGAGAATTCTCCGACCAAGTCAAAGGTGACTTATCAGAACGGCTGCAGAAAATTCTAACTGTTCCTCTCCCGGTTCGATAATTCGAAAACTCCCGGGGCGTTGTCTTTTGGGTGTATTCGAATGTCATTGGCTCCTTCTTCAACGTGTCTCCTCCTCCTTCTCACATACAGGTGTGAACTGTCACGTTTGAATCTGAAACCCCTCTCTGTCTTATCTCTCCCTCACAATCCAATGCATTCTATGTAGAAACATTTTGGCATTATGCCTCAATGAGTGAATTTAACACAGTATACATGGTTTGTCTTCATCTTATAACTAGTACACTTCAATTACAACACAACATATAAGATCACAGTACTTATTGGTTTATCACAGTTTATCTGGTGCAATACTTTGCATCCAATTGCACATGACTGTACATGACTGTAAATTGGTATTGACTATAATGCATTCACTTCATTCAACATACAAATGTAATCTCTACTATCTAACATTACACAAACTACAATTCTACACTAAACATTGCTACATGTAACATACTTCTCACCGCTAGGGGTGCACTTCTTAAATTCCTAACACTCAGGAAATGTAATAATGTAATCTTTGAAACATGTCATACATTACTAGTCCATGAAATTGAAAAGGGGTTTGATGTTCTTACAGATGGGAAAGCATGATAATCATTCCCATATTGTAAGTTAATAAATCTTGAGAGGTGAAACACATGAAAACTAATTTGATGATGAAATTCAATGTGCTTACAGGAGATAATGTCTCCTTATCACTCATGAAACATTGCTTTATTACTTCCAGTGTAAATTTGTGTTTATCCTCTTGATGATGTTGTATTCATAACAGAGTTGACAGCGTCTCATTAATCAGTTCAGCTAATGATTACTTTCTATGCTACAATTCACTCAATCTTTGCAGTTAAAGTTTTACCTAAAGATACTATAGCGTTTAGTCTCTGGAGCCTGATAGAATTTGAAAACATAAACCAAGCAACCTGGTCCTGAAATTAAGGAGAGTTCTCCTTCTCATTACTTTGCTGAAGTCAGACAAACAGAGCTCTCTCCTCAATATGTTTATGAACACAGGACTTTCTGTGAAAGGAGACTAAAGATTAAAAAAAATGTTGGATCAATATAATTAACGCGACTCTAAGCCGATTATTCCGGTCATGGGTTTTATTCTTGTGGTTGTTTTGATAATAATGGTGAAAGACAAGAGTTAGAAGTGAGCAACCGCGTGTTTGTGGATTTGAGGGTGAGAGCTACACGTTTCTCAGTGAGCAAAGAGACGCGTAGATATCTGATTCATCCGAAGATATGTTAATGTCCGTGCCCATACTTTGATGAAGAAATCCTCTGCTGTCTGTGTTTTGCACTGTAACGACTGTAACTTCCACTGCTCTGGCTTTCTTCTTTCTGGTAGCACAAAGTTAAACAATAAAAATACCCTTCGGTTTCTCATCCAGGATGCTGGTTGGATGCGTTCATAATGAAAGGAAGGGGAGCACATTAGGCCTTGACCTGGTGCGCTGCTTTTGAATGCGGCTCAAAGTGCTTCCGAATAGATCACTTACTGCCCTTAACAACTGCCGTGTTCCCAGACTCCAGATGATCAGCTCCTCTCTAGGTCAGGCCGGGGTTTCTACAGCGTTGAACGCCTCTGAAGCTGTACTGTACTTTTTTAATGGTGTGTTTGTGCTATGTTCGAAAGCTACTTCTGAATAAATCAATGACAACCCAAAGTCTCTGTTTTGCCTTTTCTTCTTCTTCATATTTGCTGTACTCTCCGAATAGGGTATGTTTGATAAGGTTTCTGCTCTGTACATCACACCTTCTCAGAAAGAAGACCGGTCCGTGGGCCATTTGGTACAGGGCCGCACCAAAGACAGAATATATCATTTATCATTCTGAAAAACGTTTCATTTAGAAAATCGACCAGATTCTCTCGGAATTACGTGTGCTCTTCCCTCTTGACATACCCAAGTGTCTCCAAGCGGTTTGTTTAGAGTTATCCACTCCTCGCTGTGCACAGTGCTAATTTTGAACAATCCTTTGAAGCTAAATGCTATCACAGAAAACTACACGGCAAACAGCAAGCGGAGTCTAACTCCACCAATGACATCATGACATCCGTCTGTCCAACTGCAAGTTTGAAAAAAATGGCGCATGTGTGGAGCCACATTCCTCTCTAACTCAGCATTGAGTTGACCCCCACCAGTCAGGCTTCAAGGCGGGCCATTCCACAGAGACTGCTCTCCTCGCTGTCTCAGAGCAACTCCACACTGTCATTGCCGCCTCTTTCTTCTCTGTCCTCATCCTTCTGGTCCTTCTGACCTTCTGCTGTATTTGATACAATAAACCACCAGATCCTTATCTCCTCCCTTCAGGAACTTGTCTCAGGCTCTGCTCTCTCCCTTCTCACGTCCTACTTTTGTCGCACCTACCGGGTAACTTGGAGCGGATCTGTGTCGGAATCTTGTCCTCTTACTACTGGACAAGGGCGTAACCATTGTTTAGACATTGGGGGGGTCCAAATGATTACCCTTCCCCATCATTTTTTTTAAAGCGGGTATTGAGCTGGTGTGGGCAGGTGTGGTGTAACAGTAATCCAGTGTGTTCTCCTCTCTGGTTGGGCATTTAATAAACTTGGTACTTAGGAGGTTTCCTTTGTTAAAGTCCCCAAGGACAATAACCAAGAAGTCCAGGTTGTTCCGCTCCACACGCCGTATCTGGTCGGCGAGTGTCCGCTGTGCCACCTGCACGTTGCCCGCCGGCGGCCTGTGAACACCAACCAGGATGAATGAGGGTTTACAGTTAATGATGAAAGATTCTACATTAGGAGAACAGTGTCGTTGCACCAGCTGGTGTTGGAGTAGAAGCAGATTCCTCCACCCTTCGTCTTGCCGGAGAGCTCCGTGTCACGCTCCGCTCTGAGCAGCTGGAGTCCAGTATTGATCCACAGAACCAGGTCTCCGTGAAGCACAAAATGGAGGATGTGGAAAAGTCTCTTGTCTATCCACACCAGCAGCTGAAGTTGGTCCAGTTTGTTGCTCAGTGAGCGCACGTTGGAGAGAAAGATGCCCGGCAGCGGTCTGAGAGAACCAAGCGAGCCAAGAGACCGATCCATTGACAGGGTTCATAAAAGGAGAACATATATTTTACATATTTTCTGGTGTATTTTGAGGGGGTGGTTTGGTATTTTCTCAATATTATAACATGACCCCCCCAAAGAATGCGTGATTACTTGCTACTGGAGTTCCTCAAGGCTCTGTCATACGCTCCCATCATTTTCTTATTTCTTGTTCTTCTGAGGTTGTATCTCAATGGTTGAAATCCACTTATTGTAAATCGCTTTGAAGTGTTAGCCAAATGACATGTAATGTAACATTGAATTTCAGCCATCAACAGATTGTTGCCTAGTGTGGCAGCGTAACATCGACCCAGCTTACAGTTTTAGAAAACTGGAATTGACAAATCTCCTCCCTAGAAATTTTCTAGCGGGTGGAATTGTCTTCACTTTGGACATTGTCTGGAGATTTTCTAGTTTCTTTCCACCGCAACATATCAGCTAAAACAATAACTTTTATTTAACAAAATAAAGTAATAATGTTTTTTTGACTAGAAAACAAACCTCTCCAACAACCTCAAAGTAGTAGCACATTTGTGTTAAGAACCAAAGAATCGTAGTCCAATTGTGCTGTCATCTAGTCCAATTATTACTTTATTTTGTTAAACTAGATGACAGCACAATGTATAGAGTCTATACAGTCTTTTATTTGATTCCACTACCAAGTCTGAATTCTACCTAAAGTGGCTCTTAAGGCTCCATGAAAAGCACACTCGTGTTCCCATTGTGCTAATTAGCTTGGTGCGGCTGTAAAAACCACCAACTTTGATGTAATTAAAAATAAAGCCCATTTATAGACAGTTGACACGCTGTTCAGTATGGCACGCTGTCAAGATGGTGGAGTTTAAATTGTTCTCCCAGCATGCTACTGGGCCTCCCGTGGGAGCCTCGGCCACTGCCACTCACAGCATAACGGACCTGAGAGGATACGCTATGCAGTCCTTGGCAGGGAGCGCCGGGACCACGGCTTGGACATCGATGGGCTGTCACAGCGCGCACCAGACTCTTCTTATCCAGCCGCGCATCTGACAGCTGCTCCCACGTCACCCGGACACTCAAACACCCGACACGAGTGTGTGGAAGTGGGCTACAGTAGAAGGAGATAGCACTCTGTGGCCTTGTGTTTGAAGAGTGGCTCGGCAACTTGTGTATCATGATTGAAATGCACTTTGACCCGAGGAGACAGAGATGAATACCATTGAAAATACCCAACAGATTAACACACAAAGCGGGGGGAAAAGGCCCCAGGGGGTGAAAAGCTTGTTGTTTTTGGCAATTTGAGTGATGCCCTTTATCTTGAAGAAACCCGTTTCCCGAGGGCTTGATGTTCTGGTGAAAGTCACTTTCTCTGCAATAAAAAAAACATATTGCTAATTACCATGCATGTTGATGTCATCTGACTTAATTTCATCTTTCAAAGACATGACCACCAATCTTCCTCTAATTACTAGTTGTGTCCGTTGGTCGGGTTGGTTAGGTATGACTCGTGACATAAGTTTTGAGTTAGAATATGCAAGGTAGGGCGGGTCACATCATTTACTCACACGTAACTATTGTTTCTAAAGCAGAAAAGATAATGCCACTGTATAAAATCCTTTTTATTTCATTGGAAACAAATCTGAAATGTCAATGAAATCGATTATATTCCTGATATTTCAGTGACCGTGTGGCTGCTTTGTCTCAGCCAGCGGAGAAGTTTAAAGGAGCAAACTGATCGATTGCCCCCCCCGCCTCTGTTTGAGCTCTCTTGGAACAATTAGCATGCGTGTTGTGCTGCGGCGATGACAGACTGCACAGAGATGCTTGTGCAGAAGGATTGCTTTTCTAAACGTTTGCATGTTCATTCTTTTTGAATCGTTGCATCATGGCTCTTCTCAAAAAACATGACGTCATTACTCAAAATAATCCAATGAAAGCAATTTTTCCGGTTGAAAGCCAAATATTTCTTACCAACACAGTGGTGGATAATTGAAGGCAATTACTGTTTTATTTTTACAATTGATCTTCCGTTTGCTCCACTGAATGTTCTGCTGCGTGTTTGCTTTATTTTAAATAAATGAGACTAGTGTGACGACTCTAAGAGATTGAAAAGAATAACTTCCTGTTTTATTTTTTTAACCACTGTACTTCCTGTCTCTGTTTAGTTTCTCGTCCTTTTTTCCCCCACAGCTGAGTTTAGTTTACAATCGCCCCCACCTGTATTTGAGCCCCACCCATCCATGCCAGGCCGTCTTTTGTCCTACTCAGAGTTGTACGTCTCTAAGTGGTCCCTGTTTCTGGCCTTCCGGTTTGTTTGTTTGTTTGTTTGTTTGTTTTTATTGCCGGGCCTCTTTCTTTCTCCCTCGATGGCGTGTGAAGTCCACTTGTGCTGGTTTTTAAGGTGTAACATGGATTTGGCTCTATTTTCCGATTAGATATCATATTTTATTATTTGCGTATCCGCAGCGCTTTGTGCTCTTTGTATCCATTCATTCGTTCCCTACGGGGACTTCATGGTGTGACACAAACCTGAGGGACGTCTCACGGTGATCGATCACACCGACAAAATAATCAACCAGGCTGAAGTCTTCCGGATCGCCGAAGTGTTCGTGTTGTTCCCAATAATCCCTGAAATGCTCAGCTCCCTGCCGACAGACCCCCCCACTCCCCTCCATTCATCACTCGCTGACCATTCTGTGCCAGGCCGCGCCTTGATTGATTGTGTTTATGGTTTGAGCCCGCTGTGTGATTGATGAAGTGAAACGTTGGTGTAACTCGATGCCGTTCAGCTAAACACACGGAAAGGTAAGAGAAAGAAAGTCTTCATAAAGACTACATTCTGGTTGTGTTCGAAGAATCCACAGTAGACACACAATCCACAGTAGACACACACACACAAAGACTCACACTTTTAATTCGACCGTGCAGGCAATCTCAGGCATGAGGAAAAAGCTCCGCACCACAGCGTAAGGGTTTCATGCTGCGATCGCCACCATCAACGATGCCCTTTATAAGGTTTTTCTCTGGACTTGGAGAAATGAAACAAAGGTCCCAAGGGCAAAATGAAACCCTGGATGTTGCTAAAATGTTCTAAATGGCACGTGTGGGACCACAGGGCCACCATCGGTCTTAAAGGGTTCTGTAGTGGCGCCACCTGAGGCCACGAACATGCAAAGTGTACTCAAGCTATTTAAATGTGGTCAAACCGTGCGCAAAGTGACGTGTGCATGTTTTGCATTAACCAGTGAAACCTGAGCCTGTGGAGCTCGCACATCAAACAGCTTTACAATCAAACCATCCACTACTCAGGTCTTTTTTTTGAGGATCGAGACTTAATTTCACACCAAATGTCCATCTTCTCCCACAGAGTACATTTGAAACTGCTTGTGGGCGGCCCTGGGAGCTCAAGACTGTAACTAAATAAAATGTTAAACTTGGATACAGGACAGGCTGACCCTCAGGGCCAAATGAAATGATTATGTTGTAGAATAACGTTATTATTCAGATCAAAATGCAACTCTCAGATTTCAGGGAGTTGGCAGTTAGCTAACGTCATTTACGTTATGTTTAGTTGAAAACAATCAGAGGGATCCCTCCTCTGCTGTTCTTTTCTCCCCATTGAAGGGTTTTTTCATATTTTGGGGAGTTTTCCCTGTGCCGATGTGAGGGTTTCGGGACAGAGGATGTTGCATGTGTACAGACTGTAAAGCCCTCTGAGGCAAATTTGTAATTTGCGATTTTGGGCTATACAAAATAAAATGAATTGAATTGAATTGAACAATCAACAACAATCCTTTTTCATCACATACTGTAGATTATTAGAAATGAACTCACGACCCGGTTCATAAATTAATAATTAATAAAATGCATTTAATGTACACCAGGATACAGCTATGATTCTGAAACTATAAAGAAACCAATTAAGAAACAAATCATGTAAAACCACTATAATCAATAGAATAATACCAATGCTATGATTGTATTTAATGGAATGTAGTCAACCGAAATGCATGCATGTAATACTTGATAGCACAACTGATGTTGACTGAGAGACATTCAAAAGAGTTACATTGATGTCACCAGGAGACCACCACGCTGATGTTGACCTCCATGTTCAGCATACAGATGCGTGGAGCAAATACTTGTTCATTCCAAAGCAAATGTTACATCTGATGCCATTACCCGGGAGTGAAAGGCCTCTCTTTCCCATATAATGACAACTGAATGACCCTTCTTAATGTCTCTGAATGCCCGGGGCGTTCTGTGTAATCCAGCGCGCCCCTGTATATCCTCAAGAGCTCTACTGAGTATTTTCACACTTGCCATATTTACAGGACCCTTTGGAATAAGCTCTCACAGCAGAATGCCATGTGTTTGGGTAATAACTCCCTGGGCAAGGCCCTATAGAAGAGCTGTGGGAGCGGAAAGATTATGCCACGATCGATAGCCTTGTTCGGCTCACGGTGCATTTGTTTGAATCATTTTCAGACTCCAAACTAGAGTACTAAACATGCAATAAATTCCGAATATTTTGAATCACTTTCTACAGCTGAAAGTCCTGTCTGCGTCCCACTGCAAAACAATACAAGGAACTCTGAATGTTACATCAAATCAGCATCAATCGTCTTTGCCTCGGTTTGTTGCCACCAGGGTCCATTCGCTAACTAGCTCTCAAGCTAAGGTAGCAATGTCGCCAAAGAGGACGTTAGCTTGGCTTGTTTTGAGTAGTCATTATGGAAGGGGTCGGGTGAGAAAACATTTTGGCATTTTGACACTAGAACATATTCAGACATGAAACTGACTGCTGTTTTATATACTAATTGGGTATCACGGTAGATTTATGGTCCTCCTAAACGCACTCCCTCGGTAAATAGAGCCCACTTGCAATATTATGTTTGCTGGTAGCAGTCCAAATAAGCAGTAAATAGTGGTATGATGTATGTTGTGTCATGGTTTAGCGGTTGTTTTTTTAAATTAAATAGCTACTACATTGTTGGTCATCATTAATGCTAATGTGTATTGTGTCTTGTGGGATGTGAAACTCATTTCCGGTTCGGGCCAGACCATTAAATTCATAGGGAGGGGTGGAGCTCACGATCCGATCGCCTCGGGTGGGGGGGGGTCATGGAACGGTACAACCCGACAGGCCAGTACGCCCAACGGAGGGGGGGTGTGGGGTGGCTCCGATCTAATTCTCACAACAACAAAGTCCTCCGCCCAGTGGATGCCCCGGCAGTTTGACACATGCGGTGTATTGGGTTCAGTCCCTCTTTGACTATAAGCAGTGCCTCCTGTGAGCAACATCAATAGCTGAGACAGTGGCAGCGATCCGCCTGCCACGTCTCCCCACTCTTAATTGATTTCATTGCTTTGTTTGACGGTGGCTCACAGCTCATCTGAGCGGATGTGCTGTGTGGACGTGTGCGTGGGGAGAGGCGAGGTGGCAGGGGGTCACGCTGTAGCGAGGCGCCTCCGCGGGACGCCAGCAGGTCAGCAGCAGTAACATGTCGCCCCAAGCTGGGAGCTAATCTGCATCCTCACGCCACCATACAACAGTCACGACCGGAGGGGCCCCTGGTGATCCAGGACAGTGATCGACTACTTCAAACGTTTAAATAATAAGCTCATACTAGTTATAAAGTACAACACTTCCTCAAACTTTTTTTTAATTCTCCTGCAAGAAACATATAAAGGATATTTCAAAGGCTGACCTAATTACATTTTGGTTTAGTTTTTACCTTGCCTCTCGGTCTGCTACCAGCTGGCGACCTGAGGCGGGTTGCAATCATGACGGGGACAAAAGAGTTACATTTTTGAAAGGAAAAACATATAGGCACAAGGAAAGAACCTGCAAAAAAAACCCTCTTTGTTTAAAGTCCCTGAACCAATGAAATTGAGTCATGTTAAGGTCATGGCAGCAAACGGCAGAAATAAAATCTCGATGTGATCAATGTACTTGTTTCAATTAGATGGTACTCTGCAGGAGAAATTAAAATGAAATGAAATTGTCATTGGCTTATAGTGATGAATCCCCCATGGAGGGCTGCCGGGAAATGAGATGGGAATGCAACGAGAGGTAAAAATGCAATCTCTTCAGGGCTACGTGCTGCTTTCGCCATTAGCTGTTTGCACATGGTGCTGTGTTTCAGTTCGACGCCATTAAACAAATCCACAGTATTCACAAATACGGAGTGTGAGACCCTGTTGTGTGCCGAGCCTCTAGTAATGGACTAAATGAGCCTATGCGTTTGTTTGTGTCTTACTATCAGCTGGGGATGGAATTGTAAATTAAAACAACATTGTTCAAACTCCCTGCTCTCCCCTGGAATCCCGCTGTTGACTTGGGAATGGTATTGGATTACAGCGACTCTAATGGTGTCCCCCTAATGTCTCTCTTAGAAAACCTAATGGCCTCTCACCAACAGGGAATGTTTTCTTTTTATACCTAATCTATAATGACAGCTGGAGGAAGAACGGCAGCCGTTATCAAGGCACAAAAGTGTCCAGTGGGTCAATATGAACGTCTCCACATCGGAAGGCCTTGATCATACAATGATGAATGTATTTAATGTGCAGTGGGCGACACAGGTCTATTTCATTTCACCGAAAATGAAGTTCAATTCTGAAAATTAGCAGCTTTCTCACCTGTAGTTTGGTTGACTCAAGCAAAGAATATTATTCGTTTTTGCCCTTTTAATTCTGCAAGGGTTGATATTCATATCGACTATTGTTATGGTCACGTCACACCCCGATCTTTCCATGTGTCTTTCCAAGGGTCCCAGGAGCCTTCAGCTGTAATGACCTCAAAAACCACCAGACTTTACCATTCATGAATATTAAGTCTGCTGAAGTTTTCTGTTCTATTCATTTAATTGTATTTAATTCAGCTATGCAATCAAACTTGTATGCATTCACAGTATTGTGGAGCTCCTCGTAAGGCTCTGTTCTAACCACATTCCTAATGAGATCCACCTGATTAATGTCGGCTTCCTCTCTTTAAATTGATATAATCCTGATGGTAACAGCTGTAGACGACAGCATATGTTTTTAATAAGAACATGTAACTCGACAAATCTGCCATGTTGTCATATCGGAGGACAAAGGTGTTTGGGTATATAAAAAATATGAATCAATTACGGCTAAAATGTGCATTTTTATTTCTAAAGCAATTTACCTACAAACCTTTCTTATGCTTCACACAATACAATATATAAATGTATGTTAACTGCGCCTCTCTCCTCTCGTCTCCTCCTCCGTCCAGCTCTCGTGCCCCCCCCCCCCCCCCCCCCACAGTTAGGTCCCAGGTCCTAACTCCCTGACTTCCATCTTTACCACGCTCACAGTGCTGCATCCAATCAGCAGTCAGCTATCCTGGCCTCTCTTTCCGGTCTCTGATTGTTGTCAACTCTCCTGTGATAAACACATCCAAACGTGTATCCTCCTCGTGTACTCCAGCTCTAAATGTTCATTTGACGTCCAAACTCTTGAGGGTCGTCAATTCCCAGGCGCCATGGCAACCTTTATCCTTTTATCACAATCATTCCCACTCCCTCAATTACCTCTTTGTTGAAGGACTACTTTTGTACATCTCAGTCTGAGGTCGGGGACATTAGCTGCATCATCAGCTCTACATGGACAGCTCTCTCAAGGTTGAGAGTCGCCGCTTTAAGCTCGGCAGTTCAAGTGTCTGAGGTCTTGTTGAGGAGTTGGGTCATGGAGCTGAAACTCAGCGCTCTTTGTGTCGCCAGCTGGAGGATCAGGCATTTGATCAGGATCCCTATTTTTGTGTGCACATGCAACCGGTAGAAGGTCGGAGAATCCACAGGAGAGATTGTACATTGTACTGTAAGATGTGTTTTGGTGACCTGCTTGGCCTATTGCTGGATTTGTTGATTGGCATGTTGTTTGGTAGGATGGTTGGGTGCATCGACAGAAGGACACTATGCAGACCTTCACTCTTCTTTTTTGTTTAATTCTCTGTTCTTGCATGGCTGCAATGTGCTCACCAGGAAAAGATTCTGGGTAGTATCAGACAAATCTGAAATTCATCTTCACTCTGCAATTTAAAAAGAGGTAAAAACAACAGAAAGTGGGGTCCCCTACCTTAATGGTGCATGAGGGACAGTTACTGTACTTTTTCGTTATTCATTGAGGAACTCACAGAACACAAAGTAGGACACAAACAGCTCCTCTTCCCTCTCTCATGTATCAGTCAAACTCCCTGCACTTGCCTGCTTCCTCCCATATGCCAGTTGCCATGGCCACCAAGTGATTTGCATGAATTCATTCATAAGATCACTGACTGGCTTCTAATGGCAGAGCTTTGAATTCATGCCTAAGATACATCTCTACTGTACTCCTGAAGGGTTTTCAGACACGAGATGACTCATTTCTAACCGATATCATCAGACTGTGATTCACACACATTAAGCTCATTTTACTCCTCAAAACAGAGAGCTGCTTGCTCTTTGCTTCAGGATCTGTTGTAACGGAGCTCTTTTCATGAACAACACCCTCACAGGATTAGCTATTGAGCAGTTTTTGAATTTCTGTAGAGGTGATGGCAGAAAGTAAGATCCATATAAGGAATATACCAATACAAACAACAAAAACTATTTAACCACTATGCAATATATATGCATATGAATGTACAGATATGGAATTAACGTGCACATAGTGGTACTGTGCTATTGAGGTGCTGTCTGACTGATCAGCTGTTCACTGCTCTGTAGCACATACCAGATGGGAGTAGTTGGTAATGGTTGCGTCCAGGGTGTAAAGGGCATGAAGTGTTTGGAGTGATCTTTCACTGCAGACTTCAGGAGGGGCTCCACAGTTTTCAGCTTGTTCAGCTCAAGGTTATTCCGACCACACCACAGGACCAGCTGGTCAACCTCCCGTCTGCACACAGACTCATCACTCTCCCCGATGAGGCCGATGGCCGTTGTGTTGTCTGAGAACTTAGAGGAGTTTGACTGTTGGGTCCTCTGAGGTGCAGAGAGAATTTGGGTTCAAGTAACTCCGGGATGATGGTGTTGAACGCCGGATTCTGGGTTTTAGCTCATTGTTGGTGATCTGCTGTGCCAGTTGTTGGGGCGCCTTACTCATGCACGCCTAATATGGGAGGTACACACCAGACAGATTGAGTGAGGAAAAGACCTACAGTGATTAAAATGGTTTGCAATAAAAATACAGTTTCTAATTGCAAACCATCTAAAAAACACGCATACATCCAGTGTTAATCAAAGTTAAGGTTAAACTACATATTTCATTTGTTTGTGATAAAATGTAATGTTGGTGGATAAGAACGTTAAAAGTGCATTGGTGTTTTATATGCTTCCTTTCTGATAGATGGTTTCTGTCAGTAGAGACGTGTGTGATCACATGACCAGTCTGACGGGGACGCGCGAGAGAAGCGCGAGGAAGCGCGAGCGGGAGAGAGGGAAGAGGTGGAAAACGGGTTTGGCCGAAAGTGCTACGGATATTGAAAGAGTTCCACAATGTATGCATTTTCAGCAAGATAATTATTCGACTGCCTGGTTGAGGAGCAGCAGTGAATTTCCACGCGAAGTTTGACATGTTGTGACGTAACTCGTTAACGCGAGTGGCCAAAGTAGCAACGTGGACGGGCTCTAGCCTGCTGGTAGCTAACCCGGCTAACCGCTAGCTAACCCGGCTAACCGCCGGGGCCTCGTCTGGACTGTTGGCAACGGTGAACCGAGAGAGGGTCGCCAGATGGCGCTGTGAGCTACCCGGCAATGCTCAGGGTTGCTTTGGATAGCCACCTGCTCCGTGATTATAAGCACCGTCCTGCATCGTGCTTCTGGACGGAGGCCTGCGCTACTGGTCACCTTATCTGCTGGACTGCATCAATTCAGAGGGAAGGTACCACCCGGTAAACCCGAGCATCAACTCAGTAGGAATATATTTCGATAAGTGAACGAGTTGCTTGAGTTCAAGATGAACAAAAACTATCCCACTGATTTCAACCAGAATCAGCGATACGTTCCTAAAAGACAAGCAAGGCAACGGTTTCCTAACCAATTACAAATGTTTATGCGATATAAATCCCTAGATGGGGAACTTTATGAAAGAAAGTAGAGCATGGCTGTAGTGACCTCACTAGAAGCGAACAACATCTTTGTGGAGTTTCATGCCAGCGACATTGGGCTCATTGTGGTATTGAAGAAACCTTGAAGAAAGGATGCAATCCTTCAAAGGTATTACCGGCCTTGCAGGAAGGCAGACATCCAAAAATGGGTGTGTATTTCTAGCTCCATATTTCTGGGGAGCTTATGGTAATATTGTGTTTCACCTTGTCAGATGGTCCAATGTGATGGTTGCCAGAAGAAGAGGACCTCTATAAAAGAGAAAAGGTATTACAAACCCATGAGGGTGAATAAACATTAAATTGAACATGTTGTATGTGGTACAGTATTCTGTGTTTCCTCAAGGTTTACACCTTCAGGGGAGCGGGGGTGTAGTCAACTGACGGATCTACCCGCTAAGAACGAAGGGAGTAGAAGAAGTCACACTGCATAATGGGTTTCTTTTACAAGTATGGTGCCTCAAAATGTTTATTTGTTTTTGTCACATCAACAATAGAAAAGCACCACGATAATGAGATTTTTTCCTGTCTTTATGCATATTCTAGATAAACACAGGATTGTGTGTAAATCCCTCCCTACCAACCTCAATCCAATGGCTTGGTGGAAAAGCTAAATGGCATAATTCAAGGGTAAAAATATGACTTTTCTACTAAATGATGTTAAAATAAAACGGCTTGTGATATACCATTCATGGAGAATGACTGATTCACTTTGTTATTTTAGAGCTCTGTGGAAAATGGTGCAGGACCACCCAAGTGACTGGGACAAATACATACAGCCAACTGCATTTGGACTATGAACAAAAAAGCAGTTGACAACAAAATATTCCCCTTATTTTTTCAATGTATGGAAAGGAGGCCTGTTACTCGTCTGAAATACCAGATAAGTGGCAGGTATGATCTGCTGTAATGTGTACTGTGTAAGAGCCACGTGGAACCAGAATTGCGGATACCTGCAAAATGGACCGCAATGTGGCATGGATCATTTTGATCCTCTTTACTCTCATTTAAATGGGTTGTGAAGGTAATTTATCCAAAAGAGAAGCTGGAGCTTTAAATCGATCCTGTAGGTGAAACAAGGCAAGCTTCAAATCGACAGTTAAAATGTCATAACATTTTCTTTGTTACAAAACGAAACTATATATTGTTTTGTACTTAACAGAGCTTTCATGAGACATAGACATTTTCATATTTCTCGGTGGACTTGTACAGTGCGCCATCCAAAAGAACATGACTCAACATCATCTGCAAGGTAAGAGTGCAACTGATTTATTGATATATGTCTTCTGATGTTTGCAGAGCTTATTCTTCCCTGAAATATTTCTCTACTGATGAGACTCTGAGAAATAGCATCTAGACTGGTCACTGACTCAAGTTGGTCTCTTGCATTTAGACGTTATTGAGAAGTAATCATACTTGTCTAATGTGCTAGAAAACCTGGCAGAACTGTGCACAGCATGATGACTGGGTAGGATAACACTCACCGGTCTGTAATCTTACAAATATAACATACTCCTCTACTGCATTGCTTCTCCTCAGATCCAGTGTACAACATGTGGGCTGTGCTTCCACTGGCTCTGCATTGGAAAACCACCACTGCAGCAGGACTTCTGCTGTCCTGCATATGTCTGTAATAGAGAATAAGTATGTGGAACATGAACTACACCAATCTAAACACAGAGAATAACAACATTCGAACATTTCTTTAGAAACAGGAAGACATTGTAAAAGTAATAACACGGTGGAAATGTGTGCTCAGCACTTATTGCACGGCAGCCATCGTACTTCACCAGAGTCTTTGTGCCTTGTCTCTTCACAGGTCACCATGGATCATGGTAGGGCTGGGCGATATATCGGTATAAACGAATATATCGATATATTTTTTAATGGGATATGGAATTAGACAATTTCGCATACATCGATATATTTCAATTTGCGCTCTGAAAGCAAGCTGCCGACCCGGAGCGCTCGGCACTGCTTCTCGCCCTCGCCCCGCCCATCCTCTTTGACGCGCAGAGGGGGGAGGGGCAGGGACACACACGTCAACAAACATGGAGGAAGCAACAACGTCTGCGCAGCGTGCGGAGGAGCAATTGGTTCGTTAAAAAAAGCAGTGGCTCAGTAATTTCAAGATGGTTCGGATTTAAAGTATCCGATGAGCAACAAAACAACGTTATATGTAGGGAGTGCCATAAACAGGTTACAGTAGCGTTGCCAACCGTCCCGTATTACCCGGGACATCCCGAATTATGGGCAACTTTGATTTGTCCCGGCCGGGACAGCTCCAGTCCCGATTACCAATCACAGCCTGCTAAGTCAATGACGCGCGAAAAGCTCCCGGTTGTTGTGACGTATCTGTTAAAATGAGCAGTGAGGCTGGCGCCGCTCATTGTGCGCTGCCCAACCCCACCCCCCGTAGACCGCTAGCACCCCCCCATCCCCCCCCTCCTAAAACAACGGCACAAACTGCTATACGAAGAGTGTGTGAAACTGCGCGCTGCAGAAGCCGCGCCAGAAACAACCCGAACAAGCTCCAGCCCCGAAACAAAGCTCACTGCAAACCTCATTTTCCCGCAGTGTGCCTTATGAAAGGAAAAGTGACAAGTGGTGTACTATAACGAAAGCGCTGTCCTATCACATTGCTAAAGATATGGTCCCTGTTGCAACTGTTGAACAAGTTGGATTCAAAATCCTCCTGAAAACGATTGACCCGAGATATGAGCTTCCCAGTCGCCACTACTTTGCAAGAGAAGCACTGCAAAAAATGTATCCTGAAGTCAGGCAGAGCCTTGCTGACCGGCTCGCTAATGTGACCCATTTTGCATTGACCAGCGATATGTGTTCGAGCAGGACGTGTGAGCCCTACATGAGCGTGACAGTTCACTTCATTCAAGACTGGGAGATGAAAACAAGATATTTTTTTATTTATATGTGCACCTTATGGAGCTTTGTTTTCAAAAAATACTCTATTTATGTTTACATATTATTTGAACGGCTGAGCATTTGTTTATTGTTTAATTTAATTTATTATTTATTCATTTTTATTTGTTTGATTTTGCAACTCCTTACTGAAATAGCTGGTTTCAATTAAACGACTGATGACATGTCATATTTGGCTTTGACTTTGCTTTGACATTTGCGTTCAGGTTTTCTTCCCTTTTAATGTGGAGAAAATATCGGGATATATACCGTATATCGATATCCAGCCAAAATATACCGGGATATGACTTTTGGTCTATATCGCCCAGCCCTAGATCATGGTTCTATGTGGCCTCCTTCTGTGGTTCTGTCGTATCCATTGAAAGTTTTGTAGCTCTTATGGTGATCATTCTGTACATCTATTGCACTCCTGTCCATCGTGGGAGAGGGATTCCTCCTTTTTCCTGTTTCAATGTGAGGGTCCCGGGACACAGGATGTTGTGTATGTACAAATTGTAAAATGGACAAAATATATTGAACTCTTAATTTCTCCTGATTATTTGCTGGCTCTTATAGATGTTCATGCATGGTGAAGCCAATATTTTATTTGTTTGCAAAGTGTGAGCCATCAAGCAATTAATTATAAGACGATTAAGGCCTTAATGTTTCTACAAAAAATCTCTTATTGCAGTGTTTACAATGGCTGTATATCATTACGTCCATTTCTTCATTTTGTGGCTACAACATTACAGCTAATCCATCCTTTCTGTGGCTAGTGTTAGCAATTATTGAGTATTTTCACAGTATAATCGTCACAAAAGTACATTCTTTTTGTTCAAATGTGCCGGTGATTTATGGCAAGAGCACCGACGAAAATGTTTCCACGATACGCCCACTACACTACTACTTTATGGAAAAAGATTGTGCCTCCCCTCATGACAGTGACAGTGCGGTTACACAGTCCGGAGCTCCAAGGAGTCGGAAACCCTGCAGGTGCACCTGGCTGTGGGGGATGTTCTCACCGAGCAAAGGGTGGTATGAACTTTGCTGAGGAGCAGTGCTTCCTCCACGTCGTTGGGCAGGTGCACTGATGGGACCAAACTTCTCAATCCCCAGCAGCTCCTCCAACCAAAAGCTCTGGGAAACCTTCCACCTTGATGGAGTACTGCGAAAATGTTTGACCCGTATATTGTCCGAAGTCTAAAAGTTGCTTCCTGATGAATTTGATCAGAGGGACAGCTGGAACATAAAGAGTACAGGGTAGCGTAGAGCTGGGGCATCTTACATCATCACTCAGTAGGACTCATACGGCGTCTTCCTCTTCCAACCAAATCGCTTTCTTTAACTACCTCAGTGTGTGTGAATCTGTGTGAATCTGTCAATGGTGCTTCAATAATTGTGTGTTTAATCCTCCTCTGCGTGACCTGAGACTCTTGCCAACAGGATCAAGTAGCTCTGTTTTGAGCACTAAGTGCTTTCTTAGGAGGCTTAAACGGTGTTAAATGAACCAATGCACTTTCCTTTTGTGAAATAGGAAGGACTTTGATTTTTTTAGGAATGGATTCATGCTTCAGGAACGATAAAATACAGAAGTTCCCACTTCCCCGTGTCCTTGTCTCAATGTCAGTTCTTTTAAAATGCTGTTCTTAGTTTGGTGCCTGAAGTCAGTTGTTAATGCAAGCTGAAGAGATTTTAACACAGTTTTCAAAACCACCACGAGAAAATGGCTCTTCTTACTGGATTTATTCCCTCGACAAATAATGTAAAAAGGAATCAATGGTCTCAATCACTAGTTTGAAGTGTTCTTCCAAACAGCACGACGTTCATCTCACCTCACCTGTGTCCCATCATCTGGCCCTCCTTGACTACTCTGCGTCTCTGTTTAACAGAATGGTAAAATTATTCCACGTTGCCCCTAACCTGTTTTTACCTTCAGTCCTGCCACATATTGCTCAATAGTCGAGAGCACAAAACTACAACCGAAAGAGTTCATAGGGTAGGAAATCCAATAGTGGGTGTGGTTAGCAGAGGCATGAAGGTCCCCATGTATCATCACTGCCTGTATCAGACAGCTACATTCTGTATTCATACCTAATACTATATCCGTCTGCCCGTATTTGTTTATTTGCTGATTGTGATTTTATTTATATACAACCCAAAATATAATAATGCTGTCTTTGGGAAATGATTTATTAGCCAAAATGTTTTGAAGAAAATTGAATTTGTCACCTCGACGGAATGAAATCATGATAAATGATACACAAGTGTTTCTTGCTGACTCCCTCTCACTGACTTTAACTGTGTTTGTACCACAAGTGAATTGCAATAACACATTAGAACACATCTTTGCATGAATGAAACATGTTTAGGGGCCCCTCCTATGTACGGTTGTGTCACGTACTGTATATTCTTTGCCATATTGTGCATTAAAAAAAAACACTCCAAAACTAAAAATGACGTTTGTAATTAACTTCAGACATTTAGATGAGTCATATCCGTCCAATCATCCACCACATCTGGTGAATAATGGATTTCCCATCAGAAAAGCCTTCTGTGAGGGATGCTCAGCATCTAACATAAGAGGGTTGACCACAGAGATGTGTGCTCACGGGAAGATTGAATCCTGGTGCAGCAGTATTTCAAGGAGTGGGTGAGCTTGTTTTATTGTATGCCTAAAAGACACCTCATGAATAAAGACAACCCCTTTGCACCCACATCACCTGCCATCCACCTAACAGGTGGATACACACTAAACACACCTGCACCATGTACTTTAGACCAAGTGCTAGATTGATTTTAAAATGTTATTTCAAACCCAAAATGTAAACATTTTCATTTTGTAACAAAGGAAGCCGAACATACGTGAAATACAGGAGGACGTGAGGACATGTGATACAACTATGTATGTACATTACATTGGTGACCTATAGAGACATTTGTTGCACATGATCAAAAACATGAGCAGCTCAACCGGGTTTAGGAGGTAAAATACACAAATCCAGTGATGTTGACTACAGCAATCATTGGATTAATTGGAATTCAATAACACATCTATCACAGATCCATGGACAAACATATATATATATTTACATTTACATTATATTAGTTGAGTCTTATAGCTCTGGATGTTTTATGTTGTACGTTTATGTGCGTCACTTGTCTTGAATACAGATGTTATGTCACCAATCTGATCCCGGCCTTGGCTGAAATCATCCCAACAAAATGGTGATTGCCTTCCTGAAGCTACAGCTCGGTCAGACACATATCTGACACACACAGACACACACAGACACACACATGACCACTGCTGCAGCATCCTGTGCCGTCTGTTTCCATGGCAGCATAATGACCATGTGCACTCAGCACCAACTGATTATCTGTGGAAGCTTAGTACCAGAAGCTCGGTACTAGAAGATCGGTACCAGAAGCTCGGTACCAGAAGCTCGGTTCCAAGAAGATCCGTACCCAAAGCTTGGTACAAGAAGATCGGTACCAGAAGCTCGGTACCAGAAGCTCGGTTCCAAGAAGATCCGTACCCAAAGCTTGGTACAAGAAGATCGGTACCAGAAGCTTTACTAAAAATTGGGTCTGTCGAGATTTTCTTGTTGATTGATTCATTGATTCCCTGAAGACCAAAGACATGGAAAGAAACCTTTTTCTATTAGTGAGGACATGTCCTCTTTTTGCTTAATTTCACACATTCTTTTTAATGTACACTTAAAGACTGCTAGCCACATCAAAGAGTGTGTGTGATATTGCTGCTGAGTTCCTATTTCATGTTCCCATCCAGACTGTGTTATTGATGGCACATTGGTCCGATCGCCCCCCTGTCAGCCCGCACACAGCTGATTTACAGCAGACCCCCCCCCCCCCCCCCCCTGCTGTGAGAGATAGCCAGCATACCTGTGGCGACAGTGAGGGTGGAGCGAGGAGGGTTCCTCATGAATGAAGCCTGTGGCTCAGCATCACGCCGTCCTCGCCTCACTGGGGCTGAGAGGAGTGAACCCGACATGGAAATGGTGTCCGTCTCCCCTCATCACTGCTCCTCACAACACTCCGCCATTCCTTTTCTTTCGATTTATCTTTGAGGAATCGCTTTGCAATAAACATCCGCCACTCCTGACCCAAACCCTCCATCTGCCGTGTCATCTTGATGAAGGAGCCATTGTTCATCCATTTGTCATATTCTGCCACCGAGAAGATGTTTACAAAACTGCAAAGTGTCATTTCGCTGAAATGTGTTTGAAATTGTTGCCTTTATTTCTCCCCTTGCTCATTATGCGCGTGTCACAATGTGGCATTTGGAACCAGCAAAATATATATTTTGCCACAGTAATTGTGAAGCTCTTGCAAAAAACATGTGGACGTGGCTTTCAGCAGCAGCAACATTATCATCCATCAGTACTGGATAACAAGGGAGAAAAATGTGCTGATGTACACGAGATGAAAGGAGCATGAAATGCTCGACTATAATCAAAGAAAGCGGTCAAATACATTAATACACATTTAAATGTACATAGATTTGTTCTTTTTCAGATTTAATTGTAATTGTAAGTATTGGCTTTTGGTTGGCTTTTTCCCTCTTATTATTTCTTGGCCCAAAAGCGAATTCTTTTCGCTCTTTGTGTTGGTTTCACATTGATTAAAATGGAACTTTCTTTCACCCACTGCACACACCACGGATCTCGTCTACTAGATGAGTACAACATTAGCGAGTAATCAGACTTACTGCAACTCCCATTTTCCGTATTACCTCTAACTGCTCAATTCAATTCCACAATTGATGTTGGAATGACTCCAAATTGCAAATTCTAATTCTGCCTTGGAGATGATCAACAACAGTGTCTAAAATACACACTTTCTAAAGTGATTACTCATTCATTTATGAGATTTAAACTTTTAATCACTATTAATCCAGATGAATGAATTTCAAAATGTGAGATTAATTAGTTTTTTGTCTATTTACAGCCTTAAGATTCAAATTCTTTGTGTAAGTACACATCGACTTTTATATTTTTTAACTTTTCTAAGGATGACAAAAAAACCATAAACGGACATAAGGTTCCCACCCAGAGAACTAATGTAGGATCATGGATGGTTACACAAAAGGGCGTTATCACCGGGGGAGCCAGTGCACTGATGGACAATTGTTTGCCAATCGAGCATTGTAGCCAAGGTCTTATTCTTTTTAAAAAGGAATGTTTCTGATGTGGTTTCAGATGTAACGAGAGCTTCAGAGAGGAGATCTGGACATAACAAGCTGCCCCCCAAATCCATTGTGGATGAACAGTAGCTCAAACTGCTACTGTCAGGATCAACAGAGTCACGTGATCAATATTTATCTGATCTGAACTTGGGGTTAGTGATGATGAAGTGCTTAGAATACTTCTTCTGGGTGCAGCACTTATGCACGTATTGATTGAGCGTGTTGTAACACACGATCTATGATGCAATGAACATGTGTACCGCGATCTCTCCACTCCTGCAACCACTGGCAGAGGAGCATCGTTGGTCCATAAGCGATTTAAACCGTGCGTGTTCCTGTCAGATAAGACGGATGTGTAACCCTCGCACAACATCTCATCTCAACATAAAACTTGTTTTCTCCTCCTCAACCCGCGGCACACACACATACACACACACACACACACACACACACACACACACACACAGACGGGTTCTTCTATGCCGGTGGGGACTTATGCACAGAGGTGAAGCGTGGGGACCTCATTTTTTTTAACAGAATAATGGCATACTTTCAATCAAATCATTTTCCTTAATTTTTTTCAAACCCCAATATCATCTTAAATCTCAAAATTTCTCAAATTTAAAGAGTTGAATATTTTTCTGGTTTCTCTATTCCGGTGGGGACCGTCCAATTATGTCATAATACAAAATCACACCAGGGGGCAGTGTTCAAAATGTGTCTCAAACAAGGTAAGGTACTCAATAAAGGGTACTTTTTAGAAACTCTAAGGCACTTAATACATATTTTGTCAATTCATGCTGAATATATACACCATTGAATGTTATAATTGTATAATAACTCATTATCATTGTATAATGACTCATTATCTATGAATATTAAACCCCACTCTATAATATTGTTTGATATATTGCATCTTTATTTTTTTTAAACTATGCAGTTTAAAGCATCATGGAGGGGAATGTGTGTATATACACACACAACAGCAGTGCACAACATTTCAACTTTCAAATATTATATGAATATAACAATAACAGAACAGGGAGCAATAAGACTACTGTAAACAATGTCTGTAAACGTGCTGGCAGTCCACCAGGAATTTAATCTTCCATCTGATGAAAATGCGGCTTACCTTTTTTTAAATTCTTTTAAATTCAGTTTTTAATATATATTTTGACAACTCATCCCTTGATCGGCCAGTGACGATGTTGTGATGCATTTCTGACCACTGACCACCATTGATGTAGTCCATTAAGGTCCTTTCAACAGCTTCGATTTCCTCTTCTCCACTTCTTCTTCTTTGTTTGTGGTGACCCTGAATAAAATGAGACAAAAATGTAATGCTGTTAAACAGCAACTACTGAGGCTATAATGACAATAGGTCTTGACTGTACCACTACTAAAGTGAAGTATTTGTAGTAAAGATTCCAGTAAGACAAGAAATAGAACTAGCATATATATTCTCAAAAATGATGTTCTAATATTCGCTTGAAGTTGATAGTTACAAACATTGAATGCTCCGAGCGAGCTGTGCTGTGTTAACATGGAACATTTCCTTGGCATGAAATGGCAAATGATCAAACTAGGGCCCTTTTTACTCGTACGTGATTCAACTAAGTCAATCATCAGGGACTCGGTTCCCCAAAGGTGGATCCGCGCTCAAACTGTCTCGTTAGTTTGAACCAAATGTCAGACATCAGGATAATCGCATGTGCGCGTCATACGTAAGAAAGCGAAAGGGCAAAACAAGGATTTTTTAACAGTACAACAACAAATAAACTTAAAAGAGGTGCGTCTTTTTTCTCCGCTCACGAGCAGGAGATGATGATGAACGCATACGAGGAGATAATGTGTATTTCAATCATTTCTGTTGGATAAATTGAACATAATGTACATCTTTTACGTTGTTCATTCTATACGTCATCGCAGGATGTTTATCCCGGGGGAGAAGCCTCCTCCATCTCTAAAGGTGTCTTTTTTTCAGATTTTTTATTGTTTGTGGGGTTTTTCCTGTGCCGATGTGAGGCTTTCTGAAAAGAGGATGCCACACGTGTAGACTGTCAAGCCCTCTGAGGCATATTTGCGATACTGTGCTATACAAAATTAAATGGACCATGTACTTATGGCAAAAACTGACACCGCCCCCCTGCGAGGTGTACAAGCCCAACAAAGTATCGCACAGCAGTTAACGTTAAGTGCAGGATTTTTGATGTGTTGCAATGGTGATTTATCCAAACCTGCTTCGGGGAACCGCAAAGCCTGATCTACGTCATCTCATCCTGAAAATTATCCAGCTAACTCAGTTAACCATGTACGAGGAACAGGGCCCAGTGCATGAAGCTGTTGTAACTTCTAGTCTATTTTATTAATGCAATATGAAGTCAGTACAGTAGCGTGCAACCCGCAAAGCAGACAATCGTGCCGCTGCTGTATTATTCATTTTCACATTTGAATATCTGTTTTTAACAACTATTCGTATATATTTTTTAATATAGAATATTTGTTGACAGCCCTAATAGATATGTTAGGTGAAAACCTGGAAAAACTTGGAAGAGATTACCTTTTTTGTGTGAGATTCACCAGACCTCTCCAGCCAGCAGCATCTTTTCATCGGAACTACCTTAAAACAAGCAAAATTTAGAATAAGAGACTTTAAATGTATTCATTAATGCAATGAAATAGTTTTGGCGCCCACAGAATGAACACACCTGATATTTTTAAAAAACTCAATTAGGGAATGTGATTGTAAATAAACGTACAGGCAAGGTAAAATGCATGAAAATTAGTCACTTGTCACTGAACTGTGTGTTTTCTTTAAAAGATAAATATTGTATTACTATTTTAGAAATTTCTATAATCCTCACATTTACTTAAACTATTACATTTGGCTTCATGTGGCAGCAGTGAATATCTTTTTCACCAACCAGCTGTCTGTAAACAAAAGGCATCTCTTATACCTCATATTTTAATTTAATACAATTCAATCAATGAGTTACATTTACCCATAGTACACCGTAGGCACCATTCCTAATGCCTCTGGGCCAGGTCCTCATTGTAAATGATAATTGATTCTTAACTAATTTTACCTGATTAAATAAAAAGTCAAATTACACACATCTTTGGACATTGGGGATAGCCTTTAACTCATCATTTTTTTAAATGTATTTATAATTCTTGTCCTGCAGTACTTTCTTTCATCTTTGTTTCATGCTAAATACCAACCTTTGGCAAAATAACCATAGCAACACAAGCTCGCCACTGCTCTGGAAAAAAGGAAGCTGTCTTCCTCATTAATGAAAGAGCGATATTATTTAGATTTACATTTTACAGGGAGAGTTCTCCGAAATCAAAGATCTGTTATGACATCACTTCCTGTACGAGCGCTATCGATGCTGCCGACAAGCAATCATTAATCTACAGGAAGACCTTCGAGATCCGCAAATGGTGGACACATCACGCCGCAGCCGAGCGTTGACGGTCTCACACTGTTGCTCATACTGTACATTGTTTAACAGTTTTGCGATGCAGAGAACACAAGGAAAGCCGCTATGATATATCCGTATTATAATAAGTGATAATTTACAGTTGCTGTTCACATTGACCCAAGCGTTACATATCACTGCGCACGGGAGGGGGAGGGCCGATACGGCCGACTGTTCAGTGACAGCGCGGTTGTTACTCGGCGGGCTGAGCACACTCCGGCGGCAGGCCGCGCCGGACGGGCAGTCGGGCGCCACGACAGGCCAGATTTGGACCGCGAGTTTAACATATGTGAATTGGGGACTCATGGGCCACATAAACTGACGTTGCAGGCCTCGAGTTGGACACGTGTGCTCGAGACTCATGAAATGAGATACACAACGTTTGGTGGCTACCACTATTTAGTGCTGAAAGGCAGCTATTTACTTACCATTTACAATTTCGCTGGTAACCGCGTTATAAAGGCAATAAGGTACTTGAGGCAGTACTTTCTTAGTGTTTCGTACCTTATTGCTTAAATATTAAGTACCTAACTCGTCTATTAATGCTTGATCTGCTATCAACCCAGTGAATATTGTATTTAATAGAATCTAAATTGGTGGGAAACACTATGGTAAAATTGAAGTCAAATATATGTTATAAACTACCTGTAGAAATTAATTACTCTAGCATTGTATTCATTGTGACATTTCTTTTCTATGTGCACAGTCAAGCAGGTTAACAGCCATTTAAGAACCTTAAGATGACATAGCCTACCTGGTTAGTATGTTCACGGTCAAAGGCTCCTTCATTTCTCCGACATCAGCATCTGCAAATATGTAAGCGGATGGAAATGTTATTATGGTGTATGATGAACAAATACCTTCAAAATGAGACATTAAAAAAGAATGTATGTATTTTGCATTTGAAATCCCCATATACTTGTTATATGACCTAGACCTTAACATCATGATCAATTTGGGATTAAAAAAAAAATCTATAGAACCCTAGTTTAGTGTAATATTCCTTTGACTTTCTACAAACACCAATGTACAATCATCTCCTTGTGTCTCCCCTCTCTCACCTGTGCACTTCGAGCTGTCACTACTGGATGGCAAACATGCTCCATCCTCCTAAAAGCACAAGGGACACATTCAGCCAAAGCTATACATCCAACTCATTACAGTACTCTTTTTTTTATTTTTACTGAAATGAATTAAGTTTATCTGTTATGGAATGCATTATAGTAACATCTACTTCTGTTCTTAACGACAAACATTATATTATCTATCTCAATACTTATGACAATCTGAATTAAAATGCCTATTTATACATGGGTAGATATTACAATCACTCTTTGGGCAAATGGAAAACTGCTTATTAAGTGTTATAGGCCCAAAAGCCACCGTAAGGATACTTAAAATGGTTAAAGGGAAATTAGTTATAATCCAGGTCTTAACGCAGATTAAGTATTACACTCCCTTTGTTGAGCATAATATTCACATTCTGTGTGAAAAGATATTGATAAAACATGAATATATTTATATAGTATATAATAAATAACTAATTAGCTGTCCAGCATTCTATTTCACAACGCGTGCACATGCTGCTGCTTGCACATGCTTGCTTATTGTTAGCTAACATTAGCTGTCCATTTAAGTTGAGTTTAACACATTGCAACAGCTAATTTTATATGGCAGTACATATGAAAATAGTATCAAAGTAAACTTAACAGCACTATTTGTGGTGCTAGTTGCACATGCTTGCTTATTGTTAGCTAACATTAGCTTCCCATCTAAGTTGAGTTTAGCACATTGCAACAGCTCATTTTATATGGCAGTACATATATTAATAGTATCAAAGTAAACGTAAAAAGCACTGTTTTACATTAGAAGCTAGTCCAATAATTAAAAACTCACCATTTCTATCCAGCTTCTGCAGCCAGCACCGTCACGTTGTCTGCTGCTCGGCAGTCTGAGGGAAATGGACGGTAGCAGGTGCTTGGTGGGGGCGTGGCCAGACCGAGGACCCCACGTGGATGGTAACAGTTCGGTTTTGTGTAAAAAAACGAAACTTAAGGTTCTTAACACAAAACCTGACATTGACTGTCCCCACCGTACCCTCGCCCATCCCCCCACTCCTTCAGTCACCATTAGCTTGAGGGAGCATTGGGGCTCAGCCTGTTCTGCTGGGCCTTGTTAATAACGTAGAAGGGTAATAGTAATTACTAAAACCGAAGGATTACATAAAATACCTGGTGAAGTTGAGACGTTATTACTCAACTAGAATTAAGTATACATTTTAATATGTATTTTATTTAATTTCTAATAAAACTGGAAGCATTTTTGAACAATTAAAAATGTAGACAAACATTGATATTTTAAGAATAAAAACTACAACTACCACATTTACAAGCCCTTGTATTCAGAACAAGTATTTATATGTGCAGACATAAATTATGAATTTAGAATGGGAAATAGCATTTAAAAGTGTAGTACTCACACAAGAATACACAAAACGTTTTAGGCGCTAATGATCATATTTCCGGTTTAAGAATAAAGAGTGGGGAGGGGCTGACAATTTTTACAGTCTTCTATGTAGTCTTTAATCAAGGTTTTACGGTAACTCACGCACTGTTCATACCGGCATTATGCCGTAAAAACTGACGTTGCTCTTCGGCAGGCTGCAGCATTTATTTTTACAAGTCATGTAGCGCCCAGCGGTCGGAGCTGCCCTAACTGAAGTGAGTTGTGTACAAGGTACACAGAACTGTGAAGCGCCAGAATCACTGATTGGAGAAGTCAAAGAAAGGGATAGAGCCACCATCCAGGTGCGACTGGGCTCGTGGCAGCAGGTAGATGATGGCGTCATCCACTCCCACATAAGGCAATGCAAATTGCAGAGGGCCCGGTGATGATTTTATCTGGGCTTGAAGGTGGGTCAAGAGCAGCCTCTCCAGCACCTTCATCACATGGGATGTGAGGGCAACTAGTCAGTGGTCATTGAGGCCACGGTGTCTCCTACAGCATCGGGACTGCCTGCTGCTTTAGGTTCAGAATAAGGAGATGTTGGTGGGCTTTAGACAGCTGGATGGCGCAGGTCTTCAGCACCCTGGGGCTGATACCATCAGGAGGCCTTATGTTGCTTCACAAGAGGTTTCAGTATGTACTCTAACTGCCTCACCACATACACCCTTGACCCAATCCCATTTACTCTTCTTCAGACTGAATTTCTTCTCACCATCCCCATCTCTGGTTTCAGGGTGTATTCCAAAAGCTTTCTAGACTGCCAAAGTCAGCCCCCTTTGATGTTGACAACTTCAACCAATTGTCTTCGTATCTGCGCCTATCAGACCCCAACTCAACTGAGACAGCCTGTCTCATATCGAAAGATTTGTCTTACTTATTGCAGTGTTATCTATATACTTTTGTCAAATAGTTTATATCGTTGGCAAGTTATCCATATATATGGGCTTTGGGGGAGGACAACCAATGTGCCTGCATCCGTCTGGGCGATAGTGCCGCGTGCTGAAAGAGGGAGGGAAATACTGACTTAAATAAATAGAATAGAAGGGTGATGGCTAGCTTGCCACACGGTAGGCTATCGTTTGCTGCTGAGAGGACGGTGTCATCAGAGTGTGTAAATAAATTTTTTCAATCGGCTCAGGAACCGAAACTAAGCACCGAAATCTGCGTTGCATTTCAGTACGGTAGGTACCGCGTAGGAACCGGTGCTATATTAGTACCGGTTCTCGGTACCCAACCCTATAGGAGAGTGGAAATATTTCTCACTGACAGCAGTCTGTGAACCGTTAACTAAGGGTAGCTAGCAAGCCTCATTAGTTGGAATGCATTGATGCATACATAAAAATGGAACTTGCTTTTCAAGACCACACCTGGGACATAACCGTATGTGGAGGCAGGACGGTTAGATATTTCAAACATGGGAGAGCGATAAATGCTAGCTAGCTAAACTGCTAACGAGGCTACTCCTCGTCTGCTGGAGACTTAAACCGGGGTCGAGACGTTGTTCCTTCGGTGTTGTTATTGAGCTGCAGACACGTGAGTTTATTTTCTTACGTGAATGACAGAAGATCATTTTATTCTTTTCGTTTGGTCTTTATTTTACGCAACAAAGCGTCAACTTAATATACTATTAATAACCTTTTTCGCGGACCGCAAGAAGGTCCGTCAGTTAATAAGCACGTTGAAAGTTGCGGGCGGACCGGCCGGGTTTAGGGGCGGAGGGGTTCCGCTGGTGGGCGAAACCGCGCACTGAGGAGTGAACAATTGTAATCGTGATGGGGGCTGTAGTATTTGTGAGTGTCCACTGACATTTAATTGTCCAAGTAAAACACGTAGTACTAATATTAGTCATTGGCGCTGTATCCGTCCATCTTTATTATTTCACAAAACCGCGCACCTCTGTGACATCATCAACACATGATGGTTAACTTAACCGGAAGTATCCAGGGGCGTTTTATTTGTTTGAGCATGTGTCCCTATGTTTTAGCATTGCCTCTCTGAACATCACCATGTTTACATCATCCGAACGGCAGGTTCACATGATCTGAATTATTATTGTCTATTGTAATGGACTGACATGTTCTGTGAGCGAGATTACACATTAAGACTTTGTACTTGATGGAATTATTTCCCCTTACACCTACACAATCAGTATTTTTACTTAAGTTAAAAGCTTGAGTTGATACTTCAACAGAAGTATCTATACTTCTACTTGAGTAATGAATGTGAATACTTTTGAAACAACTGGTTATCACCCACTATGTTGCTCGGTTGCCTGGTGACGAAAGGACACGTATTTCTTGTTGTTTTTGCTCCACTTGATAAAGTCAGCAGAAGAATTCCCCGGTAGACAACGACATTGGTTGTTGCTAAATTTGAGGGCCTTTTTCTTTTGGACCTGAGATGGTGACGGAGACTGGATTTGCTCTCTGCGAACTCACAGGTCTGATCAAGAAGTGCTCCTTTTTTCTTTTTAAGAACGTTTGATCCTTCCCGCACACGGAACAACAGTCAAGGCGAGACTCAAAAACATTCAATGGCATTTTTGGCCCCTTTCGTAGTGATATTTGGGGCAAAATGATATTTCTTATGGGCAATTTTTCCCTTTGCCCTCATGTAATTCAGATGCAAAATAGCTCACACTGCAGGCCTTGGTTGATTCCAGGCTAAGGCATCCTACAGTAAAATATGTTTTATATTGATACTATAGCCTAAAAATAACACAGGAAAGCACTTGGGTAAATATACAAGAACACCACCCTAACCATTTTTGATGTTTTAGTTGCATTATTGGGGTGTTATAGATTTTAAATAGTTTACATATATAACAATCAAATCATGACTGTGCTGTGTCGTAGCCTATGTCACAATGTTCATTCTCATGCTCCTCCAAAAGTGTAGCAAACTGTCTGTGATTCAATGGTTGTGCCCTGATGAAGTTAAATATTTTAGTGACAACATCAATGACATGGTTAATTTTTGACTTGCAACACAGGCTGATGTATTATGTCACAACCTGGCTCTTTGGGCCATGACAAGATTGGAGTTGTACTGTTTTAAAGAGTTTTAACATCTTCTTTATTTAACATAAGCCAACGAAAAAAAGGTACACGACCACACCACCGGACGTCTGCTGGAGAGAGAAGAGAGAATGAACACTGGGTCTTTTAATCTCAGGGAACCGGGCCCAGGTGCCTTCAATCACCAAACTCAGCCCACAAAATCCCACTGCAAAGCTGCTGCCTCCACAGCAGGGGTCACCACATTTATAAAATGCAAAAATATTGACAGGACTTGGACAGGCCTCTGTTGTGACACCTGCAAATTGGTCCCATTTCAGACCCAGCATGTTTGTGCATGCATCTACCTCCGTGAATAAATCGCTCCCTGTCGTTATCACTTTCATTGAGCGCAGTGCTGCCAGCTCCTCAGTTAGCTCTCGTCCAAAGCCAAGGAGAAGAATAAAAGCACTGCAGCTTTAGTCCATGCATGAGGTAAAATTAGACAAAAATATTTACTTTGTAATTTCCAATCAACCTCTCACAGGCCGGTCACGGACAGCCAAAGGGCCGGATGTGGCCCGCGAGCCATACAATGCCTACCCCTGCTCTATGCAATCCCTCAGCAAGTCAACAACTTGTCATTTATAGTTCACGCAAATATTAACCTAATTAATTTGATATAGAAAGTGTACACATTAAATGGTCATCCATCAAAGCATCTTGCTATATTGATTTAAAGTAAAATGTCTTTTGTACTCCTATTTTGTCTATGGATACAACTCTATACTTGCTTGTCTATTATCATCCATAGCGTTGTGATTGAACAGTGGGCACTGTTTATTAAGACAAGTTATCTGAAAATAAAAGACCTTATTGATCTCTGCAATAATTCATGTTACACTATTCATATGATGAATGAAATCAAATATAGACTATTATTACGATTGTCAATAATATCAATGATGACATACTAATAACAACATATCCTTAAAATAGTATAAAATAAACAGGCAAGAGTTTACATAAAGGCTAGTCTAACATTTTATACATTTGAAATAAACCTTATAATTGTTTTAATGAAATTGATTTTTATTTAATTGAATAATTTGATCAATATCAGTATTAATATTATGTATGTATGAATTTTTTGGTTTATTTATTTGTATACTTTTTATGAAATAAAGCATTTTATTTGTGGTCTGTTTTACCACCATCAAACAGACAGCATTGAAAGTGTATGTTGCGAAAATACCACTTTTGAACCGATAGGGGGCGGTAGTGAGTGGAAAAACAGCGACGCACACTTCAAGAACAGCCAACCTCATGGGGACTGCAGTACCCGTGTGCATCCACTAGGGGCGCATTCAGAAACACACTCACACAGTTTTGTCATGAAATTGATGTTCCAGGGGACCTCAGAAAAAATCATTGGGGGTGTATCTAGACACCATTTTGGAGCTTGTGGGAGGGGTTTGCCCGTGGGGACCTCACTTTAGGTCCCCACGGGGACACAAGTCCCCACCGGTCTGTGTGCAATCAGGTATAGGTCCCCACCGGCATAGAAGAACAAGAGCACACACACACACACACACACACACACAGCCCCTGAGTGCAGGTGGTGTGCATAGTAAGGACCAAAGCACAGCCCCGATCCCAAAGCTTGATGATCACAGCTACAGTCCGTCTCCTGTGAGCCGGGTGGAGTCGCTCAGATGCCCATCAATCTAACGCCAACGATGCAGCCTGAAAGCCACTGGTGGAAAGCTAAAGAAATCCACACTGTGAGCTTTCACGAGCTCCGAATAAATCATCAATGAGCTCTGGAGTATTTTGGGTTATTCAAGGTGGGTTTAAACTGGCCTTATTCCAGCTGTTGTACCTACTTCCACCAATTCTTATCTTGTTCACAATATAGGAAACAGTCTGTGTCTGTCTTCTTTTCTCATTAAGACCCAACCGGAGAGATAAGTGGAAACAGTTTACTCCAAATGGAACATTTTCAGTCTGCATGAATATGACTTCAGTCCGATTCATGTTAACGTCCAGTTAAGTCTTTCCTTCAACGTTGAATCCACGTGCGCGCCTCCCCAAGCAGAAACTTGATGTTCTGAAAAGTGAAGCCAATGCTGATGTGTCTGAAACTGACCACCAGGGGGCGACTCTTCTGGTGGCAGAAAGACGTCTATGAGAAATAGACTCAATTTCTCTCTTGATTTTTTCCCTCCATAAACATTATAAACATTAGTTAATGGTCTCAGTCTCTAGTTTCAGGTTTTTGTCAATACAATGTGTTTTAATTTCATGTATTTTGACTGAAAATGCTTAATGTCTTAATTATGAAGCTCAACCCAATAGACGATGTCTACTTTTTATATACAACTCATCTCAAATGTACCTTATATTCCACCTGAACACTTTAAAAAAATACTGCAATTGCCCGTATACACATTTTTGGAATAGGATATATTCCTTTTGGGACAGATATTAATCTGAGAAAAATGGCCCTCAACATTGGGAACAGTTTTGCCTCCTTTGTTTGACTAAAGGAACACATGGCACCCCAACATCTGTCTTTGTCGTTTCGACAAAACCAGCACAGATGTCTGATGCTAGATAGCACGCCAGTGTTAATGCTATCAGAGGCAGACGATGAGGAGGGCTGATATCTCACTGGACAATGGAACATAAAACACGCCACTTGGTGCCTATCAGAGGATCTCGGGGCATTCTGAGCTGAGGTGGACAAAGAAGCAGCCAATACACGTAGTACCAATATGCATTTTATTCTCCAAGCCAATGTATATCTAAAAATGGCCACGGATTATTGAAAAAAAAGGCGTATCCCAATCTCGCATAACGTGCTCTAGAATATTTCTCACCAATACAGCAGTCACAGAAGTATACAATGGCTATGTGTTGCAAAGTGGAGAGAAATGCCTAAATATCACTGAGCACGGCATAAGAAAACGAATCCCAATAAATTCCATCCATCATTCGCAATGGAACGTGTAGTCGTGGTGCTCTCAAGTCAGCCTCGCTCAAACTTCAATCCATCCAACCTTCGGGTAGATGAGGAGGGGGGGAGGGGGGGCTGATGGACTGTGGATGCTTCTGGATGACCATCTGTCCACTACACAGGAAGTGTCCATAGGCAGGTGAAGAACAGCGCACCTGTACCTTCTAGCTGTAGAAGACTAGATATTATATTGACATCCTTGCAGACAAAGGGAAGGGAGCATCACAAATACTTGATCTTGCTGCTAAGTATTCTCTGGTTATAGACTGATGTCATTGAGCTACATCACGTCATCCCTGTGTAGTGATTGGCTGGCTAACTGAGACCATTCTGTTCATTTCCACATCAGCATAATGATGTGGTCGCTGGCAGAGAGTCAATAAATATTTGTGCTGTCGCCTCACCTGCCTCGTTAATATGACAGAGCTTGTTCAAAAAGTGTTGTGAAGGCCAAGCTTGTTTGACAAAAATGGGATCCAAGATAATGAACTAGTGTTTTATTTGAATGAGCAAGATGAAAATACAAAGTCTGTGCAGTCAAGAAGCACTTTGATGACCGGTAGATACTTTATTAACGAAGCTGATTGAAACGCCATTATTCATTTATTTATTATTTCACTTGGATTCCGTTAATCGCGAAATAAAACAAATATATCAAGTAATTACTCTTGGTTGAATTGTGACAAACCCGACATTTATTACATTTTGACAAACGTTCAATGCTTCTTTGTTATTAACATCAAGGGCATAACAGAAAATAATAGTGGAGGTTGCATTGAGTTACATAATGATGGATTCAAGCTTTATTCAGTCATTTATTTATTATTTCACTTGGATTCCGTTAATCGCGAAAAAAAAACAAATATATCAAGTAATTACTCTTGGTTGAATTGTGACAAACCCGACATTTATTACATTTTGACAAACGTTCAATGCTTCTTTGTTATTAACATCAAGGGCATAACAGAAAATAATAGTGGAGGTTGCATTGAGTTACATAATGATGGATTCAAGCTTTATTCAGTCATTTATTTATTATTTCACTTGGATTCCGTTAATCGCGAAAAAAAAACAAATATATCAAGTAATTACTCTTGGTTGAATTGTGACAAACCTGACATTTATTACATTTTGACAAACGTTCAATGCTTTTTTGTTATTAACATCAAGGGCATAACAGAAAATAATAGTGGAGGTTGCATTGAGTTACATAATGATGGATTCAAGCTTTATTCAGTCAAAATGATGAACTGTTGTCATGATGTGTTAATCATTTAAGTAATAAAAACTACTAAAGGATTCATGAGCTCTTTGACTTCCAAACATTAGCTTGAAGTGTTTATTGTTTTCTCGTAGTACCCAACTGGTTACTTGAGGACTGTGGTATTTGCCGTATTGGTATCAATCATAGACGAGGACTACAGCTTTAAAGCCTCAAAGCGGCTTTTTGGCTGTAGCCATCCTCTTTTGTTTGGACTCAAGAGGGACCTAAGTAGAAATGAAGCTTTAAAGCGATCAAAATGTTTCATAGAGCAAGTCCTGGAAACACAAAGGGTTCTAATGTGTACAAGCTTTAGGAAATGTTAGAATTCAATTTTAGCATTTTTTTGTTAAAAATATGAATATGCTGACAGTGGGACATAGTGATTAAAATGATTTAATGCTGATCATTTCCATCCATCTATCTCTAGACCCTTTAAATCCATTAAATAATGAAATTAATATAAATTCATTCTTAACACTCTTGATAAGAGCTCTTTAGTGTTAAGGTCACCTCGGGCCATTTGTCACACAGCTTTAGACAGTGTCTCTATCCAGACGGGGTACAGCTATGATGTTAATGGTTTCATCATGCTCCATGCTTACTGAGCTAGTGGCAACAAATAAATACACTGGATTGATTTCACTGGCAACGAGTGTGAAAATAATAATCCGGCGCCTAATGAGTCTGTCACACACACACGCGTCTGTCAATACTTTATTATTATGATTACCATGACAAAAAATGGGTACACAAGGCTAATTTTGCAGTGTCAAGTGTAAATATTTCTGCAGGTGAGAAGAGAGAAGTTAAAAGAATGGAGGTATGGACCACTGCATCTCCTGTCTCCTGACATCACTACAGCAGCCGACTGATTCTCTGTCAAGCTGCGAATGATATGCACAGCTGAGATCTCACATGCCCCACAGTCTTCTGTGGTACTACAAGCCCTGCTATTAAAAACCCAAGAGGAGCCTCGGTATCGTATTGGCATCAAAGAGCTCCGACAATGGCCAAGAGATCTGACGCTTCGCAGCAGCTCACGTCCTCCTCTCTTCCAAATTGCATTTGAAGAGAGCACAAAGGAGGAGAGCCAAGAGCCAGCTGACTGCTGTCATGCGTGTGTGTTGGAGACAGCATGAGAAATAACCAGTCTCAGGCTGAACATTAAAGAAACACAGAAAAACAAACTGTACATGCTTGGAATACGAGGAGGATTCATTCCTTCATTCATGAATTGATTGATTCATGCAGTCCTGAACGTTGTGGCTCCCTATTCATTCTAATATTTTGTCATATGGACCTTACATCTGCTCATGTATCTCCCTGCTGATGGTGCGTTAATGTGTCAGACTGTTTTTTAGATGAAACAATATTCCAACTGAGCTGACGTTGTTCGCTGACACTAATTAAATAAAAAACTAACGAGAGGATAGTTTAGCTATCTCCATTGGTATTATGACTCTCTCGATGTAGGTTTGAGAAAATACATGAACAGGTAAATAGAAGCTTAATAACTTTATAAATTAATAAATTAATATTTATACAGCGGGTGAATAAGTATTGAACACGTCACCATTTTTCTCAGTAAATTTATTTCCAAAGGAGCTATTGACATGACATTTTCACCAGATGTTGGTAACAACCCAAGTAATACATACATACAAAGAAACCAAAACAAAGAAGTTCAGAAATCAAGTTATGTGTGATCATGTGTGGGAATGACACAGGGAAAAAGTATTGAACACATGAAGAAAGGGAGGTGCAAAAAGGTCTGGAAAGCCAAGACAACAGGAGTGAAAAGAATTATCAGAAGAGTTGTCCAAGAGCCAAGAGCCACTTGTGGAGAGCTTCAAGAAGACCTACAATTAGCAGGTACTGTTGTCTCAAAGAAAACAGTCAGTAATGCACTGCACTGCCATGGCCTGTATGCACGCTCACCATTTCATTTGCAGGAGACTTAAAATGGGTGTGAGCTGTGTGACATCATTCTGTGCACCGCTGTATGAAAGAATGAATGTGCAGCGTCATATGAGCCATTTAACAGACATTTATATTAAAAGAACACACCTCAGCCCCTTTAGAAGTGCTATTTTCAAATGAATCTGATTCATCTTTGATTGTTTGCCAATTTCACAATGTTTCTTTCTCTTGGAGTCCACACACGTACCAATTATAATCAACTAATGTAGAATTTCTAAACTAATTAGCTGCTTTAGTGCGCTTCATTCTTTCTGATTAGAAAATTGCTTTGGTAGTTTATTTTCTATTGTCCTTATTCACTCTCTATATTCCCCTTGTGATGGAAGCACGTTGTATGCTGAATGCTATAAACTGTTGCTTGGAATGGAATAGGGGCATTGTTTTGGTGTGAAATTAAATCATTGACATCAATAGAATTATTAATAATCACCAAGATAATTCACAAAATAGATAATAACCGGTCACCACCCTAAGTGTGGTGTGGAGAGAGAGAGGACCCAAAAGCGGGATGCAGGAAAAATAATGCTTTTAATAGGAAGGTGCAAACTTAGAGGACGCCGCGAAGGCAGGCACAAAAACAGCAACTGAGGTCTTCAGAGAAAAAGGGGAACAGAAGATCTCCCGGTGAAACGGGGCATTAGAGGTCGAGGGCTGGGGAGAGGAGCGCTCTGCCCGTCGTTCCCGACAAAGCCGGCTGGCCGTAGTTCAGCTGGGACTCCTCCTGTTCGGCGGGACCGGACGCTGGATCTAGACAATGAACACAAGACACGGTAGGACAAAACTCGGCGTAAAGATGAGGAGTGTGTCTCCTGTGTGGGTGGCAAAATAATCTGACAGGGAACAAAGGGAAAGGGGAGCTAGAAATAGCAGGAATAATTAACGTCATGGGGAACAGGTGTGTAACAATTGGTGTGAGAGGAGGGGGATGGAAAATGGGACTCAGCTGGTGAGTTGTGGACACGATGTATGAATAACTAAAGACCAGTAGGGGGGGGAAAGGGACAGGAGGAGCCCAAAACCATGACAGTGCCCCCATCTCAAGGAGCGCCGCTTGGCGCTCCCAAGGGGGGAACCTGGCGGGTGCGGAGGAAATCATCAACCAGAGAGCGGTCCAGGATGTCCCGTGAGGGGACCCAACTCCTCGCCTCAGGACCAAAGCCCTCCCAGTCAACTAAAAACTGGTGACCACGACCCCGCCGGCGCATATCCAGGAGTTTACGCACGGTGTAAATAGACTCATCCTCAGCGCGCACCGGAGGGGGCGGGGGCGCGCGGGGGGCGCGGGGGGGAGTGCGTACGACCGGTTTGATGCACGAGACATGGAAGACAGGGTGGACGCGACGAAGACCGGGGGGAAGTTTGAGCTTGACCACGACAGGATTAATGACCTTGGAAATCCGATAAGGTCCGATAAAGCGGCGGGCCAATTTGCGAGACGTGGTTTGGAGGGGTAAGTTACGAGTGGAAAGCCACACTTTCTGACCGCAAAGATACCTAGGGCTCTTAACCCGACGTCTGTCGGCATACTTGCGAGTGCGGGTCTTGGCACGGCAGAGCGCGGACCTAACTCTCCTCCAGGTGCGCTTACAACGGCGAATGAAAGCGTTTACCGACGGGACATTAGAGTCAGCCTCCTGTGAGGCAAACAAGGGAGGCTGGTAACCCAGGCAGCCGTAGAACGGGGACAGGCCGGTGGCAGACGTCGGCAACGAATTATGGGCATATTCTGCCCATGGCAGCTGATCTGCCCAAGAGGAAGGGTTACTAAATGCCAGACTACGCAGAAGACGACCCACGATCTGATTAGTGCGTTCGGCCTGACCATTGGTCTGGGGGTGGAACCCAGAGGACAGGCTGACGGCTGCACCCATAAGACGGCAGAATTCCTTCCAGAATAGGGACACGAATTGAGGGCCCCGGTCCGAGACGACGTCAGTGGGGAGACCGTGTAGCTTGAAGACATGCGTAGCAAGGACTTGGGCCATCTCCTTGGCTGAGGGGAGTTTAGCGAGGGGGATGAAATGCGCAGCCTTAGAAAATCGATCCACGACCGTGAGAATAACTGTGTTGCCAGCTGACGGGGGTAGACCAGTAATAAAATCAAGGGCAATGTGAGACCACGGACGGGACGGTGTGGGTAACGGTCTTAGAAATCCCGCTGGCGGGGCGCTGCTAGACTTAGTCTGCGCGCAAATGGTGCAGGCGGCGACGAAACGTCGTACATCACGGTCGAGAGTGGGCCACCAGAAGCGCTGGCGAATTGTGAACAGTGTTCCCCTGACGCCAGGATGGGCAGTCAGTTTAGAGGTATGAGCCCACCGGAGAACAGCTGACCGAACCACTACGGGAACGAAAAGGAGGTTCCTAGGTACCTTACGCGGAGCGACAGAGTGAGACAAGGCGCGTTTAACAATTCTTTCTATTCCCCAGACAACAGACCCGATAACTCGTGAGGGGGGGATGACCTCCTTAGGCGCGGAGGAGGTGTCTGGGGAATCGAAGAGGCGTGAGAGTGCGTCGGGCTTCACGTTCTTAGAGCCCGGACGAAACGAAATGGAGAAGTCGAAACGGGTAAAGAATAAGGACCAACGAGCCTGTCGAGCATTAAGTCTCTTCGCAGATCGGATGTACTCTAGGTTGCGGTGATCCGTCCAAACGACAAACGGCACGGTAGAGCCCTCCAGCCACTGACGCCACTCCTCCAGAGCCATGCGAATGGCCAACAACTCGCGGTTACCAACGTCGTAGTTGCGCTCTGCGGGCGAAAGGCGGTGAGAAAAAAAAGCGCACGGATGCACCTTATTATCAGAAGAGGAGCGTTGGGAAAGGACGGCCCCAACACCCACCTCCGACGCGTCGACCTCGACAATAAACTGCTTGGAGCTGTCAGGGGTGACGAGAATAGGCGCCGTGGTGAAAAGGGATTTGAGACGATCAAACGCTCTCTGCGCGGATTCTGTCCACTTGAAACCTGACCTTACTGATGTTAAAGCGGTAAGGGGCGCTGCGACTTGACTGAAGTTGCGTATAAAACGTCGATAAAAATTAGCAAAGCCCAGGAAACGCTGGAGCGCGACACGGGAGTCAGGGGTGGGCCACTCCGTAACCGCCTTTACCTTAGAGACGTCCATACTCACCCCCTCGGCTGAGATAACGGAACCGAGGAAGGAGACGGAAGACGCGTGAAAGGTGCATTTCTCTGCCTTAACGAATAGGCGGTTCTCGAGGAGGCGTTGCAGAACACGGCGCACCTGTTGTACGTGGACCTGGAGGGACGGGGAGAAGATTAATATATCGTCCAGATAAACAAAGACGAAGATATTCAGCATGTCTCTTAGAACGTCGTTAATTAAGGCCTGGAAGACGGCCGGAGCGTTGACGAGGCCGAACGGGAGTACCCGATACTCAAAGTGCCCTAACGGTGTATTAAACGCGGTCTTCCATTCATCTCCCTCCTTAATGCGGATGAGATGGTACGCGTTACGAAGGTCCAGCTTGGTAAAAACCTTGGCTCCCTGTAACAAGTCAAATGCAGACGACATGAGCGGCAAGGGATAGCGATTCTTAATGGTTATGTCGTTAAGCCCCCGGTAGTCGATACACGGACGCAGAGTGCCGTCCTTCTTCTTAACGAAGAAAAAACCGGCACCAGCAGGTGAGGCGGAAGGCACGATAGTTCCGGCGCTAAGGGATTCTGACAGATACTTCTCTAGTGCTTCGCGTTCTGGGGCGGACAGGGCGAACAATCTACCGCGCGGGGGCGTGGTCCCGGGACGCAGGTCGATAGCGCCATCATATGGACGATGGGGAGGGAGAGAAGTAGCCCGTGAACGGCTGAAGACCGCTCTCAGGTCATGATACTCCTCCGGTACCCCGGCCAAGTCACCCGGCTCCTCCTGTAACACAGCGACAGGAGAGACGGGGGGGTTAGCAGACAACAAACATTCGACATGACAAGACAGGTTCCAAGAGAGGATGGAACCAGTGGACCAGTTAATATGAGGGTTATGTTTGGCTAACCAGGGGTGCCCCAGCACTAACGGGGCAAAGGGGGAGCGAAACACTAAAAAGGAAAGAGTCTCATGGTGATTGCCGGAAACAGTGAGCGATAAGGGAGTGGACTGGAGGTGGACCCTAGGTAGGGAGCTACCATCTAGGGCAAAAAGGGGGGTGACCCCCCCGCGTTCCTTCAACGGGATACCTTGCTTTCGGGCCCATGTCTCATCGAGAAAATTCCCTTCTGCCCCAGAGTCTATTAAGGCGTTACATGAGACCGATGACCCCGCCCACCGCAGGGCTACTGGAATCAGGGTGCACGATTTTGACGGAGAGATGGAAGTAGCGCTCGCCAGTAATCCCTCCTCTACTGTCGAGCGCTGGCTTTTACTGGACAGGTTGACACGAAGTGGGTGGCCGCGCCACAGTACATGCAGAGACGGTTTGTGATGCGACGCTCCTTCTCCTTAGCGGTAAGGCGCAGTCCACCCAGCTGCATGGGCTCCGGTTCAGCCCGGGGGTTAGGGTGGGAGTGGGTGGGGGAGGCGGCCGGTTGAGGAATGTCCACCACCCTGGAGCGATGACGAAGGTCAAATCTCTTCTCGATTCTTATTGCCAGTTCAATAAGAGGGTCGAGGCGAGTAGGCAGCTCACGGGCGATCACCTCGTCCTTGATGCTGGCCCGGAGGCCCTCCAGGAAGCGCGCAACGAGCGCCGGCTCGTTCCAGCCGCAGGTGGTGGATAGGGTGCGGAACTCGATAGAATAATCCGCAACTGAGCGTCCTTCTTGACGGAGGGTGGACAGGATGCGAGAAGCCTCTTCGCCATGAGCCGATCGATCGAACACCCGTATCATCTCCTCCTTAAACAAGTCAAATTGGGTGATGTAGTCAACCCCAGCCTCCCATGCAGCGGTGCCCCACTCACGAGCGCGTCCGGTTAGGAGCGAGATGACGTAGGCGACTCGCGCTCGCTCTCTAGCGTAGGTGACAGGCTGAAGTGAGAACACCAGTTCACACTGAGTGAGGAAGGCTCGACACTGTGTGGGCTCACCGGAGTAACAGGGGGGATTATTGACCCTGGGCTCTGGGGGTTCCAAGTCCCTGGAAGCAGCAGGAGAGGCTCTCCTGAGGTGGTGGACCTGGGCGGACAAGTCCGAAAGTTGGGCGGCCAGGGAATCCACCGCATGGCGAGCAGCGGCTAGCTCCGAGTCGTGTCTCCCGAGCATGGCTCCTTGCGCTTCGACAGCTGCACGAATCGGGTATTCATCCGCTGGGTCCATTGTTGGTCAGATTATTCTGTGGTGTGGAGAGAGAGAGGACCCAAAAGCGGGATGCAGGAAAAATAATGCTTTTAATAGGAAGGTGCAAACTTAGAGGACGCCGCGAAGGCAGGCACAAAAACAGCAACTGAGGTCTTCAGAGAAAAAGGGGAACAGAAGATCTCCCGGTGAAACGGGGCATTAGAGGTCGAGGGCTGGGGAGAGGAGCGCTCTGCCCGTCGTTCCCGACAAAGCCGGCTGGCCGTAGTTCAGCTGGGACTCCTCCTGTTCGGCGGGACCGGACGCTGGATCTAGACAATGAACACAAGACACGGTAGGACAAAACTCGGCGTAAAGATGAGGAGTGTGTCTCCTGTGTGGGTGGCAAAATAATCTGACAGGGAACAAAGGGAAAGGGGAGCTAGAAATAGCAGGAATAATTAACGTCATGGGGAACAGGTGTGTAACAATTGGTGTGAGAGGAGGGGGATGGAAAATGGGACTCAGCTGGTGAGTTGTGGACACGATGTATGAATAACTAAAGACCAGTAGGGGGGGGAAAGGGACAGGAGGAGCCCAAAACCATGACACTAAGACCCATAGACCATGCACCTTTAACCAAACGACAAATCCAGTCTAATAATTGATATGTACTCATTACAAGGGAAGGAATTCAAGGTTTCAGTTCGTTCATTGGAGAAGTTTCCAACCAGCATCACGGCACATATAACAGAAATCACAGAAAACGGCTCATGGAAGTATAACATGGTTAATTACCTTCCAACATTACTCATTGGATAAATAATATTTAATATCAACAAAAAATATGAAACGATATCCTAATATCTAAACAGCAAATAAAAACATTAATTTATGCATGTAGAGGGGGAGGAGTGTGTTTGGGGGGGAAAGTATAGCCTAGCTGTAAGCTAAGCTAACGGCTACATGTAGCTACGACACGCACACCATATGTGTTCCTCGCATGGTTAAACCTTGTCTGTAGGTAAATCTCAATCTATGAGTGGAGTGGCAAATTAGCAAATTATAAAACAAAAAGAGCCACGCGACTTGAAAACCCAACTCCCGAGTTCCAAACAGCGGTCCCGTTTGTGGGGATCGGTCTGGCAAACCAACAGAACATTACAGCAGCATTAAACACCGCGGTGTTATTAACAATAACCATGAACATATCCTTGGCCTACTGTGCGCTGACGGGGTTTGCCGTGTCTCTTTGAGTCTCGTCCTACTCGCTCCTTTGTTGGGGGGTTTGATTGAGCATCTTGTGAACGGTTGTGTTTCTTAGTGATGCAACAGTAGTGTGTGTGTACTCTAACACGCGAGCTGTATCAAGGGACGTAGAGGAAAACCTTCGTTCTTTTTGAGCTGCTTGGGGCCGGGAGTGAGGACTGGGCGAGCCGGACCTCTCTGGGACAAGGGTTTCACCGACTTGGTGTGTTCTGGGAAGCGTTGGTTGAAGGAGTCTGTAGGATATTAAAAATGAATTGACGACCAGGTTCATAAATTAACTATAGATAAAATGCATTTAGTGTACAACAAAACACAACCATGATTCTTGGGATATGTATTCGATAAAGTAATGGGAATGTCATAAAACCACTGTAATTTTGAAACTCTAATCAATAGAATAATAATAATCATAATGTACAGTTATGATTGTATTCAATGTAATCTACCGAAATGCACTCATGTAATACTAGACTGAGAGGCCTTCAAAATCCGAGCTACATTGAACTCACCAAGAGACCACTCCCGGGGGCGTGGTCACCGACACCTTAACTGATATAAAGTATAAATACTTGTAGGCAGCCATTGTTCTCAAGTTCGCTGGTTGTAAACAACAGACACGGTCTAGGGATGGTCGAGAGACTGTCCTGTGGCCTGTTGGTTACGGCTCCTCAGCTGAGATGTTCTTTTTAGCACAACACTTTTTCCTTTATTAAATACTTTTAATTTGAACTGTTCACCCCAAGATGTCTCCCGACCGTCTGATGTTTCTTCATTATTTGAACACAACAAGTCCTAGCTGCTGAAAGCTGGATCCTTGGTTGGAGATACTGCAGTGTTCACCTTGCATCAGGGGTGTTAAACTCATTTTGCGTTTGGGCCAGATACTGCTGACTTCGTCCGGGCCACTGACTATCGGGTGGGGACGCGCTGGCGGTCTGACCCGGCGAAAGGTACGGCCGAGGGTTCGCAGGCCGGACGTGGCCCCGAAGATGTACATAAGTGTGGACCGATTCCTTGCCGGGGTTTTATGTCCTGTAGCAGCTACGTAGCCTCGTTTTTATGCTGTGGTGGGACTGCCTGCCATTACTGACGGTGATTGATATTTCCCTTCGCTGAATTAATAACTCTCTGGCTGCTATGAATACCCAGAGGATGCGTGACATGACAGATGCCTGGTCAGTGAGCCTCTACAGTATTATAATGCTGGGGTCAGTTTTAACTTTTCTTATGACCTGTTTCCCAGGGAAATGATCATTTCTGCATGCAGAGATGAACAACAGCAAACACGCTATTTTTCCCCTCTTGTCTCGTGTTTTCTCCGTATATCTGCCTAATTTATTTGTTCGCACGCAAATAGCCTTCAATAATAATCTTTTCTTTGTGCATTGTTCTTATTTACAGAACCAATATTTATCTTTGAAACAAAGCATCCCGCTGTGAGCCGCAATGAGGACAGAAGAAAAACTAAATAAAGACTCACTTTGTAAATTGTTAAGACATCACGATTAACGTTTCCACAGTCAAAGCTAAAGAGAGAAGATCTCTCTGCTGAACACATCGTCACAACGACTTTGCTTTTCTGGCAATTCACATAAAATCTAAGTGTTCCGTTTTAATAATTGAAAAATAATAGCCTACTCTGTATTTTGGTGTTTGGTGTTTATTTCCAGCTTATGCCCTTCATCCCTGACAGAGATTCCATTAACAAACCAATATTAAGCTTTTCATCATTAAGATGGTTTTATTTCATTATATTGAATCACATTTGTTAATGAATTTAAACCGTTTATTTAGTCTACCAAAAGTACATCCACTTGACTTAATTTAATGAGTTAGTATGGAAATTGACCAATAGGTATGTGCAAATACTGATATTAGTGACAGGATTTGTTGATTTTCCCATTAATGGACGCATGCTCCCAAACAGGAAAAACAAGTCTGACAAAATCCTACTAAACCTTCTCCACAGGAGTTTAAAGCCCAGGACTCCATATTATTTTTCAGGGACAAATGGATGAAATAACAGCAGATGGGTATCAAATGCTAACCTCCCTGAAACAATTCATCCGAGGGCCGTAAAGACTTCAACTCCGCACTGGAAGATATAATACCGCCTCCTCTCCAGCAACAACGGGATGAGGGAGGGAAAGGAATAACGGCCATTCCAAACCATGAGGAGACATCGCCATTAAAAAGATGCATGTGTGTCCTCCCATCCGCCGGGTTTCTTTTTCTTCCTACTTATGCGGCGGAGTGTGAGTTGCACACCTCAGCTGTTTGAGTCTGTCTCTCTCTTATTTGGACTGACACCTCTGACATGCAATCACACGTTGGCCTTTTGTGATGTCAGACTGGAATTCTCACATGAAGCAGAAGAAGAAATATGTTGTCTCTACTCCCCTTAATGCTTCGATTTATACGAGGAAGAAAATGACGGTGCATTCTTTCCCGTCCTGTATCTTCTCCCCCCTCCAAGCTGTTGATAGGTGACTGCTAGTGGAGGGGAGGGGGGGGGGGGGATGCTCACGTTGGGAAACCCTACCCTACGGTCCAGATTCGCTCTGTGCCTTGATGGGGTGGCCTCCCATTCGCCACCCCTCTTAGCCAGAGGTTGGGCTTTGACGTTGGACCACCAGCAGCCCATCCACAGTCTGCAGTGTGTGCCCTGATGCCGGCTGACCACCAGAGGGCGACGGCCGTGTGAAAGAACCGTCGGGCACGTGATTGTGAGGGATAACGACAGGCGCCACATGTGCTCTGCCTCTGCACATGCAAAAAGTAAATTGCAGTGACAAGGACACCATTTCTGCCTCGATGTCACTTGTCACAAGCCCATTTTATGTATCGTATGGTCAATTCTGCGTCTGTAACATGACGATGAGGCAGTGTCTGAAACGATGACCAGCGATGCTGCACTTGCACTCAGGGCAACCTCTCACACTCTACCTTTTACTTGGTGACATCAGGTAAGTCCCTAAGGGTTCTGGGTTTATGGCCTTTGGGGGGGGGGGGGGGGGATGTTGGAACCTGCTGAACATACCCGTCATATAATCCAACGCACCATGATGTAACACATAAGCTGTTGTTTTCTTGTTCTCTCTCAGTAAGCCCTTTCAAAGTTTGCCCTGTTTCATGCAGTACGCATATAATCGGATATCAAAAGCTCCGCCATCTCCTGAGCTGTTAAATGACTGTGGGTTGAATAACCAGGAAAGCGTGCTGCAAAACACGACTGGATGCTTGTAGTACCTCCTGGTCTTTATAACCTGCCGTGTATTTGGTCATTTTAAATCTTTACCCGGCCTACTGAGTAGAATCGTGGAATTAGAACAGAATCTAAAATATTTGTGAATAAGAGAGAGACATGATGGGATGTGTAGAGGTGAGGGTATGGGCATCCTGGTGGCTTCCAGGTTAAGTACAATAACCTGTGCTGGAAACACATGCTGGCCAAATTAAAACCATAAATGAAATAAACCCTTTTTATTTACAGTCTTCTTCCTCAAAAGAATATTTTCAGAGAAGAAAGAAATTACCATTCCTATGCTGACTTTTAATAAAGTCTATTGTAAAAAAAAATACACGGTGCACCAGGGTTCTTGGAAGATTTTAATTTAAATAAATGCCTGGTAAGACACTCAACGATGTAAAACATTAATGTTGGCGGCTATGGCCCGCTTAGCAGGATTACAAACTGTGGCGACATTCCTGGGAGAAAAAAAAGAATGGCATTCGCTCTGCTGCAGTGAATACACACAACGAATGAAACGATGCACACAACTCTGAATGAGTGCTCGGTTCCTTTGTAAAGAAACTAGCGGCACGCTAACATGTTGCTCATTTCTTCATAAGGCTGTAATACGTTAGTGCTGCATTTGAGGCTCATTGGGTTGGGATGACGTAGTAGCAACAGCAGGCTGTCAATCACAGTAAGCCAGCCCTAGAGCATCCCTGCTTTATGGTCTATTTAACTCTAAATGGACCATCATTTACTAAATTAATAGTGTGCCATATTGAAGAAACCTTGAATCTAGAGATTGTGTGCAATTACAAATGAGGGACAAAAATCAAGCCATAGTAATTTTCTATACGACCAGAAGATACGCCCCCTGATGGTCAGCAGGTAGAATGCATAGTCGGAAGGGCCATTTAAAGATAGCTGAGGTGGTTTGTTGCCTACAGGAAATTGCTTCTTTCTTCTTTGATGCTTATTGGGACCCAGCAACTCAGTTTGACTATGCTTGCTGTTCTTCAGTAGGGGTTTCTGAAAAGTTTTACAAGGGGATTATTCCTAATGATATTTCAAATTAACTTTGTGCTGCCACGATTTTTAAAAGCATCGACCCCATATTTTTGGATGGGAGCATATAGCGGAAGGCCGCCACCTCTTTCTTGCACGTGCCAAACCACAGCTGGCACCACGCGCAAAGCACGAGCCGTCGGTGATTGGGTGGAGAAACCTGTTGAGCAGATGCTGCCAACAAACTAGCTCCCTCTACGGCACACACAGCAACCTCCCCGACACGCGCAGCCGCCTGAATCTCCAGCACCTAGAGGGTTAATAACCCCCCCCCCCCCTCCCCACCCCCTTCCTTCATCAACACAGCCACTACGCACCGCGCGGCTGGCTGGAGGTGTGAGTTGCGCTGTTGCGGCGCAGAGCGGAGTGTGGACGCGGCGGCGGGCGGCGTACAGCGGTGCACCCGAACCAACTTCTCGGATAAAAGCCACCACAAGGACAAAAAGGAACAGAAGAGCTGCCATGTCGGTGCGGAGGAGGGTCTCGGGCTTTGACAGCGCTCAGCCCCGTTACTACTGAGCGCGCGTGAGTAAAAAAAAGAGGAAAAAAGGGAGAACACGCTGCTTTTTGGCGCTTCTTCTGGCTGCTGTGTGGATACCGCGTCCCCGATGGACGGGCAGCGGGGCTTTTACGAGATGGAGAACCCGGCGGAGAACCCCAGCAAGGCGGTGGAGTACCTCGCAGAGCTGAACAAGATCATCGAGACGCAGCAGGAGCTGCTGGAGAAGCAGCGGGTCCGGATCGAGGAGCTGGAGCTCCAGGTGACGGACCTCTGCAAGGAGAACGTGTGCCTGAAAGACCAGCACCAGCGGCACCTGCTCACCTGCAGGCTCCAGCAGGGCAACCACTCCGGCCTGGGAGCCATCAAGGAGAACGCCGCGCAGGAAAAGTAAGTTCCACCCCCCCCCGTGTGTCCACATGGGTCCTCTGCCCCAAAGACGCCCCGCGGCGCGCGTTCTGTGTCACCGCCAACCACGGCCCGCTTTGCACGCGTATTGCGCGATATGGACCCCCGCCTCCCAAGGCTGTCTATTAAAACCACGAACGTCAGTCGCGTTTCACGTGCGTGTCCCACCGTGTCCGTGTGAGGTCCGGTCCGGTGGGAGTGACTCTGTTTGATTGGGTCAGCCGTGGGTCGTGTTGAGGAGCAGCTTTACGCATCTGTTTAGTGGCTTTTTTGTTGCTTAGGCGACGAACAAAGCTGGTTGTTTCTCCAAAAAAAAAAAAACAAACAAACGTGCCGCTTATGTTCCTCCCGACGTTTTTGTTCCATTATTATTTGTCTTTGAAGTGACGTAGTTGCCGGGGAGACCCGCGCGGCGCTACTATCACGGCGCATTCACGGCGTGTTCCGTGCAAAGCTGCACAAAACAATTCGAAGGTGAAATGCATCACAAGAAGGAAGTGCCGGCGCGTGCTGTATTGTGAGAAAACACAGTGGATTTTACTCCACATTAACAGAAGATTCCAAAGCTCTCGAGTCACGTGGGGTCCTCATTGTAAGGTTTTATAAGCGAAGGCGAACCCAACACATTCTGAGGTCACCACGTGCACTGCTTCTGATGGTAGTGCGGGTTCTGAACGTGCTCAGTTCTTGGAATTGTACTTTTTTTGGGGGGGGGGGGGGGTAATCTTTGGTTCAGAACACGTGATTAAGCAGCAGTCATGCGGATGAAATCCCAATGTTTGTATTACAGTATATCGATCAGCCCCGATCCAGGACCAGGGGTTTCGATACATGCCGACAGAACAGATAATGATATCACGTTAAGTCATAATGAATAAAAACAAGCTATTTATTTTCTTCCGGTTTTCTCTAGAAATATAATATTGTTTATGTGAATTAATTTGGCGTTGTGAAAACCGGATGCTGTTATGGCGTCTAACGTGGAGTCCAATCTCTTTTGGGATTTAGACTGTTGACTATATACTGCATAGTTTTTTGTTTTTTGTGACATTTTATTGGGACCTCTAATCCCAGTTGAACTCTAATGCCCCTTTCTAATCTCCCAGAGCAAATGGGACTTCATCACATGTGCTGCAGCACAGATGGATGTTGATTTACTGTGAGAGGACAATGTGTACGCAATTTATTTAACAGCAATTTATTGTCAAATTGTTGACAATTCCTTTCACATTCATATAGTACATTTTTTAGGAAACTGGGAAACTCTGAGACTATTTATAAGTAACCATGCTTTTCTAAAGAAATGGTAAAAATAAAACTTTTAGTCTTGTGTATGAATTAGGCTCCAAACTGCGACCCCTACATGTCCCATAATGCATCTAGGCGGATAGCATCTTCAAATAGACTGTCCAAGCCTCCAAAATGGTCACCTTGTTCAAACCCTATTGAGACTCTCTCTTAAAGTCTCAAGGCAAAGCGAAGATGACCCTGATGACATCACTGTGACATCATTATGGTTCCCGATTGGTTCCGGATTCCCTTCACTCCCATGGCTTATTGGGGGCTACTGTAAATACGAAAAGGAAGAAAAATCACTACGCTCACTGCCAAAGTAGTTTGGTAACATAGAGACAAATATTTAATTACATTTAAAAAATGATGGCATAAATTTATGAAAAAAAATCCGTAAGCTCAAATACGACCAGAGACATTGAGAGTTTGGATGTGGATGGACCGACCTAAAAGGCCTTAAACCTTAAACTTGACTTGATTGCTAGGGGCGAGGGTGGTGCTTTGGGAGCCCTGTTTATTAGCAGGGGAAACACTGCAGTCACCAGTCAGGGCTCGATCACCCCTCCCCAGTCCAGACCATTATATTGGTATAATAATGGTTGCGTTCCGCCCCGATGGGCCAACAGGGACAGGTGGGCACACGTCCAGCAGCCCACAGATAATAAAATGTTCATGTATGTTCTGCAAATAACTATTAATTGATTAGTTGAATAAAAGGTTCATCATCGGAGCCTTACTCCACGTCGCCACCACATATTGTACTGTTACACTTTAGTTAAGTTCACTCAGTTAACTCACTGCTAAATTACGGCACCATCATCATCATCATCGTCTTCGCAGCGGACATGTTTTGGGCATCGGCAGAAACACTCACTTGCTCACTTGTATAAGTTGAATATGTCTTTTTGTTGTTGCACTGACTGTGAGGCCATTTCCAAATCCTCATTACATCATTATGGTTTTAGCTCCGTCACCATTCCGCGATATAGCAACCGGGTTTGAGTCCCCCCCCCGTGGCTAAAACAAACAGTTCAGATTTTCTTTGGGGGGGGGGCAAAGAGCACTTCCTCTGCAAACCCGCACACACAGGAGGGAATCCTGTCCCTTGTGTCCTTGTCCACGTCAGCTGTTCTGGCCATGTTGACCACAATCAGCAGCAGCAGCAGCACAGTCTGGGCCTTAACTTGGGGGGCTCTGGTACACCCAGGTACTCTGACACGCACACACACACACACACACACACACACCAATTATGATGTCCATCGGCACCCGGTTAACTCAGGCAGATGAGTGAGAAGGGTGTTTCTGCCTGCATGGACGCTCTCATCCACTGTGTTGCTCACTCCGGTTTGAGCTTGATTCACGTGCTTTGGTCAAAGGCATCTGGATGGCAAATGATGCCTCTTTCAACTGTTTGGTTAATCAGCAACAACCTTTTATTGCAGAAATGGTCCTCACTAGTGACTGGGCTTATACCAATGCCACTATTGAGAAATGCAACAATATATTCCATGCAACACCATTTATGCTCTTAATTTGACTCAAACCACAGGCTTCATCTTAACCCAGTAGCTTTGTTTCATTAACATTGGAGTGGCCAGTGTGCACTGATTGTACGTGATGCTTGACCTTGGCCTAGAAAATGCACAATTTAAATACATATACATTCATTGAAGACGTACTGAATAGCTGTCCATCACACGTGTGATGTAAAATGATCAAAACACCAAATGTCACAATGGAAACATTCATTTCAGAGCTGTGCTCAATGCATCTTTCCTTCAGTGTGTGTGTGTGTGTGTGTGTGTGTGTGGTCAGTAGCGCAGCAAATCAGGAGGCGGAAAGGTCCACGCTGCCTGAGGAGGTATGAAAATCGGTCGGTACTGTAGTAAAGTCTGGACCTTTTGAGAAAATGCTGCTGTGAAATGTGCACAAAGCTAGAAGGAGAACACTGAGGATGGTCTTGACAGGCTGCCTTATAAATGCAGAAGATGAGAAGAATAAATAAACTCTCACAAGGGGAAAACATTTGGAAATGAAATATTCATGGGGACTTTTTGGAGGTAATATCTGCTAGGTTATTTGATTGTGTTTATTGTTGATGGGTGACATCAAGTACACTGTATGTTCTTCCTGTAATTTAAACTTGGTATGAAGTCACTTAGAAAGCTGTGCTTCAGAAGGTGAAGGATCTGGTTATTTATCACACAACCAGGTGCCAGGCTTTGGATGCTAATGAGAAATTGTTGTATTGCCAAATCCAAAAGTGATGGCATAAACAACAACGCAGACTCCATGGCATCAGATGAAAGTCGCAAAACGAGCATCCTGTACATGCATCGTGTTAAAAAGATACCGTGAGAAACTTGAATGTGGTTATAAAACATTCTCCGTTGAATATTGATATGTGACCTACATAAGGAGAGGATCCCGTCAGGGAGAAGATCGGATACCTCTTCTTAGTGATTCCTCATGTCATCGGTCCGACAGGAACAGGAACAGGAACAAACTGCGTCCGACTGCAGGGACTCGCTACTGTCCAAACACCGGCAAAATCAATACGATGAAAGTTCACGATTCACTTTGGTTCCAAACGCAGCAAAGTTTTCTTTTTTTAGATCGAGTTATTATTCGAATTTGCCCCCTGGTGTGAGATGACAGATTAAAAGTGAATTATCCTCTCATAATTACATCACTGCGGGTTGTAATGTCAGTCTAATATGATTTCCAATTAAAAATCCATGTACTTCTATAATGACAATAACCACTGTAGCATATTCTTACAGCGACTGTTCAACCTCCAATTAAACCAGCCCTCACTTTGACCATTTGTTAGCGATGCAATGCATTTACAGTATACTCAAGCATTTTATTTTCCTTCCTTGTATCCCTGAGGAAAAGTGATCCCTGGACTCTCGCGTTCTCATTTCACGTCCTGAAAACCCATGCGCTGTGCGAGCCGATTCCACATTTTAATTAACTCCAATGTTGACATTTCGACAATAGGAGCAACACTTGAATTGAGACAAACCAAATAATAATTATCATCTTTAGTATTTAATGAGTTTGAATGTTTCATCCGTTTTGAGCAGGGCCGAGATCCTCCTTGTGGCAAGTCCGGGGCGGGGGGGTCACAGCGGCACGCTGAGTGGGCGGAGCCAGGTCATTTCAGAAATATCCGATATCCTTAACAATTGTAAACATTAGTGCAAAACTTCCCCGTGAATAAAGATGTGGACTTTTCCTGTCCGATTCTATATGGATTCAAATAGGTTTTGAATTGTCTCTTGAAGTAACACATGAGGTCCTCCTGACAGGGGGCCGTCTCTGCGTCGAGTCCTGCTCATTCTTATGCAAATGTTGTGGCAGAGCGGGAGCATGGGATATTGTGTACTGGAGCAGAATAGTACAAATTAGAATGAATGTTCCTGAACGCTTGCCAAGAAGTTGAGGATCTGTGAGGCGGGAGTTTAAAGGTACCCTGAGGTTTCATTGGAAACGGACAGGGACATATCGTATAATATGTGTGTGTGCATCTTTATAGGTTCTCTTTACAATATTCACAGCATTAAAACTCCATCAGATTCCATAGTTTTGAATGCAGCAGCTTTTTAAGCCCAACAGACTCTTCTGCCTTTTGAGTTACTTTGCAGGTTTCCCGACCTGCTATAAACCTCAGTGAGCTTGCTGTAATATTATTTGCGTTATATTTTAAAGGATGCAGTCACACACTTTTCACAGTTCTTTGACAGAAAATACAACTGGACGGCAAAACACCTCTTTCCACTTAAAGCATAGCTGGACAACGTGGGGGCTGCTTACTTAGCTTGTAATTTGACATTTTTCCTTGAAAAACCACAATGAACTTGGCTCTGTTTTTTTCCCCTCTATTTCATCAGCGTCCTTGAGGACCTGTGGCACAGTCAGTAGTTTTGGCAGGCAAGGAAAGCCGTATTACAGACGAGCTTATTAAAACTGTAAGTATCTTCCCAGCTGAACGTGGCATTTCGTTTAATAACCCATTCAGTCATGGCTGTAAACGTATATTGTTCTTCGGCGTCACTTGGGTTTAGTACAGTTTAACCAACTGGAAGCATGCAGCCAATGTCAACAATTAAATCACAAAGAACTTCAGCAAAGACTACCACATGGCAAAGAGCCAACAGAGAAATATTTGTTCTCCTCTGTGTAATTTCTACGTGTGCCTGAGGAGACCACGTGTTTGGTCATGTGTGTGTTGGTCTGTCTCTCCACAGCTTATCTCTCCGACTACTAAAGCCATGAGCCTGAGGTGTTCTGAGCTCATACAGGGCCCTTTGCTGCAGGACTTCTCCCGGCTGCAGTGATGTAACACTTTTTGAAAACCACACGTTTCTAGCGTATCAACTGTTACTGCCTGCTGACCCTCCTGCAGGAAAAGTGATCAATAACTGCTTCAAATGCCCGAGTGACTAAACATAGAGACCGGGACAATTGTGGTTTGTATTAATTCAAGTATGCATTATAGCTGTGGTGGTTGCAGACGCACCTGGCAGAGATCTGCACCTTTCTTTGTCTTTGTGAAACTGGGTCATGCACTTCAGCTGCTCTGCAAAGGAACAAACTTCTCTTCAGGCTTATTTCTACCCTTTTTATATTCAAATTCAAACCTAAAGCTTGTGAGACACTCTTAAGTTGTTTATTCGTGAACAGTCATGGATGGTTTATGGTCAATAAGCCTGATGTAAGAATCACCTGTACGTTAATAAAGCAATAAGGTACAGTTCTGGGTGTAGTTTGGCCCGACGCGCAGCCTGAACTGTTACATTCTGCTTGGCCGAATCCCCCCTGGAGTCCAGACACTGGTGGTGGTTGTGAAGAAGGGCTTTGATGAAATCACAGAACGAGTGAAGAATGCCTGATAGCTGCTGGAGGTGCCTGCGGGGTGGAGGAGGGTCGCATCCGGGTTTCGCCCTGAAATGACACTTGAATGAAATGACAGCAGCACAGAGAACCCCTTAAAAGGTTTACAGCCACAGCGCCGCCTCGGTTGGTCGTGCAGCCAATCGCCGCTGATTGGATCATTCTGAGAGATCAGGTGAAGCATATCTAAATACGCGTGGCATAAAAGGAGTCTTCCTTCTAGAGCTACCGCTTAAGCTCCATTTGTGGGACTGTTTGTCGGCGATAGTCACCGAGCTAAAAGCTCAAATGTCAACTAACGGTCGCACAAAATCTAAAGTGTTACTGTGAGTGCGCAGTGATATGGAACAATGGGGTCAATGTGAACAGCACCTGTACATTATGGCATAATGCCCCCCCCCCCCCCCCCCCCGTCAACCAATCAGAACGCTGGATTACATCAACCCGTGTTATAATCGTTAATAAAACCATGGCCTTCAGAATATGATGTTGGATTAAGAAGGCTACACTACACAATTGTCAAGCCAATTGAAGCTGGTTTGAAGCGATTCAACTGAGCTGCGGAGTAGTTTAATCCGAAGATGAGCGGCTGGAATCCGCCAGTAAACCAAGTTGAAGGCGAAGAGTTCGAGAACCATGAACAGAAATACTTCAAACTCATGTACAAGTTGTTCCTGAAAGGTTTTGTCAATGAGTTAATGTCAGCTAGTATGAGTTTAGAAGATCAGCAGCGAGGCAAACTGCGTACCCCGTAGCACGTTGACTCTTTGGCACTCACAACTACCAAATTGTCTTGTGTTTTGGGTTCAGGGAATGTGTGATTACCCGTAGCTGTGGGGAATGGTTAATTGTTTCTCTTCCCCTTATATAAACGGCGGTCGTGACAGAAGAGTGGTCTTCGAAGCAGACGTCAGAGAGTGCCTTCGAAAAGTGACGGGGGCTAAAGTGACGGGGCCTAATCTGTGGTGTAAGTTAAAAATTAAAAAGTGTGTGCAACTAATCCAAATTTTAAACGCTTAATTGTGCCTAAAGGAAGCCCCCGGGGAACCGCAAGGTTTCCATTATAGTTTTCTAATGAGATACTTCAAAATACTTACATACTTACTATCAAACAGGGATAATTAGTGCGGTAAAGTTTAGCAAACGATGGACGATGGGCTATTCCTTTGCTGCCTGCAAACATTGAAACCCACATCGTGTCACTAAGCAACAATTACACGAGGGACACCAGGTTCAAGCCAGAACATCTTTTTTTCCTCGGTATTTCATTCAGCGTTGTGGAGAGCAGCGTATATGTCTGCCTGAGATCCCACTGTCCTCCCCCAGGCAGACGTTAACAGGTTTTCTCCAGGATCTTCTATTATTCGTTGTCAGCCTGCAGGACGATCTTTTGGATTGGCTCCACCGCTGCCGCCGATCCATTTAAATTTACAATTCTAAGCAGTAAAGCTAAGCTGCCTGGAATTCTAATTTTCCTCTAGTTTTCATCCATTTTTAACCCACCGAACTGCAGTGTTTTCCACACCATTAAATTGGGAGGACGGCTGCTGCCTTTGCCCAGCAAACACACATGCAGACATGCGCACGCACACACAGATGAGCAAACTCCCACCAGCACCCCCTCCCAACTTTAGGGAAACACTGAACTGGATTGACATGATAACTGCTGCTGGGGGTACTTTGTGGAGGACATGACCTACACGATAAATACAACCAATGAGGGAACCACTTCCGGTCCTAGAAAGGAACAAGTGCGTGTTCAGGCTTTGACACAGACATGACAATGTTTTTATACAACAAAAACCTTTAAAGCGGTAGTTCACAAAAAAGATGGGTGACGAAATTCTTGCATAGCTACAATCTACAGGGAATTGGAAGCATTGGACAAGATTTTAGGGAAGAAAAACTGCTTGATTTGAGCATTGTTTTATAAATTATATTCATATTTTGTGCATTGGCTGAATTTGATTGTAGATCAACAACGTATTCCAGGTCCCTGCTTTCTCATGGTTTGGAGTATGTCTCCTTATTATAGTATTAGTCACTGCTTAGCAATCTGTCTTATTAAACTGCTCTATAAATGACGCCCCATTTGTATGACAAATTTGTGTGACAAATGGGGCGTGGTTGTCATATACAAGAATCTGCATTAATGAGTTGATGATCATATATTTATTATATGAAGATGAACTCGCTGTGACCTCAAGCCCGTCCCATCCTCAAGAAGAACATATCTCAGGAAATTTCTTCAAATTGATCTCAAGCTTTAACTTCTATTCAAAGATGAGCTTAAAAGGTCCACGTAAGCTCACAAATAAGGTTTTTGACTTTAACTCAATAAGTGATAAGCAAATTAGCAACAGTTTCATAAAAATCTCGGATTTGGAGTTGCTTGGTCTACTGTTTTGATCAACCATGACCTCAGCAATCTTCAGGAAATCCGAAAGCCCACTGTAGTTGTTATCTCATGAAGTCAGACAAGTTATGCATGGGATGAGAAAAAAATTGCAAAATATTCTCATCCCTTTTTTTCCCCTTAAAGAGGAATGTTATTACCTGCTCTTCTGAAGTCTGTGTGCTGCACTCTACGAAGAACCACCAAAAAGTATTTAATTTCAAACGTTCCAAATAGTTGTGCTTCGGTCCAATGGCATCCACCTGACTTCAGATGCATTGATGGTACAGAGAGATTATTTCCATTTCATTCCACGTCTTCCAGTGGACTGAAAACCACAGCTGCTTTGGGGGCTGAGCTTTTCCACTCAGCCTAGAGTGGAATTCTGTGGGTTTTCTCCAGTTTAATCAGAGAAGTGGAGTATTTGGTGAAGGGTTTTCCAAATGACACTAGGTCCTTTAAGTAAGTAAGTAAAATGTATTGATAGAATGCTTTTACAGACCAAGAGCAGAATGTGCTTCACAGGGCAGAAACATAAAGAGGACCACAGGGCCAGTTAATAACAGACACATGAGAGAATACACAATGTAAAGCAGTCTACAGGGGTGCATTTTCAGCTGGTGAGTGAATACGTATACAGAATCTGCAAGGCGTAGGGGTGCAGGCCGAGCATTGCACAGTTTAGGAGCTACTGCCTCAAAAGCTCAATCACCATGTGTCTCAAGAGGTGTATGAGGGACAGACCCAAAGACCATGAGCATTAGACCTGAGGGTATGAGCGCGTGATTTGGGGTGTAGTAGATCAGGTACTATATGCGGGGGCCTGACCGTGGAGTGCCGTGTAAGTCAGCGTGAGAATTTGGAACTGTATCCTAAAAGCTAAATGGAGCCAGTGGAGAGATGGGAGTACGGGGGTGATGTGACACTGGATTTTGTCTTGGTGAGTGTTTTAAACGACCTGCTAACGGTTAAGAGCAGCTACACTCATTGATGAATTCCAGTAATCAATACTTGACCAGATGAATGCACGTTTGATCATCACAAGTACATAAACATTCTGTGCAGTGTAAAAAAAAAAACTTCTTTGTGTCTTTGCCATGAGGCGCTTCCGAATGTGTAGAGTCGGCCTGGAAATTGCTTACATAAACATATGCCATATTTTATTTATATATACTGACAAAAGACGATTGGATCTCATCTTGAAAGAAATATATTGTTGAGGTTCACAATACAAACGTGATTTAAAAGGGTTAAAAAAAGGATGTGGTTGGAATTTTCAGCACTTTTCTTGTACAACAATAATAGGAATTCTAGGTTTGGTGAAGTAGACGGATTCTCACAAGGGAAGAGGGTTGGACTTTAAGGGAGTGGGTGAATTATCAATCGATTAGAATATATGAGATATTTTTCTCCCACAACAAAGTGCTCTCATTCTGTCAAGTCCTGTATGACAAATGTCCTACATGACAAAAGTGACCTAATCTATTATTGAAATTGTTTAGTCTTCTTTTCATGTAAAAAAAAAGATCTTCTGAAGTGTTTCTTGCAATAGATTTCCTATAATTATCTTCCTCCTTCACCAAAGGAACTGTTACTATTTTGGGAAGTGATAATATTAACATTAACATTGAAAAACTCGTATTGGTTGCACTTCACAGACTTGGTGTTTGCCCTTCCTGCAGCCATCGTTCAGCAGATGTTTCACAACCACCTCCACCCTTTCGCTGTGTCCCAACAGTCTTCTGCGGGACTCCAGCTGCTACCCAGAAGCCAAAAAAACTTACTCTGGCTCTAAAAAAGGGTCTTCTGGTATGCTCTAGCTTTGCACATGGGAACCTCATCTCTGGATGTTCCTACTGGACCTTACAGGAGCCTGGGCTGAAACTGATGCTAACATAAGGGCCACTTTAACTTGAATCAGCTGGAGATTTATTGACTGATAAACAACCTGTCCACAAACTGCACCGCTACGTTCAGAGCTGTGACGTCATAGCGCTAATGTCATGACTGCTTCAAGCTCATAACCAGACAGGTATGGCAAAACCAGAAAAGCAGCAGACCCCGGAGTGATGTGAAGATGTTTGAAAGTTGGTAGATGTTGGTTTAAATCTCTGGATTAGCGTAAAATAATAATCTAATCAGCGAGGTAGACAGTTTGGGAAAAGATGAGCATGTGCTGAATCAAATAAAGGGGGACATCGAACCCATGTGAGAGGGTCATCTGTTCCGTTGCTGCCTCGCTCTCATTCTAAACCCAATCTCAACATCTAGCCGTGCACTCCAAACGTGTGCGACGTTATGTGGCACCACATAGTCATGATGAGTCACTGCTTGCTCTCAATATACAGCATGTGGTAGTTAGGCTAATAGAAAAAAAGCTCTCTCTGCAAGCTAATTAGGTAGAAAAGTGACCCGCTTTTTGCCCTGCTGGAAGGTAATAGCCATCCGCACCGGGGAAACACGCAGGCAGCCAGCTGAACATTTCAAACACTCAGCGCGAGTCTGTCCCTCTCTCTTTCTCTCTCTCTCTCCAATTGATCAGCCATCTCCGGATGGTCTGTTTCGGGCTGAAGATGGCCGCAAATATCTGAAATAGATCAAGCAGTATCTATTTTGCTGAACAAAAGGCGAGCTGCATTTTTAGCCCTTTCCAGAAATTCTTCAGTGGGATGCTCAACAGCGGCTGTCGCGGCGCGCTTGTTTTCACCCTCTAAAGAGTTATAATTGGCGTCTCCTGAAGCGCTCGGTGACGGCGGCGTTATTACAGCGAACATCTGCAGCTTGAACGACGTCCTATTTGCCTGCTTCCGGCAGGTATTGCCTCTGCCAGCTGCACCCTCACGTCCCCGAGTGCGAGAAGAGCCCGGATTTCTTCCCCCCCTGGCCCCCGGACCTCTTTGTGTGTGAAGAGGTCTTGAAGTAGGCTCTCTTCACGATGAATCTGTTATATCTTTTCCGGTGAACATATGAACGTAATTGGCTGCCGGATCATTGTGACTCATCTCCTATTTAGCTTTTTCGGGCTGCATCGTCTCCCAAATTGCATCTCAGATACCTGACTATAATGGGCACACATTATTTTCATAATGATCCGCATTCACATGGAAATGACGTATTTACACAAGTGAAAGATGCTTGCTGATTAGTATGACATAAACAGAATACAGTAAATTAAATATTGTATCCCATCATCGGTCACCCAGTTGGTTAGGTAGAATATGTGTCTTTGGCAAATTCATATTCTAATGCTCCTAAATACCTGTACAGCAGCTAAATAGGAGTGTTCTTTTCATTGGTCCATCCCCGCCCGTCTGTGGACCCCCCGGGGTGACCTTTGAACCCCTTCCCAACGATGCAGGGAGGGCTTCTGGTCTCGTGTTCACGCACTGTGGATGTTCTCCATTGGTATCAGGCCTGGAATTTGATCATTCAAGGGGTGGGGGCGCGAGGACATCAAATGAGTGCATAAAAACACTGCATTTCACTAATGCAGGGTTCAAAGGGTGATATTATTTTCAATACATTGAAGGGATGAGAACTTTCAGTAAAATCAATACATCTGGGGAAAAAAGGTAGGTATTTCAGAGAAAAATGAATTGGTACTTAGTAAAATGCACAAATATTGGTTACTGCTGAGTCAATGTTGAGCCCTGTATTGATCACAGGTATGTTTTACAGACCAAATAATTTTGTAATGAAAGCCAGTTACCTTACAGATAAAAAGACAACACTTCCTTGACAGCGAGCAAGCGTTTGCTGACGTCACGTTTGTTAGCATTAAGAAAAGAAGGCGGTGTATTAGGAGCTGTGTTGATGTGCAGTCTCACAGCAGCAGGATGGAAGGACTCGCTCAGACACCTCGGGGGAAGCAGCCGCTCTCTGCAGGACGGCAAAGTGCTGATAGTGACACCCCTGTACGGAGATGTTGTCTATCAGGGCTGATAGATTTGCCTTGGTTCTGCTCCCTCCCACCACTTTCACTAAATTCAGTGGACGTCCCAGGACACGTTCACGTTACTCATGCTGAAATACTCGCTCAGCTCCTAACAATATCCTTAAAATGTTACGTTTCTACTTAAAACCCTGTGGAGCTAATATTAGCATAGTGTGTTCACCAGCTAGCATTAGCTAGCTTCTATCTTTCTCTTCTTAACCTGTTTTTTAATGCTTGACATCCTCAATATATATATACTCTTCAAACACATATTTGAGACTTTTCAGTCTAATAAATCACTTTTGATCAATACTCAGTGAGAGCAGTCACGGTGTGGCCTCCATGGGAGCTCTGACAGCTTGATGCTAAGCAAAGGAACAATGTTGTTGTTTTCTTACTTCAGCTCGGTAGATCTTCTGTTCTTGGGAGTTCACTAAGTAACAATTCTAAATAGAAGGACATGGCGCTTGTGTCTAAACTATATTGACAGGACTGAGGCAGAGGACAAAACCAATTCAACTAGGTCTGTTTGGGGCGTTGCATCAAGGCCAACGTGGCCTCAGGCCATGCCGTTTATTGAGGAGGCCAAACTGAGGCCATGGCCATCGTGCCCCTGTGAAATTGAAGAACTGCAGTAGATCGACCTCAGTCCAGGAAAATAGTTGGAAAAACTGAAGACCTCTTGTCCTTACTTACTGATTTGTTGGGTTTTCATGAGCATTTGATGTTAACGTGGTGGATTCAGAGGAATCACACAAGATTCCTGACGATTACCTTGTAATGTAATTTAGGTTAAATGGGATAATAAACAGTAATGGAGAATAACACGTCAGACAAAGCTGAAAATGATGGCAACATGTTCATTCACCTTATAGTCAAAATGTATAATAAAAGCACCGGTTTATCAATATTTAGTTATTGGGTCGGAAATCTAGTCCCCATTGCAAAGCTCTGTTTAGGGTGGATGTCGTCTACTTGAAACACCAAGGACTTAACCTCAATGGGAGAAACTGCAGAAAACTAAAGCAATTAAGGAACCGAAAATATTATCATATAATCTGTAATAATTATTATTGGGGTCTATTTGTTTATGTTTTCCACCAGAGCACAAGCACTTAATTAGACCTACAACAAATTACATCCACTTTTGTTTAGTCTCGTCTCTTCCCACCTCAGCTCCGGTGACAGCCTCTTTAAGCCACGGGTCAAGAAGCTGTGCAATCAGAGCGTGTCCCTGGAGCCCGTCCAATGATGGATCTAAGCCCGGGTGTAGTGGAACGGGGGAAAGGCGAACCTCCCGACATCCTGGACATTTCCCACATGCTGTTTTGTGCCATTGTGTAATTGCCCTTTGATTAATGAGTCCATTTAGGTAACAGTTAAGAATCAGGCTGTCGAGGGAGCCCTGACGACCTATATAGCTGGTTTACTATCAATTTCTTGGGATAAAATGATATCAAGACAGTATTTCTATTTGAGCAATAGTTTTTTTTGGCTCAATTTGGTCAATTTTCTGCTCTCCTGTTAATCCGTTTCCAGTAAGTGGTTGTATAGGCAATTGACCCCTCGCTAGGTCCCGCCCCTCCAGATGTTACGTTTTGACCTAAAACCCTGTGGAGTGTGTTCATCAACTAACATTACCTAACTTCTATCTTCATTTTTATCCTGTTTTTATTGCCTGGTATCCTGGATACATTCCTCAAACCCATATCGTAGACCTTCTGTCTAAACATCACTTTTGATTTATATATTAGTCACATATTGGGCTCAATGGTTGCTCTGACATTTTAACAGGCCCAAACAAAGGGCCAATAAAAAACATTTTAAGAAAAGTCTGACGCTCTCCCCCCCTGGATTTTTTTGTGTTTATAAACAGTTGTCTATTTACACATCTGCATTTGGAATCATGTTTATGGCCTTGTCCCATAAATGATCTTGTGGAAATGTGCCTGTTAAAATAAAAAATAAACTCATCTTTCGTATCACAGCCGGAGCCAGCCTGAGGATATCCTTCAAGAGGAAATGAACACCAGCATGTCCTCTGACCCGCTGCCTCGTGCTGACGTCGGCATGATGAGGCGTGTTACTCAATCCCCCATCTTTCACAGATCGGCCGTGGTAGCCGCTCCGATCGCACAGGTTCCCACGCCACACCACGCGCGGCTGGCTTTGGCCACTCTGAACTCCGATGAACCTCTGAATCCAGGCCGCCGCGCTGGATTTAGGCAGTAGCTGTCAGAGCCAGGGGATTACGTCAGCACCTACGCCTCCAGTTGCATAATACTCCAATACTGCTGTGGTTCGGATGCCATGGCCAGCTCAGGAAGTCAAATGTTCATGCGTCTTGTCGTTGTTTTGGACCAAATGGACATTGTTTGTATTCAGTTCCATTCCGAAGCTGCACCAATCAATATTTTTATATTAATAATGGATAAATGTACTTGTCTAAGTGACTATAGGGTAATGCTTGTAGTGATGAAGCAACAGATGATTATCACCCAACGTGGTGTTTCTCCTCACATCATCTTTAAGGTTGTTTTGGGGGGTTTTACAACCTGCAACGTTGCTGTTTTGATTGACTAACCCTTCCTCACGTTCTCATCATTGCATGCAGATGTTGTCCACGTAAAAAAATGATTTCCCATTGATACATTTAGAAGCTCAGGAGCCAGATGTTAGTTGGTCCGAGCTAAAAGCAGAGTGACAGAGAGGCTGTTTTGAGGGAAACATGAGTCCAAATGATGAGACCAAATGCCTTTGTTGGCCTTCCATTCATGTGTAAATCTGCTATTATTTTAGATCTCAAGGATCCCTTTGTGACATTATGCAACAAAGGGATGTACAACAGAGATGAACTGCTATAGGAAATAAGAAAGGAAAAAACCTAAACAAAATTATTTATGGCCAAAAGTAACAGAGGAGCAGATGTAGCTCAGGATCGGAAGTTCTGGCTTTGATTGACAGGCGTGGAAGCTGGAAGGAGGAAAATCAGCTGTTCAAATATTGAAAGGATGTGGACAGTCTCATGTAGACATAAAGATCTGAGCTAGACCGCCACTTCTATCTGAAAACCCCGTTCAAGCTGCTGATTGGAAGGGAGGTCCAGAACATTTTTTTTATTTTTTTTATTCTGGGTGAACACAATATGCAGAATGTGAGGTTACTGTGCCTTCCCTCTGCTCCACTCTATCTGCAGCAAGCTGTGTGTGTGTTTAGATTTGTGTACCGCTGTTCTTATTATGTATATGTATATATTCACGATGGAGTGCCGTTGCTTAAGTCAATCACACTGGTCTTGAAAATTTTACTCAATTATTGTGCTTCTTGAAGCACAAATGTCTTATGTTAAAAAGCCAATATGAGGCTCTAACACCACATATTAGCACATACATATTAGCAACCGTTTACCAGTTTAAGAATCTTTGGGTAACCATGTTAGACTGCTGCAAAGGTACAACCTGAAATAGTTTATAGCTAACTGTTTGCAGCTTTTTAGGTTTGTCTTATGCCAAAGGGCAAGAAATTCCAATTACAAACGTGCAATACATTTTTTGTGATTTTCCGGAGTGGGTCTCAGAAACCGGTGCTAAAACCCAGCATTTCAGATCAATGAAGTATGTTCTCAGGGCATTAAAAAAAACAAGCTTTCAGGACAGACGATGGGGAAATGTATCAATTCAGGAGCTTTAAGCCTTCACAAAACAAGCAGTTACAGGCAATAATTGTTTTTTTAATAGTTCTATTTCATATGTATGGACACGGTCAGTGCTTGAGAAATCGTCAACATTAATACTTGCGGCCGACGTTGTGTGCTAAGTTATACTTCTCCAGTGCAGTTCTAACACTTACAGTTAGACCCCCCCCCCACTCTCTCACACACATACAGAACTTTGGTAGGTTTACTGAGACAAAATCCTATCAAATGGAAGTCTCTGTTTGTGACAACGACACAATAACATTTGAGTACTTCCATAAAGCAAAGCTACACAGATGGTCATATGAACGTGTTGTTGAGTCATCACCTGGGCCAAAGCCCTCAGCTGGGGTTCAAGCAGAAGGCCAGGAAACGGAATAGGAAGTGAGGTCAGGTCGGCAGCGTGGCTCTGGAAGGGGTCTGAATGACAGGAAGGGAGAGGACGCAAAGATAAGGCAAACAGGAAGGGACCGCTTTGCGAGAAACCCCAACTCTGACTTGTGTCACCCGCATGGGGAGGCCTGGTCTCTGAATGCCATTCTCCAAAGGAATCGGACCTTTCATAGATTATTATAATACGGGTACGCGAAATCTAGCGCTCTGATTGGTTGATAGCGAGTCACGGGGGGTGCATTCTTTAGCGATAACGTATAGTTGTTCACATTGACCCCAGCGTTCCGTAACATCTGATGCTGTTTACATGCACGTACGGGGACCACTTTTCTCTAGATTACTGAAATGTGATACACAAGGTTTGGTGGCTACAGCTATTTTGTGCTGAAAGGCAGCTATTTACTTAAATAATGAATTCATTTTGCTGGTAACAGTGTTATAAAAGCAATAAGGTTCTTGAGGCAGTACTTTATCTTCAATAATGTAACAGTTCGAGGGTTGCGCGTCGGGCCAAACAACAAAAGCACAGCCTCTCGTACCTTATTGCTTAATTAACCAGTGTTCTGGTTTCTACTAACAAGCCTTTTTTTGCTGGGCTACAGGATTGCATAACCAAACAGACAGGAGAGCTGAAAAATACAAATCTACATGGGAGGCCTGAGTGCGTTGGTTTAGATACTTTCCATCCTCCTCCACTTGGATTCTTTTGGACCATCGCGTCTGGCATTGTGAAGGCATAATGATCTGAATTTTCCTGAGGTGAATGGACTGCGTGTGCTCAGCTAAGAACCATCAGCATGGTTAGAGCATCACGTGCAGCACAGCTAGCATCCGACTCTTAACGAGGTTCTGTATTTGGACGGAGAGCCGCGAAGCGGTAATTTGAAGTGCAGGCAACAGCAAAGCTGACACATAGGCATCGCTTCTCTTATGGATCGTTTCAGTCAGTCCGACTTCCTCATCCCTCAGGTCCATAATTACCCTCCTCCTAACACCAAAAAGCAGGACACTGCCCATTGTTTGTCAGATATCAAAGCTTCTCTGTTGTTCATGTTGGCTCCCACAAGGACGGGAAAATGAGAGGAATGAGCCCAGAGCCCTGGATCAGTGGAGCGTAGCTTCGGATGGGCAGTGACGGAGGAGATGGAGGCTAGACCTCCGTGTTGACGGTGGTGACTGCCAACAACTTCTGAGGAAGGGTTTTCTCTGTTGTGGTGTGCCAGGGTCTGTGTTTCTAGACTTGTGATGGACAACGTGCAGTAATTAAGAAGTGAGGACTCTTCTTCTGTCCATGAACAATACAATTGTCTTGTATTTGCATCACCACTATGCTCCTACCCTTTTTACCAACTTCTCTGATGGTAATATCACCCATCACCTCTACACCCGAGGGTGTGACTTTATGACGTGATTCCTACCCTTTTTTTACAATCTGAGTATGCAAACCAGTGGTTATTCAACATTACAGGCCATGCTTCAATTGACACACTGGTGCCTGTACTGAAGAGGCCAGTTTAACCAGTAGCTGAGGTCAGATTAATGTTAGCAGACTTTGATAAGTGTTTCTGAGTTGGTCTTCACTGTTGGTCTAGTGAACTGGACTTTGGACTGTGAAAACACCTCTTTACACAACTAATCATTTGTACTGGGCAAATGGGTTTTCGGTTGAAGTTTAGACTTTTTGCAACCAACGGTTTACAGTCATTTTTACATACTGAATTTTCATACTCCATTTTCAGGCTTTAATTCCAAAATAAAGCTCAATGAATCAAGTTTGGTTAACTCTTTCCACTGCTTCAAAATCATCAACTGCTTGTAGTTGAAGCATTGATTCACAAGTTAGACGTGACAAGTAACAACTGCTCTTTTCCCAGATGAACAAGATTCATTAAATCTGAACAAAGACTATAAAACTCATAAAAACCCTCTTTGGTCATCCATCCACTACCAACAAACGCAAACCCGGATTTGGTTGAAATAAACTGCTGGATCTAATATATGTGCAATATTCAGTAACTGGATGGAAAATTTCTCGTAGGAAATTAGTTCATGAACAGATGCAGCCTGCTGAGGGGAAATAACTGAAGGTTTACCAGCTTATTTCCCCTGTTTCCAAATGTGGCAACAGGAAAGGCAACATGCTGGTAGGATCATGGGCGTTCAAGGATACACGCTTCTGAACAAAGGGTCAGTTACAGAGATCCTACACATTGGATTTGTCAACAAAGCACACTTTAAATTCTGTGTTTTAGTTTTTCAAACAAAATACAAATGGACTTTAAGGTTCTTTCTCTTCCAGACTACTAATGGTAAAACAAGTTTGCCATCTTTCTGACTGGTATATCCTTAGTCCTTGAGCGTTGTACATGCTGGTAGAAAGAGGACGGGGCCCTGTTGCTACACGTGCCCTCTGCAGTCAAAGGCTTTTCCCTCTGGCTTCATGGAAAGAGCATTGAGACGTTGGAAGACCGTCTACCCGTTTTCCACTGGCACCCTCTGCCATTTGTCCCCCCCAGGCAGCTCGCGCTCCATCTGCACTGGCGCTGGAGCAGACCCGAGTCCTGCTTCTCTGCTGCAAGGCAATCCAGCAGATTTCCAGCCAAATTGCACGCGGTGGAGCATAAAAGCAGAAATGCAGAGAGGCTGCCAGGGCTTCTCACTCCATCTCTCTCTCAGCGGCGCTGTCATTTGTTTCTACTAATTACACTAATTTCTCCAAGTGATTTATCGATGCCAAACTGCTCCACACATTTCTCTTCAAACAGTTTGTCTGAAGTATCGTTCTATTAAAAAAGAAAAAAAAGATTGACTTGCTTTCGTACTGGCAGTGGACGGCCCACTGATGTATGGAGTTTGTCCACGTCGAACAAGAGTGTTCAATATCAAGGCAAATACCCGAATGCTGTGTCAGGCCAATTAGTTAATGAAACATTCCTGATGTATGAAAACGACGTATTTACATCACAGAATGCTGATTGCACTGATGTGACAAGCTCGTCTGCTACGTAGCGCCCTGCGTTGCCTCGAGGCTGTCTCAGACCTCAGAAAGGTGCCCGTAGGAGCGCAGGAGGTGCCAGGTCCATCATGTCCAATGTTTACCTAGCTGCCTGAACATTTCTGGTTTGAGTATCTGAGGCCGACATATCTCAGAAAGAGGGAAAAACAAACCTGGAACACGGGGGCTGTCCCGTGCGCGTTCCTCTCTGCTACGCTAGCAGACTGATGGTGATACGTTTGATGCCGTCATCGTTGTATGGGCCTACGGCAATGATAGATTGAGATCAGCCGTCCTCTTTCATAATCCATGTTCTTTAATGCAGCAGCCGTTAGCGGTGCACGTCGGTTTCTTTTCTTTCTTTTTTGTCCCTTTCCTGTAGTTCTGACTCCCCGTGGTCACAGATGTAATGTGGAATGATATCTGTGTGGTATCCTGGCACATATTAAATACTTTGCTAAGGGCTCCCAGGCATTAGCGTTCACACCTCATATCATGTACACAATGTAGCCGTGGAAACGCAGCCTTCAGGCTTTTATTATTGCAGAATGAAAATGAAAAGGCTAAAGCAATTGATATATTTAGTGACTTATCACTTGTCATTGTGCTCAGAGGACAGCATTACAGCTTGTCCTTGATCATTCCCAGTAGCGCGGTGTGCACCGTCTAGGTGTGTACAGGGAAACAGACAATGGCCAGCTACCTCCCGTGTATTTTCAAATCCTGAGTCAATGGAAATAACGATCAGTATTGTGTATTTCTAACCCGAAAACCATGCTTTTTGAACAACCTTGTTATGTACGTGTGAATGTTGCTGCTGGCATTGTACAGTTTGGGTTTGCACAGACTTGATTTGACACACAGATGGATCACTTGAGTCATTTTCTTTGGGTCCATCTTCATGAATGCTACTGCAAAGAATCGAATAGTGTATTTGAGCTTACTTGGATAGCAAAGATGAGGCCATGAACATGGCACACGCATGTGCATTGATGGCAACCCTGTAGTTCCATCCATCAATAACACTCCCATAGTCACATGTTGGCAGGGGAGGATCGTCAGCGTCTCCCTGATAAAGACCACTGCAATTGGACACATTTAAAACCCTGCTTCAGCTTCATCGTTTCGAACCTAATAATCAACAAAATACTTTATTATAATGAAAACAGTGTGTGATGTACAAATATGAACCATCTATACAAACATTAAACCAAATCAAATCAAAAATTTCAAAGCAACAAACACCATTCAGACTCTAATTACTGCGTTATGTCTGACATTTAGACTCAATATTTACATTTAGATGTAACATTTAGATTTAACATTTATTTATAACATTTAATTGTATATTTAACATCTATATATGAATTAACATTTAGATTAAATATTTATATTATTTAATAACTTTGTTACTGCCAAACATTATCCTTGGAAAAGTTATTGCATGTATTTACATGAATTTCTCTCTAAATGTTTGAAAAAGTGCATTTTTTTCATTTGATAATGATAAACGTACAAAAACTGCACAGGATTTTAGAATGTGTGACATTTTACTAACTGCGCCCCATATACTCTGTGTCGTCACTACTGCTACCGCTGTCTAGCTAACCTGCTAGCTTGCTACGCTAGTTAGCGCAGGTCATTTACTATGGCTTCCAGCGCTACTCTGTATTTTTTCTCAACTATATAAACAGTATAAAGTTGTAGCATAGGTAAAATAAAGCTTTGGCAACCTAACAGTCTGGCTTAAGGTGATAAAAGTGTGTTAGCTAACCAAACAGTAAATGCACACTCTTTTATGCATAGAAAAAATATAGGGATGCATTAGTTAATGTTACATATCAGAAAGCTTTTGAAACATGTATGTATGCACAGCAAATTCACAAATCACAATGGCAATCTAATTGGCATTATACAAATGAGCTTTGATTTTTTGTTGGTGTGGCCGGGCCTTTAAGCTGCTTTTCTTCAACTATATAACCAAGCACGATTTGTTATGGTTATTTTGTCAGGCAGCGGCCTGACCGAAGTCTTTTAGGTGCACCACAGTTTGGCTGAAGGAGCATAATAAGCAGTCGGGAGGGTATCCTCACAGCACTACACCATGAGGAGATTAACCAATGGCTGCTACTCTAGACACCCAAAAATGTAGAACAGAGAGGATAAACTAATATTGCTCCAGTGGAAACGGTACTCACTGTGTGTGGTGATAATGCAGTTATTTTGCGAGTATTAGTGTGACTGTGTTGATAATATATTTCCAAGTACACAACAGATTAGACAGGTTAATTTTCCCTCAATGTAACAAATAGCTTACTCGTACTGTACATATAAAATAACCATATAAAAAGGAGTAAAATTGAATTATTCCTCAATGAGAATCATGTGAAAAAAGTTAGAAGTGGTTCTTAGGTACTGTGTGGTGGCGGGCGTGGTCTCCGCTCGGCTCTAGGGGGGAGGCGGCTCGGGGAACGGCGCCAGGTGAGAACTATCTTATTCAGGCAGAGGCTGACTGGTGTGGTTGTGCTTAAAAACCCAGTAGGAGGACCATCAGGAGGCGGGCGAGCACGGAGCAAGCAGCACAGAGCGAGCGACGCCTCAGTGGGAGACAACTGACAGAGGATAAATAATAAAAACGGTCATATCGTGATTCATTGTGCGGACATCGTTATTCCCGGAACCCTTCCCCAGAACCCAGACCGGTTACATACTGCTTTGGTCTTTCTTCAGGAATTACAGGGAAATGGATATTTCTGGTGACTGCTTTCTAGTTACCTGCATTGTACATGTGTGGTGAAATCTGAATTTGTACAGAATGCAAGGAAAAACTGTGTGGCTAGATACTCCTAGACCAAGCCAGATGTGCCCGATCTGACTTAAGGTGTAGTATTTAAACTCAAATGGTGCATCTTCTGTCATCTGTTTGTCACATGCTGAGGTCATAAGCCAAGGACTGAAAAATAATTTTCCATTTTGACATTAGATGAAGGCCGCTGTGCTCTGGTTTCCCCCTTTGTGACAGTTGCTATCACATCTCAAGGTGGGATCTATTCTGCCATTGTCTTGATGTGAATTTAATCATGTCAGAATGAAATAATGCCTTTCTGAGAATCTAATGCTCCGGTAAACCCCAGCTAGTCCGCCGCCAGTATTTTAAGACACTCAACACACTCTTCTTTGCTATCAATGGTGCCCAGGGAAAGATTTGCTTAGTTATTTTTTATTCTTGACTGGTTTTGTAATGTCGTGGTGGCAGTGGCGTATCCAGAAACTCTCATGAACAATAGAGGATTCTAATAATAGTAACAAAGTGCAATAGAGGTAGCTAGTTCTTGCTTTTGCTCATTCTGCTGCTACAAAATGCTTTCACACAGGGCCAAGACCACAAGAAAAGACTTAAAGTCCAATGCAATGCCACCAGACCAAATATAACTAAAGGGTTAAGGTGCTTCTTCATAATGTAACTGAAAATTGTACATAAACAGTTGTAACATAAACCAAGCAAACCTTAACAACACAAAAACAAGACCATTAGACAAATTCAGGGTTCATCCATCTTACATCAGATGAATTCTCCTGTTTTTGTGATTAGTAGCAAAAAGTTTAAAAATAAATTTGTCCATGTCAAGTGACTTTGCTTTTCTAGCCTCAATGCTGAGAACACCCAGGTTGCTCATTCAGTCTGTCATTGTTGTGCGTAAATGGGTCTTGATGAGTTTAAGAGCTGAGAAGCACTGAGCTAATTGATACAAACAAAAAGTCCTTTATCTCCAAGAGCAAAAAGTCTTTAAACAGCCCTTAAATCACAGAGCAAATAAATAAGTTATAGCTTGTTCTTGTGTTAACCCTAGCTACTTAAATCTAGACTGTCACACTATATTTCAGACACTGTTAGCTCTATTGAACACACATCTACAAACAAACAGTCTTCAGTCCAGAAAACAGTGTTTCATATTTCATGGCGGTATCCTAATAATTAAAAAAAAAAAAATGCTAATGTTCAACCTTAACTTGGTTTGTAGGCTGCTAAGCTAGCCAGCTAGTGCAGTGTAGTCCGACTTTTAGCTGCTTCTTAGTGCTAGTTTTCCTACACATTCAGAGGGAACAACGATATAACTAAACATTAAATGACCATACCTCTCAATCGACAGATTCCAGCGTTTTTATCGTTGCGTTTGTATCGTCGCTGTTGTAAACCTGTTTCACGGACCAGCGGCAGATGCAGCGCGCTAATCTCATGGGTCACCTGACCTGCATGGCCAAACGTCCGCTGAACAGAAATCAGCTCTCACAGCCTCAGTACGACCATTACTGTGTTAGTTAAAAATGTAAAACTGGCCCTAAATCAGTTGTTCAGCTGTCATCATTGATTGACAGCATTTCTCTTGTTTCTTGTGTTGACGAACTTGACTAACTACCTATCAGATCTGGGGTGGCCACAGGGGTGGCCAATGAGCTTTCAGGCCACCCCCCAGAATCGCCATTGCGTGGTGGCCCCGTCCCCAGTTACAGCTGGAATGTAGTTGCATTTGATTTGTGCTTTACACCATTCACAAATCTGTCCATCTTGGCACATCGCAACATTATTTATCTCTTTATCTTTTTCTCTTTCTGTGTCGCGCTCTCTTTCTCTTCCTCTCTTTCTCCTTAAATTCTGTAGACCAGACTCAAAGACATATTTCTCTCTGAGGGCTCTGGTCATGGTTCAAATGCACCCACTGTCCCTGTCCAAGGGTGTTCCTCAGGGGTCGCCATTGGGTCCGACCTTATGTAAAATCTCACGCTGCAGGTGGCTCTCGCATACATTTTCATGCCATGGACCACATCTTGCAGCTCAGCTTCAGTAGTGTCCAATGTGCTTTCTCCAACCTCTACCTTCTCTTACATACCAACTAAACAAAATGTACAGTTTTCAACAGACACTTTCCCCTGCACGGATGGATCAGAACTCCACTCTGTGGATTCCTATAAGTACTTGGGTGGAACTGGATAGACTTTCCACTCACCTTCTAACATGCACATAAACTCACTGCTTCTCAAAGTCAGATCAAGAATTTGTTTTCTGTCCCACAACAAAGCCTCTTTTTCCCATTTTTCAAAGCACCCTCTGGTTGAAAAGATTTTCCTCCCCATCTTAGACTACAGTGACGTAGTCTATAGGTCTGCCTCCACAAATCTTTTCAATGAACTAGACGTCATCTACCACAAATTCTCTCATTACTCCACCTGCTTATTTGCATCTTAAGGAACACTCCATTTGAGGTTTACTTTACAGACTACAGCTTCCTGTTGCTGCCTTTTAAAAAGTAAAAACAAATGATGTATACTTAGTGACGGGTTCCTTGTGCATTGCCTTCGAGACGCAGAAAGCCGTTTCAAAAACGGGAGTGAGACCCGGATGGCTCGAGTGGTCAAGCCCCAGAGCTCAGCTTTGAGTGTCCTCTCCGTGGAGCTTCTTCCTGATTCCATAGCTTTCATTCCTCACCTCCTCTGTCACACACATACACACACACACCTACTCTTCCGACTGGCAGGTTGCCCATATTGCTGTTTGCTGGTCTGTTCACAGGGGGAATGATGGTATCTTTCAATAAGACTGAGGGTTCATTTTCATTCCATCATGCAGGTGGAAAATTGAGGCCACTGTGGGACTAATATTGTACATTGCCCGCCATTAAACGCGTTATTTGCTTCTGCTCCACATCGGTCTTCCTCCAGCAGCAGTCTTCGCTCTCACGAGTGATTTACTTTCAGGTTGATTTCATGTGTCATTTTGGAAATGATTTCCTTTTTTGGTTAAGACTCTGCCTCGTCTCCTCTCTGTGGAAAAGACTTTGTAGAGCGATAGGCTGTGGATGATTCCCATCACTATAGGAGGCATTGGATTTATAGGAGGCAGGCATTGTGCGTGCTCGTGACTGGGTGTCCGTGACCGGGAGACACAAACACTCAAACTCAGGTTTAGCAATAAAAGAAACCCTTCATTCAGACTCAGACCAACAACACAACTCAGCGACACAGACCACGAACCTACAAAGAGACAACTGGGACGCACACGGTTTAAATACAGTGGGAAGGTGATTGGACACAGGGGCTGGATTTCAAATGTCCTTTTTGCTTTTGAAGGTAACTGAAGAAATGACCCGGAAGATAACTGCTGTTTGAATGCTCTAATGCTATGGAAAGGTGCTTCATTGCTTCCTTACTTTCCTCACTTAGCATAGGAACCACTGGTCTATCCTTTACAGAAGATCTCCTCTGTGCGGGGAATAGCAAATAGGTAATAATAGTTTTTTATGGATGAACAATGACAAAAGCAGAACAGATGTTTGTTTGCTTTCATGTTCTGCATTTTATAATGTTAACTATAGTATAAATGCTATGGAGGATACTTTCACAACACCTGGCCCATGGAAAATACATGTCTTGGACGGGTTGGGAGCTCAAATGGGCATGCATGCATTTTTCAAGACAACCTCTCGGCGGAAGAAAAAAGCTCTTGTGATACATGACGCTCATTGCAATTTTTAACCATATGAAGCATCATGCACAAACCTTACAAGTATCTGTATTCTATTCCCCATCGGGTATGAGCACCATGGCGCTACTTTCAGCACCACTGAATCTCTACTTGCAGCCTCCTCCAGCTCGGTCAAGTGCTCCATTTACAACAATTGCCAGCTGTCTGTGAGTGGGAAGCAAGTGGGGGATCACGGACTTGTCTCCGTGCAACAACACAACCAACTAATGGTTGAATGCACGGTTGTACAATGACATACTGTTTCCCTGATTTGCAGCTGAAAATCCGCAGTGAGGATCACAGTTTGAACCCTTTGAATTATCAAAACGTCACAACGTCTGATGGACTGAAAATCCCTGACCCTTATGTTTGCGCAAATTTGTTTTATCTTTCAAAATGTGCTTCACATATGCAGGGCTTCTTAAATATTTAAGCTACCAAAAGCACATGTACACTACTTACATGGCTAAAACATAAAATCAATGGATTCTTCCTCTAATTACTATCGAAATACACTTTGACTCGTTTTGACTCAACGCGTTGATTCATATTTTTGGCAGAAGTAACTTTTAATGATAAATAGGCATTTTGTGTTGGGGTCGGTTTGTCAGTGGGTGTGGTATGTGATGGAGTTTGGGACACAGACTGCTTGCTGTAAGCGGCTGGTGTCAGTGGGGGCCTGTGAGCGATGAACGGATGAGGAGTCAGTAACAAGCCAGCTGACACAAAATGTCAATTTAAGAAAATCAATTGACAATATACCACTCTGTTTTTCACATGCATTTCATGAATTACATCAATAATTCTTCAGCATGTTCAGCATTTCCATTGTATTTCAATTATTTGTTGTTATTCCCACAATTTGGTAAATTTTCTTTAAATTAAGAATGGCAGTTTTGGTCTTTAGATTGTTGTGTAGGAAGAAAGAAAAATGGCTGTTTAAAAAAAAAAAAATTCTCCCAAAGCGACCCGCGACAGAAGAAAGCCACGGTACTCTACCATCAGTCTTACAATTCTTTCTAGTAAAATTGCATTCTCCTAGTCCCATCTTTGTGCACACTAGGATTTGAATTGGCACTTTTTTTTAAGTGTCAAGCCATGAAGGCTTCCTATAAGCGGTGCATTGTGAGATGATTCAATTTGGTTGCTTTGGATTTCTTGAGGTCATGTAATGAAACCTCTTACTGTCAGGCCGGTATCATTTAATTGGCTTGGCTGCGGCCCCGTGCTAGTTCATTACAGCCAGCCGTGCCCACTTTGCTATCCGAGATCTTTTGCGTTCCTCGCGCAGCTTCTGGGAAATCTGAATTTCATTTGTTACTGTCGCCGCAAAATCAACAGGGAAGAGACTGTAGGTCGTTTCTCGTGGGACTAAGTGCATTTCCAGATGGAAGGTTAAGGCGCCGTGGAGAAGTGCTTAAACAAGAGCGACGTATAATTCCCCTGCAGCCCCATTCATCTGTGATTATTAAAACTTTACACTTGATTGAAAAACTCTGGGGGTCTAGAAAAATGTTAATTATAATAATCCCTGCCATGATTGGACTGACAGCTGCAGGAGCCCAGTTGATTGTCAGGGAGGCACATTCTCCTCACTACACTGTAGCTGCAGCTTTTCTACAATTACTCATTTCTCATTTTTTGTGTTTTTTATTTGGTTGATTACCACCAGAAGTATTGACATGTTGAAGTGGGAGGCGCACATTCAACACAGCAATTGTACTTTTGTCATTGTGGGAGAATGTCTTCAGTGATTTCTTGAGTTATTTATTGAGTACTGCTAATATTACTATACATTCCGTCTATTAGTCCATCCCACCAGGGATGATGAGCATTTTTGATAATCACTAAGGTTGCCCTAAAGAAATAGTGGTTTATCATGACTGGAGTCATATATGTTTCAATATTATACATGATTTGACATGGTATTTGTTCCTTTTCTTACTTTTCTTATTCTTAAGTCAATAAGATCTGGGAAGTAATTTGTCATATTTTAAAGACTTTACAAGTAACACAAGCAATTATAACACAAACAATTATAACTAAAGATGGCACCAAAACGTCAGCCACCACACTGCCAGATTTTCACTTTACCTCTATAAAACTTAGATATATAGTTAAGAATAGATATTGCACCTTTTTGGTAACAGTTTTAACATTTATGTTTTGGTTGGGCGGTAGTAATTATCTTGTGTATTTTTCACATTCCGACACCAATGTCTGTAAGTTCTAAATAACTGAACTAAATCCATTCTTCTTTGGGAGGGTGTAATATTATTATCCTTAAATGAGTCGGATGAAATGGTCTCCAAATTGTTTATAATATGTGTTGGAAGTAATAGATCATTTCACTGTTGTAAACATAAAAATTCCAAATCTTTCCCTACTTTATTTCCCGTTGCCATGTATGTATATGACATTGGGTGAGAGGAAGTGAACATGGACCACAGCTGTTGCCTAGCAATGCAATATCATTTAAAAAGCCTATAGGGTCTGTCCAGAGTAGTTGTTGGGGTAGGTGTAGTGCGCTCATCTCCTGTATTAGTATTCTGCTGCTGTTCTACCACATTATACACTCCACCTAAACCTGATTTGGAAGCTTGCATTTACTCACTTTGTTAATTTACCACATCAAACAACTATTTAACAATGTTGTATTTGCTCCTATTAAAGCATGTGCTCTGGTAACATGGCTTGATCCCTTTTTCCCCCCCTTCAATCAGTCAAGCGACGTGGGCGTCTCCCATGTCACACCCTGCGCTTTCATGCCAGTTGCCCTCTGTGTACGGCCCTTCCTTCAGCTTGAACTCGACGGGTCAGGCGACAAGGATCCGTGGGTTAGGAAGGAGGATACCGCAGCGAGGAAGCTCGTTGGCGGCGCCGTGGTGATTCGTGCTCAGAACGGGGGAAACAGTTGCAGTTTTGCCAACACAAGTCGAAGAAATAACTATATCTTGAACCTTCAACTAGTGTTTGCTCTCCCAAATAGAAAAATCTTGTTAATTTTTTATTTGTTTTTTTCCAGGTTTTGAGATATATGATTTTTCTGATTTCAATAACTAAGTATGATAGATTCCTCTTCTTCTTGCCTGCTGACGTAACATGCCCCGTCAGGCTAGACAGCAACTCACCAGGCCCAACTTTCACCAGGAATAAAGTTCCTGAGCTCAAGAGGATGAAAACATTTTAAACTTTCCTAATTTTTGTTGGAAAGTTTTCTTTGTGTTATTTTGTTTCTCATGATTTTGAAGTTTGAAATTACAATTTGAGTAACTTGAAATATTACATGCTACTTAATGGTCTTGTAATTTCTAGAAAAACTAAAAGCAAGCAGAATTAGGATCCACTTGCCCAAACAGTGAAGTACAAGTAAAACCAAATATTTGAAACCGTTTATGGTAATTAATGCATTTCTCTTAAGTGGGCAGCATTCAATATGTTAATATAGTAAGTCATGCATCCACCGAGAGACGCCACCATTGTCCAGCCCTGACAACTCTGCACCATCTCAGTACTTCTGCGCTTTTGTTATTGGAGCCAAATTGGGGGGGAAAGCTCTGCAATCTGGCATCCTCAGATGATATCATTAAGCGGCTCTTATCGGGCCACCGATCTCATCTTGGCTCGTTGTCAGGGGAGTCTCACGCTTCCACTTCCCTGTCGCTGCGGCTGACAGGACCGGAGGCTTCCTGTCAGGGCCCCCTCTGCTCTGAAGTCTTGTTTATGATCCGCCGTGGATTTTGCTTTTGACAAAAGGACGGGTTCATCTTCATGCCCACTTTTGACAGCTTCTGATTTCCTTGCGGCACGTTTTTCAATCAAGTCTTACTCACCGTTCTCCCTTTTAGAAAACCGACCTCACCCATTCCTCCTGGCGCTCGCTCGCCGTGTCATCCCAAAAGCGCGGTGACAAAGTAGCACGCCTGAAGTTCAAAAGTGTCTCATCAGAGCCGCTCTGTGTTGACGGGGTACCGCTATGCCATTTAGTGAGGGATTTGTCACGCCTCGCCAGCTTTTGTCTGGACAAACACGCCGTGGATGAAGCTGTCAAAGTGCGTTTGATTCACCCACCTCTGCGGAATTGAACACAGCTAATAGATTGCTCTCATTTACGGAGCATTTAGCGCCAGGAGCCCAAAAAAGAAGAAGAAAAATGAGATGCACCGTTTCTGTAATAATTGTAGTTATTGTGTCCCCACCCCCACAATAAAAAGGCATATCCTGACAGTCCTAAAAGGAGGTGGCTAATTCCTGCGGCTTGTAGGCGAGCAGACTTGTAGAATGAATCTGAACGTGGGAGCTGGTGTGTTGACTGGTCCGCTTCTGCTGGGTCAGGCTTCTTTGTTAGCCAGCCGCTGGGATTTAACTGTCCGAGACCCGCTGGTCTGGAACAGCAAAGAAGGCAGTTTCACTTGTTTAATTGGGAGCTTAGCTTTCAACTGCCTCCGTTGCGGCATGAGGCAGTTATGTAGCCAAACGTAATTTCGTGCTGTCAGTGCAGTTTCATGTTTCACGTTGACCCGCTCAGGAGTGCAGCTTTGTGAATTTCACATTTGGGATGTAACAGGACTTCTTTTTAAGTAGGTCAGTAGTTCCGTTTAGTTCGCTGCCTCTGTTCATAAGTGTCTTTTTTTCATTCACAGAGCTGAAAGCGCAAGTTCAAGAAGCGTCAGGTATGTGCTCCTAAATATCTCAAAAACATTCTCATTGGGTTATTTGTCTTCTGCCGCACTATCGTCTGTCACATCTCCATCCAACAAAAAGCCAATCAGCTTTCTTCTTGTGGGACTTTGGCTGCCATGCACCGTCACCTGTCAGTGCTTCCTCGCAGCATCTCCTGTGCGATTGTAGTCTTCACAGATTCATTTAACAGGACTCTTGTCTTGTTTCAAGGTAACAATACACTGACTCTGCATAGTCATCAGCACATAACTTCCCCCTCCTATCATGACATTTTGCAGGCAATGTTACCACCTGCACTGTGTACAGTATCGGGGATGGATGAATAAGTAATTTTTCCATATTTTGCATACACCAGCCAGCGTGTGTTCATCCACCAGCGCAAAGACTGTATATAAGTGAATGTAGTAGGTGATGCTACCCATTGGTTTATAGACATTTGAACATTTTGAAGCCTTAAGTTGGAATGTAGACTGTCTCCATCATTTTTTCTTTTGGTTAATCAAAGTTTAACTGTCAACCTATCAATCACAAGATAACCCCACCCTAAAGCATACCCTGCTCTATCCCTCTAATGAACCATCATTTACAAAAGGAACATCACGCTGCATTGAAGAATTAGACATTGAGACGATAAACTGATGAAACGCCCCAAGCTGCGGCGAGTTCGATTGGAGGAAGAAAGACGGAAGCTTAAGATGGAGAGAGCTTTTTGCATTGAAAGTAAAACAAACGGAGGTACGACATCCAGCTGAGGACTGTGCCGAGGAATTCCTCCACGTGTCGAACAGAAGGGGGGTGAGTGGCAAATGGACCACTTAAAGCACCGCTATGCTAAGCTAGCTGCTAGGCTTCTTCCATGTAAACATCTACACCGTCTCTCAGGGCCACCATTCCACTCCATTTGATGGTCTGACGTGAGTAGGACTTTCACAACAGGTACAAAGTTGCTATGTCTTTCATGGTTGATGCGGAGGAAAAAAAATGGCGGCCCCCTGTAGAGCTCCTCTAAGCTTCCGTCTTTCAGTAAACCAGGGTGTATTGGTATATGTGCAGAAGAATTCCGATCTGCAGACCCATGTGGTCACAGTGAGGTAGCTCTCACAGAACCTGATGGATGAAGTCACAGTGTCGTCTAGTTCATCTGGGGCTGTGCTCACCGAGCCATGTTTCAGTGAAGCACAGGACGGTGGATTTTGCTGTAGTCCGTGTTTTAGCTTTGTTTGGGAACATTAGTTCATCCATGTGTTGGCCAGAGAGCGTTTTCCAGATGAATTGATTGGAGCACAGTTCTGAATCCCCGTGGGACCAGTTTAATGAGCACTCCGGCTCATTTACCCCGTCGGCATCTCCGGAAAATCGCGAGGAGAGCAGCTGCTCCTCCAACATTGAAGCTCTGGGAAACTTTCCCGGTTTGGCCGGTGTGTTGTTTAAAAGTTCCTCCTTTCTGACCGCGATCAGTCAGGGAGAGCTGGAGACAGATAAATGAACGAAAACAGAAAAAGTACAAAGGAGCGCAGTACCAAGGCTGCTGCCCGCTCAGCCATCTTTCCTATCGATCAGTAGAGAGAATGCAAGTTTGAAGCACTTTGGTGTTAGCTTCATATTTCAAAACCAGAGGTCATCACTTCGACTGAACATCTCATTCCAAATGTATCTTAATTTGGCCAAAGGGTTTCGCTGCCATTCAACCACAAACAGCACTTTGGACATTGATGTGGTGCCAGAAGGCAAAAGGAGAGGAAGATGACTACCTTACTCAACCGCAGTTTATAAATGTGTCTTCTTATATTTTGGTTTTTCCAAACATATCATAACAAGTAACAAAAAGGAAGGAATATCTTTTAGTGACTTAACAATTAAAGGTTTCACAAAAAAAGGTGTTTTATGGACCTCGCTTTGTTATCGCACTTTCCCAAGTTGTGTTTAAAGGAAGAGACTGCAAAAAAGTGTTGAAGGAACAATGCTGTCTAAAAGATAATTATAGGCTCTACATTGAGATTTGTGGAACTAAGACGCTAAGGTCTTGGATATGAGATGTAGGTAGGGCTGTCACGATAACTACTCTTTGAGTAGTTTGATAACTACCATCGCACCATTAATTGCGATATACGATACAATTGTAATTTTCATTTTGTTTAAAAATATGACAATATAATAGCATAATAACACATGTATGGTCTTTCAAAGAACATAAAACGTTTATTCTTCCCAATATTTGGACATTAGAATTGGAATGTGAAAAAATATCTCTAAATAAATAAATCTTAAATGAATAAAAAAAAACATCTTTGTTGACAAAAAAGTGCCGGGACGTGGAGCGGGGCAACGCATGGGGCTTTGCGCGATGCGGCACCATCGGTCCTCCCGACCAAAGAGGCGGACCAGCAGTTTGGAGAAGCAGACAGTTGTTCCCAGGTGGAAAGAACCGCATGGACGGTTGTGTTTTAGGTGACATTTTAGGTTAGTTATGTTGCCTCTTGGTTGTTGTCACTGTTTTGAAACAAAGCCGACGTTTCGACTCGTTGGCTCTTCTCTCTCGTTCTGCTTAAAGCCAAAATGTTCCCACACCAGAGGTGAAGATCGCAGCTTTGAAACCAGCTCCATTTGGACTTGTGTATCCTAACTGGCTGCAGATGTCATTAAATAATGACACTTTATAACACAAGGGGTTCACACCTTCTCTTCCCCTGTCGGTGTCCACTCTGTGTGTGTGTGTGTGTGTGTGTGTGTGTGTGTGTGGAGACGCTGTCTAAAGCAGCAGACAAGATGACAGAGGCAGAGCGATCGACTAAAATTTTAAATGAATATAATGTATCGCAGCATACACAGAATAGGATTCAGTGGCGTAAGGGAAGAGTAATTAATAGATTCTGCGCCCAAAAAAGCAATAATATATTGCACTATTGTCTCGTCGTATGATCACATAGCAACCGGACACACAACCAATGGCGGACAGTGCATTTTTTTTACCTGGGCCTTCTGTGCCATCTTACTACAGTGGAATAACCTGACCTCTCAGCACAAGAAAAACACACACCTCTCAATCAGCAGTTCTCACATCCCAGTCTCAATTGTTACGTTCCCCTCTTCAGGTCTAAGGGTTGAGAGGAGTATCCATGTAAAAATCCCCAGGAAGAAAGAGTTGGCAACGGATTTGTGTTGAGAACAAGATATTTATTACGACGTTCGTTACTACTCCACCAAATAGTACAACAGCCGCGACCCTCGTTCAGCTGTTGATGACGCCTCTTCTACCTCTGTGGCAGCGCGTCAGGATGCAGCTGGCACTGAAGCAAAGAGGGCAACACCCGGGTAGACAGTGGGGGGGGGGAACCCCAAAACACCTCGTGACAGGCAACGGCATCGGAAGTTCTGTGTTCCCTTTCAAAGAGCACCTCTAATTTGATCTTCTTAGAGCGATTGACCCATTTTCAGAGGGCTTTGTTGGAAAGACAGATTGAAAATCTTTTTATTTCTTGTTTTTCACCACGCTCTTACTGGATTGAGTGTACAGAATAACAAAGCGTTTTAGAATCGTGTCTTCATCCAGGCAACACCAACCTTCTCTGGAGGTAGTTTGCATAATCAACTCCTTAATGCATCATGGGTATATCTGCACCTGTAACTAATGTGTACCTGCTAGTGATGATTACAATCCAATCATCCAGGTGTTGTTACCAGACGGAGAGGAAGTCTTTTATTTTCAAAGTTTTGAGCAAACTTGAAAAGATGCTTAATTGAAGGGCAGGGGGATCAATTGGTTTAGCATTTCAGCAACAGCTCCTTTTAGCTTATTTCAAGTTTAAACATGACTTTTGTAATTCCACCTTTAACGTATGCCATTAAAGGTTGGAAAGGTGAGCGAGATTTGGAGAGAGGAGCGGCAATGATGTCAGAGTTTGTCGTTTCAGACTTCAGAAAGTGTAGGTTAGAGTTATCAAAAATAATTATAGTGTCAGGAATGAATGATTAGATAATTTGCAGATTCAAGGTCCGTTATAAGTAAAACGTCTGCGTGCTTCTGACCTATGTAAGACTCCTGTGGGGATCTCCCACACTACTCCACTCCAGCGCTCTCTTCACTGGTTACCAGTGGCTGCCCGCATCCAGTTCAAAGCATTGGTGCTCACGTAGCATGCTGTGAATGGATGGGGTCTAGTCTCCACCCAGGACATGGTGAAAGCCTCCATCCCAACCCGCACACTCCGATCTGCATCAAGTTTGTTTAACTCACTGAGAGCAAAATACTCGACTAGATCACGACTCTTTGCTGTCCTTCTCCTAATAGGTGGAATGAGCTCTCTGATGACATCAGGACCACAGAGAGCCTTTACATCTTCAGAATAAAGACACACCTCTTCAGACTAAACCTCCACTAAAACACTAACAAACTGTAGACCTTAAATTGTACTTATAATGGCTCTTATCTATAAATCGTCTATTTTGATGAAATTGCACTTTTTTGTTTTTTGTTCTTCTGAGTTTGTTTCCTTATGGTTGAAATGCACTTATTGTGAGTCGCTTTGGATAAAAGCGTCAGCTAAATGACATGTATTGGAATGTAACAAAAGGTTTTTTACAACTAAATGTAGGGGTACACCCAGAGTGTGGACAGAAAGCATTCTTTGGCAAACGAAACCCAATAGTCGTTTATCGATATGAAGAGTGGGACGTGACGCTGCGAATCTGTTTTGTTGTCAGCGCCGCTGGACGGTGTCCTGAGCCAGGTGAGGTGTCGGAGTGGGGATGGAACGGCGCTGGAGTTAGATACTGTGGACACCTTGTTCTTTCCAAGTCAATCACAGGCTTTTATCTCACTGATAGATGCTTCAGCTGCGACGGACTGAGTGGTGAGTGGCCGCAGGTCTGATAGCGGATAAAAGTGGACTTATCAGTGATGAATGAAAAGCCGCGAAGACACCGGCTTCCCTGCATATCAGCCAGAGAGCGTGTTGAGTTTATCTCCATTTCTGTCTAGAAAAATAGTTTTGAGAAACAATTGACAAAATGAATGTTCCGCTAAGGGATTTTAAGACATTGGCTTAGTGAGCCAAAATGATCATTTGTGAATGAATCACCACACGTTACCTTAAAAAAATACCTTTTTCTTGCCTGCCTCCACTAGGAACAAAGAATTACAAATAAAGTCTAGAAGTAAACAAAGGGCAAAACTATTAAAAAAATCAGTTTACACAAACAGTCACTCAAAATAATTGCTGTTTGCGTTTGGATTTCTGCTTAAACTGTTGTGCTTGGAAACCTTATTGCTTGCACGGATTTCCTTGTGTCAGTTCCTCTGTTCCCACTCAAGCTGCTGTGTGGTTGTGTTTTTGCGCAACAACAAACAAAATGCCTTGTGGTGCGGACAAACGGAATGGTCCCAGTCTCCTTACCCGTTGCTCTTTGCCCTCATTTGTCTTTTTCCTCCATCAGAGGCTTTATGGCACTGCATTCTCTGCGGCTTTTGGAGGTCACCACCCGTCCCTTTTGATTCTACGATACTACCTGCATGTGCTAGAGCCGATCAAACCGTGGCGTAAGCTAGCGCTAGCATGACATGCGGCCTATGGAAGTGAGAATGTGGTTATGCACTAGTCAATGCAACACAAGCGGTTTGAGGTGGTTAATGACTGCAACAGCACGCCACGTCAATAGAAATGCCACTGACAATCGATAACGTTTTAAAGCACAGCACGCAGCTCTTCACTCGCAGAAACATAGCAGAGTGCTACAGAGCTAACTTTAAACAATAGCGTAGACTGCAAGCCTTTCACTTAGTTTAAGCTTGGAGTGGAACTACAAGACTGAATTTATACTGCAGCCGGGGGTGGACAGCTTAACTCAGGCAGGCCATGGCTTTATTAAGTAGAAGGGAAAGACTCTGATTTAGCTAACATTAGAAAGCTAAGTCCTCGGCTTGGTTTTAGACGATCTGAAGCCAATGCAATAAATGATGCTCTCAATTTGGATGCAGACAAGAATAAAGCTCCATTTGCATGACAGAGCGCATTCTTTTTTGCTTCTAGGTTCATGCAAGAAGGATGGTTTCAACGTAACAACTGAACCTATTATCAGCTGGTGATGTTGTGGGTGAGGTGCTCCTTTAGGAAGACGCAGGCGTCAGGAGACCACAGTCAAAGAAGACTTTCATCCGCCTCTAAAAAAGGGGAAGGAATTACAGAGAGATGACCTTTAGCTGGACTGCTGCACCTTTACATGCCATCCGCCACAATTGCAAGAGCTCCTGGACAGAAAGATCTTTTTTGTTGTGGCTGTGTTTGGATGAGGGTGTAGGACAGCATAGCGATGTGTTTGGGTGTGTGGGGGAGTCACTGTGCTCACAGCTAAACTACTTTTCTGCCCATTGGCCACAGAAGTTAACAAATGACTAAATCCACCTGCCATCCCTCGGCTTTCACCAACCAGCTAGGGTTCTAATACCCATGAGACTGGCACACTGGTGGCTCTATTGTGTCCTGCCACAGAGTGTCAAATGTACTGCCACTAAATATTTAGCAGGAGGCGGGTGGAGGTAATTTCCACCACATCAAGAAATAAATTATTCACTACAACCCATGGGGTTTTATTTTTTACACATTTAGTCAAGGAATGGGCCCTGTCAAGCAAATATTTACACAGCTTTCTCTACACTGCTTCAATTGGTCAATTTTGATTAGTTAGTTATTTATGGAAAACCAGAAATTAACCAGAAGCAGTTCAATCCTATGAATTGTTCAGAATGAATTAGACTAATTCATTCTGAACAATTCAATTTGACTTTACAAAGAAATGAAACCACCTCAGGCCAGGGCTGGACTGGGACAAAAAAAGGGCCCTGGCATTTTTGCTCAGACCGGCCCACCACAATCGGTCGGACACAACCACCAACCAGTACACTATCCTTGTGGTGCCTGTAGATATGCATATCTACTGTTCCGTTCCCAAAAACCCATACAAAGCTGAGAACTACTGTAAGTGCCATGGACGGTAATGTCGGTAATCAGACAGTTGATGGACAACTGTCAAATAACGTCCGCTAATGACAGCTTTCAAAATGCAAAGAGGGTTTTTAACCCCCAAATAACATACGTTAGCTACCTCTTCGTGTCACTCGTTGTGGGCGAGTAAGAATTAAAATAATCAAATGGCATCATTTAAGTTTTTTTCTAGAGAAGAAGGGCCATCGGCCGTTATGAGTTTTAAATGTTAGAATATCCGAAGTTGAAATTGAATAAGTGAACTCTCAACTCTGCTAGCTACAAAAACAGAGCAAAATAGTTTATGCTGTGTTATTTGACTTTAGCTGAGTGGCCATTGCAGTAACTTTTAAGTGACAATTTGACAAATGACAACCTGACACTCAGACTTTATAAGAGCAAGAACCGACATTGATTATGTTTGTTGCCTTATTATAATATTCATTAATTGAGGTAACTGTTAAATCGTCCTCATCTTGGTTGTGGCCCAGCCAGGCCCACACACACTATCCTCATGCACCCGCCCTGATTAATACTCCCTCCCTGTTCATGTAGCTACCTGCTTGCTTACCATTTCAATTACACTCTCCTGCTCGCTCTGTCCCTCCTGGACTTCACTGTCAGACTCCTGCTGCACCTTCTCCTCTGCTGCCTGCGAGCTAGGGTTGCCAACCGTCCCGTATTACCCGGGACATCCCAAATTATGGGCAATTTTGATTTGTCCCGGCCGGGACAGCTCCAGTCCCGATTTCCACAGCCTGCTAAGTGACTGACGCGCGAAAAACTCCCGGTTGTTGTGAAGTTGTGGCGCATCAGACCAGTGTGCGCGCGGGTGCCGGGTGGCCAGAGCGGAGCATGTGAGGTTGTGCAAGCCCGGCCGCCGACCGCTAGCGCCCCCCCGTCAGCCCGTGAAAGTCCTTGATTTGGGGTTGGGAGAGTTGGCCACCCTACTGCGAGCCGCAAGCACCGCTATCGCTATGGCTAGTCACCTCTCCTCCTCCATGTGCTATGTTCACCTGCTGTTTCTGCAACATGTCGTCAGGTTCTGTAGTAGTTTTGGAAACTGAAGCTACAGCACTAAACATGTCGGTTATTTTTTAACATGTTGAGGCATCAACCTCTAGATTTTTTTTTGGGCCCGCAATTTCTCTGCACCCCCCTTGCTCTTACGTTTTTGTTTCTCCATCCTAATCCACACATTTCAGTCTGGCTCTGAGCCACTGAATGCATCTGACACACGGAGAGGGATGGGTGGAGCCTGCTAAGAGATGATTGGGCCGGCCCAGTGTCAGTATGGAAAATGAACCAATGGGCCGCTGTTATTATTCAGCAATTCTAAATTCACAATCCATAATTTTCTCCTATTGGTAGATGTATCTATAGCAAGTATACACAAATAAACCTAAATGCATTGTTGTTTTGGGTTTGATTAAACACTCAGTTTAAAATTTCACTGTTGGGCGTTTTTTTCTGGTCCATATACCAAGTTTCTGATGTGACATTACTCAACAAGACAAATAACGTCTGTAATGCACTATATGGAAATTAGAATGCTCCATGTTCCTTATTCCATTTAGATTTTTTTTTCATTTCTCTCCAAAACTCCCGCTTCTTCTTCATGGCAATTTAATTAGGGCCCCGAGTAAGAAACTCTCATTTTGTTTGCTGCCTTTGTTGGAAGTGAAAATGTAGCACTCACTAATAATGCATGTGAATATGACCTGCAGTCAAATAGTTTAGTATTCCAAAACCATCAATGTTTTTGTTTTGAGTTTAGGAACATATTTATATTCAAAGAAATCTGGGGGTTTTCTGCAACAACAGCATTGCAATGTGCCTAAGGCTTTTTCGGCCTCAACATGTTGGTCTTTAATTGTTTGACCACACTGCTGTTAAGAAGACAAAGTCTTTTTTTTTTTTGGTGATCCATGGGATTCATGCTACCCAGTGGGTGTGGGTGGCATAGAGCGCTTGTGCCACCCCGCTCTTTTACCGTCTTTTACAATATTGTCCACAAATTCTGCTCCTTTGACTCTGTTTCCCGCCACAGCGAGAATTTCATAGAGACAGAATCCTGTTCAGTGTTGCTCTGTAGTCTCCTAACTGAAAACATACGTTTGTCACTGGCCCCAAGCTTGAAGGTAACTATGATAAAAAGTTAAAAGGTTTGGGTGCGAACAGCAAACAGCTACACAGTGTTTAAGTAAATTGCAGTATTTTGGCCCTTTATTAATAATGGTTAGGTGTGTCATTTAGCAGGTGAGCACGGTTGTCGGTGGCCTTACGCTTAACCTCACCTTCCTCCTCCGGGTCTCCCCGCTGTCTCCTCGTCCCTCGGGTCTGAGACGAGCCAGGCGTGGCCTGGCTGCTTCAACGCATCAACCCACACTGAACTGCTTCAGCTGTAATGGAACACCGCAGCGAGAGGTTCTGTTCTGTATTCCGACCTGACCCGTTCCGAGAGAGGGAGCAGGCCAAAGTGAACTGGGTTGCGTGTCTTCAAACGGTGTGCAGAGAATGAGGGTCAATTAACTCTCATTCTGCGGCAATCGGGGGGATGCGGCTGAGAACAGTACAGTACATTATTCTCTTGAGCTCCACATCTGCATAGCAATAAGGAAGTGTAGATTGTTTTTTTATCATTAACTAAATTAACTTCATGTGATAGGGAAGAAATATCTGGCATCTAAATGCAAAGGTTTGTTGTTTGGTTCAATGATTTCCACACTGGAGAACGTTTTCAGTCTTGCTCTCTATGTTCATCATCACAAATAGGACGTCTCTTTCTAGATTGGAAATAATCTTGCGAGTGCTTGCAGATGAACCGTTCAGCAACTTTCGTTGCCTCCGGAAGTGAATCCGCAAATTTTTATGGACGAGGGAAAAACCGGTCGGGTGATATTTGCCACATAAGGTTTTATTATTATTTAACACTATTCCAGGATGTCAGCCTGTAGAGCCGGACTGGCTCTATTCCTGATGATGCGGCCGTGTTACACAGCCTGTGTGTTTGTTTTTCTATTCCTTGATCTGATCCCTGGAGATAAGGAGACAGTATATAGGCCACGAAGCGGAGTGCTTTCTTTCACCCTATCGGCTCAAAGCCTTCGCAGGTGGCGGCGCCAATGCACAGCCAAACAAAGTGGCCAAATTGAGCTATAATCCTTGAATGTGACACAGATACCAGCACTCGCTACTCAAAGGTTCGATAAACTGCAATGATTCATCTTCAGGTGGCCTCACCCTTTTTTTAAGGCGAGTCTCATTACATGGTAAGATCTGTGCAGTGGGATCCATTGATTATTAAATCCCTGTGTTAGCTACGAGGGTTATGAATATATATCTCCCTCTTGACTTCATTGATGTGATGCTGATGAGAGAAATGAGATAGAGAGAGTGATCGAGGGAGGGGCACTACAGGCAACGTGGATTTCCAGAGGCCTCGCACTGGAGCAGAAAAAGTTCATTGCATTCTGTTAATTTGTGTGAAAGCAAGGGCTTGTTCCTGGATTTCTCCCTGAATGGATGAAGGAAATTGAAAAATATGGAAATGAATGGCTTAGTTAACCCAACATCCCGATCCAACAGCTCATCGACCCGCGGCATTGGGTAGCTGTCGAACTCAGAGACCTCGTTGAGGCGGCAAAAGTCGTTGCAAAAGCGGAAGGTTCCGTCGGGCTTTGGTACCGTGACGATAGGGCTGGACCACGGGCTGCGTGAGGGCTCAATGGTCCCCAACCTCAGCATCTCCTGTACCTCTTCCTCGCTGCCGGATGATGACTCCGGGAGCTTTGCGGATATCGTGCTTGAGGACTTGGGTCCGCCCCGGCTGGGGAGAGAACACATCAGTGAACTGACTCACCAGGTGTTGCAGATCCGATTTCTGGGCCGCCGAGAGGTGGGGGTCCATGTCGACAGCCACGGGGGGTAGGTGCGCGAGGGCCACAAGCTGGGGTCCGGTCCCAACCCAGCGCTTCAGGAGGTTTATGTGGTACATTTAATCTTCCTTCCGTCTCCCCGGCTGCCGGACTCTGTAGGTAACCGGGCCAATCTTTTCGGTGACGGTGTAGAAGCCCTGCCAGTTGGCCAGGAACTTGCAGGCGGCGGTGGGGACTAGGACCATGACGTGGTCGCCCGGCTGGAACTCCCGTGGCTGGGCCGCCCGGTTGTAGTACCGTTGCTGGGATTGTTGGGCCTTGGCCAGGTGTTCCCGGACGAGGGGCATGACCCTGTCGATCCGCTCCCGCATCTCCCGGACGTGCTCCACCGTGGTTCGGTGGGCAGCAGGCTGCTGCTCCCAAGCTTCTCGGGCGACGTTGAGTAGACTGCGAGGCTGTCGGCCGAAGAGAAGCTCGAATGGGGTGAAGCCGATGGACGCCTGAGGTACTTCTCGGATCCCAAACAGGACGTAAGGCAGCATCTTGTCCCAGGCCCGCTCCACCAGGCCACCCGTCTGCGTGTGGTACACGGTGGTGCGGAGCCGCTTAATCTGGAGGAGCTTGCAGAGGTCAGCCATCACCCGGGACATAAAGGGGGTGCCTTGGTCCGTCAGGATCTAGGAGGGTTGGCCGAACCGACTACTCAGCAGGAACAGCTCCTGGGCAATGGCTTTGGCGGTGGCTTTACGGAAGGGGATGGCCTCCGGGTAGCGGGTGGCGTAGTCCAGGATGACCAGGATGTGTTCGTGTCCCCGGGTGGACTTCAGGAGCGGCCCCACCAAGTCCATCCCGATTCGCTCGAAGGGCACCTCGATGATGGGCCGTGAAATTAGTCTTGGGGGACATCTCTCTCCCCCCTGGTGTGTGACCCTGAGGCTTATCAAGCCAGCGCCTGATGGCGCTCAGGTGTGGCCGCTCAGCCCGTGATGAGCAGGTGCAGGTGTGCCTGCTCTGTTTCCAGGGCGACGCTGACAAGGGCTTAGGACATTGTGTCACAGTATGCTTACAGATTCTGGGACACGATGGAGCCTGAGATCTGGATATTACATATTATATAAAGAAAAACCGCATAAAACCTGTTTTTTTTTACTTTAAAAGCACAATAACCAGTAAATTCTGTGTTACATAACTGGCTGAAGATCCTTCTACTCTTCCATCAGGAGGAAATAAAGAGGCGGGGATATTTCATCCCTGGAATATATTCAACAACGCACAGGAAATGTTGAATATAATGTATATATATATATAGCCTTGATTCGGCCCGCAGCACTAAGCCAGCGATATATCGCATCGAGGCTCTCTCACATGGGAGCCGCCTTTGGTTTCGCGCTGAGCCCAGACGGGCGGTGCTGGTGCAGCAATGCACGTCTGTGCTCTCTGATGATCTGACCTCGTTGCCATGTGCTGATTAACAGCGGGTGTGTACAGTATTGACTCCTCACAAGCTCCCTTACACTCACTAACACACAATTGGCATGCACAGCTCCTGAGACTGTAAATGAGGAGAGGACGTAGTCACAGCGACGTTCCTGGTTTAGCTGACCCAACGCACCAAGTCACGGACAGACGCTAGCTCGCTTGGTGAGAAGGTGCTTCTGTAATTTGTGTTATATTAGTTGGGATGCTACCTCTGGCATAGCATATAACATTGAATTCAACAGCTGAACAGCTTTGTTCTGAGTGCAAACACCAGCCAATAGGTCTTAATTTAGTGATCGAATGATACTTAAATTAAAGTAAAAATTGGAACATCCAATACTTGATTAATACAATCAACCGCGCAAAGAGCGGTTTGTCTTAGTTGGTGTTAGATGGAACCAACGTGATGGAATCGAACAGCATCGCTACACTTCACGCATTACTTTGTTTTTAAAAATCATGAGTTTATCAGTGATATTAGTTACAGAGACAACTACCTACTACTACGACCCTGATTAATAGATTAATCCTCCACAAGTTACTGCGTTAGTCAGCCATTCCCTTTTCAACATGCTCCCATTGCAGCTCCAAAGTGTTAACTGGTACACAGCAGACACTGAGTAGGAATCCTGAGTATTGATTAATGATTTTCAAACAAATGCTTACTGTTCCATTTGCTCTGTCTGAGACTGATAAGTGAACAGAGAGACACACTTCTAGATACATTCTGAATCTGTCTGTCACAGTTTGATTGACAGGTGGAAAGGGCAGCGTGGGGGACGCAGCCAAATCTGGCTGTAGTTTGTTTAGCTAGCTAGGGCAGAAGGCCATGCGTATGTTGTGGCTGAAGAAAAAAATCTGACATCATGGAAAGGCATTGCATGAAGGTCATGTGATTAAATTAAACGTTTAAAATATTTTCTTTTCAAAATGAAATAAAAATGATCCTGTCATGTCGAAATGACACATCGAATTAATGAAATAATTTAAACATGTAGACATGAAGATCTTCCCCTTTGGAGAGCTACGCTGAAGTGAAAAGGTACCCATAATGAAATTGTTTCAGTCTTTATTGCTACTTAATAAGGATTAAACTATTCAAGTTACTGTTGCAAGGAGCCAGAAAAAAAATGTATTAATGCAAATTTCAGTTGAACAAGTCAATTGCACGATAGTAACAGTACATATGCTCTACTCGACACTAAACTTAAGCTCATTGTTATTTTGTAAAAAGCAGACACTTTGTATCTGTAATGACTTTGACTCTGTGTGTGTTTTTCCAGCGCAAGCACCATTATTAAGCTCAATTAGTCCTTGAAACCACGCTGCCAGTGCTCCGACAGTTTAGAAGTTGTGGGAGCCCGGGTGTTTAGAGATTTAATGTAAGCAGAGAACCTGCACTCCAGTGATAACAGGAAGCTTATATGCTAGGCAGTGGGAAATCTCCATCCAGGACTTAACCTCCATGGAAGAGAGATTATTACTGGCAGCTCCGGGTCGCAAAAGAGAACAACCCATCCGTCCATGGGGCATGTTTATTCATCGGGGATGCTGCTGTTCGAGTTACAGTTGGCGCAGGCCCTTCCCATCACAAGCTGAATTCCAATGAGGAGTATACAGTGGACGCTTTAGAGCCGTGGTCCCCAACTAGCAGTCCGTGAGGCAAGAAAAGGTTGAGCAATTAGTCTCACCCAACCAGGTTTTTCGGCTAACTACTGTAACTTCAGAGGTGTGGAGCAGGAATCACGCTAACAATCTAGGTAGCATCCAATCGTCCTGTTCCCGTATGCTTGCCACGGCCTCTGTCGTCATCTCACATTACATTCTGATCATGTCTCATCTCCTGCATCTCCCTCCTTCTCGCGGCCCACCCTCTACCTTGCTCTGAGCTCTGTGTTCTGATTCAGCCCGTTGTGTTGATGCATACATGAGGGTTCCCGGCCCTTGATTTAAAGGTATTAAAATGCTGCGGGCGGTGGACAAAAATAATCTGTCTTTCTCGCTCTGCTCGGCTTGGCTGCGTGCCGATGGAACCCCATCGCTGGCATTCGACACGCCGCCAGCCTCGCTGCGACAGGACCCTCCATGCTCACCTTGCTGCATTGTTGTGCATTTTTGTTTGTTTTACTTTTTGAAATGTACGCTATGAATCGCTTCAACGTGCCTCTGTGTTTTTGTGTTGCAGACGACACGTCTCTTTGCCTGTAGAAGTCTCAGAGACACCTCTAAACCTTATTGCCCGACCGTGTAGAAGAAGCTACCCCTGTCGCAAATGGAAGTCAGCATCTTTTGGGTAAATAAAGGTTTTATTTTATTTTTTATTGATGTCACCTTTTTTCCAGCGAGACCACAGCTTTGTAAGTCCATCACACAGGGGTGGACTGGGGACGATGGGGTGAGAACACCAGGGGTATGAGAAGTGTTGCATGCTAGGTGTGTGATTGTGTGTGTGTTGAAGGTGCGTAACAAAACAATACATTGTGTCACCAATTGGTGGTTTCCCAAATAAGTTATAATCGTAATAATGATTTTTGCATGGACCTTCCTGCAGACATCTCTCCTTTTTCTCCCTGAGCGTTTCAGTTCCACCTTTAAAGGATTTACGCATTGGTTTCGTGCTTCCGATCTCGCGCTCGGAAACGTCTGTGAGCGAGTGACTCAAGTGTTGAGTAGAGAGCGGCTGGTGTCAAACTCAATCAGAACGAGGGGAAAAAATAAGAAATTGCCATGAATATCAAGAATACTTACGATACCAGAATTACACCCCTTCATGTCTTCCCTGCGATCCCTCTCCTCCCTGAGATCGCGCTGGGAAGCCCCGCCTCCTTCTCCACCAGAGAAGTCGCTAGTAGCTGTTGCAGTGCCTTTTGGGACTCAGTCTCAGCCTTTTTGGCCGCCGGACCAGTTATGATAAACATATGATATTTACTCAAACAAAGTCAGACTGAGCCAGAGAACGGACGCCATGAGTAAGGAGTAAAACTGTGAAGCACACGAAGTCCAGTCATAACAGAGGATGGGCCAGTTGGTGATGGAGGGGGGGCCACTATTGGACCAGCCCAACACCCCGTTGGCCCTCCGGGGACCCGGTATCCCCTAAGGCCAGTCCGCCGTTGCCATGACATCCAAGTCACTCTCAATGTTTGTCATGTGACGATGAAGTGCCATGACTTTTATTGTGAAGGACTTTTGGTTGTGAAGCTTTTAGTTCAGCTTCTCTTTAATCATGACATGTCGACTATTAGGAAGTGTAAGCAACACAAATACAACAACAACACATGCTCACATGAAGCGCACACATTTAGAGCACAGTGATGCCCTGCCTTGCTGCCCGCGTCCTTTCTCCTCTGCGTTCATTACAGATGCTCAGCGAGGCCCAGAGCAAATGAGGAGAGATGAGTTGGAAGAGATGAAAACCCTGAGAGCGTTGAGCAGTGGGACACAGGCTTCAAAAGCTTCATGGCATTTTGAATGGGGGGGGGGGGGTGAAGTCTTGATGCATTCACCACTCAGCAGTTCTAAAAGAAGCTTTTTCAGTGCGAAAAAAAGAGATACTGCTCTGTAGGCTTTTTGCCGGGGGCACAAAGGAGCCCTAATGAGTAGAGTTTGTTTTCTATGTTTATTGATTCTAATTAGCCGTGGAGATGAAGACAGTACAAAAAACGAGTGCTGAACACTTTGTTATTACAGGGAGGTCTTGAGCTGTCCCCCTCCATTACGGGGTGTTTTTGCAGAGGAAGCATCGGGAGCAAGTACACATCAATTACAAACCCCGGGGGGAGTTGCGTCCCGTGTGACGTTTGGGGTCACACTGGAGCTTACAAGAGGAGGTAGCTATGGAGATTGGATAATGAACACAATTACATAAAGGTCCCTTAAGGGGGCTAGGAAGTGACACTGCAAGAAAAGCAGCAGCCGCCGCCGGGCAGCTTCATTGGCGGATCGTCGGCTTTCTTATTTCCATCATGACGCAGCTAGAATGGCGTTCGGTTTGTAGCGCGCCAAACCAGCTGTCTCTGTCTCTATCCAACAGACATGTTGTTACTTGGGTCACCGCCTTTCTCTCATCAGTCTCATCCTTGCACACCCCGTCTACAACAGAGGACAGCACAACGAGTCGGGGGGCTGTCACTTTCACACCTTGTACTTGACATATCTAGCCATCAAAAACAGATCCAAACCAGGAGCACACCTTGCGGCTTGACTTTCCATCTGTTTGCTCCTCACGAGTTGTCTTACTGTCTGCACTGTGCCACCGGCACCTAATCTGTCATCAGCCTCCATTCTCATGCGTTGAAACTTGCAGACCAGATCCCCAAGTAGCCACGTGTGTTTTTAGCTTAGCCCTGGGAGACTGATATTGATGGTTGTCATTATGCTCTCTAGTGTTCTGTGGTGGTGGGTTTTTCAATGGTGTCAAAGCCTCCAGGGGAATGTGTACAAAGTCTGCCATCGTGGAGGGAGGTGAGGTGCAATTAAATGTATGATCGGGGGACAACAACGCACATTTTTCTACATTTTTGTATTCATTTTTCAAACAGAGAGACCCGGCTGAAGGCTTCACGAGGCTCAGTCAGACCTAATCCAAATAGGCCCGAGGATAATTTACCCTGTGCTGAGGATCATCATTGCTTCTCCTTTAAGCTGTTAAAGCTTTGGAGCTCACACTGTCAATAAGTGCATTCAATGAAAACACTGAAACTGAAAATGAAAAAGGCAATATCAGTGAAATATATAGACAACATCCGTGGTGTCAAACTGATTCAGCGAGTATAACAGAAGCTGAAGCTACAGATCAGTGTAAAAGGGAACCAGCACATCCCCTGGGGATCAAGACTGAGGCAGATGAAATGAAGGTAGAAGCGTGTTCCTCTAAAGCCGAGAAAGTCTTTAGTCACTGTTACAATCACTGAAAAGCTATTCAGTATATATATATATATGTATATATATATATATTCAGTATATTAGCGCCACAGAAACGTATATATCTCCTTTTAACTTCTCCGGATAACAGATGTTCCCCAAATGGAGTGATTGTGGTCTTCTGGTTGACCACGCGTGTCTGACCGTGGCCCGCCCGCCAGCATCCGTCTCTGTGCCTCATTACTGGTGGAACAGCAGCTGTGTTAATGTGTTCTTTTGTTTCTCCCTGCTCTTGACTTGGTGGAGTAAGCTGTGCATGACTAATGAAGTCTGAACCGCCGACGTGGCGTTGCCTCAGGTAGTCGCAACACCAACCTCGAAATCAGGTGTGTGCCTTTTACAATCAGGACATTAGTGGTGAACTGTCTCATCTGTTCCTTCTGCTGCTGTTCTTCGTCCCGCTGCAAAAAGTCTTGGGACATCTCGGAGTGTGTTTGATGAGGGATTGGCTGCTCATTGTTGTTCAGTGTGCGTAATTGTTGATGTCCATGTAGACATTGCATCTTGTTGTGTCTCCGATGAGTCTACATTACATATGTCATACATCTACATATGTCCAGATTTAAGATTCAACTCAATTAATTTTAATTTTGTAAAGCCCAAAATTACAAATCACCCACACAGTGTCACAATATGGGTTTGTGTCCTTTATTTTGTAGTTTCCTGTCTTTTGTGTCCCTGGGTTAGCTTCACTTCCTGCCTGTGACTGTCTGCCGTGTCCCCTGATGGTTTCCACATGTGTCCAATCACCTGTACCTTCCCGTGTATGTTGTCCTTTGTCGAGTCATTACGTTGTAGGCGTCCTGCTATGTCGTGAGTTCCTGTTCCATGTTTGACCGCAGGCATTTTTGGTTTTCTTCATTTCGAGTGTGCGTTTGGGTCCTGCTTCTGCCACCCCATTGTGGCCGAAAGGTCTTTACAGCCTTACGGTTCTCTGTGCTAAAAACCCTCACATCGCCACAGTAAAAGCTCCCCCAGAAATGACAAATCCCTCAATAGGAAAAATAAAAGAAGACACCTTATTGAGAATGTCAGAGGATCCCTCTCCAGGGATGGAGACACTGCAATGGATGCCATGTGTAGAGAATGAACAAGGTAAATACAGGACATTCATACAACAGAAATGATTTAAATATTAAGAGTATTAAGTATAATCACCATCAGATATAACCACAATGAGATCTAATCAAAATCCACAGACACCTGTGAGGAGGTTATGTGTGACAGTCATGTGAATTCTTATAGTGATGATAGCAGCAGCAGCAGCAGGGGTCAGCAGGGCCGAGGCAGGAACAGGGTCCAGACGGACCATGGTCCTTGGAAACCTGTGAGGAGAGAGAGACTCTGTGGAAGGAACAATGTTGGTGATGTGCATTGTTGTTGACAATAGTAATGGGACTAATAATAGTGTACGAAGCCCATGTCACCTATAGCTTCTTACACTATTATTAGTCCCCTGACCGTGGCCATGACAGAAGGCCGGACCAGGGTCCAGAAATGTTATGTGATTTTATAGGTATACAAGACATTTCTTGTATTACAATAAACTCTTTTGGGACCTCAGAATGGATTTTTGCCTTGCCTCTTAGGGCTTTACTCTCTGCTTTGGAGCAGAAATAATAATATTAATAATAATAATTCAGTACACGGACCGTCCCTGGTTCCCGTTGGTATTAGTTTGAGATTAGTTTAGAGAGAGAGAGAGGGGTCATATCCATCCCTTTCCTTTACGAGCACTGTGGACGGCCATGTGGGAAAATTTAATTCAAAGAAGCTACAACCCATTGGGGCTGGGGGAGGGGCTTCAATGATCCCATACCATCGAAGGAGGCTCACCGATGTATCCGCCCCCTCTCAAAGGGTAGCCCTGCATCGTCAGACCTGTTGAATCAGCTATCGATTTGTTTTTCAGTGGCGGCACCGTGTGGAAACTGTAACACCATTTCTTTGGATTACTAACAAAAGAGAAAAGTTGCTGATTGCATGTGTGCGATTGTTTGGGATTGTGACGCAGCATTCGGCACATTCCGCTAGATGGGATTTATAAATAACCACAATGCCTGTCACTGGAGCCGGGGGAATATTTATAGATCTCCATGAATGCCCCAGTTGCATTTGTTGAACACAAGCAGAAGGATTCTCCTCACCCGGAATGGGTGGCCTACGCTGAACACTAAAATGAATTTCTCTCCCACAGTTCATAGTTTTTACTCGAGACAACGGTCCGTTTCAAAGGGGAACTGAATCCATTGTAAATTGATGTCCTTAGAGCCGCTCGCAACTTGGATTTGCTGCTCACCACCATCTTTACTCCATCCCAAACCCACAAGAGAATGGAAATAAAATGGATTAGGGTTAGGGTTAGTATGATACAGGATTGAATGACTCTGGTGCAGCTGCATCCTCATTATCTCCTTACATCACAACAACAGAAAAACGTCAACTTTGTTTGGAGCTCTTCACGTAAGAGAAACTTAAGAGGATCCTTGATTTCCACTAATTGTTTGTTGTTACATTGATTATTGCCTCCCTGTCTGCTAATTTCATTCCCCATCTCCTGAAACAGCAGTCTCCTGCCCGTATGGGAGTTAGTGAATTTACTGCCATACAGGGGACCGGGCAGACTACAGCGCCCCCCCCCCCCCCCCCCCTTCGGGCTAAAGCCACCAGCAGTGGGAGAGAAGAAGTGCTAATTCATCACCATCACCGGGCCGACGCCTCCAAAAAGACAGTTAATTAACTTTCCACCGGCCACGAGGGGAAACGCAGCTGACTGACTGACTGCGTGTGTGTTGGGGTGTGTGTGTGTGTGTGTGTGTGTGTGTGTGTGTGTGTGTGTGTGTGTGTGTACGGGCCGACTCGGCAGACATGTTGGGGTCCAATCCTGAGCCCAGCTGGGCCTCACTAGGAGTTTACGGAGGACACACCGCCACGCCATCAGATCAGGCCCGAGCTGGATCCTCAGAGATGTTTTACATTATTTACTTTTGAGGCTGTGAAATATCTAGTGTAGCCGAGGATAAAAGTTCCTCTTTGTCTCACAGCCACACACCACAGGACGACCCTCTCAGAACCACCATGGAGGCTGGTTGCAGAATTCTGCCTCCCTGAACATCATCAAATTGGCTATGTAGTGTTATTACAATCTGTTATACAGGAGAGAAAAAGCATGTTTTAAAAAAAACTCTGCACTACTTTAATAGGTCTTCTTCATGTTCCTGTGGCTGTATGTCATGTCTACCAACCCCCCCCCCCCCCCCCCCTCCAAACGCTGGACAAAGAACAACTTTCAACTCCTGTAACAAATTAATAATAATGTAAAACACTGGATTTGTTTCACACATGAAGACCATGTCTCTGCTAGAACAGGGTAAAAGCTGTGGGTTTGCTAAAATGATTCAGAAACGTCCTGTTGAACCTTTAGTGGATCTCGCTGGGGAGCCTCTTGTCGTTCAGGGTGTGACTCTGGTTCAAAGCGATATGGTTGTAAAGTGGATCTGACTGAAGTGGACAGTGACGTGAGGGGATGTGCCGAGACTTTTATTCCCTTCGTCTCTTTCCCCTGAATCTGAACTGGAAAATGTACAAACTCAGCATTATTGACTATAAAAATCAATGCAATGATTGTAATCCTACAATATTTATCACACATCAATAGATATATATTATTTTTAATCATTTTTTAAGCAGAGCTGTTTTAGGAAGCCTGGCGAGGGTTAATAATGATCCTGCTGGTATTTGGACCAAAGTATATTTTTGACATTTCATTCAGAACACAAAGAACCATATCGACTTGTGGTTAAAGGGCCTGATATGGCTCCTTTATTTCAAACTTTCATTGTAGAACACTTCATCCTGGCGTTCAGGTAGCTTGAGGCTGGTGCACTGTAAATTGTAGATTAAAAAGAAAAACTACATTTGTTCCAAAATGAGTGAGAAAAATAAATAATTTGGTAAATCTATATGTATCATAGATTAATGAAATATGGAACTCAATCTTCCATGTCTTCATCTGCTATTTGACTTGAGGCTTTTAATATTTTTTTCTGTTTTAAGTTGATTTGTAATAAAGTAGGAACTATGAACAACTAGTATCAAACAATAAGCACCACAACAATATGTTTTCTGTACGTGGCATAATGAAAACCATGATGGTAGAAGAAAAATAGCACAAATGTGTAAACATTCATTTGAATGATAACTGCTATTAGATGATCACTAAAACTTCTGAATCCACACTGCTGGTCGTCTATTTCACAGTCATCATAAGCATTCTAAATCTGTCCCAGTTTAAATCCCCTGCCGTGTTCATGAGCGACGTGATCTAACAGGAAGTAAACATGGACCCGAGCCGTTGCCTAGCAATGCAATTCCACTGGAACTGACTACGCAGAACTGAAGGGACTTTTGGAGAGAAGAACATCTGGAAATCTGAAATATGGCCTTTTTCCACAAGTCATATGTTCATGTAGTTCCTTCTCTGAATAAAGACTAGGCCTCGTTTAGCTAAGACATGAGTGCCGTGGCAGCAGGGCGGAGATGAGTGCACGCTGTCGACCTTTTCAGAGGACAAAGATTATGACTGAGGTTTTGGGAAAACGATGAAAGAACTTCTAGCTCTGATATGGGGGTCATGTGACGTCATGACCCTTCCTCTATCGTGGCTCTCGGAGGAAGGTGTCCTTGGGTTGAGCATCTCAGAGTCACAGAGCTTTCACCTTCACCAGCATCCTACAAACATCCGTACTATTAAATAGAAGTGCATTCTATTGTTCACATTTATGAAAAGACTAAATAATTTGTAATACTGCAAATATATAAAGCGTCCATTGAGTTTCCTCATTCGACTATGGACGGACTTAACAGAGGTGTGGATGAATAAATCTTTATCATTATCCCTTTAAGCATCCACAGCTGATATAAATGGTTACACAGTCGCTACAAGTCACATTCGGGGTTAAGGCTGACTGAAACCCATTCATAATGTATGGCTGTGGGCGGGTCATTAGGAACAAAACCCCTGGGTCCCTTTGGGTGGGATGCTGCACGGTGGCAGATGCCGCTGTAATAACCTTTTAACCGCATTTCATTTCCATTCCTGCAGAGCCTCGAAGAACCTCCGACACAGTGAGGCTGCAAACATCTTGATTGATGCCGTCTAAGGAGTCCGTCACGTCACGCAGTGTCAACATGTGATATTGTTTGGACGAGAGCGTTCACCAATGCTAAGTCCTTTTTTTTTTTTGTTCTGCTCGACCCAGTCCGATCTCTTGTAGGGTGCGCTCTCAGCGACTTGAACGTTCAAAGATCGACACCCTCCCAATGAATAGCTCATGCCTTGGTGGCCTTCACCATTAAATTGTCACGCACTCTCCCAGGAGGTGATAGTGAGTGGAGAGATGAAGTGACCCTCCTGTCTGCGCAGGCTTGTGCTGTATAGAATCCGTCTCTTGTCAAGTCATCATTGTGCTTTTTTTTATTTCCAATAAAGCCACTCTGAGCAGCTCCCGGCTTTGCCTCCTCCTCCTCTCTCTCTCGCTCGCTCTCTTTGATGGGCAAAAGCAATTTGTCAATCAATGGCAAATTTGGCTCTGAGCAGATAGTTCTTCCTTCCTTCCTCTCAGGAGTTCTCAGTGTAGAATTAGGCTTTTTGGGGCCACGGCTTGGTGCTGCTGGGAACTGTGAGGGTGTTTGCAGAGTGAGCCGCACTTTTGGCCAGCAGCAGCAGCAGCATCATTGATCCCCCCCCCTTGCATTCTCTTTATTACCCCCCCAACCAGATGACATAGAAACTGCTCCACATCAAAAGGGCACAAGGAAACCAAATGCTGCAATGTGTTGCCAATGCCCAGCTGGTGTTACTAGCACAATATGTTGCCACCCACGCAGTTAGTTGCTGCCTAGATAAATTCCGGAAAAATTAGTATTTTTTCCCTAAACTGACAATGAGGGCAATGTGACCCAAGTGATGAGGTGGAGGTGAACTTTTGTTCTGTTCTGCTCAATAGATGGGCCAAATGCAAAAAGCAATTTCCCCTTCATCGTCTGAAGCAACAATTCATTCTTGTAGCTGGAGCACCCTCGTTGACTACAATGTGCCCAGGCATTTGCTGATATGGTTCAAGCTTTTGAAATGATTTTTTTACCATTAACAATAGAAAGGGAGGGCCACACGTATTGGCTGACGTCCACGTTGTATTTAGTAATTGATATGCTTTTCATTTTATGCATTGATGACCTGTTCTTGGCAACGGTTATTCTTGGAGGTGGGTGCTGAAGAGAAATCCATGGTACGGGATTCTCTGTATCTGTGGCCGTCTGGAAGCATTTTGTAATTTGAGATTAGGGGCCATCTGGGAGGGAAGAGGGTGAAACGTAATCCCAGTGCATTCACCTCCTATTCCGTTTCAGCACAGTTTTTGGAACAGAGGAACAAATTGGATTTTTCTGCAGGCACAGGGTGTTGTTTTCCTGCAAAGCTGGGGGGTCAAGAGGGGGGGGTCAAGAGATTATTCAAGTGCATGGCGCCTTTTGCTCTCATTTGAACATGTTGGCGTTATCAGCAGAGCTCCAGTCCTTTAAAAAATATGTTTTTGATCACACAAGACCACTCAATCAAATCGATATACTGAGGAAAACCCCCTCTAATGACTCCTTCAAACCGGCTACTCCCACATTCAACCTTTTTAGACGCTTCAGCCGTCATTAGTTTCCTTCCCTTCCAATGAGATGTGACTGTGGATCCACTGATCCCTAAACTCTGTAAACTGTTGTAGATAATGAGTGTGAAGGAGTTTGCGTGACACAATCTAGTTGCTGTATTTGGAATAAAAACCTGCCATGCACAAAACTACATCTGTTCCAAAACCTCAACCAGGAAGCATGAAAGCGATTAACCTGTTCCCATGGCGGCACCTTCTCCTAACTATCAACATCAGCAGTGGCTGCTTCCACTTAAGTAATTCATTAAAGCACCACGTGTTGTGTTTCAGCCTCAACAAATCACCTTGTTAATTTGAACTCATTAGTTTAATTACTGTAAACAAGCTAGAGAATTGACAAGGAGACAGCTTTCATGCCCACAATGAAAATCCCAACAGCTCAGGTGTAATATTTAGATTACTAATTAATACTGAACATCAAGTACGGCTGAGGCTGATATTAATGTTATTAGTTTACAAGGTAGTTTCTGCAAGATCAACTGTACTGGACAACAGAAATGTTGACCTCTACATGAGGGATCATCATCAAGTGATTTCAATTTATCCAAAAGGGAATATGAGTGGGTGTGCCAAGTTTTGGTTTCAACCATGTCATTGATGTTGATGTTTAAAAACAAATACTGGTTGACTGAATACAATGTCATTAGGATGTATACTCTGGCCACCATGCATATCTGTACCACATTGTCAATAAACCTCACTGAAACACTACAAGAGCACTCAGGGGATTGCCAAATTTGTAAGGATCCTTCCTCTCGCATCCGTTGGTCTGTGTAGGGGGCAGAGCAGGGTCATTGGTCAGGTCTATCAAGCTAAAGATTTTTACCCAGGAGACCATTTTACTTCTGTTCAAACCATGATATTTTACAGAATCCCACCACATTTAAAATATAATGATTAAACGGGAGAACCTTTTTTCAGGGTTGGAACTAAAGAGCTAAAATATCTGTAAACTGGAGCACTGGAAAAAAACCCGTTATGGATGGGATCTCATTCTTAACAGTCTCTGAGACTACGAGAGCACTCTTATCCTGTTCAGCGTGTTCTTTGCTCTGAGACCTTACATGTTGGTCTTAGAAGATAGCTCAAAAGCATGGCGTCTATAGCCAGTGATTGTCTTAATGGGGTTTCTAGCTATGTGTATGTGCATGAGGCTCAATGTCGATCAGCAGAAATGTGTTTCATGACACTTTCTGATCAGAAGGACCTCAGGTCATTATTTTATTGAGAAGGTTGCTGGGAATGAAGGAAATACCACAGGGTCACCTGACTTTCTCTTTTCACTTTTGGTGCTAAAGAGTAAAAGCTCTTTTCATTATTCAAAGTGTGAAAGCTTCAAACGGCATTAAGATGGCCTTTACTTTGTCATTAAGAAAGCAACTATATCAAACATTGTGGAGTATGTTGAGATTGGCTTTTTCACAGTTTCCCTGAATGCCTGAACACCTGATCTAGAGATTTCTCCAAACATTCATCATTGCATATGCCTGAAGCAGCCTGGGTTTTCTTATACTGAGAGTTCAACCACCGTTTAATTTCTCCTCAACAGCGGTAACAGCAGTCCGTTTACTACTATTAAATAATACATGTCCCACGTGGAATTAAAACTCAGTTGAACATGATATTGGATTAAATGTCAAATGTTACCTTGCATTATTCACATAAATGGGCTCTGTTTCTTGGCAATGGAATAACATTTACTGATGTCATACAAACTCATCACCTCTTTGTGTAATGGAGGATTACAGACATTAGCTATAAGCTAACTATCAACAATGTACTACCTGTACTAACATTAGCACTAAGCTAGTGAAGTGAAGATGTTGGCTGTAAGCTAACTATCAACAATATTAGCACTAAGCTAACTGAGAGTGAAGTTGTTAGCTTTAAGCTAACTATCAACAATAGGCTATACTCCCTCCAAAGCGATAGCAGTATGCTAATTATCAACAAAGTAAAAATACATTAACAAAATACATCCAACTAAAGCAAAGTTTATATCGACAAAACTAATTTAATTTAAACTTTTGCAGAGCAACAGTAAAACAGTCCGTTCTTACCCTCCACACACAGCAGGGTGTCTGCTCATCTGATGACAGACCCCCCCCCCATCATGTGTTGATGAGGGACAGGATCGGTGCAAACTAAAGGCTTGATTCTTGCCCTCAGAGCAGCCAAAGGAAGCAAGGTAGATCAATGTGGATATGTTCATTAGTTATTTGGGGGTTAATGGTATTACTGATGCCACTCCACCGTCTGTCCACCTATTAAAAAACACTTAGGTTATGGCTGGCTGCAGTGGGACAGCACAGCAGGCCACACAAGCAGAGCTCTGCCTCAGCTCCCGATGCATTTAGCCATCAAAGAGCTGTATTGTATCCGTTTTGCTGACATTGTCTGCTTTGTGTCAAAAAGGAAAGACGAAACAGCTTTACCCAAAACCCCAGATGTAGCCCCTCACACACACACACACACACACACACACACACACACACACACACACACACACACACACATCCCTTCTCCTGAGAGAAAACCACCAGGGTTCATTGCAAGCCTCCTCCTCTACAAGGGCGTGTGTTGCCTTGTGAAGGGCTGCTATGTCTGACATGGCAGCAATTTAACACACGGCGGCACATTGTAAATTAAACAAAGCAACCAATTCCTTTTCTCCAAACCCGAACACGACTCTGAATATGAAATCTGACATTAGACAAGGACCGCTTGCCAAAAGGACCTTTGTCTTTTTCCTCTTCCTCCATCTGTGGTCGTCATTTAACTTCTTCCTGGTGTTAGAAGGTTTGTATATCTGACCAAGCCTCGGACCGTCTTTCCTTCTTTGTATGTCCCCAAAGCTACTTCCAATCCACCCCCTCCTCCCCCCAATCCTATAAAGTGCATAAAGAAATGCGGTTTATACGTCATGGCAGCTTTTCAATGGGAATCTCACACCAGATGATCAAGGCCTTTACAAATGTGAGCCCTGAGTCCTTCTATGCCTCGTTAGGAGTGACAGGTTTTACCTGTAACGTTGCACAATAATCCATTTCTCTGCATGTGACGTCATTTTTCTGTGCTTTAGGGATATTTTCTCTCTCTCTCTCTCTTTCTATCTAAATATCACAGACTTCTTATCTTGGATTGCAAGATTATGGAGCACTTAAAACTTAAAATACATAAAATACATTTGGGAATCTCAGAGGGAAAAGAGATACAACGTGCGCTACTCTATGGAAACAGCACCAGTCATGGCAAGAAGCAGAGCAAAAAATGATTCTCTGCACTTAAATCATAAATCATGAAAAAGAAGAAAACGCAATATGAATTTCTTTGATTATTTTGGGGATTTGGGAGACAGGGAATCCATACATTCAACATTTTGTCAAGTGCTGCCGATGTTGGTCTCAGGCAAATCAACCATGGCTTCCTAGTTATGCTGAGGAGCTCAGAAGTTTATCTTTTCTTCACAGCAAAGTGTTTCCCTACCATTCTATGGGGGGGAGGGAGGGGACCATGCCCCTCAACCCCAAAACGCCACCCTCTATCCAAGAAATCTAAGTCAAAATGTCCAAATCGCTTTGATGACAACAATTTGTATTTCACTAATAGATGACTGGTTATCGTCTCATTTCATGTGTTTTTTCCCCATCTTTGATCCTTCATGTTTTGAATGTGTATCTTATTATGACAGTCTGAAGTGAGAATTAAATGTTTTGATGAAATATCACAAATCCAAGTTTTGACTTTTTATTTCAACGCAAGTGACTTTGGATTTGTTTAAAAAACGTTGCAGTAATGTAAATCTTAATAATGAATTTTTTTAAGCTTCTGCCGAGGATAAATGTCGTAGTTTTATCAATTATTTAGAGCTAACATAATTTCTAATCCCACCACGTTTTGGGGTTCAGATATTGATACTTAGCGGCAGCATTAGGAACTCTGCACGCCGTCTCTCCCTCAGAACTCTGGGGGAAGGGGGAGCTTATCTCCGTAAATGTGCCTCGCAGTGCCATCGGGGGAGGAGAGAAAGGGGCTGCATCAAGCCGTAATTGATGGATTGATGGTTTTCACCCCCGGTGCCTGAGGGAAAGAAAATACGCGCACACACATACACCCCCACCCCCCCAGTGCCCCCTTCCTCCCCACCTGATATTCACGCCGTAAGTGTTCACGGTTCATTATACTCACACAGCGGGACGCCAAGATGGGATTGGCTTTGACGATGCATCTCAAACCGACTTGACGTGTTCCACACTGCTGTGTCTTTTGACAGCATTTCCCCCGTAATCAGTGTGATTGTGCGCGAGAGATCCAATCGATCCGCTGCCTCTGCCACAACTCTGGAGGGAGGGGGGTGTGCATCAGATTATCTGGTGCAGTTGTAATCAGCTAATGACTGACCGCCACCAATGCAGCGTGACATGTCCTCTGCACTTGCTGTCCACAGGCCTCTCACTAGTCACGCTTCCTCTTCGTCAGTGATTCAGATGGGGGTTTGCAATTGGTTTGACGGACTCTTGGATGATACACGGTATGACGAAAAACCAGACACAAAGATGCATCTAAAAGGATTTAGAACTTTGGGGGCATAGCATCAAAAGTCCTTTTTCACGTTGGACAGACAGACAGTAAGTCGTTGTATCGCTTAAGCCAGTGGTTTAAGTGATAACCAGCGCAAGGCTTGTTACACATCACTGTAGCTTCAGTATCTGATTTATTAAACTGTCAACTCTGAAGATTGCATTGTTGCCTTGAATTGAGTGCTTTTTTACATACATTTTAGTGAGAAACTTGTGCTGGTGATTCACTGAGGGTCTTTGTTAGTCTTGGGCGCAGGGAGGCAACTGCTGTGATCAAGCTCTTGTGCAGGCACAGACTGTGTCTTAGCTTTGTTTTGATCACATTCATTGCAGAGAAGGATCCCTGACATAAACATGTGAAGGCAAGAAGTAGTAGCTGCTCCAAAGCTTTCCATCCCAGCTCAGGCTGTCTGTCCACATGCTCAAAAATGTCCTCTTCTGTTGTTCTCACCTTCAGTTCTACCAAGTTTTGCAGAACATTGCCAGTATCAATATATCTCACAAAAGGAACAGTTGTACATTTCCACTGACATCTGTGTATTCATCCAGCTGGAGTGAAAAAAGTCTTGAGTTTTCCCTCAACAATGTCTGTTCCCATTTGACATCCTCGACACAGACTGATTTGATCAATACTAAAGTTTCAGGTTATAAAAGTATTTTATGGAATATTTATTAAATACATTTTTAAAGGATTTTAATGTATAATCATTTTAAATACATCTAATACAAATAAAATCGCACATACCCCCATGAGTGCCCTTATGTACCTCCGCGCCCCTCCCTTTGAGAAGCGCTTTGTGGTCGTAATGCGGTTTTGGTGTCCAGTAAGCGACAAACTGGTTCTTCTCCTTAATTTCTTCTGGCATTGTTGCCTGTTCCTGGGATGAACTGCATTCTGGGATCTGTGGTTCTCACAAGAACGGACAAGCCTGCTCCAATGTATTCTCTGTAAAATTGGCAGGACTGCGCTGTTCATTTCATGACATCCTCAAGTCTCAGACTCAAGTGTCAGACTCAGGTCAAAGGGCGTCAGGTCTCAGACAAAAAGTCCTCAGACTCAGGTGAAAGGGCTTCAGTCTCAGAAAAACCTCCATCATTCTTAGACCAAACGGCGTCAAACCAAACGGCGTCATTCTTCCTCCGTGTTGCTCAAGCTAACGTTAACAGTTATATTGCTTAACATAAAAAACAACGTTGTAATGACAAGTAGAGATTTGTACTTTGCTAACTTAGTATTGTATTTAAGAGTTCTAAATCCAGTCAAGCACATGCATATAAACAAGAAAAAAAAGTATGACTTGCAAACTCACCGTACCAACACTGAAGAAGAATGGCGCCGTTTGGTTTGACGCCGTTTGGTCTAAGAATGACGGAGGTTTTTCTGAGACTGAAGCCCTTTCACCTGAGTCTGAAGACTTACTGTCTGAGACCTGACGCCCTTTCGTTTGTGTCTGACACTGGAGTCTGAGATCTGAGGATATCCTAAAATGAACACCGTACAGGGCAAGTCACACCTGGGCATTTTGACCGTTCTTGGGGAGATGCAGACTTTTCATTGGAACAGTACTCTGTAGCTCATGACGTTTCCACAGGGACTTCATTGACGTCACCTCGTGTACAATGGCTTTTGGGTAATTCCCATTGCTGACATACGGGAAGGGTTCATAAAAGGCTCAAAATGTCTGCCAGAGAGCCCTCAAAACCTCAACAATTTGACAAAGAGACGGAACTGAATCCTCACAGAGCGAGTGGGAGCGCGCCTCAGAGTCTGTGACTGCGTTCTCTCATTTTTGTTTTCATCTGATTCATTGAATTCATTAACGCATCGTCAAGGATGCTTCCCTCCAGTTGGAAATCATGTTGCACTATGGGTATTGTGGTCAACACATAGAGATCCCTGTAAGCAGCTTATCTGTTGTTGTACTGATGAGGACCAGCTTGTGTGATATAGGTTACTGCACACTCTTACAATATCCGTGTGAGAGACCACTGACTACTGCATACTCTTCTTTCACATGTTTTATTGTTCTGAGCCGTGTCTAAGCCGATGTAGTGTTCCTATGTTTAAATCATTCATGGACTGGACCCATTGGTCACTGTAAATTAAGGGAGTGTATTGCCACAGTGAATTTCCAAATAAAATGGCAGTGTTTTTTTGCTTGCATGACCTATTTTGCTGTGACTTAACGTTTTATTGCTGTGAAGATAAAACACGTTTCAGAGATGTGGACTGAGTTTTAACAACTATCACATTCAAACATAAGCTGCATGGGCGTGTAAACATCCAAGCTGTGTAATACAAACACAAAAATCGACTTAAAATGTAGATGTAGCCTTAGTCTGGGATCTAACATGAAATGGGAACATCCTCACTGTTTTCCTAACGCCTGAAGCGCTAGTACTCAGGCTGATTTAAAACCCCCGTCACCGCCATTTTGGGATATCAGCTGTAGCCATGGTTACAGAGGAGAAATGTTTAAGGCAGTTCAAGAGCTCAAGGATGGAGACTGAAAATCAAGTTAAGTGGAAGCAGCAAGGTAGTGTAGAAAGTACACCAGCAAAAATAATAATAACACAGTTGCGTTAAAGCAAAAATAAGTGAAAAATGTGAGTAAAACTACTTTTTAATGAAAATAAATTTTTCATGAGCTAAACAATAGTGCTTTATTGCTGTGAGTGGGTCCCACATCCAGCCAGAGGGGGACCCAGACGGGGGGAGGCGGGCAGCGGCTAATTTCCAGTCTCCTGACCACGTTGAAAAAAATGCATGTTCACCTCTAATTCACATTTTATTCAGACAAAATAATGTGTCATGCTTTTAATCTCTTTCACTTTCCTTATTTACGAATTAGATATACCATTATAGGTGCAGATTTATGGATTCAAAGGCGCTCTCCGAGTAATGTATGCAGCTGCCTCACATAGCTGCAGCACAGGCAAGTGTGTTGGTTGCATGAAGGAAATGGACACAATTGCTGCCAGGCAAAAGTCATTGAATGAAACCTGCAGTAACAACACTTCTGGACCACTTGGGGTCATCTGAAACAAGTTGTGAGCACAACATTGACATTTCGGCACCTTTCGATTTGTTGTGGCAAACAGTTGCATATTTATAGAAAATGTATTTAAAGAGAGAATTTAACAACATAAGATAAGATAACATAATCCTTTATTCCTCCCACTGCGGGGAGATTTGCAGGATTACAGCAACAGAGTAGAAAGTGCAAACAAACCTTGGCGCTTCCATAGAAAAAGCAGAGTTTCAAATAGATAAACAAGATCAAAGCAAGTAATAACTATGTAATTACACAGTAAAGGTAAAATAAATGAGTCGAAATAAAACTACACAGTTGATACATTGGATTTTTTGGATGTCCCATTCATTCACACACCTCTTTAGACCACACCTTGACTAAAACACTAACAAACTGTAGCACTAACAAATTGTAGCACTTGTAGCACTAACAATTGTACTTTCTTGTTACTTGTACTTCTGAGTTTGTATCTCTACGGTCGAAATGCACTTATTGTAAGTCGCTTTGGATAAAAACGTCAGCTAAATGACACGTAATGTAATGAGTGAACGGAAAAAGTCAGTCTTTTAAGTCATGTTTTGTACCAGATGATTCATTTGAGTCCGATATTCCCTCACTGTAGACTTTTTGGTCTCCACCAGCTCATGAGGGAAAATATCTGGCAACTTCAACCTTTTTGAATCACTTTTACTGCTCTAATCAAAGTTGTGTGCCGCCGCGGTTTTGAGAGCAAATAAACTGAATAAACTTGGTGCACTACCTGCTCAGTGCCGAACAGCTACTGACCTATATAATAAACACAGTGAAGCATTTAGCAGATTAGGAAATCGATCTATCCCTCTGGATCTGGTGGAGACCAAAACAGAGCTCAAAGGGAAGGGAATATTAGAATAAGTTTCTTTGCTGAACTCGTTTACATGGAGGGAAAAACAGAGAAGAGCGCAGATTAGGAGACAGGTCTATCCCTCTGGATCTGGTGGAGACCAAAAAAGAGCTCAAAGGAGAGGGAATATTGTAATAAGTTTCTATGCTGAACTTGTTTACATGGAGGGAAAAAAAGAGAAGAGCGCAGACCTCTGCCAAGGCCATGCCCTATTGTGCCATCTTAACAAAGGGGAAAATAATCACTTGGGTATTGGCCTGTGATTCGGATCCGCTCTAAAATAATGAGTTCTTTGCTACATTCTTTCACCAAGTTTCATGAAAATTGCTCCAGCAGATTTCTTTTTCTATCCAGCGGATGTGTTCTGAATGGACTCTAAGGTCACAAGTTGATCGAGAAATGAAAAAAAGTGGTGCCATTACTTGAGATTATCTGAAACCAAGAAATATAATATTTTACGTGTATGGCAAAGACAAGACGTAAAGAGCAAGTGCACAGAAACTAACTATTCATGTTAAGAGTGAAAGCCAAACCGACACCCTCAAATCCTTTCGTACATCAGTAAAGTGTTACATTCCTATCTTGTAGGCATTCTCCCTGCTTCTCTTTAAACAGGCTAAGTACAACATTTGAATACGACCTGGTGTCTAAAGTGGATGAGTCACTTGTTAGTGTCGAGTTCAGGCAAAAAAAATTAAAAATCCTGCTGGCAATGTGACAGCTGGTTTCCATGTTCCCTACAAATTAAAAGTGAGATGTGATCAGTTCTGCTCCACTGCTGCTGCTGCTGCTGCTGGAGGTGCTGCCTTGCTCCCTTCATCTTCCTCTTCTTTCCACCAAACATCTAGGGTCTCATTTTCTCTACTCGTATCCACTGCCTATCCAATGCCGATGGTGTGGTGGAATCCACATTGCAGTCATTTGCACGTGGCATATAGCAGATCCATTGATCACCACAACCATGAATTGGATTGCCGTGTCCCCTTCATTCAAAAACCGGTGGTGTAGTTTTGTCTCTGGAGTTCTACCAAATGAAAGAGGGACAAAGTGTTAGCATTAAGGTGTTGTCAAGCATCGCGATAGTAACGAAAAAGGCGTGCTCCCAACAACTCTTCAGGCTCTTCTCTTTAGGTTCTTCTACCCGTCTCCCTGACAGGCCACAGTGAGCTCGACTCCAGCCGACTTGGTCCTGTAGCATTCAGTGTGAAGCGTCCGAGCAGACAGTCACAGCTGTGGGGCTGAGGCGCTATGTGTGTGTGTGTGTGTGTGTGTGTGTGTGTGTGTGTGAGGACGTATTACTAACACAATGTTAGCACCCTGCCAGAAGAGTCTCTGGCTTCTGCAGGCTGTAGCCTCACACAGTCAGTAGCTCCTTAGACACGTCTAAGAAGAGTGAGCGTGTCCAGTGCGAAAGTCAAACGGGGAAAAGAATATTGTCAATAGCATCATCGCCTTTTTGTCAATGCCCTTGGTCCCAGATGTGTGATCAACCCAAAGATTCTATAACAAGTGGTCGCAGTTGATCCTCATCATTGACAGGTGTCAATTAATCCTTGGGCAACCCGAAGTGGCTCCTGTAGGCTGTTTTAGTCCTCATGGGGAGGCGGAACCTGAATGGGGGTGAATGGATGAATGAACACTAGTGTTAAAGCGGTTGCACCACTAGAAGGTGCGGCATCAGTTTGAGTCCATTTACTATTTTCCAACCGTATATGGCCCCTCTAGCAACCTGTCAATCACAAGATAGCCCCGCCCTAAAGCATAATCTATGTGACTCTAAATGGATTAGGATTTTTCTGAATGAAAATCAAGAAGTGGTGAACCTAGAGATTGAGACCATACTCATGTTTACAATGTTTACTGAGGGAATAAAAGACAAAAGTCATTTTCTCATAGACTATACAATCAGACGTATTATCACACACCGATGAGTTGCCTTCTAATGGACATTTGAGAGGATTTACAGCTCTTTAGGCTCACTCTTTAGAAGAGAAGGCTGCTTCCTCAATGTACCACCTCACCAAAAGTTTAATTGTTTCTTTACAGGTTTGGTCTGGTTTTCATAGAAAGTTAATATGTAGCATTTTTTGAGGGTTTATAAGTAGTATACACCCTGCTGGTCTTCATTTTTCAAATGGTCAGTGAGATAAGAGAGGGAAGCCCATATTTTTTCATTAGCGGTGTCTCATTGTCATTTATGATTGCATTCCTTTATAAACTATTTTATCGGTGCTACTTTGCCTCACCAGAGCTGCAGAATAGTGCAAGAGAAGAATGCAGAAGTCACTCAGAGATGTATGACACTGTTTATGTTCTTGTTTAGCAGTGCGAGTCAGAACAGATCACTGGGTGCGTTTCAGATCCAGCGGAGAGGCGAAAGCAAAATGATTTTGTGTTTTGTTCACTCCGTGCACAGCTCTGACATCCATCCTGCAACTCTGAAAGAATAAAGGGAAGAGCGTTTCTAATGTTCTGCATTCATTAGCCTACTTCTAAATCACTTATTTTCATCCATATTAGCTGGAATGTTATGCACACAGTGTGACCTCTTTTTGTTTGAGCTAAGACTTAGCCCATAGGAATGGAAGCTGAGGGGCTTCGACTAAATCCGTCTACGGAAGACCATTTTTTTAAGAAGTATCCTTGAGTTTATTTCTCACGCTTTAAATTTCTCCAAAACATGATTGGTGACAGGTTCCAAGGACACAGAAGTACTGTTAATGTGCGTGTTGTGAGCAGATCAGAAATGACTTGCTTTGGCTTCGAGCACAGCACGAAGCAGTCTGCAGTGGTAACGGGGGCAGATTTACCACCAGGTTTCTTCACACTTTACAAAAATCAGCACTTGATTTCCCATAGAAGTAAAACAAAAGTAGGCTTCTCGTTTTTGTACAATTACACGAAGACCAGCACTAGCAGATTGGAGCATTAGCGGCTAGCTAAAAAGAGCAACGCTCAAACTAAAACTCCCGACGGCTCCTTACATGATTAAAAAAACGTTAACGTGGGGAGGTTAAGGCTATATCCCCCATCACTTGACAGGTTGATGACAAGCCCTTTGCTTTTGGAAATTTTTTATATTTAGTAAATTAGTTATCCAGGCATGCTAGAATGTTTGGCCTACACCACACTACACAATCAGGAAACATTTATTTCCATTATATGTTAGGCACACATGGAAATTGTCTTGGCAGTTGGTGCATGACGGAAGACAGAACAATAATGACAACATAGTGCAGCAATAAGATAAAAATAAACTAAAAGTATAATAAAATATATGCTATGGGTTAGTACGCTAAAGCTATGGGTTAGAAAGTAAGAAGAGATTAAGATAAAAATGAAGATAAAGTGCACCAGCTAAACTTAGACTCAAACTGGTTTGGTTTTTTGTCATTTCGCTCTGTGCTGGTTAGGAATGGGCTTGTGTAAAACCTAGTTATTTTAATCCAATCTCAAAAGTATGTCGCAGACAATTTCACTGTGTGATGAAATCCAAAGCTGTCAAGAATGTAAGCGACGACTGGATTGGGTTGGTCCAAGTGGTAACTTTGGTGTTTCTTTTTGTCTTGTTTACCTGGGCTCATCTGGCTGCTGAGGGGTTATTGTCATATTTATCAGCGATGATGGAGAAGACTACCCATTGTCCTCCAAGCACCGCCGTGCTGCCTCAGAACCACATGACAGGGGGTCGTCCCACGTCCAGAAGCCGTTTGATAGTTTGACAGGATTACTGAGGGAGGGTTGAAAACTCCCATTTCTCACCAAGGCTCCATTAGAGCCTGAGGGGGGGAGTCAGGGCCAGATTTAATTAGATCCTCTCAAGAGCATGTCGTGGTCGCTGTTGACCTTGGAAATGTACAATTTTGATTCAATTTGTTGACGGATCAACGCGAACAAGACGCTTGTTTTCCCTTGTCAACCCCTGTAATGGATATTTGCTCCTTGCTTCATTCTCCTTCAATCTCAATGTCGGAATTAGCAATTTTCATATTGTCACTAAATGATTAATGATTTAGGACAGAAATGCATTTAAGTGATGCATTAAGTGCTCTTTTGAGGTGTTCCATAAAATCCCAATTAAATACATTTTCATCTGTGGTTATGACGAAATGCAAAAAGGCCCAAGGGGGGGTGAGTACCAAGGCACTGTTTATTCTCATTTGCACTTATGCATAAGCATGTATTTTTCCCTCAATCTTTTTTTTTGTATAGATTACCTTTATATTCATGACATACATTTAAAATGTATCTTATTCAAACCGATGCTCTCATCGGACATCAAACCTAGTATGTAAAAGTAAAGAGTGTATAGATACGTCTGTCTCTCAGAGTGATATGAATATCAGCCTCAAAATAAATGTTATTAGCGGGCGCTCGCCTTGTGGTGTCATCGCCCGGCATACATTACTGTTCATGTTCATTTGATCTTTCACGCTTCACTTAAGGCTTACTGGCAGTGATGATTTAATAAACCAGCTAGGCTGGTTCTCCCCGAGCATTTCAAGGCGCATCTGACGCAGTGATTTACATCAAGGCGTGTGATTGCAGCTCGGTAGTTAACAGTTTTTACTTTACCAGCTTTATACGACACGTCAAACACAACATCGTTTTGACTCTGACAACTGGTCCAGTTTGGGAACTATTATGACTTTTCGGAGCTACATATGGTTATTTAGTTATTTTATTCAGAATTAGTACTGTTTAATTGCTCTTTGATTTTTCAAGATAGACTTTTCTTTTGCAAGTCATTCGTTTAGTTTAATCGTTTGCGCAGACCCACAAACAACTGTTCTGCGGGTCAAAGCGATAGTACACAACTATGAAATGAAATATCAAGTTGTGGCTCTGCAGCCTGAGAGCGGAGCACCACGGCGCGGACCGGCTCATCTCCGTGCACAGAGACCAGATAACAACTTATTCAGGTGGGCCTCGTGCACATTGACCAAGTGGATTTTAGATTAACGATATGTCGACACTGTCCTTTCGCTCTGAAGCAGTGGTCCAGTGGGACGAGTGGGGCACGTCTGATTGGGTGAAAACACAGTGCCCTCTGTTGGTCCAGACACATGCACTGGCTCCAGAATGTGACCACACACACGCACGCACGCACACACACACACACACACACACACACACACACACACACACACATACACACACTGTGCAGGTCACACAGGTCTCAAGCCTTAGAATCTTCCTCATGCCATCATTAAAGAAATCATGTAGCCATTCAATCAAAGGATGATATCAGTGACAATTTGCCCAGGCTGGGCTCTCTGATGGAGGTAATGAACCATGTGGGATGGTGCCATCTCATTCCCTTAGATTTCACTTGCAAGACATCCTGTTAATTGAAGCCTGGACTAAATGTCTGTCAGGTGGGCATGTTAGAAATTGGGATAATTGACAATTACGCAATGACTTTATGGGTCAAACGGCAAAGCTTTTCCTGGAAGCTCAAGCTCTCATTCAAAGGGAATTTTTTAGAAACAACATGTACAAACAAAACATTGACATATGAATAACAAATTAGCAAATACAAATGGGAATATACTAGAAATGATTAAAAGAATACACAATGTGAAGACCAAGAACAAAAAAATAACATAATGGCCTTTTCAATTATTACTACTTGTTCTATATTTTTAAGATCTATATTCATTTTGAAATTTGGTATCATATAATCCGTTAAGTAGCGCAGTTCAATTGCTTTGTTTTTAATAGATTAATAGGTTTTTTTGGAAGCTTTGGGGACAAGATCTAAACATAAGCTCGACATAAAAGTCATATGATTGACTTAAAAAGAAGTGGAAAGATAAAGATACAAGCTCAATATTCAGTTATGTGGTTATTTCAGTTCAAAATTGCATATTAACATATTGTTTGAATATATTTATTTAGTAGAAACCATCGTAGAGTTTTCCAGGATGCATAATACAGGATTGCTTTAGAAAAACAATAAAACACTATCTGGCTAGTGGGAGAAAACATAAACAAGCTGTAAACACGATTCCCACATGTTCTCACCTCACGTCGAAGTTAACAAGGGAAAAGATCTAATGAGGCGGGCAGCATGGAGGCCTCATTAGGGGCCGGCCGGGGGAGCTGTGGCCAGGCTCTGCAGCAGATGTGAGGCCGCGCAGCCTGAGGAGGGAGACAGTGACCACCGAGAGGGGGAGTGGCTCTTCGACAGCCTCCCCCCTCCAATCACTCTCCCACGCTGGCATTTGTGATTAGCAAACCGATGAGACAATCTGCAGCAATGGCTTTGGTCACACAGAACTCATGCTCCATAAGGCGGCGTATTGCGCCGCACGCAGAGTCATCTTGTGATTGAATGGCCCCTTCACGGTCGCTGTTTCCCATCCTGCTTGTTGTGTTTCCCCCGGCTGCGAGCAGGGGAGCGCAGACGTCGGAGTGATGTGTTTGTTGTTTAGAGCCTGAGGCTTTTTTCTTCTTCTTTCTGATGGGGCGAGCCTCTACTTCTGGGACCTAATGCCTGCCTGTCATCAGATGCCATAGCAATCTTTATTTAAGAGGACACACCCTGCAGCCCGACACCAGCCACCTCTCTGGCTGAGAAGATAAATAAATGCTTCACACAGGGCCAAAAGTAGACCGATAGATCGGAAAATTGATAATTGCAATATTACGTTCTGTGGTACTGAATTAATTCTAAAAAACACCATATTTACAATAATTATTCATACAATCAATTTCCATAAAATAGATGTATGTATATATTTAATAATATTCTTTGTATCGAGATTGGTTTTGTTATCGGTATCTTTAGATTCTCACAGAATCATAGCCTCAATCATTTTAGTCATTCAGTTTTTTGTTTATCACTAATCATCATCATTTTATTCTGGATTTAGATTGCAATCTTTCCGTTACACACCATATCGACTGTCCCAAGGCGGACCTGCTTGACACTATCCCAGTAGACATGTCCAGCAGCACTCACCATCATCTTGTCTCCTCTGCTGTCGGCCAGTTACATCATAACGGCGCGAGGATTAGACGTGGTGGGTAAAATCTAGCGTCTCCAGATGTGTGTTGCCTCGTAATGATGGTTCTCCTGTGAAATGAAGCCCAAAAAAGTATTTTTGCTCTAGATCCCAAACAGTGGAATTAACCATTTTCCATCCAGTCTTTCTTCCTGTCCAGTCTCGGCTGGACTCTATCAGCTGGGTCTATCAGCATCTGGTAGGATCCCGAGGTCCAGACTGTTGGGGAGGTCCTCCCTTGGCACGGTCACAAGGCCCCTTGGGGCGCTCAATGCTCACTATGCTCATCTCGTTCCGGTTCCCCTGAGATGAATTCCCAATGATAAACCAGACTGCAGTGCTGCACGTCTCTACAGTTGCATGGTGTGTGTGCTGCAGAAGCATGGGGGCCACTCGTCTCCTAGTATCCAGGGAGGGGTTTTGCTAAATCAAAACATGCCCCCTGCTGTGAGTACATGCAGCAAACTGTCAGATACACCCACTTTCCACTGCTTTTCAGTGTTCTCCCTGGCAGTAAGAACATCTGGATCTGTCGCTAAGACAGGATACCGAGGGAAAAGGTCTTGCAAGGCGGTTATCTCTCCGGTTGGTGTTCGGGTGGATGGGACTGAATGTCATTAGGTCTCCAGAGATGGAGGAATGGCTGCTTTCAGTGATCTGCAGTAAAGGCCTCGGGCCATGATTGATGACTCGGCACCTCCATCCGCCTCGCCTCTTGTCACGCCGAAGAGGTTTCATCGCCTATGAGGAATGCTGGCTCGGAATGCTGCTGGTGTTTTTTGGTCATCTGCTAGCTTAACACGTTTTCAACCCGAAAGAGAAAAAAGTAATCACATTTCCAAGTAACAAAATGCCCTCTTTTCCTGACAGGGAGTCATTCAGCTGAATTGCTCCTCTTTGGTGGCAAGGTAACACCAGCTTCTTTCTGCGGAGACAGGTCCATTAAAAGATGCTGAGGCACCTAATATGGGGGCAATTGGCCTGTGTAGGGCTGTTTAACTTTACAGGCAGAACTCCAGTAAGAAATACCAGTTAAACGTTTGGACACATTTTCTCATTCAATACAATGAGAAAGTGTGTCCAAACTTGGGACTGATACTGTAGGCCTGTTGCTGCAGAGCTGAATGCCTCCAGAAAACCTCCATGCAAATGTAAACCTTATTTGAGAAACTGGACTGTTAAAATTCAAGACAAGTCAGTAATGAACAACTAGGTTTTTGTCATGGTTTGGGTTTGTTTCCTGTTTTATTTTGTAGTTTCGTGCCTCTTGAGTCCCTGGCTTAGCTTCACTTCCTGCCTCGTCCTGTCGTCCCCTGGGATTGTCGGCCCTGTCCCTGATTGTGTCCACCTGTGTCCAATCACCTGCACCGTCCCAGTGTATTTAGGCCATGTGATTGAATGTCCTTCCTGAGGAGTCTGTATGTCTGTCCCGGGTCTGAGTTTCTGGTCCTCGTTCTTGTCTCTAGGCATTTGTGATCTTGATTTTTGATGAATTAAGTAATTTTTTTGTTCACCCTCTGCATTGGAGTCCTGCCTCGCCTACTCGGCGTGACAGGTCGTACCCTGTTCACATGATACATGGGCTTAAGTTTTGGGAAATGTCAAACTCGTGGTCATGTAAAGTCAACAGATGGCGTCCCCCGGAGGACCATGTCTGTACAAATGTCATGATATGTCAAACTAGTCCACAGTGGTTGTTTTAAGTGAGCTTGCTTATTCCCCCGTGATTTCATGCTACAGTTACACGACGCAAAAAGACACCACATGGACTGACTCCAGGACTTTATTTAGCCAGACTTTTACCGTTTTTGAATAATTGTTTTCCTACAAAAAAAAGAGGGTTTAAGGGGTTTAATTTCTCCTCTCACTGAAACTGTCGTACCAGGTGGGCCAGTCTTAAATGTCATTAAGCCTGGACCTTTCGCGGCGGCCCGTTAGCAGCAGAGGGCTCAGCCCGCCATGGATGAGTAGCGAGAAGCGGATTTGATTCCCTCACGCCTTTCTCTGTGTGGACCTGCGCCTCGACACAGCATGCGGTTTCTATGGAAACCACCGGGCCAATCCCCTCTCCCCTCCTCAGTAGCACAGCGAGCCGCTGCATGGTCCCTTCTACTGAGAGGTAATGCTGGTTTGCAGCGCACACACACGTGAGAGCCAGGGCAAGAGGTTTCTGAAGTGTCGCTTGCCGTTACTACTATTATAAAGTTGCGATTAGAGTGCACTAATAAATGCATAACTAGACGTGCATTTTGTCTATGTATCAGTTTCTTTTGGATGATTTGATCCACACAAACAAGTCAATGGTAAGGCACACATTGAAGCTCCAATTGAGCTGCAAGAATGTGATGAACAGAGTGAGAATGTTCTACTCCCTTTTTGTTTTGTGGGACACTAATCGATATTGAGCATATGATTAAGACCTGATGGTAAGTACATGGATGCAGATGAAGTAGGTTAAATACAGCAGAGGGTGTGAGCTCTGGTTAATGAGATGTGCGGCTTGCCGGTTTCATCGTGACACTGCTGAATGTGAGCCCTTCATCTCCACTGTGACCAAGTTTGAATGAGCAGCTAGCCAGTTCAGTGTGTGTGTGTGTATGTGTGTGTGAGGAGGTGTGTGAGCTTTAACTGTATCACAGTCCGTGTTTACCTCAGCTCTCTGCTCTCCTGCTCTCCCCAGACCAGACACAGGAGTCCCCAGCGCCGCCATGGCTCACAGACGCCACCATTACTTGTGAGTACTTGTTGTAAACGTTGCATGCTGAACGACTTTGAGAAATGAGGTGGTATTCAAGGAGAATCCAAGATTATTTTTGTTGTGTGTGCTGCTCTGTGCACGGTCATGATGTGCTTTCTGTGTGTGTGTGTGTGTGTGTGTGTGTGTGTGTGTGTTGCTATGGTATCGAAGACTCAAACATACTTAAAAGCTGGACGCTGTTTGCGTGGCTTTGATGATGTCACGGTTGTCTGAGCTATTTTTAGAAAGGGGTCTGAACCAGGCAGCCCCCCCCCCCCTCCCCCTTCCTAGTGTCATTATTATTTAAAGCTTTTCATCGGCGCGCCCTTGTCTGTCAGCTGATTTAATTTCACTGGTTGGGTAGATTTGTTTCCTGTCACAGCCACACAAACATTAAAACTATACAAAACTATAATTGCTTGAGGGGAAAGCAGTAATAGTCTGTAAAATAATTTAAATACATGCACTGATAGAATATCACTTTTACAGAAAACATTTAGAATTTCCTGCAGTATAACAACTCCAAAACATGTTTGCCCAGATTAATGACTATCGCTTCTAGCTCTGCCAATATTCATGAAAGTAATTAATATTAATTAGGAATCTGCTAAGAAACCTTAATTATTCATGAATTCAAGACTGAGAGTCTACACCAACTCGTTGGGGGGGCGACGGACGGGGGTGGGGTTGTGCAGGGTGGCAGTGTGTGTGCCCAACACACACTGGGAGAAACGTTAGTTGTATGGCGCTTTACCGTGACACAAGCTCCAGCATCGCGTGTGCAGCGCTGCCCCCGGGGTCGCAGCTTTCGGGGTCCGGGGGGAGGCTGAAAGGTGTGTCACACTCAACGATAGTTGGAAGTGTTTCTGATATTTTCCTGTCCGGTTTGAAGTAACCTTGGAGAATAGGACGTTTTGATACAAAGCTCAAAATGAACTGACTAAGTGAAGTGACCTGTAGGTATATTGTGCCGTGTGCTCTCTCATGAGGACTCATACCTGGTTTTAAAGAGTTGTCCTAACTTGCTAATAACTGCTGGTGGAACCCATTTCTGGAATTGGTGTATCTTTGTCTTTTTTTCCAGATAAGCTTCTCGTCCAGTTTTCTCTGGAGAGCAGTCAGTCCACTTCCACAGGACGCCACCGTAGCCAAGCAGCGGTATTGTGACGACGTGGCAGTGGCCAAATGATTGTGCAAGTGCTCTTCAGAGCAGCGATTAACAATTAGCCCCCAACGTCTGCTGGTAATGGGAGAAACTGTGCCGTCAGATAGTGAATAGCGCGGATGAGATTAATACAGGGCGATGCCATTTTTCTTCCTGCGCGTCAGGCGGTGTCTTTAATAGGGCCACAACCATCACTCACCATGACAGCAATACCAAATAGAGCAGCTGGAGCCCCCGATTGATCGATTGATTGGACTCTATTGGAAACCTCCCAAGCGCATCGCAGGACCTTTTAGTTATCAACATTGTTCCTAACCTACTCATATCACAAAAGGCTGAATGATAAATGGAGCCACTTACATATTAAGGGAGACCCTCTAATTGAAGTTGAATGGCAAACTCTCTGCACACCTTTTACGTGGTGAAAGGTCGGCCGTGGTACTTTAAATTGTCCTGTGCAGCGGTGGGGGGGGGGGGGGCACTGATGTTTTAAGCAGGTTGGCAATACAGCGATTCCAGCTGGAGAAAGTCAGTCAGACGGTGCGTACGAGGACAGGCGGCCAATCAACAGTGACCTCACGTAGGCGTCGCCATCATTACGCCACACGCCATTGAGCTGACGCGTTGATCCAAAGCGACTTGCGATGCATGCAATGCATTTCAACCATAATCATAAGTCATTGCCATAAATAGACATTTTTCTATTCTGTCTCTGGCGCCAGCTCTGTTTTGCGTTGAATAGATCTAATTGTAAAGTCTCTTTCATGGCAGCGCAGCCGAGGGTAGCAGAGATCAAAGCAGCCCTCGCTCTCCCACAAATCTGCACGGTGGCAAACTTTGGGCTGCAGGGAGTGCCACGCTAAAGCTGTATACCTGCAACACACACACACACACACACACACACACACACACACACACACACACGCGTGATGATTATCCGGTTGTGCTCAGCAGTCAGGCTGGAGCTGTCATCTATTGGCTGTGCGTGCACGCGGGGTGGATAACAATACAGCTGGCTGTCACAGAGCCAGCTGTTCAAAGGCCAGACAGCACCGAAAGCGGCCGCATCCTCTGCGGTTTCCTCGGCTCTGCCCGTCTCTGTTTCTTAAAAAACGTATTTATTTCTCTACTTGATTAGATTTTGCAGCAACTCAAGCCGCGGGGCTTTTATGGCATGATGGTAATCAGGTACTTTTGTAGATTTTCTTTTTTTAAAAAGCATGACATTTTGGCGGCTCGCTCAGGTTTTTTCCGTAATGAGCAAAACTTGATCTGCATCCGCTGTTTGGCTTCTCACGCCACGGCAGCCTCCTACGACTCGCAAGAGGTTTATTAATTGTACCATGCCTCTCTTTTAATCTCCAATGTGATACTTTACCGTAATAGTTGTGGAAAATGAATACAAATAACCTGACCGATGATGTTGGAAAACATCCTGATGGATATTGCTGTGTTTTTTCCGGGAGTAACCCCTACCCCCCCTTTTAAGGTGAAGATGAAGCCAGGGTTTGTAGCGCATGGCTTCAGCCCCCTGTGCAACTGGAGGTTCCCCAATCAAAGTAAAAACCTTCCAGAGATAAAATGGACTTTGTCAGCCCAAACGTCCCACTGGCTGTGCTGTGGAATGGTTGCACAGGCGTACGGAGGAGTTATGCTGCCCTTTGGCAAATCTAAGAAGGACAAAAGAGGCCACATCTGGTTCTTCTATAACAATGCGTATCTCAAATGAAATTGTATGCATAAAACATGAGGTCAAATGAAAAGGGAGAAATGGAGACCTGCAGTCAGCTGGGCTGGAGCAGGGAACCTCACGTGCACACGTTCCACAACTGTACATTTCCTCTTTTTCTTGCTGCATTTGGCTTCGTGATTTTTTTACTAGCCTGCTGTGCACTACGCATTCTGCCTGCATTGACTAGAAGGAGCTGTCACATGTGCATATGGTTTATGTATATCTAATCCAGTCCTTCACAGGTTGCCAGAAAAACATTTGAGTGAGTGCTCTAATGACTGTATTGTTCTTTTGTGGATATTCGGCCTATTGCATATTCCGGCTTAGCGCTGGGCATGTATTTGTCAGCTTGGAGGGCTCACACAGTCCTGGCAGTTTAACATCGCTGTCGGGGTGAAGTGACGCCCTGTCACCGTCAACCAGCATTCTGTGTCACATATGTCCTTTAATTAGACTGTTGCCATCTGATTTGTCATCGCGTCACTGATGCGCTTTTCTTGTTGTATAAGTCACATGAGACGATCCTCTGAGTCATTTTGCACTTCATGTCTGAAAGGCTTTTCGACTCAGGGGCACACTGGGCCACCTCCTAGCTGGATAGATGCATGAATGGAAAGGAAGATATTTAGATGGGTGGATGGATGGATGGATGGAAAGAAAGACACTCAGATGGATGAACGAGTGGAAACACTGATTAGCCAACGGATGGGAGGCGTTATGTGAATGCATGGAAACATGGAGAGAAATCCAAAGGAAACAAGGGATGCTTAGAGGATTGGATGGTGGAGGGATGCATAGGTGGATGGATGAATTATGGATAATGGATTAATGGATCGCAGCCTCGTTGCCATTTCAACCTTCTGTTTTGTTTTGATTGTCACCCTTTTGAAGGAGTACAAGGTGTGAAATGTCCCCTCTTCTCAGAGTGGGTCTGAGGGTGATACACCAGGCCCAAACAATACGTTCCGTGTGTTTCGAAGCACTCTGGAAAAAAGGCCCACATTCTGCTTCCCCTCTCATCTTGTTTCCAGTGCAGCCTCTCAAAAGGGATTAGAGAGGGACCCGGGCGAGGTGAAGCTCCGGGTCGATCCGCCCCTATCGATGGAAAAGCTGACGGCTAGCTCGGCTTCAGACAGTTGGGGGGTTGTTTTCAGCCACTCGTCATCGTCATCCAGCATCTGCATGTGTAGTGCAGCTAGGTGCAGCTGCAGCTCCTCAGGGTCGTCATCCCCTGTTTCTATGGAAGCATCAGTTATTGTGTGGTGATAAACACTCCATATTAGTCATAATTAGATTACAGTTTTGTAGAATTGTAATAATTTTGGTGTAAGCACTCAAAATGCTTTAGAAGAATATAATAAAAGGTATTTTTAAGGTGAGTAATTCGGAATTAGATCAAGTATCTAATCCAATCCCCTAACTACTAAATGAATGTTTTTGGAAAGAAAATCTATTCTAAAGTCAACTTAAAGCAAGCAAAGACAGTAGAAATTGTAATGCTTTCAATATATATAATGGAAATTGTCATAGACAATCCTTGCAAAATAGGGCCACAAATAGGTTATTATTATCTTAACTACGATGATACAGTGCTATATACAAATTACAATATATACAAATATTGTAAATATGTTAATAATGCATTATAGACACACATAGTATCACTATAATACTACAGCACTGACAGAGGCCATGTATTGAGTACTTTAAACTTGTGTAACTTTTAAAGTCCTGAGTACTCTGTGTGTTAAGTTACTTGTCCTAAAACTATTTCTTTAGCAAACGTTTATATGATTTGGATCAATTACAAATTTACAAAAGTGAAGCTTCTCAGATGGTTCATTTTTCTTAAAAGCCAAGAAGATAACAGCATGAAAGAGTCAACTTTACCTGAGAGTTACATTATTAAATAGAGATACATTAAATGATGCAGCTTTTCAAAAACTGCTCCATGGCTGCAAAGCCTGCAGAGGTCTCCCCCATGAAGGACAGGACGGTAACAGCTGGGTGTCGACCTGCTGCTATTGGCATTCGCTTGGGGGCCTTTGGCTCTGGTGAAATGCCACCGTGCATTTGTTGAAATGCCTGCCTCCAGCAGAGCTGCCGGGGCCTCGGCGCTCTGCTCCAGATGTTCTGGTAGAGACTTGCTAACAATGATATTCAATCGCCATGGTGGGCCTGTGTCCAGATGCTCATTAGAAGGCCGTCTCTGGGAACGCATTCACTCATAATAATACCGTATTTCCATTCCTAAATGCCAAACGCATACAAACGCAAGTATTAAATTGAAAAATTAGGCGAAATATATAATTGCGTGAGCACACTCCGGGGGGAGGCCGGCCCGTGGGGGCTGTTAGGGCCTCGTGTTCAGAGAGGTGGCGTTTATCGCTCCCCCGATACTTTGTGGGGAATTTACGCTGTATGATTGGGGGGGGGGGGGGGGTCAATCTTGATCATATCTCAACCATTCTCCACTACACCCTCAACTCACACTTGAATCGCTTTCCAATCGGCGGCCATCTGAGGCCTGGATCTGAAAATGTAGGTCACATGGTAAACTGTTAGCTTTCCGTGAGGATAAACAAGATAATGGGATCCGTTCTGCCGACTTAATCAGCAGAACGACGCCGCTGCCGGCGGAGTTTGTGGCCTCGGCGGTTATTTTATTTTCAAGGAAATACAAACCACTGTGTTCCGCTAATGCTTAGCTCCTGCTGATGGGGGGGGGGGGGGGGGTGTACTAACGGGACTGGCACGCAGGCCTCTGGATGAAATTAAGAAGGGGTCCTAACGACCATTTCATTGGCACAGTGGGGGGGGTGTTGGATGAAGGGTTACCGTGGGACCTGTCTCCGGGCCCCATGTGTGCCATGCACGGGTGTTACTTTCATTTAACCTTGGATGTTTTCCTCACAAACAAAAGGGACTAGAAATGATGCTGATCGTTAGTTGGTGATTGATGATGCTGATTCTGCAAATCTACCTCAGGTGCATTGATGGGACCGTAGGTTTTTTTGCATTAGTTTGTTAATTAATTCCCTTTTTTTATTTGTAGTGTGAGGGAACCAGTATCTCCAGAGACAGGCAGGTCAGAAGGAAGGCTGCACTGTGTAAGGACTCTGCTACCACCACATTATGACCTGCACGTTGTTCTGGAAGCCGCTTTTAAATTACTACAACAAAAGTGATTATTTGTTATTTGATAAGCAATAGTAATAGTAAACACTGACACTTTCCCATCAAATGAAACAAAATATGACCCGCTGCAATAACTACACATGATTACTTCTCCTAAATTCATAGCGCATCTTGGGAGTCGTTGTCTTTATTACAAAATGAATAGGCCCGGTGGTGTGGTGCTGGATGCTAGTCCCTGTCCTCGCTGGAGGGTGCTGATTCGCCAAGACGGTCAAAGCCTGTGAATTAAAGCCGAGCTCAGCTGGAGCAACGGGCCTGTCCTCCCCCCGGCGCCAAATGGATTCTGCAGTTATTACCATAACGGTACCCTCCAGCTCGTTTAGGCTCACAGGAAGCGCCACACCTGGTACAGCCGACCGAAAACGGCTCCTCTGCCGTCACGATGTGTCCCCGAGAGACAAGCGGGGATTTTGTCCCCGTCTCCTCTGACTGAATCGGTGAAGTAGGAGTAATTAATGCTCCTTCCTGATGGCATTTCCTTTGTCCGCCCTGGTAATGAAAGAGGTGATCAGGCACGCTTGGACGTCTCACTTCTCGGGCCCCGGAGACAAACCGCATGATAGATGGCCTCCCATTTGGCTCCACCGGCTGCTCAATAATGCCCACCCCCCCGCCCCCCACTGGATGCCCCTCATGACAAAGGAAAGTGTTTACACTGGCCCTTAATAAGGTGAGAGGAACATGTGTGGCCCATCCCATAATCCTTTCATGATGCCAAATGAAGGAGAAGGAAATGAGCTTTTCCCAGTTTGGACGACAGGTTTGTAACATTAGAGGAACACCCTACTTATTCCACCCATGAGCTTCAGTGTGCTGGGTTACTTTTACTTCTACCTTTTCACAACACATTTTAAATCAGAAATAGAACTAGAAATCATTTAAATATTTTATATCTAAGGCAGAAAGGCCTTAGTAATATATATGAGGTTGCATTATTGGAAATGCAGGATCCAGTTTTTCTACATTCACCAACACGACATATGATGTAATTAAGTGATTACTTTATTGCCAAAAATAAATCGGTATTAAATCATAGTCCATTACTGCTTGTTGTAAACGACCACACATTTGTCCCAGATTTCTCTTTGTAAATCACTCAACTTTAAGGAAAAGAAGCACCCAATGGCCAAGGAGCCCCTTCAACATTCCACTAAGCTGTGCAGCCCGTACTCTTTAAGTGTGGGATCCCATTTTAGCGTTGGATAGACTTTAATTAATGCAACGCTCCATTAGACACACAAGCATAGGGCTTCACCCAGCAAGGTTCAGCCTGGTAACGTGCAGCATGAGATGGGGTTATGCAGCACCGTCCCTCTCGATGCCACGCAGGTTTTAAAGAAAAACGCGTCGGTTCTCGCTTCAAAGCAGCTGAGGAATGGCGGCGTCGCTTCACGGCTGGTTTTTATTTACCATCTCTGCTAGAGCGCCACCGCCAGTTGAATCAGCAACGGCCATCCAAGCAGTGATATCTGCAGTGAGCAGAGAGCACTTTGGAGTAGTTGGGTAACATGTGTAACCATCAACTATTGATGTCCTGCATTTCTGCATTCATCATTAATTCATTCATGCAGCTGCACCCATCTTTTCATGCAGCATTATTAAGTTTGACATTGAGTTTCTGTTGATTTAGCATGTTTTTTCACTTTGGACACAGGCTTGTTAGGGGTAGGGTACGGATTTAATCAATCCGAAATAAGTTTGGATAATCATCTAAGGGTGATGATGCTCTCTTTGTATTTCCGGAAAAGAAACCCACAATATTAACAGGTCAACCTTTATCTTTATTGTGTTATATTTATGCTTGTACATCAGTATAATAATTAGAGTTTAGAAAAAGAAGAAAATATTTTAACCAGTGGTTTGTAGTTGGCCAGCCAAGTCTTGTAAATAGTCAATATTGATAAATTAGGACATTAACTTTGCTGCTCTGGATTCCATAAAGAAATGTTGCAATGTTTCATTTGATTCATTCGGCCAGTTGGTCTAACGTCAAATTCTCCTCCTTGTTGAATTTATCCCTCAAACCTTCTCTGAAAGAGTTAAAAACCTCTCAAGTGTTACATTTTGTGTGTGTTTAAAGTTTATGTTGCAAATAAATATATTTAATTTGGGCTTTAAATAAACCTCAAGGGACACTAAAAGAGGTTCACAATGTAATCTTTCTTAATTCAGAGCTGGTTTTATAATTTAAAAAAAGGATTTTTGAATATATATTGTATGTGGATTGCTCTGCACCAGTCGGATCACATTTCCGATTGGTTCCCCTCACTCGTCCTGACCCCCAGCCCTCTTCTTCAACCAATCAGCGGGAGCAACATCGAGGCTCCATCCGTGTCGGGCTTTTGATGTGTTCAAGGTTGCCCTGGCAACCAGCCCAGGCTTTATGCGCACACGTGAGAGGCTGGGCCCTCCTGGGAGCCGGCTTCGCCCCTCTTCGCACCATGTGCTGCCGCTGATTAGCTGGCAGGAGGCTGCGAAGCATCTGATAAAGGCCTAATTGACGCGGCCACCGCAGAGGCCTTTGTGTGCTTTTTTTTTGGGCCCCGGCAAGGCGGCGCAGAGTCAGACCTCGTCACAGTCGCCGCCTTCACAATGGGAGCAGCTGTAGCTTGACTGAGGAGCTGTGCTGATGACGGGGGACAGGAACGTCCTCTGCTATTGACTGACTGGGAAAGAGGGACCAGTGACAAGAAAGAGAGGTGTTTAGGGACAAACCCTTTATTTTTCGTTGAGGCTCCCTGGACTCCTGGTGAAGCCGTGGTGTTCAGTGGCTGGAGTCTCTATTGAAACACTCGGGGGGGCATCGTGCAGGGACGGGACTCGTAGAGGACAGGACAGCACCGGAGAGGACTTCTTGGCATTAACAAAGGGAGCAGAGAGATGCAGGTTCCACCCCCTCCACGTGGCAGATGCTGAGATGGGACCACGTGTTGTTGACATGCAGACGGAACTGTGCGTTGCTCTTCTTAATACAACACATTCTTTTGAACGCGAGCTAACTCTATAGTTTTATCTATGGACCCTTTTGCGCGCAATGACATTTTTAATTTGAGCCTTTGTTACTTTTTGACAAAATGCTGAAGTTCAAATCTTTTTGTTTGGATTACTGGCAGTTCCTGTGTATCCAGCCAGGCTTCTATAGAAGGTGAGATAATGTCTGTTGTTTCTCTTCTAGTCAAAGACAAAAGAAGACTTGGTTCTAATTTGTGTGGCCAGACTCCTTCTGCTCTCCTTGTGTGGTACAGATGTCCTGCCTTGTTTTGTACTCTGCGCTGAAGGTGGGCTGCAATAAGGCACGAGGTCCACGTGTCTGCGAGGTCAACTGGTCTAAATGGAGGCGCTACTGTTGCAGAATTGGCCCCCAAAAAGCTCCGTCTCAGTACTTCAGTCCCATTGTGTGTGCGTGTGGTCACGCTCATTGTTATTGGCCCGGCAGCACAAGGCGACACGTGTCCCTTGTCCACCCGGTCGGCCACTGTTCCAGCGCGGAACTATTTCTTAGGTTTGCACAAAGGTAGCCAATGCCCGCTCCGTGTTGCCATGTTCATGATTCGGAACCTTTGAGAATCGGGTCAGTCAGCAGTATTTGAGCTTTGATGAGTTTGCAAAAGAGTCAGTTAAGTTGCATTATGGGAAGCCAAGCATTTAAGAGTTGTGGCAGCTTGAGCCTGTGCCAAGGAGCACCACAGTCATCAGCTATCGGCCTTATAACGACAAGCCTAACACGGGCCATTGGTCGAGTGGGCGCCAGTCAATGGTTCAGTCTGAGTAGCAAATAGAGACACGATTCTAAGCTAGACTGACATCAGACGGTGGCCAATGGGTTAGATCGAGATTTCATTTGGGCAGAAGCAATCTCCTTTCTTTTGCTTTCCACAGTCAGTCTACCCACATTCCACCAAAGACACTCTCTTCTGCTAGAGATCTTGCTGTTTGGATGTCAAGAACTATGACTGTCAAGTGGATTAGTGTAGGGCGACCTAAAATACATTTGGCAATATTCATGTTGTAGGGGAACTGAAAAGAGGGGGATTACAATACAAAACACAGCAGGATGAGAGGAAACTTTAGAAACTTGAGGGTTTAACCAACGGCTGCTTTAATAAAAACATTCAACTGAATGGTATTTCTTCCAGAACCTTTGTGTAAAGCTATTTAAATGGGTTTTGCAGTGAATGACCATGAAGCCAGTAAGTAAGTGATACACTCGCTTGAAAGATTTCGCCTCTGCTGGATCTTTTCTTCTCTACGTTATGGGGAAGACCCCCGAGGGTCAGTTAAAGGGAGCTAACTCCTCTGTCTGGTTCAGAGAAGGCTATTCTGTGAGGAGAGTGTGCATGGTCACGCACCTCCTGGCTATATCTTTTCATGAGTCCACCCTCCCTTCCATGCAGGCTTGCCTCTGAGGGGGGGGGGGGGTTGCACCACGGCTTAATGCCCGTGGGGTTCAAATTTACATACCTGGCGGTGACTGGATGGCGGGGAACCAGTTCCATTTCATTCATTTTGAGGATTAGAGAGCCTTTGTGCTTTTTGTTTTTGTTTTTGTTCCTTTAGAGCAAGACGGTAATCATCATCATCTCTGCGCTTCAGTCTGTATGAGGTCAGGCACCAACGATAGAACCTGCGTTTCTCTAAACAAGAAGATGACGATAATGTGTGCGAATAATGCGCAGCTGTCCATAAGTGCGTCTCCCCACCCAGAGAGAAGCTTTTAGCAATCGTGTGAGAGGCACACCATTGTCACTTCATTGAGTATTTAAATCAGTTTTCTTTATATAATAATGAAAAATACCACAAAAGGCAGTCAAGCACCAGCGTGGATATTCCTCTGTAATGAGGAGTTTATAAAACGAAATGTTGCTGTTGATTTATTCAGTGTGGCCTGCAAAGTATTTTCCAGCGTACTTATCTTCAAATATAATTTGTCAAGGCTGAAATCAGCACAAACTACATTCTGTCCACCTTCCATTGTATGAGGGGGCGGGGGGGGGGGGGGGGGGGGAGTCTTACGGGCAACATCCCTCTGTCTGGTCTGTAATACAGATGAGTCGACTTCTTTGTGATTTTCATTGCAGACACATGTCTTCTCCTATCAGTTCCAGGAGGCCAATGAGCCCCATGGTGATGTGTCAACCCCCACGTTACCTGTGTTAATAGCTGGGGTTGTGTTGGTGTGGAGTGAGGGGAACGTGTGACTGGGCCGTGCACAGAGGCGAAGGACTCTCCGGTACAGCTTGACCCACTCTGCTATTGTGGGTCACTGGGCCACGTCAAACTGTCCAAACACGACGGTTGATCAGCACTGAAGACAGCGCCGCTCCCCACTTCCCCCCTCCCCCACCCTTCATCATTCACGCCCACTGACTCCATTCTGCCTCCCATTTCATTTTTCCCCAGGCAGACGTGACCTGAGCCCCTTGTGTAGCACCACTAACTCGTGACAGAACAATTGCGCGTAAAAGTGCCTCCAATCATGCATTCCAATCCCCCCCCCCCTCCTCCTCAAGATTTAGGCTTTGCCCTTTTTCATCAGATTACAGAGTTTTTATCTCCACGTTAGCAGACCTTTTAATATTCCCCTCTCATTGTGGAGTGGCGTGTGCCGTCTACTCTGGGGACCAAATTCGGGACATCAAAAGATTTCTTAACAAGCAGGTCCCTGGTCCTTCTCAGGCTGATCCCAGCGGGGTTTGGAGCCTTTACAAACACGGATGAATCCCAGTTAAGACCCCAGAAGGGTTTCAGGATTCACACCAGCTCATCCAATAATGAGAAAAGATTTGTTGTTTCGTGCTCTAGAGCCCACTTTACACTTTGCACTCCCAGGAATAAAGGTGCTCGCTAGAACCATAAAGGGTTCATCAGCTTGTCCTCGTAGGAGTCTGCTTTTAGCTCCTAGTAGAATCAATTCAAATGGTTCCAGTTGGAACTCTTTGATCCAGGTGTACCTTGAAACCGATGGAAAAGTAATGCCTCAGACATCAGTAAAGGACACATTATATGGGGAGTTTAATTATCTGAACGGGAAAGTTGGACAATATGTCACAGCAGGGGCTTGGATGGAGTGCTAATTGCAATTATTCACGGGCATTGAGGGCCGGCCTCTGACACTGAGCTCGGTCACGTAGCTCGTCCCCTCCGAGGGCTGCAGGCCCGTTCTCAGCTATAACAAGCGGCAGGTACGCCTCGTAGAGGTCAGCTTGACAAAAAACAGTAGCAGCATTACATGGATACATCAAAGTCGGATCCTTCAAATCGATCCGCGTGTCAGAGCAGCTCGGAGCTTTCCGCCTGAGCTTTGTAGCCCGTGTCATGGTGCATAGCAACACTTATGCTCTTTTTGGTTGTTGGTTTGGTTGGTTTTAGTCCGGATTAAGTATTAATATTCTTTACTGTTATTCAAGCTGCTTTTTTATTCATTATTATTTTTCACTGTTTTTGGTATATTCAGACAAGGGACTAAGTTAGGCAGCAGATGATTCAGTCATCTCATGTTTCCACCACTTTGCTGATACGGATTGTTGTGTTCATTGCTGCCATCAGCTCACAGAGACCATGAGACGGACAGGCCGACAAATGCAGAGAAATGTTGAGCAGGTGTTCAGAGGAAGGCCGCAGAGGCCAAGGGGGGCCGAAAATAGTTCAGTCAGAGTTCTTGAATGTCTAAAATAACAAAGGCAAACTTTTTACGTGAGCGGTGTGAGGTTTTGCAGTACTGTGTCACCTCAGGGTGTTGTTAGACAATATTTCTCTGACTGGTCATGACGGCGTGGCGGATAAACCCAACAAAATAACCGCCTGAAAGGGGGGGGGGGTTAGGTGGGGTGCGCTCTCTTTCCGCTGGTGTGCGCAGTGAGGAGTGGATAATTGTAAGTTGCCTGGGAAATATGTCAAGAGGGGCGTAGCGCACAGTTAGGAGAGACCCGGCGCTGCAAGTGAACCCCATACACTTCCTGTCTGGAGGTCATGGAGATGATTCAGGGGGGGGGGGTTTGCGTACACAAGTTTGCACTAAAAGCGAGGAGGGATTCTGCCTCCACGTCTGGTCCGCTCAGCGGCAGGCCTTACTTGGTCATGTGGGCCGGGCCTCGGCCCTGCTCTCAACAAGGGCCGCTTTGCTGGGTCCACTTTTACCACTCCTTAGGAAAAAGGGGAAGTGAGAGAAAATAGCAGTGACTGGAGTAATCCAAACCTCCAGGAGGGACAATTAGTCATTCATTTTCCTCTGGAGCAAGAAAAAGACTTGTACGTGTTTTGCGGTCATGTGAAGAGCGAGGGAAGGAGTGGCATGGGCGGGGGGGGGTGGGGGGGGGGATGCGTGACGAGCTGCTGCTCCTCTCTCTTGTGCACATTCTCCTCAACAGAGAGTAGCATCAAATCATTTTCTTTTTTAGCGTCTCTGCTGATCTTACGTTTCCAGTTTCCAGCCTGACAATGTCAGGAACATGTGGAATATAATGTGGAAGTACTGCATTTCAGTTCGGACAATAAGGTAGGGGGGGGGGGGGGGTGGATCCTGTAGCATGATGGTGTACTTCCAGTCTGTGTGCCGGAGGGGAATTCTGAGTCCGTTTTAATGTATTCTCGTGGAACTAGATGCTTGCAAAAGTTCAAAAGTCTTTAGAGTCAGCCATCAGTGGTTGTATTCATGTGACGATTAGGGAACGTCAATGTGTGACATCAGGACTTCTCAGAGGGATCAGGTGGGTTGTTAAAGCCCAAAAGCCACTAATGTATTCAACCTAAAGGAATAGAAAATATGGAAAATATTCATATTTTGGGAGCTGGATTAAGAAAAGAAAAAAATTGTCGTTGACCCGTTGTGTGTTTTTGTTTTTTTATTGGAATGCTTTTCAGTATTTTGAAGAAGTTATTCTGCTACGCAGTGGTGGGAGATGGGTGGATGCATCGATGGTTCCACGCAGTCATGTCTCCACAGACAGGCTAAAATTAGTGGCCAGAGCAGAGTCAGCGGGAGCCAATCAGCATTCATGTTCTCCTCTGGTCTGTAATTCCAGTCTCTGTGGGTCGGACGGGCCCGAGCTTAGAGTTCACGCTTTAATATAGAAAATCTTCCTCCCTCTCTTCAAGTCCAGTCTTTTTATTGATGTTCTGATCTGGTATCGACGGTAACCGTGGTAACCGTAGTAACGGTTAAAGTTAAACAGTTTTTCCTCTTGTGGCTTTGGTGTGTGTGTGTGTGTGTGTGTGTGGGGGGGGGGGGGGGGTGGGGGGGCTTCTCTCTGCTCTGCTAAAAATGACCACATAGTGGCTCACTCATGTAGACAGGAACTAAAGGTCTGGAATCCAGTGTGGTATCTTTAAACGATCCATATTCTCGGTGTCACAGTACGAACCAAAGCCAAGCAGTCGTAACGTCGTTTTGTCTCACATGCTCACAAACCGCTACCTGGTTGCACTTTTAGCCGCGATGGAGACACGACTCATTTTGTTTTGTCTTAAAAAGAATAACAGAAATGATTATATCTCATGAGCTGAGTTCATAACTCTTATATTTGGTCCTGGGGGCGGTAGAAGGGGGATGAGAGCATAGTTTCCAGTCCAAAGAAGAAGAAAAACTTAAAAAAAAAACATTTTAACCATCATCTCGTTCCTCAGGGAAAAGTGTAACTGCGATACGTTGTTACAACGTTGTTACCAGGAGGCTGTGTGTCCACTGTTCTCTGGCGGCTTTACACATCTTTCCCGGTGTTGCTGTTGTTGTTGTTGTTGTTGTTGTTTGAGACCGACAGATTGACCGTCTGATACCACTTCTCTCCTCTCATGGGAGAAGGCGGCGCTGCATTCCTGAAGACAGGAGTCATACGGCAATAGCTCTCCTCTTCTCAAACGGTTTCTCCTCCCAGCGAAGTGCTTCACTGCTACCAACCAGCACCATCCCTGCTCTACTAGAGCGTGCTTTTGTGCATGGAGGTCCTTTTAAAAAAGGTTTGCCAGTGAACCAGTGGAGGCCGGGGGAACCCTGATCCGGCCACTTCTACTGGAAAGCCAGAGGAACACGGGGTATTCCTCATTAAAGTCACAGGCTCAGAGTTGAAGCTGCCAGCTGGAGGTGACCCCACGTGTTTGGAGAGAGGAAGTCAGCGTGTCTGCATGTGATCTCTGCGCGCGCTCGCTGGTGAGGAGAACGGCAGCGTGATTTCTTTTACACACCACGCGGGGAGCCAGACGTCTGGTAAGTGTGGCTCTGATTCACCGCTGGTCCACCGCTCAGATGGTATGAGTCGCTTAACAAACACGGGAACTACTTTTGTGGCTTGCTGATGAAACCACAAACGGTCTCTGATCTTTGCGAGCCGTCAGCGAACATGGCTCGCAAAGATCTCAGTAGCTCCACTCTTCTGGTCTTTGGTACGCGTGGTTTTCTTTTCATTAGGTGTGTCAGATCCGGCCCTGGTGATATATCCGCTTTCCGCGATGTCAGGAGATTAAGCCGTCACGTTCATGGTTTTGACAGGAACATCTTCTCCGATCATTGCTTGGATGGAGTTGTAATGGATTTAAACTGCCATAACGATGTGTCGCATTTAATCGCTTTCAGGTGCTATAATTGGGCCGCGTCCCCCCCATCACTGGTGACCCATGGCTCGGTCAATAATGACCGGATGGTGTGACTGGGGCGGTCAGGGACGCGGCCGCCACCTGGGGCACTCGTTTATCCTCCACGCATTTCAATGAGGTCGGCCTCATCCAACATTAATGGCCACAGCGGCCCTGGCTGCAGATCCGTCTGTCTCAGCCAGCTTGGGAGGGGGGGCAGCCCCCTCGACCCTCGACCCTGCCCCGGCTGCCCTGTGAGGCCTGACTCGTCCCCGACTCTGACAACAGCAATGTGCCACCTGCACTCTGACGGATTAGAGACTCCCGCGGAGAGTCCCGCAGACCACTTGACAGGCAAAGCTACCGGCCACATTCGCCATGACCTTTCCCTCCCCAAGTGGATTGTTTCCTCCCCAGGTGAAGAGTTCCGCCACCTTTGTAAATTCAGGAAGGATTGCTGCGTCCCACACAACAGCTGCAGGCAGAGCTCGCCAGATTGCGGTGGTGTGCATGCACATGTCCACCGAAATGCAGCGTGTCTCATTAGAAGAGAGCGTCCCCGCCGCCAAACATCTGGCTGGACATGTGTGTACTTCTTAAAATCCCTGTTGTTTGAGTCAAACTCTTCGCCCCTAAACAGGCGAACGTTCAGGAGCGGAAATCCAGGATGGTCTTTTTGTAATTTAAGATGATTTATGAAAATCCAAACAGTGTTTGGTAGCATTTGTAATAGTTCTTTGAAGCCATTTTGTAAAGAAGCTGCATCCAAAAGGCCGTCAGAAATTTCATCCAAAGAAAACACATAAAAGTAACACAACAATGGTAAAATAAATTAACTGGAACATTTGACTTTTTTATTACTGTATCGTTTTTGTATAAAGAAAATGAAATAAAAATACAAACTATTTGCTCCAATAAAACCAGCTGTGTCAATAGTTGATAGTGTGAAGCCCCATGGCCGATCAATGGGGGGCTTATAGTTCCTGGATCACCTCCCACGCCCTTTCGCCAAGCATTCTGGGAAAGTTTCCATCACTGACAGTATTTATTCGGGAAGGTTTATTTTGAATGTTTAAGCCAGGAGTTGTAGTGATTCCCAGCAGATAAACATGAGATTTCTATTTTCCTTTTTAACAAAGATGGACCAGCTGCGGTGATTTGTGTTTGAGTCGATGTTTCTAGAATACTTAGAGCTTTTGGTTTAGTTTAGCTAATGTAAAACTTCAATATTCATATTCAGAAATCAGCATGATAGTTTTTCATTTCTTAACGGCACACAAATTGCCTGCAAGTAATCCAGGAACCAGCATTCAACCCCTTTCAGCTTTAATCCTCCTCCTCCTCTCCCTTGCCTCCTTCTTTTCCTCCGGTTTCATTATTCCTGGCTGAAGTCTAGCATCAATTAGTGCTCGAGAAAGACCCAATCAATTCCTGCCTATTTGCAATTCCTCCCTGTTAAACACTTTCTTTCATTACAGTTGTCATAGTTAATGCGTGGGGAAATGAGGAGGAGAGCAGGGATGCATGTGTGTGTGTGCAGGGGATGCATGTGTGTGTATGTGTGTGTTGGTTCTCATGTATTTGCTTCCTGCTGTTACCGTGGCAGTACACACTCAGTAACGCAGTCACTCATCACATGTTTAATGGGCCGTACTCACGCAAATATTGTACATTAGAGGGAGGGCTTAGCTGTCATGTTCAGTGGAGAAGTTTGTGTGAAAACATAATGCGAGGTATCGCCACAATGTTAAGGAAAATAACTGCATGTGATGAGGTTACAGTCTCGACGTCGTGTTAAAGACGCAACTGTATCGTTTTGTATCTGCAGAGAGGATCTGTGACGGTTTTCATACTTTGTTGATTGGTGTGTGTGTGTGTGCGTGTGTGTGTGTGTGTGTGTGCGCCTGGTGGACAGTGCCGCTGCAGTCAGTGGTTCCCACACACCAATCTGTCTTCCCCCGGGCCAAATGAAAAAGCCTTTTAACGTGTGATTGGGTTTTAATGCCCCTGCGTGGGCGTGGCCTGCAGACAGCCTGCAGTAGCGCTGAGTGATGGCGGTACGGAACCTCGGCGCCATCGAGGTCTGCGATGTTTGTTTTTGCATGTCCACGGGGGGCATCTCTCTCTCGTCCCCTTTTGGCTGCATCTGTTTGATGGAGTGTGTAGGCATGTCATCATGTCTGATGACATGCGAGACGAAGCCCATTAGGGCTGCGTTGTAAAATCAGCCTCGCAGCTGAAATGATGATGGGCGTCACGGACATCACGGCGGCCATTTTCCTGCCAGTGAGTGGTATCTGTTGTTGTTTTGTTGTTCTTGGGACTTCATCTCAGTACGACTTTACCCTCTCTCTCTCTCCCCCCTCTCTCTTCCCTCGGGCTTGAAAACAGCCGCTAACAATCAGGTTGTTGTGTTTCCCCGTTAAGCCGGCGGCTTTCATCTGATCCCCTCCATCAAGTCGCGGCGATGGGAGTTGCGCGGCAGAAATGAGCTCTCCTCAGTCGCAATATCACCAGGAGCGGCCTTTGAAGTGAGACTCCCACCCGTCCAAACCGTGATATTACTGTGTTCTTAGCTCTGTGGTTTGCGCTTCTGTCTCTGACAAGAAATGGATCAGAAATATCAGTTTGGATTTGGAATGAATGAATGACCAATACCTCAAAAGTCTAAGCGGTATTTTCTTTGTGTAGCGGCCTTGTTTTGTGTTCTTGTTGGCCGTGACGTCCAGAATGTCACTCTGCGAGCATTTAGTTGTGTCGAGGCCTAAATGAAGTCACATTGGAGGTCTCCGGTAGACTGTTGAGGGACACTGCTGTGTCTGTGCCGAGGTCCGACACCATCTGGTGCCGTCGGCTACGGTTGGGTTCTGTGTGATGTGAAACGGAGATGGCATCCATCAGGCTGCACAGGAAGCTGGCAGAGGAAATGCCTGAAGGAAACTCTCGTGGCTGAAATGTGGCGACGCTGTAGTGGTGTTCACTCAATTTATCAGTATGTTTTCATTAAGTTCTAGTCACCTGAAACCAAAAATATGCCGTTCATTTATCTAGATTGGGAGGTTCATACACTCTAGAGAAACCTCTTGGCGCTTTTATCACCAGATGGTTGCCATGGTTCTGCAACAGAGTAAGGGTTTTTTACTTGGTTGCCATCTGCAGCATCACCACTAGATGGTACTCGTGTGTATACAATCAGGGTAAAGACTCCTCCCTTACACATACAGTATGTTGAGATACCATGAGGGTATGTGATTATCTGTCAGCTGGTGTTTTCTCTGACCTCCTGTACAAATCTAACCATGTTCCCAGATCGTTGTCATTTTTACCGCTTGATACCAGGACAAAAATAAGCCCCGCCCCCATTTGAAACTCGCCTTCTCCCCACGGAGGCCTCTCAGCCTCACATCACAGGCTTTTTACTGCCTCAGATGGTCGTCCGCTGTCTGAATCCACACAGCCAGGTCTCCTTCCTGTCGGTGCCGGAGTGATTGTCAACCCGCCGTGCGCCAACAGAAGCCGTCCCCTGAGTTTCGGGTACAGCCACGATCCCCCCCCCGCCCCCCCCCCCCCCCCCCGAGCGGCGTCATGCGCCAAACGAGAACCCTTGTATCCATTCTCGGATACGGGAGCACCTCGACAAGGAAGGAGAGTCGCCTGTTTTCCAAAGTCGTTACGCGCCACATCTGGACACCTTTGTGTTGTGACAGGCCGTCAGGAGAAAGAGACGCTCCTCGGCGCTTTCGCTCGGTGGCGGCGGCGGCGTCAGAAGTAGTGCCAGCACGGCACCAGGCCTCTGGGCTGTGGGCGGCTCTAATGAGCTCCCATGAGTGGTGAGCCGGGCTCGTGGAGATGGTGGAGATGCCCCCCCCCCAAAGTCTGGATTCTAATTGGTGGGCCAAGGAATAGGAAGGAAAGGGAATTACAGACAACGCTTTGGTCAAAAGAGAGCGGAAGAAGGAAAATAGAAATCGTTTTCTCCTCATCTGAATGCAAAGCATCTTCACCCCAATTCTGATTCGGAGCGCAGTCAGGATTACATGAGCCAACGGGTCCTGAGCCTGAGGGGAGGGGCATGTCAAGTGAGAGGAGTCAGGTGCTCTTCTTTGGAACGTCGGAGAGTCAAAAGGGTCAAACTGCTGCTGGTCACCGAGTTCTGGTCATGATGCTGGGGCTGAATGAAGTGCTCTTCATGCTCATTGGCTCTGCAGATTGGAATATTGGCGCCCTCTACTGATCAGTCTTTCCAGCCAGATGATTTCAGCTGGTTATTTCATTTTTACATACTTTATGTGTTAAGTGAGTTATTTTGAGTTTGCAATTTTTAACCATTTAGATATTCTGTAATAATATATATATTGGAAGTAATAATATATATTATAGTGATTACAAATATTTGTAGACCAACAAAGCCGAATATTAATGGGATTTTTTCATTGATTTTTGGACTATTGCAGAAAAAAAAACAAAGGCAATCTTCACAAATGAATCAACACCACTTTATTTGAAGCGTGATTGCAATCAGCAAAGTAAAAAGCTAACGTTAGGCTGTAGGGGAACTGCTCCACGGTCACATGACTTCACTCCACGGCTCCAAGTGATCTGGGGAGGAGGTTTTGTCCTCTCATTTAAACACTTCTCTGCAATTGCAGTTTTTAAGTAGAAGCTTCAAAGTTCCAGAGTGTTTTCAGACTCATTTCTGCTGCACTCTATGCTCTGCCAAACTGGAGTGATGATAATGACTCTTTAGAACACATAAAGATGCTCAGCGTGGCAGAGGGAGCAGAGTTCCCCATAACTTCCCTTTTCTCTGTCTCAGTCCGCGTCATGTGGCGAGGTGTGAAGCCGTGCAGCCGAGGCCCGCGAAGTCCCAAGCCGTCCTGCTCCCACAGGCTTATGTGGCAAAGCAAGCTGCTTCATCCTCCTTAGCATCATTAGGTTGTGACGCGCCTCCAGCTACTGTTCCTCTCTGCGTCCCACCCTCCTTCCTCGTGCCTCTGTCCTTCTGCTGCCCTGCCTAAGATTGACATCAAATTCCCAAGGGAGACACTCCCTGGTGGTGGAGGACACGCGTCTGCTGTAACCTTTGCCTCCTGGAGGAAAGCCACCGCTGAGATGCCATTGAATAGGTCCAAGGAGGCCTGCTGGAGGCTGCAGGGTCACTGTCATGGTCACACTGTGGCTGGACTCTACAATGACTCAACAGGTTAACATATGACACCACTTGCATTCTCTATAACACATGTGTCAAACTCAAGGCCACATCATTTTATGTGCCCCCCCCCCCCGTCAGCCGAACCGATTGTCAATCAGCACTATCTGGCCCAAACCTGAAATGAGTTTGACACCCTTGCTCTAAAGGTTCTACTTCTTTCTGGATATATTCCCTCAGTAAACATTTCTAAACATGAGTTTATGGTTCAATCTCCAGTTCCAAGTGGTCTTCAACACAGCATGATGGTTGTTTACTGTATTATGGTCCTTTTCGATCAATGCAACCACTTCAGAGCGTTCAGGGCCATGCGTTGCCATTGGCAACCCTTTTCAGAAATCACTATATCCTGCCCTTTGCCTGCCATCAGACTAGTTCATAATGAACAAGCTGATGTTGGTTTCATTAGGGGGGGGGGACACAATCCAAGAGGTCATCGCTGAAGGGCCACTGGGTCTGTGGTGGGAATCAGCATCATGGTCCTGAAAAACAAAATGTGAAAAAGGGAGAGAACAAACAAACAGATTACGAAGGTTCTGTGAAGAACGTTTCATTTGTATTCTATGCTGAAGAAGGCTGTTTGTTCTCTGTGAGCAACCTTATATTTTGTTTGTGTTATTAAGTGGATATGTAGGTGCATATTAAATTAATGCCTCATAATATAACGACTCAAGATGGCCACCATAATATCAGTTTGGAACCATATCTATGACAGTTTCATAGATAAACATGGATTACTCATAGATAGTCAATATGGTTTTAGGCCAAACCGATCAACATCATTGGCACTCATGGACTTGGTAGAAGAAATGACAAGCACAATAGATAACAAAAAGATGGCAATAGGGGTCTTCATAGATCTGAAGAAGGCATTTGACACAATAAACCATGATATACTGCTACACAAACTGGAAAGCTATGGGATCAGAGGGGTTGGACTAAATTGGGTACAAAGTTACATAGGACAAAGAAAACAGTTTGTACAGATAGGGGATAAGAAGTCCACCTTAAGAAATATTACCTGTGGTGTGCCGCAAGGATCAATACTGGGTCCAAAACTATTTATTATTTATATAAATGACATAAGTAATGCATCCAGGATCCTGAAAAATGTTATTTTTGCAGATGACACAAATGTATTCTGTGAAGGAGGGAACCTCGAACAGTTGTTGGAGGCGGTCTCGACTGAGTTAACCAAGTTGAAATTGTGGTTTGATATAAATAGATTATCACTTAATGTAAAGAAAACCAAATTTATGGTCTTTGGTAAAAGTAACACACAAGCAAACACACACATTGAACTAAAGATCGATAATATAAAAATCGAAAGGGTGTTTGAATACTCCTTTCTAGGTGTAATGATAGACCACAAGCTCAGCTGGAGGCCACAGGTCACTCGTGTACACTCAAAATTGGCACGATGTGTAGGGATACTAGTCAGAGTCAGAGATATATTGAATATACAATCACTGCATACACTGTACTGTACACTGTTTGCCCCCTATTTGAGTTACTGTGTGGAAGTGTGGGGTAATACCTACAAAAGCACCCTACAGGCAATATGCACAATTCAAAAAAAAGCAATACGGATAGTTAATAAGGTGGGGTACTATGAACACACAAACACATTATTTCTGAAATTAAATATATTAAAATGTATGGACTTAAAAGATTTTAAAACGTTACAGATTGTATTTAAAGCAACAAACAGCCTACTCTCAGGAAACCTTCAAAGTTTGTTTAGCGACAGACTAGGAGACTATAATTTAAGAGGGAGACTGAAACTGAGGCAACCAAAGGTGCACTCTACACTCAAAAGCAGGTGCATATCGGTCTGTGGGGTGAAGTTGTGGAACAACTTACCAGATAAGATCAGAGATTGTAAACATATTGCACAGTTCAAAAAACATCTTAAATTATACACATTAGCCAAATATGAGATTTGTGAAAATATTCAGTGACGGAAATTTAAATTGTTTTTATTTGTGAGTGTGAGTATGCGTGCGTGTGTGAGGGTGAGAGAGTGTGTGTGAGAGAGTGTGTGTATGTATGTATGTATGATATTAATCTCCAAATATATACAAATTGAGAATATGGATAAGATAGGGGTGGGTATCTATAAGCTTTTGCTTCTCTCTACTCCTTTTCTTGAACAAAAGGTGACTTTTCTAATTTTGTGGTCTATGTCTATGTTGATTTTTGAATAAATTTAATTTTTTTTTTTAAATGTAGACATGTTCAAGAAATAAAATGCTTCAAATCAAAATCAAAATCAAAACTGATGCCTTGTTGTCGAGGTTTATTAAAACCACGTCCCCGTGAAAAGGGAACCAACGAATCATCCACAGCTAATTGAACAGCGTGCCCTGGACTCTCCCACATCGCTTTGATTATCGATTGAAGATGTCCAGCCATGATAAGAGGAACCTGTGTGCAGCCATCATAAGTTCATCAGCAAAGTCATCAACAGCACTGCTCAAGGAGCAGAGCAAAGCTGCACCTCGAGCAAAGCTGTCCTTTTGCAAGCCCCACAATAGGACAGCACTAAGGTACCGAAAGTCATCTTTAAAACAATTTATGGGGGCTTAAACTGTAGTAAGTTGATTAGTTAATTCATTTATTTCATTTAAGCAATCAGTCAAATAAACGATTTGTCTTGTTAACCACAGGGCCATTCACTAGAATAATAATCTGCCTTAATTCAAGGTATCGCTTGCATGCATATCGCTTCTCTGTGCAGTGATCCCAAAAAGCTCGCTAAGATGGATCGTTTTTGCAGCACGTGCATCGGCAAAAGAAGCTTTAAACCGCTGATGTTTTTAGAGCCATTCAGCTGAACGGCGAAGCCACCTGTCAGGAGGAGCCATTAGTGGGAAATCCCATTACCAGTAATCCTGTAGGCCGCTCGCTCTCTCTCTCTCTCTCTCGCGCTCCGCTCGTCCCTCTTGGCACTGCAGATAGTTGTGCTGCCACATCGGTCGGCGTGGCGGCGGGCGTCCCGGGGTTAGAAGGGGGGCAGGACCCGTGGCAAGCGTCCTCCCACGCGGATAGAGGGGCTCGATCGGGATTTTAATGCTGCATCGCACCGGCTGCCGTTTACGGCCGCAACAGTAAGTCTGATCCTCTGAGGCCCTGAGGGTGTGTGTGTGTGTGTGTGTGTGTGTGTGTGTGTGTGTGCGTGTGCGTGTGCGTGTGCGTGTGTGTGTGTGTGTGCGCGCGTTCAGGGAGTATCAGCAGCAGCTTGTTTCCAGCTGGATTTGAGAGTTTCACGTTGATGACCACAGGATGCCGCGTTGTTAACCACACGGTTAATAACAGTATCACCTCAGTGCTCGGCGCCGACCCGTTTATTTAATTCTTCTCACGCTGCCTTTTACACCATCGACCGTAGGTATTCAATTACAACTCAGCAAGGACTCAAACATCTCGATAACAATAACTATCTCTAGCTATCATTTAGATGATTTGTATAACTGAATTATTTCAATAATGTCTCGACAGTCTTTAGTGTCAGTTTTTAAAATGAACCGAATGAACTATAAATTATACAAAATGAACGACTTACTTGAATTCAATTCACGATGTGAAGTGATGTCAACCAGAAAAAGACACCATTTTATATACAATCTCTTTTAATCTGTGGGAAGGAACATTATTTCATCTTTATCCCCCTCTCTACTAACATCCTTTTGGGCAGTGTTTTTTCATTAGATTTCAGTGGATAGAATTAGTGATTTGTCTTGTTGTGACTTTGCCGATTAAAAAAACTCACTTTCTGTAAACGTCAGAGACGTACATGTTTTGGACTGGTTTGGATTGTAGTTTAAAGGCTTTTGGTTAAGCTGTCTAATGTGACGTCATTTCCGTTCCAAGTTCTCCTGTTGGGTCTCCTGAGTCCAAATTTATTCCTTCTCAATATTTGATCAATCACAGGTCCAGGTCTGGACCCGGGGCCCCTGTTGGTGACCCCGTTCATAGACTGTATATCCCAATGGGATCTGGTCGCCATGGCGTCGCCCATTGGTTGGTGAACGCCAGCTTTGGGGCTTTGAGCTCGGCATGCCGACCGACTTCCTGGTGTACTGAACAGGAGGAGGTCCGTTAGCCACCCGTGAACCGCGAGCCGTATATGCTAATGGTGATGTTGACAATATCTCACAACGTTTAGCAGCTTAGCTTAGCATGGTAACAAGTGGGCTGTCATCAGCTTCACAGCTATTTGGTCTTAAACCAACCAACAAGTCCTGCATTCATTTCAACTTGTCCTGTGCCGTCCATGAAACCAAGACGTTTCCGTGGCCAGATATTAGTTGTTCATATTAAACAATTTAAACCTAAACTTTGGTAGTAAGAAAGTTGCTGTTTCCGTTTCTAACACGTGGTTGAATCTCTGAATCTCTGTTGAATCTTCTGAAGCAGAAAGACACCCGACTCTGTTTGTCACAGTCAACCCTCATTTTCATTTTCCACTTCACCGCTGAACAACGTCTTCCTCGCAATCAAAACTCAGAAGCAGTTCACCTCGTTAGTTACCAGACCCCAACCCCCCCCCTGTGAGGGAACAGCTCGGCCTGTGCAATTAAAGAAAAAAAGAAGAAGTGCACACTCGGGGGTTTTCAGCCACTCTGGCAGAAACAGACCTCGACCTTGCAACACTGCCAGCGGAGGCAAGGACTCGGCGGACTCACTGCATCAGGCTAGACACAACTCTGCCGGGAGGGGAGGGACAGAGAGACAGAGAGAGAGAGAGAGAGAGAGAGAGAGAGAGAGAGAGAGGGAGGGAGAGAGCAGGGGGAGGGGGAGGGGCCGAGGGAGTGACAGAGAGGCTGGGAGAGCACAGGAGGCAGATAGAGAGACGCTGGCGAGGGCCCAGGCCACGTTCCTCTCTCTCTCTCTCTCTCTCTCTCTCTCTCTCTCTCTCTCTCTCTCTCTCTCTCTGGAGCCGGAGGTGTGAGGACGGTCCCTCACTTTCGTCCTGCCGGCGTCGACTGTGTCCCGGGCTGCTCTCCGTCTCCGTGTCTCTGCGCCGGTAGGACTGCTGCTTTCACTTCCTCACGCCTCTGCTGCTTTACTTCTGCCGTGTCCTCTATCTACATGTTTTGACGTGTGTGTGTGTGTGTGTGTGTGGAAACATGCTCTGTTTACACCCGCCGGCCCCAGGCAGGTGTGTGACCGAGACGACTGGAGCAGCTGCATTGCCCCCCCTTCCCTCCCCCCCACCTCCCAAACACCTTCCATCCCATCTCCCCACCTCTCTCCTGTTTGATGTCAGGACAGCTGATGTTTGCTCTGAGGACACCCGGAACGTGGGGGGGACGTTACTTACTTGGAGACACTGTTGTTGTGGTCCCTTTCCGTCCCACCCCTCACATACCGCTCCGCCCACAAAGACCTGACTCCGTCCCACGCGTCTCACAGGACACTTGGACAGGTTCTAGGAAAGCGCACATTAATGCATTGATGATGGGTTCAGGGGGCACGGGATTATCCATACTTGTGTGATGTTTGTGGGTATAATTCCATCCAGGAGGCCTGTTCCTGTTTTTTTCCCGGCATCTTGGTCTGTATCCACAGGGGCGGGGTTTTTTACGTCTGGGTAGATTATGCAGCATTAAGCTGCTTGGAATCAGATAATTCCACATTGATGAAATCCTCTGTGGTCCCGAATTAAGAAGGTTCTGAGCTCTGTTGTTGTTTCATGCTCAGGAGAGAGGAAATGCGGTCCACTGAATTGACCTTTTACGAGGGTTTGAGAGACAGAGGACCACTGGGTTCAAAACATCTCATGCCCGCAGTCAAATGTGCAACTCGGCCCGTCCTCGGCAAAGCGCCACTCGTGCTTCGAGGCTGTTCTTGACTCCAGATCTATCAGCATGTGTTCAATAAGTGATGGGCCCTTCAGAGGAGTGCTCCAGAGCAGAGAGAGAGAGAGAGAGAGAGGGCGCGAGCATCCGATGAGTCATCCGGCTCCGCCGAACCCCTTTGCTGGGCAGAATCGATCCGACTCCAGGTCTCAGGCGCCGACTCGGGCCGCGTTCGCTGCGTTTGGGACGGGTGGGTTTTCCAGCGCTTGCTGGGGGACGGAGAGCAAGCGGCGTCGGTACAGACTTCCACTTCCATGTGTAATCTTTCGTGGCTGCACTCACATTGGAAACACCTGCCACTGTCACCGCGGCGTCCCAAACCCGTCTTTCAAGTGGTTACTGGTGGCTCTCTCTGCAGTTAATGAGAAAGTAGCGCCCCGTCACGTCAATTAATACGGACGTCTTCACAAAGCAGCCGGTCGCTAGGAGATGAAGCGACTACTTGTGGGAAGTGAGGTCGCTATCAGGGAGGGGGTCATGAAATACAATGTGACAGGGCAAGCTAGGGTATCGAACCTCTGTGTGTTGTGCAGCAAGTAAACACTAGTTGTCGATCATTAATCTTTCTTGCTTTTACATCCAATCGTATCCGTCGTTTGAATATGGGTCCAATTCTCAGACTCGTAAACACTGTCATGTGTTTATTTAATGAAAGCAGCTAGTACTCAGTTGCACAGCTGCAGCCTCTTCAGGGCCTCTGCCCCCCCTTCAGCGAGATGCATTCAGGTACAGTGCAAAGTGCAGGTCACTAGCATTTTGGAAGATTTCAAAGCCCCACACACTGTGTACAGAGTTAAAACAGAGAAATAAAATGTCTACAACTTACATACACTTACATACACTTAATCCGAGGGTGTGGTTAAGCACATCACATTTCTAAAGTAGTTTTACATTGTAGAAACACAGATTGCTGTTAACACCATAAGGCCCTGGATGTGGCAGGGAAAAGCTGCAGGGCATTTTACTGCTGGTGCTCTGCCTCTGAGATCTATTGGCTCCATTACTTTTTGTAGACATAACAACCCGCTCCGAATTGCATTTCTAACTGAACATGAAAGCGGAGAGACACGGCAATATTTTCATCTGTTTGTACAGGTTGTGGCTGTAGCGAACGCTGGGCTTTATTGAGATTAAGATGTTTGGTTTGGGATGAAATTCAACACTTTGTACTTATGTATTTTGGATCTGTAGAGAGTGTAACTTGACTTAAAGATTATGAAGAAGATTATTTTTTCCGGCGATAAGGGCCGATAACATGGACTCACCGTTGTGCTCAATATGATTTCAAAGTGCATTGGACAAACAGGTGCTTAAGAGGAGGTGGCCTTGAAGGGGTCAGAAGCGCAGAATGAATTGCAGTCTTCCTGGATCGTTTGCCAATTCTATTGCCTGTCACTCCCCACCTCTCCTCTCATCTACCCTCGTTTTATGTGTATGAATGTTATAGTTGTTTCGTTGATAGAATGTTCAAAAGGAGTGGACGTGGTGGCCCAATACTTTGTTTACTACAGTTCTGACAACTGTATATTTTTGTCCTTTGCCATCTTAATTTTTGGATGTCGCCATATTGGTTTTTGCCACCACAAGCGACACTTAAGGACGGAACTAATTACAACCAAACGAGAGAGGCATCGCAACAGGGCGATCAAGATGAGACCGTCAAGTCATGTTTACCAAGGTAATCCACCCAGTGAGCAGTAGGGTCATTTTCTAACCGACTTCTAAACAATCTGCCTTTATTTTTGCAAGGAGTCGTCCCCTAATGGTCTGTAGAGAGAATGAAGCTTAGGGCCCTCCCACCTTTGTTTCCATTTTTAGATACATAGTCTGCCGCCTATAGTTCCATTTTATTCCGGGGATAATCTCCTTCCATGGAAAGGAAACAAAGCCGTTCTTGGGTTAACGCGTAACCTCGGGGAACGGAGAGGAGACACGCCGGGGATCTACCTGCCGATTATGGTCACACCATCGGCCCCGTCAGGCTGTTCAGTTGGCAGATATTCAGACGCAACATTCATCCACTCGGGACATTAGCCGAACATTATTTTCTTACAGTAATTCCCTGGTTGAGTCCCAGTCGTCTCTCTCCACCTCCCACCACGGATCTCTGGTGGACAAATAGTTGAGAGGGGGGTGGGCTTACCTCACTACACAAATGGTTGAATTGAAGCCCCCTCAAAGGTTGTTTGTGTTAAAGAATGACTTGAATGCAGCACTGTGAAATGTGTTACCAATTGTTCCCATTTCATGACATCCATATTTCTCTAACTTGGGGGAAATAACTTTTGCTGACTTTCTTAAACACATTTCCCAGGAATGCAAAGTTGCTGAGATTTTTCGTGTTCTTCCTGGACATGAATAAAACCGTGCTGATGCGGTATTTTAGAGTTCCTCCTGGGCTGCTCTTCACTGATACAAGGGTGAAGCAGGTCAACACCCTGAGCAGATAAATTCCATACTGGCATATTTTCCGTGCAACAGCCGTGGGGGCGCTATTGTCACTCCAAGGCAGCAAGAGCACAAAGCTTCCCTTTTATAGAAAAGCATCACAGTTTATTATGAGATCATTGTTCCATGGTAAGCTTGGGTCTCACCAGAATGACTTGCTCGTTAGAACACCAACTCATTTGGCTGCTCCGATTTGCTTTTGAGGTTTAACGGTTGCATCTTTTACAAGAGAAACAGGGCCCCTCTGCCTGGAGGAAGTAGCGGTTCATAAGGTCAGCAGAGGTCCTATTTAAAGAGGAAGGAGGGGAGGAAAGCGGATCTACAGGGGCAGAAAGAGTTTGTTGTGTTGATATCAAAATGTACAATAAGCATTTTAGAGGGAAGCTTGGACACACTTTGGATCCCTCTTTAATCCTGTGTGCCAAAATGCATTCACGAGGTCGTGGTCTCTGTTTGGCTCCTGGTCAGCGTTCAGGCTTCCAAACATTAGCTGGAGAAAAACCCCAAGAATCCCTACCGTGATCTCAGTGCCGTGTAAAAAAGCCCAGTGTTTCCTGTGATCGATATTTGCAGTAGCTGCCACAAGATTTTTTTGGGGGGGGAGTTTGCTAACCTGGCTGAGAGAATTGCATGAAGGGGTTCATAGGGAACAAAATAACTTTGCTTGACAATGTAGAATAGATGTAATATCTTTACTGAACTGGGCCATGTTATTGGAAAATAATGACACTGCGTCTGATATACACTCTCCAGCCACTTTAGTAGGTACACCTTGCTAGTGAAAGGTTGGACCCCTTTTGCCTTCACAACTGTCTTAATTATTGGTGGCATACTCTCAACAAGGTGTTCCTCAGTTGGTCCATGTTGACATGACAGCATCACGCAATTGCTGCGGATCTGCTGATCATAAAGGGAAGGACATCGTGAGCAAAAACACTCAGGTAGGCTGCTCCTTTTAAACAATGCTCAATTGGGCTCAAAGGGGTGAGAAAATCTCCCCCACACCATTACACCACCAGTAGAAGCCTGAACCGTTGATACAAGGCAGGGTGGATCCATGCTTTCAGGTTTACGCCAAATTCTGACCCGACCATCTGAATGTTCAGATGAATGGAGACTCATCAGACCAGGCAACGATTATCTTGAACGTGGGCCTGCATGTAGTCTCAGTTGCCTGTTGTCAGCTCACTGGAGTGGAACTTCTGCTGCTGGAGCCCGTCTTCTTCAAGGTTCCTCGTGTTGTGCGTTCAGAGATGATCTTCTGCATTCTTGGTTGTAACGAGGGGTTAATGGAGTTCCTGTTGCCTTTCTATCATCTCCAACCACCGTCTGCCCATTCTCCTCTGACCTCTCACACCAACAAGGCATTTTAGAGATGGTTGTGTGTGAAATGCAATATATCCATCTTCTTATGCCAGAGAATAGCCACAACACCTGATATCCTACCTCTGACTATTCCCTTGCCAAGGTCAATTGTAGACTCCCTCTCCCTGGAAGTTCTCATTAAGGGAGTTTATTTTTTCCAAGTATTGCTTTGCCAAGAATCTCCCTTGTTTACATAGTACGTTCCAATTCTCTAGAAGGCTGTTAGTAACATGCGGCGAGCCTTATCCCCTATCCTCCTTATCAATGCCTAAGTATTTCTAATTAGATTTAAAAATGAAAACCCCTGTTCAGGCTAACTGCCTCATGAACACCGAGCTTGACTATAACTCAGAATCTGTGTCTCACGCTGAAACTGCTTCCAGAATTCTTAAAGTACGCCTCTAGGTGTCAAATGACAGGAAGGGAGAAGGGAGGCTGTGGGTGCCACGTTCTTAATTTTCACAATTGGGTATGTGATGGCATGTGTTATTTAAAATCAAAAGGACACGTATAGGTGTCAAAGTGTTTTGACGAGTGTGAGGGAATTACTGGAAATAACACCTTCGGCTTCACGAGGGTGACAAAAATAATCAGCCTGGGTAATCAAGCTGCCACTCCCTTTCCGCTTGACAGCCGGCACACAACCTGTCTCCCATTTCGACCTCACAGCCCTTCCCAACACGAGACAGGAGAGAGGGCGGGGGAGAAAGGGGGACGTGCAGAAGAGAGAAAAGGCGACTTTTATTACTGACGCCAACATCCACAGCGAGAGCACACAGAGGTGCTGCTTGTCCTTTACTAGCCTCAGTGGGTGTGTTCTACACCACACGGAAAAATATAAAGGATTGAGGCAGGAAGAGCCAAGCAGGGTGGAGCCTTCGACAGGCAACCAGAACCAGACCCACCAAAAGCGAGACATTCTGCGGGTCACTGCCTGTTTTTTGACATCTTTCTGGAGTTGAAAGGTGCCAGCTGCAGTGGGGTTTCGACCTGCCCTGACTCAGCTGTAGTAAACCTGAGCCTCTGTACATTGAAGGTAGGTCCATGTCCGTTACCTTACTGTGGGATGATACCTTCATCCTCAGTTTCAGTGATTTACTTCCCACTGGGCTGCAGAAAGAAACACTTTCCTTTCAGTTGTTTGACGTTTCCTCTTCTGTTTGTCCTCTTTCCGCTCCTTCTCCTCTGACAAAATGGTTCCTTTCCTGCTCGGCTTGGACCAGATGGTGGTTCAGCTCCTTCCCTTTGCGGTAGATAGTATTTTCGGTGCTGTGCCTCGGGGCAGACGATGAACAGCTGCTCCTCCTGTGCGCCCCAACTCCTTTCCCTCGCCGGGAAAAATGCCCTTGAAAGCAGCAGCGCCATAGCCTGTCATGACCACTTATCTTGGATCACACACGGCATCTTCTTTGCCACAATGGTTAACCCATGGGTCACTCTGTCTGCAGCATGGCCTATTGAGTTCCAGTGATGAGCAACTTATGGATGAAGGAAAGGGACACGGGAAGGGGGGACGCGTTCTGCAGCAGATTCAGCCTCCCTTCACCACTGCCTTCCACCCGTATTTACCTGGTCAGTACATCATAGAATAACATGCTGTGGGCTGTTGTCATAGAGCATTCATAGCTAGTACTAAGTCAATGGATGCACTGTAATCCACTTGAATGACTTCAATACCTTTGCAAACTGTTTAATCCAATATTGGCTCTCGTGAGCATTCAGTGTTTCCATCAGTTGGTTTTGCAAACTGGAATTGCACCTTGACAGAGTGTAAATGTGCAGCTGCAGGAAGAAGTGAGGTTGAACAGAGGGACTCAGTTTGTGCAGAAGGCTGTGGAACGTTGAGCGGTAGTGAAAAGTTGGCAGGGTAAGAGTTCTCAACTCTGCCTGGAATTAAATCCCAATATTGTGACGCACCTGGCTCTAGGTACAAACGTTCTCACACACAGAGCTGTTGAGCTGAGGACACTCGGGAAGTGCACTCGGCCCGCTCTCTAGGTGTGTGTGTAGGAGCTGGACGCTACTCCAGACGCCACACAGCCTTGGACCCTCAATGAGAAGCAGGTAGAATGAAAAGCTCACATCACATTCATAACATTGCAATGCTGTTCAACAAACACTGACCTTTTCCATTTCTCTGTAGTTTAAGTTGTTTATCAGGATGTTTCACTTGAGCTGCATGCTAAAGATGTGGGTGCACACTAAGCCTTCTCGGTTTGCATTACTCTGACCTAATAACAGTTTGTTGTTGAGTTTGTTGACAAAAGCCTTTGACTGCACCACAGATCTTCATAATTTGCAACGCTACTTAGAACTTCCATGATTCCTAAGAAAGCCTTTTCATCGACGTTGGCCTAAAGTTGAGCTAAAAGTTCAGTGTTCAGCTCATGCTCTAGAGTTAAGCGGGTCGGACAGAACAAACACTACATGGCAGTAGAAGCACTAATGATAGTAACATCCAACATCAGTGGATAAAATAGAATAAGAACTGTGTTTGAGAGTCTGTGTCATGGAACGTGCGTTGCCCCCCCCCTCACACTAGGTGCAAAGACACAGTCTGGGGACGCTTAGGCAGGACCGCTCATCCCGGAGAAGCAAAATGTCCATGAATACTGATGAGGGAGTGCCTCGGGTCTACGTTACGTCCCGGCTCGTCCCTGCCGCTGAGAACAATGAGACGAGCCGTATGTGCGTGATTGTCCACCTCGTTGAACGTTTGTACGCCGTCGCATGTTGAGATCTGATGGTTTGGGTGTTATGGACATGGTCTAGTCGAGCTTTCTAAACGCGCTCGACGATGCGGCGTCATCCTCGGTATCTACGATGCGCATTAGAAAGGCGCTTCCTGTCTTGAATTGTAAGATAGCATTGGGGTAGCTCCGACGTGACAGTAACAGGCCCTGGAGATCAAGCTCAACCCCTGAGGTGCAGCACAAAAACAGGAGTTAAAACCATACCACCGAGGAAGGATTAATCCCTTAAAGTAATTTTCTCCTGCCGAGATTTAATCTGCCAGATTTATTTAAAGCACAGATTTGGTTAATACCGTTTTGTGTGTTATTTTAGTTGTTTTGGGCTTTTTCCATCCAGACGTCTTGAATTGAGTTTAATAAAAAATAGCGAAAAAGATGTTGAAAGGTTTTACATGTGATTCCAGTTCTTAAGTAACATTGTCTGATTTGGTAGTAAATCTTTTATTCAGCATCATTAAACAGTGCTCTCGCTAGTGCTAGCCAGTGCTAGCTAGTTTTGTAGGTATTTTTAAATTATTCAGACTAGTTGTTATTTAACATCTGTAAACTAGTTACAAAGATGTGATATAAAAGTGAGCAAATCATAACCATATAGGCTTTGTCATTCATACTGGTTTGGCCATTAAATTGAGATTTAATTCCATTCTTTGAAGTAGTAGGACGGTCTTAACGTCTTTAAATAAACCCGGGTAATCCCTGCAGAAACCCCGTCCCCTTTGTGTCGTCTGTAAACATCAATCACTGCTTGAATCCTGACTGTCTGGTTGAACTTTGACTGCCTGTACTTACTGTAGGTGTGTGCTGAGTCTCCCCGTGTAGACAGGTATTATCAGACCTTACATGAGCGCTTTACTTTTGGTTTTACCGTGCGGTTTGGATAATCTCTCTGATCCAGCTGACTTGTTTACCGCCTGATGACCAGACTGCTCAGTATTGAAGGGATCAAAATGTAGCAGGTGCAGGTTCCTCTTTTAAAGAGGCAGGTTCCTGTTTTGGAACGACATGAACGGCATGTAGCGGCAAATCCCATGTAAATGAGTATGTTTTACGACTATGTCTTTTGCCACTGAAGACTTGAGCGAAAAATGTAATAGCATTAGTTGTTTTAAATCAAGACGTAAAATACACTGCTATGAATCATTTATGTTGACGTAAAATGGTGAAGCAGTGAATCAGATTACCCTAATGTTTATGAGAAGACTTAAAACTAGAGATTGTGACCATAAACCGATGTTTAAAATGTTTACTGAGGGATTAAGTCACAAGAGAAGTAATCTATTTCTCAAAGACGTCAATAAAACCAGAGTCGTCCTTGTGGATATTACAGGGATTGTAATTTCATGTAAGTGTAGGACAAGTGTAGGAGTTTAATTCCTTTTGTAACTGACCACCACAAATACTCCATTTCACTCTGAAACAATTCACAGCACAAAAGTTAAAGCTGTCCTGACTTTAGCTGAGACTTTAAAGGTATGCTAAAGGTTAGTTGCTCAGTTCTATACTTCTCACCACAATGCTGTGGCTTAGTGGTGTTGGCTCTGGAGCCAATAGAGAGCTCAGGGATAGAGGACGGACGACGAGTTACAGCTGTGGGATTAGCAGAGATAAACCGAATAACCACAAACAGGTCGCTGGGGCAGAATATAAACACTTAACAGACCCAATGCCATATGGTCATCAACATGTCATCATCCTCGGTCAGCTCCACACTCTGCAGACGGCTGGATTGGATCCATGTGAGTGTATTACTGCTAATGGCCAAATGTGTGGATGTTGAAAGCCATCAGAACATACATTTAGGTACATCATGTGCGTTTAACCCCACCACCCTTGTGGCTATCTTTTTGGGGCACTGGCTTGAGGAGGCTGAGAGAGCAGGGCCATGGCCTCCCTCCAAAGGCCACACGTGGGTGGGTTCTGAGCTCAGGGATTACAGGGCTGAACTGGAGCCAAACAGCTTTACAGTACATAGCCAGCAGTGCAGAGCCGGAACTGGGCCTCCACAGGTTTGAGGTGTGGGGCGATGCAGATGGCAGGCCAGCCAGAGCATGAGAGGGGAGTCGCTGCCTGCATCCTTGTTTTAGTGTCAAAATGCTCCTATTCTCCAGTGTAAACAAGACAGGACTCGTGCAAAGGGAGATAATTATGAAATGTGCTGATGTGTTTTTCTGTGCCCCGCGCACATGTGAAAACATGCTGCAGTCTTTGCTCCAGGTTTGTTGGAGGGCAATGGAAAACCGCATTAATGACTGCAGTAAGTTATTTAGATAGCGTGCCTGGTGCTTTGAGTACATGTACCTGCGGCCCATAATTAGGATGAAATGGATTTTAAATTGTCTCTTGTTTATTCAAACACACACTAAAAAACAACCCTGGAAATTGTCATGATGCTTTTACTTTCTTGTGTGTGTGTGTGTGTGTGTGTGTGTGTGTGTGTGTAACCTCCGCTAGCTTTGTTAGCACTGTTGCTGTTGTAAGCACTGTGCACTGTTAGCGTTGTTAGCGCTGTTATCGCTGTTCAGAGTTGGCTATATAAGTTTCTGTCTTTTCTAGCTTTGGGCATGAAAATGATCTTTTACAAGTATCAATTGAATGTAGAAGGTCAACTACAACACATGGATGGCTTATTTTGCTCAGTATCTCCTTGATTTAGGTATTGAGTTACGATAGCTAGCACTAACCAACAGTCTAGAAGCCAAAGGAGTTTTGATAAAGAGTTTCACTCAATGTTCTGTATTGTTGCTTGATGAAGTCTTTCAGCACTACAGCAATGATTAACGTTCTCCGGTGGAGAGACGTGTTGCAGCCATAATCTCAGCGAGCTCCTTGTGTTTGTAATGAGCGCTGCTCTATCTGGGGAGTCTGGATCGATATGTGTGTGACTGCAATACAAACCATTTCCATCCGTTGCCGAGTTGTCTTTCTGCAACCTCAACTCGTCAAAATGACTGGAAGGACGAGCTGTTTCATGATCTTATAATTGTTCACCCTTGGTTTTGTAAATCGTTTCCAAGCTGCAACAACCCATGTTTGATTTCCCTCTGTGTCTGTTTGGTACAGGCAGTGTTAAAAAATATGTTGTTTTTGCATGATAACGTTTGCATTCATGCAAAATAGATATGGAAAGCATTTCTGAGATAAAGCACGGGGGAATTTTTGTATGTCTATGTGTGGAAAATACGCACTAGACCTTCCATTTTTTTGTCTTTCCACTGTAGCTTTCTTACCCAATGTAACCCTGCCCCTTTCTTGCCTGCCGTTTTTTTTGTCGTGTCTATCTGCCACACCTTCAAGACTGATTCGCAAAATATATTTCCCAACATGAAATCGGTCCGTGACGCTAAAACGAATATAAAGACCCCCCTTTTTTAACCTTTGCTCGGCCACTGTAGAGTACAGATGATCGGACACAGTATGTGTTGTCCATTTGAAGGAGGTTGAATCTGGAGACAGTTGTACCGAGTGAAGCTCACATGGAGCCGTGCCTCCACAGTTAAAGTTGTACATCCAGGGGTTTCCCGAGGACTTACATATAAATAAAGCCCGTCTGATCATATCACCACCGGGCCCTGCTCGATCTTCCATTTTTTTTTGCCCCTTGTGCTTCTGCCACTTCCTGTTTAAATTAAGACCCTCCTCATCTGCGGGGCACCAGGTCTCCTGCTGCCACACCACCCAGTTTCCTGTGGAGAAACTCCCTCCCGGCTTCCTGCGTACGCCCCTCCTCACAGAGCTCCAGAGGGAGGCCAGAGCTGAAGAGGTGTCCGAGGGTGAGGAGCTGCTTTTAAGCTCGGGGATGCAGTTACGGAATGACGGTTGGTGATGGGCCTGCAGTACAGGGGGACTAAGAAGGCGACATGTGGTGTCTGCAGTGTGCCTCGGACAGGTCCTTGCTAGAGCTGGAACCAGACAGCTGGTAAGCCCAACTTGTGTGTGCGGGCTGGTGGCGGAGTTTGACCAGAAGTCACTACTTCTAATGGCTCTTTGAATTGTATTTTGTCTTGTGATGCAGGTTGTACATTTCACCGATGGTCCCTTTTACAACTGGAGACTGCTGCCTGGCGCAATGGAGATCAATTAAGAAAGCATTTATTAAGTCCCGTTACTGCTTCTTGAATGAGTTGCCTTTAATACAGAGGCTTTTGTGCCAGACGAGAGCTGCTGTTGAAGTCAATTTGCGATGCAGAAAAGGTGCGGGCTCCATTGATGAGCCGGTACTTGATTTTCCGTCAGTAAATGAGTCATGTTTTAGTGTTCCTCCTCTGGTGGCCTCTAGCTCAACCTTAATCATCTTAAACGGATTCTGAAGAGTTGCTGAAACGTGAACAAAACACATGACAGTGTGAGTGCAGAGTTAAACAAAGGCAACCGGAGAGGCATGTTGTTGGTGTGAGTGGCAGGTCGGAGTAATTAATTCATCACTGACGAGCGACGCAGCGAGAGGAGGCTCCGCTTGGCGAAAAGGGCGTCTCCAGGGGAGCCGTTGACACCAGAGCTGTCCTCACATCGTCTGCCCCCCCCCCCCCCCCTCCCCCCAACCTACACGTGCGTCGTTAAAATTCAGCCAGAGGTTTATGCACCGTCATGGTGAGACGTGGACTTTTAGTGGGTTTCTCAAATTGAACTCAAGCTAGCGGGGCAGGTTGTACGGTGCACATCGTCTTCATGTCGATGTCGTTCCTGACATTTAAAGAGGCACTCGACTCGTTTCGCATGCCACAGTTAATTTATGAATTCACAGGCAGCTTGTGTAACAGTTCGGCTCCCGAGGACCTGCGTTGTTGTGATGCTGAACTCATCTGGAATTTGAATGGCCAGTCTGTGTTATAAATGTTTTGAGGATAAGGCTGTTCTCCGAACTGAAATCAATGTGCTTTCATTTGTAATTTTATACCAAGTATAAGAACCACAAAAAACCCACACAGGGTAGAAGGAGTCGGTGCGTTTTACAAAATCTGTGTTATGCATGTGAAAGGAGAAGTCAAACGTAGATTTACTTTAAGTTTTTCACAACCTTTTCCTTAGCCTAAAATAGTCTTTCTAGGTTTGTTTCTTAACCTTACTTAAGTTGTTCCTGTTTATTTTTAAAAGACAGCATACATATAAACATTTTATTTCTACCACACTGTTGAGTTACACTATGACTATGAAGTATTTGATGATGGTTTTTGGAGGAAGATCCACAGCCTGGATACATCAGAATACTAGAAACAATGTGCAGGGGCAGTCTAATAATTAAATGGAGGCCTACTTCACTCTGGCTTATGCTTCACACAAAGTGTTAATGTTTCCACCACAATACCCGATGGAAGCTTCCTGAACGATCCTTTCTTGCTGCATCACGCTTTATTTATATTCACCACATCAGAAACGGGAGAATTTCAGAGACGGCACAAGCGGTCCATGATTACCAATCACCGTTTCCCTGGTCTCTATAGACAAAGCATTTCATTTTGCGTTTGCATAATTGTTTTTTACAGTATAACTTCTGTTGGTGAAAACTCAAAATGTTGAATATTGTCCATCAGAATTTGGACACAAATATGATACAATATGATAATATAGTTTTGTAATGGGAGCGTTGAAACATTAACATCATGCCATCCTGCTAATTCATTCTTGAAGGGACAGTCTACCCGAAAATGTCTATTAATGTACTTTTGTTTTTTGAGTAGCCTATCCCAAGTTTTAGAGATATCGGCCATTGAGATGTTCGCCTTTTCTCCTGTATATTCGCACTTCAGGTTTTATTCAACAGCGATGTCTCATTTCAATGAGGCTGGATAAATGCTTTAAACCAGTGATTTGGTCGCGGACCCGTTTTTAATGGGTCGCGGGCCTTATTAATACATTCGAATTTTGAAAAATTCATCCTGTGATTTTATTTTGAAGTGACTTTTTTAATGCAGTCGTTTTTTTTGCCGGCTCGTCCGTCCATGTTTTCAGCAGCGTGTGCCAGGTTGGGTCAAACCATTCTGATATGGGGGAGACATTGGGTTTTTAGGATAATTAAACATCCTGAATATAAAATATAAAATTCAGCTTATGAACTTGATTTTGAATAAATTTGAGATGTTGAGAATGTTCCTTGATTTGGGTCGCATCCTGTCATTAAGGTGTGATGGTGGGTCCCGGAGCCAGACCAGTTGAGAACCACTGCTTTAAACAGACCATAAAAGGCTTTCAGGTCCGACCGGAGTCTCCTCGCTCACTTCCCCCAGTCTAGGAGAATTGGATCAGTAAGGCTTTGACTCAACGTGGTCACTCAACCTTTGCAGGAAAAAAAAGCGGGTTCATACATATTGAAATATAAAGTGTTGTATTCTGTCTTAAACTACCCTTTTTCCAAGAGCAGCGGTTGGTCTTTAAGAATGTTTGCATGTTCTGTTATGTGCAACTAAGAGAAACAACTCTTTCAGTCTGAGGCCCTGGGAGCGTCTGCCGGCTCCTGCATGGCCCTGAGTGCCACATATCAGGTGTGCCAAGCCTGCCCTCCATACAAATCAATGCATCTACAAACCTGCCTTCTCTGTACTGACCAGCACAGTTGCAGAATAAGATGGCCAAGTTGCCAACCTTGGGGATTCATTACAGCAGTTCAAATGGGTGACATCACCGTGAATACGGTGACTTACATACTGTTCGGTTGTGCCTCATGGATTTGAAAAAGAACCCATATTGTTTGTCAATAACTTTCAAATCTTAAAGAAAACAATATGTACTTGTTCTGATCATCCACAGCCACGGCCATAGTCATGGCTATGTTTCTTCTTATGTTACAGAACAAAGGTTAGGGTTGAGGCTCTAATTAAAGCACAAAACATCTTTCTGTGTGTGTGGAGGTTTGGATTGATGATCTGGTGAAACAAACACAGGACACAGCCTGCGTAGGACCTGTTTCAGGAGGCCGCTGTTTGTTTCCCACGTGAAACCAAAAGTTGTTTTGTATCCATTCATCACTATGAGGTTAAATATGATTTCCTCATTTTGCTAGGGGCACTTTGCCCAACGCTAATGTCGTCCATTCAGTCAACATGACAGATTGATCGCAACTGCTAGTGTCCTCCTCCTCCTTTGAGAAAAACTACAATTTGGCTGCTTTACATTTTTTATTGTTCACTGGATTTCAGCTGTGCTCAAGTGACACAATCTGAATGTAATTAAACATAGCCTTGGTTGGCTGTTAGCACAAGCAGATGACAGGCATCATTTAGTACCCCTGTTCACTTTGCATGCCCAATGCAGGACTATTTGGGGCTTTCAGCCGCCTATGGACATCCAATCTCCTTCCTATTAAAGTTTTTATATCAGCCTCTATTATCTAACCGCAACCCATTCTGTACAGAGGTTGAGCTCTTTGACAAGATAGATGCCTCCAGATGGATGTCCTTGTTCCAAGCCGTTCTGCTTCATCCATCAGCCGGTGACAAAGAAATTGAAAAGATATTGACCCTATTTTGCTAAAGACAGTTGCTTCGAGGTAAAAAAAAACCTAACTGTAACTGGCAAGGCAATGATTCATAATAGTGTCACCTCACTCCTGGCGTGTTTTATGAATGCGGGACATTTTTCTCTCTTAGGCTAATCGATTATGCTGTTGATACAAGGTCAGAGGGTACGATAGGCCTTTCATTCTGGAGCATTGGATTGATTATCCTCTGCTCACTGTAAGTCACTGCTGTCTGCGATCAATCGATGAGGGAAGTGTATTAGACCTTACTCACATAAGCATACTAACCACCTGCCGGCGGGAGTTTGGGATCCAGTTCTGCAGCTTTCTTCATGTTGGCAGTGGGCTGTTTTTGGACATGCGATGCAAAAAAACTTTCCTTTCCCTCGTTCGCTTTATTCTTGCATTAATACCAAGTCCATTCATACTGTACATTGACTGTTCATTGTGAAGTTCTTTGTCAAACAAACTGTTGCTGTTGGTCATGTGATTGACATTCTTACATCTCTAGGGCCTCATCCCTTTTTATTAGCTGGCTTCTGGAGTATTTATTAAATTGATGTCTCGATATAATACACACTTAAGTCTTCCTAGATATCGGCATCCAGTTCTGCTTCTGTACAAAGAAAGGGGCTTAACTTAACTCAAATCACTAAATCAAATGTTTCTGTCTCTGGAGAGGCAACAGCTTATCAAATTGCACACTCAAAAGCATCACATCAGGTAGATTTTTTAGGTTTTTTTCCTCTTCCAGGAGCCTTTGATTCCCCAAAGTGGTCATTGTTAAGCTGTGTGCAAGTAACCAAACACAACACCAAACACCCCTCGCAGCGTCTCAGGCCCGGGAGGAGAACAGATCTGAAGTTGACATTTAGCTGCTGTGGTCCGGTGGGTCGTGGCTTTCATCAGCTGTTCCTGTGTTGGTGGTTGAGCAGAAAAAGATTATCACTGAATATTAAAGGCGCTGCCTCGCATACTCTAATCACTCCTGACACTGCGCGTGCTGTTTTGATTGAAATCACAAAGATAGCCTCTGATAGTGTCGTTGTGATTTCAGCGTTACTTTTAAGTGCTACATTTTATTCTTACCAGGATTCAGTGGTAGGTTTCTACTGATTGGGAAGATTCGACGTATGTTCTGCATTGTGAAGGAAGTAGATTCATATTCATGCCCATCCCAGAGGTGTCAGAGTTCCACCCCTCTCGCACAAAACACAAAGCGGTACTCGCTCACAGTGACTCAGCGAACTGACCCCGGTGTTGCTTGTCCGTTGCAGTGTGGAAGGTGATGCTGCGGGCGGCGAGGTGGGCGCCTCTGTGGACCCCGGCGGCGTCTACAGCTGCATCCCAGTGACCCACAGCGGCGGCCTGGGCCCCGACCACCTGGACAGCCAGCTCTACGGACACATCCTGCTGCCCGGCCACCTGCGGCCCCGCCGACCCAAGCTCCAGCACTCCCAGTCCATCCTCCGCAAGCAGGCGGAGGAGGAGGCCATCAAGCGGTCCCGCTCGCTGTCGGAGAGCTATGAGCTCTCGTCGGATCTGCAGGACAAGCAGGTGAGGATGGGGGAGGGGGGGGTGTGTAGTTATATCTGCCGAGTGTAAGCTGTGTGTAAACACGTCTGTGTGGATTTGTCCGTCTGATGCGTACAAATACACAACTTTTAGCTTAGTTGGCCTAGACAACTTTACTCTGTGATTATGTCAGTGAAAAATTACAGTCAGAAAATTCTCTCTAAAATAGGTGAAGAGAAAACACAACCTCTCAGAATACTTTAAGCCTTCATTGTCCCTATTTTAAACGAGGATCACTATCACCAGTTGTCCCATTATAGAGAACATTTGCAAAGGAAATAGATGTAGGCTGCCACCAGTTGTGTGCCAACACCTACTTTCCCTCTACATGCAGGTGGAGATGCTAGAGCGTAAATATGGTGGGCGTTTCATAACACGGCATGCAGCCCGCACCATCCAGACCGCCTTCCGCCAGTACCAGATGAACAAGAACTTTGAGCGTCTAAGAAGTTCTATGTCGGAGAACCGTATGTCCAGACGGATTGTCCTATCTAATATGAGGATGCAGTTTTCCTTTGAAGGACCTGAAAAAGTCCACAGCTCCTACTTTGAGGGAAAGCAGGTCTCACTAACGGATGACAGCACCAAAATGGGTGCACTGGTGCAGTCAGAGCTCGGTGGGGAGATGGGCCTTCAGGCCAAAACCCCTACCACGCAGAGCGACTTCACAGACGCTATCTCAGAACTGGAAGATGCCTTCTCCAGGCAGGTCAAGTCTCTAGCCGAGTCCATAGATGATGCGCTCAACTGTCGCAGTCTGCATGGTGATGACAGCCAGTCGGAGCCAGGGATGGCCCACCAGGACATGGACAGGGAGGTCGGCTGCCAGGTGAAACCCTCCCGCAGCGCTTCGGAGCATCGCAAACTAGACGAGATGACGGCGTCCTACAGTGATGTGACCCTTTACATCGATGAAGAAGAACTCTCCCCGCCACTGCCCCTGTCTCAATCCGTTGACCGACCTTCCAGCACAGAATCCGACTTGCGTCAGCGCTCCCTCAACTCTTCCCAGGACTACTGGTCCCTGGCTCATAAGGACGATAAAGGGGACACGGACACCAGCTGCCGTAGTACACCATCTTTGGAATGCCAAGAGCAGCGCCTGCGGGTGGACCACCTACCCTTACTGACCATTGAGCCTCCGAGCGACAGCTCGGTGGAGCTGAGTGATCGCTCCGACCGCAGCTCCCTGAAGAGACAGAGCGTCTACGAACGGGGCCTCGGCAACCAGCAGAGCAGCCCCAAAAACATGGGCCTGCCACCCCGCGGGCCTCCCAGGGACGAGGATGCTACTCGCCATCGACCACGGCAACTGGAGGCCCAGCTGGCCATCAACGGCACCGCCAACCGGCAGAGCAAGTCGGAGTCCGATTTCTCAGACGGCGACAACGACAGCATCAACAGCACGTCCAACTCCAATGACACCATCAACTGCAGCTCCGAGTCCTCGTCCAGGGACAGCCTGAGGGAGCAGACGCTCAGCAAGCAGACGTACCACAAGGAGACTCGCAACAGCTGGGACTCGCCCGCGTTCAGCAATGACATCATCCGCAAGAGGCACTACCGCATTGGCCTCAACCTCTTCAACAAGTACGTACAAGATCCGCTAGCAGGCTGTTCCCATAGATTCTGACACAATCCGATACCACGCTCGTGTTGTGCATACAACGTACCTAACGAGGCAGGGGAGGTTATTTAAATGGGATGCAGCCTTTTCCTTATGCTTTAGAACCAAACCTTAAACTCCTGATGTTGATTGAAACAAGACTATTATCTGTCTTCTCTACTTAAGGTGCAAATTATGTCCGGGTCTCATTCTGCTCCTCTTCATGCAGAGTGATTCATCTGAGCCTTTGTGATTCCATTTAATCATGGATGATTGTGGATTTGGTTTCTTTTCCACAGCCAGCCATCAAGTTCCTTTTAATCATTTGTGATGAACACCCGGGAGAAAAGTAGCTCCCTCCTCCCCGCTCTCAGCCTTCATCCCGTTGCACCCCCCCCCCCCCCCGTCCCTCTCCCCCTCATTCTTTAAATCCTATCCCACACAATTGGCCGAGGGCAGAAGTGCGGATTTTGGATTGTGTACTATTTCTGCCTATCACTATCTCTCTTACAACTCCAGGAAACCAGAAAAAGGCATCCAGTATCTGATAGAGAGAAACTTTGTTCCGGACACTCCAGTGGGTGTGGCCCACTTCCTGCTCCAGAGGAAGGGCTTGAGTAGGCAGATGATTGGCGAGTTCCTGGGTAACCGACAGAAACAGTTCAACCGAGATGTCCTTGAGTGAGTTTGCATCAATTTAACATCTTTGTACTGACATTATACGGAAACCGGCTTTTGATGTGTCTTGTAAACTATGCCAGCGCACAGAATATTGTTTTATCTTCCTCCCTGCGCTACAATCGTTGAGTTGTAAACACTGGTGCCAATTTGCAAGAAGCACTAAATAATGACTCAAGTTAAAACCGAGGAAAGTCCACTCAGGAATTAAAAAAAGTTCTGTAATCTGTATTTTTAGGAATCTAATGATAGAAATCCTTGTATGGTTCTAAAAAACATAACAAAACATACCATGCAAGCACATGGAAACCTATTCCTCCTGCTGCACGATATGCTGCAGACATTTAAACAGGGAGGACCACTCCTCAAAGAAATTCCAGTAGGGATTCTCAAATAGAGCCTCTACTTTATGCCTTTGACCAGACGTCACACTCTAAAACACACTCCAGCTGAGCTATCAGAGCCCATCGAGATTCAGTGCAGGATCAGGCCAGAAGAGTTCCATCAGAGTCCATTTGACAAGCACATCTAAACCCTCCTTGAGAAAATGTCTATAAATCCTGACATGAACAGTATCAGGGCTCCAGAGAATCTTTCCCACTCTCCACTCCAGAAAAACGTATCAGGTACTTTATTTGAGTAGAAGTTTTAATAACACAGTGAATGAGGATTGTTCTTTTAAAAAGCTGTGGTGGAACAATCATCCCCCGGCTCTGCTGTTATCCTGGGCTCTATAGAGCGTTACAGCTGATTCCAGGCTGTTGATTTTGGTTCAGTCTCACTGCTCCCATGAAAGTCATTTCCCGCCGCTGGCAGCTGTTTTAGCTGAAAGGAATATCCAATTCACCCACTGAATGTACTAAGCCAACACTAAACCACAGACACAGTTGGTGATCGCTAATGAAATGAATGGATATGTTTGGAGGTATTCTTCTTGGAGGTTGATGGACACAAATACACTATTTGATCTACACTCTTTTATCTGGTTGCCAGAAACAGGACTCCAAAAGCTCACATTGCTTCCCGTCTGCTGTATTCGTACTGTTTGTTCTCGTATGTCAGATGTCTGTGATGTTTCGTGCTTGTGGAAATTATTAGTCCTGCTTTTAGTGAAATCAATAAAACGTATTCACATTTCAGAAGTTCAAAAATTAAAAATTAAAAATGTCCTTGAGAAAAATGCACATAGTTTACCAGGAATTGTGTCATTAAGCAAAAACAAGGATATTTTCTACAAGCAGTAGCTATATTTATATCATATTGAATGTGAAAATGTAGCCATCTATATTTGATGTATATTGTTCCACTCATTAGAGTTATACAGAGCTGAGTCCCGTGCAGCTTTCTTAAAGAATCAAGGTACTCCTCTTTGATCTTCCCACCTCCCGCTGTGTTTTTCACCAGCTGTGTGGTGGACGAAATGGACTTCTCGGCTATGGAGCTGGACGAAGCCCTCAGGAAATTCCAGGCACACATCAGAGTGCAGGGTGAAGCACAGAAGGTCGAGCGCCTGATAGAGGCCTACAGGTGAGAAACACGGCATGGTTTCATCAATCAAAACAGTGTAGACTGGAAATAGGAGGAATAATGGGATGTTTTTGCAAAGAGGGTCTTGCAGTAACTCATTGACTAATTGAGGATTACTTAAGAGACCATTGCCAAGATGGTTCGCTGCCGTATCCGAAATATTTGGATTGGCCAAAATATTTTGGCCAATCCAAATATTTCTACTGTGGGAGGAATTGGATACTGCTTACTTGGTGTCTAAAAACCCCATTGTCCTCTAAAACAGAGGTTTCTGTTGAAGAGCATCCGTGCAAAGTCATTTACAGGAAATTAGTTTAAAAACGCTGAGGAGAACCTCCCTCGGGGCTGCCGATGTTGTTTGGGAGTCATTTATTTTCTCAAACCTCTGGTGGAAAGGAGCTCTCATGCCCACAGAGAATGAGCTTCGATCAGCGCTGAGCAAGGACATTTCAGCCCCAGTAAACACCGCAGTCACCGTTGCATTGTGGAGATAACGATAACTGATCGTGTGGCACTCACCTCCGGCAGCAAGGTCCAGATAAAATCATGGACTCACTTTGTGGAGACTTTAAATGAGCGGCCCGCTGGCGGCCGCAGGCAGCATCCGCGTTCCTCAGCGGTACCGGGTCAGGGTTCTTTTGGCTCCAGGCTGTGACACATTATTTAAATGGGTGTGATCGCAGCTCAGAGAGTGGAGAGCTCAATATGATCAGTATCGATGAGAGGATCAAACCATGGGAACAGAATTATTTTGCATTGAAGGAAAGTCTTCATATTGATCCTTTCCAACTTTCCCTGCTGTGTGAACACAATTTTAAATGATGACAATACTAATTGATCAACACGCCGTTGGAATCTTCAGATAAAGGCTTAAGCTCTAAATCTCTGCAGGGACAGGCCAATAGAAGCTAGTCGGCCTAGCAGGAAAATGTCCATTATTCCATCCAGATGTGTAATTGTTAAGCAGATCCAGGGCCAGATATTTTTGTGGCAAACAACCTTCCTGGTTGTCCTTGTTGTTAAAAGGAAAACCTGCCCACACAGATATTTAAAACAACAAGCAGCATATGGGGCTTAGTAAACAAAGCACATACAAGTACATTACATTTCGAATAAGTGTTGCATTAATAATAAGCCGTGGGGAAATAGTCTCCTCAGCAAAAGGATGATTTTAAAGTTTCTAGTTCAACATCCTCTCCGCAGCCAACGCTACTGCATCTGCAACCCCGGTGTGGTGCGGCAGTTCAGGAATCCCGACACCATCTTCATCCTGGCGTTCGCCATCATCCTCCTCAACACGGATATGTACAGCCCCAACGTCAAGCCGGAGAGGAAGATGAAGCTAGAGGACTTTGTCAAGAACCTTCGAGGTACTTGTTCGACACAAAAGCCCAATTATCTTTAGACGCTGGACAGAATATTCACTGCAAATTGAGGGTTTTTTTGCATGCGTTTTGCATTGAATACGGCCGTGTCAGTAAGGTTGTGGCTTGGTTTTGGAAGTTTCGTCTAAAAGAGCTCTGCTGGTTATGCAAATCTGTCTTTAGTTGCCCTTCGACAGATTTTGAAGGTATTAGCGGGGGCTTTACAGCACGGCTAACTCATTTGCCTGCCTACTGGAGTAGTAAGTAATTAAAGTACAGTATTGAGTGGACAAATGTTTGTCCTCAGAAAGCTAGAAATGTGTGCAGCAGTGTGTAGGTAAACTCAAAGGGTTCATCAACTCTCATAAATCTCTGAATTAATCATAAATCCTCCCTCCCTCTCATCCTCTGACAGGGGTGGATGACGGGGAAGACATCCCCCGGGAGATGCTGGTGGGGATTTATGAGCGCATTCGCAAGCGGGAGCTCAAGACCAACGAGGACCACGTGTCCCAGGTCCAGAAAGTGGAGAAACTCATCGTTGGGAAAAAGCCGGTGAGTTTGAGAGCAGCCCTTGGGGGGGCCCGCCGCGTGCTGAGCGGGAGCACTTTCATCTCACCCTCCACTCAGGAGCTGAATATAACGGGGAGCGTGCGCTACCAAATGGCCCCATATACCCTGTGGGCCGTCACAGAGAGCGGCCGTTTCCTTCACACAAAAAAGGAAAAAGAAATTGGAATGAAAGAGCGTTCCTCACCTGAACTTGCTCTCTTCGCTGTGTGACGCATCGATTGTTCGGGCCCCAGAGCCCTTCATGCTGGATGACTGTAATGCGTCTTTGAGAGCCAACCAAAGAACGACCCTTCTGACGAGCTCCGTAATAATAAATGAGATGAATAGCCTCGCGGCGTGTAATCACGAAGGTGCTTTGCCTCCAAAATGAAACGGCCTTTCCTCTCTGTCCATTTTTTTCAACTTCTGCGACAGAATAAGCAGAATCCATCCATGGGACGTTTTGGTCATAAAGGCTGGTTCACACGACAAATAGCACAAATAGATGGATTGTGAGGAACGCACGCATCCATAGTTTGGTCTGTGATCCATGAAACTAGTTTTGCCATTTGTAAATTTGGCCCATTTTTCTTGTTGGTGGCAGCGTCTTTTCTTTCATGCATGGCGATTTCAAAATGTGTTCAATGACCCCTGTAAAATGACTCCTCTGTCTTTGCAGATTGGCTCGTTGCACCATGGTCTGGGCTGTGTGAGTGACCGTTCCTCTAAATCTTTGGGTTTAAGTGGAAATGTTTGGAGAATATATAAAAAATAGCCTTTCTGCAAACATTGTGGAAGGTATAGAGGTTTTGATACTCTGTAATGAGGCCGTATCGTGTGCACAGGTGCTCTCCTTACCCCACCGCAGACTGGTCTGCTACTGCAGGCTCTTTGAAGTGCCCGACCCCAACAAACCTCAGAAGTTGGGCCTTCACCAGAGGGAGATCTTCCTCTTTAACGACCTGCTGGTGGTAAGGGCCGACATTTGTCTTCCAGGGCCTCAAAGAACAAACTTTGGCATTCACTGAAACAGGCAAACCCACATTGTATTGCATGCTTCTTTTTCGCAGGTTACTAAAATCTTCCAAAAGAAGAAGAACTCTGTGACGTACAGCTTTCGGCAGTCCTTCTCCCTTTACGGCATGCAAGTGCTGCTCTTTGAGAACCAGTGTAAGTGCCACGTTTGCCTTTGTTGAACGCTCACTCTGAAGGTGTCAGTATGCTTTAAACAAGTCATGAAATGTTTGTGGTGGCTCAGCAGGGCCACACCACAAAGCAGTTTGGACTCAGTTTTCAATAAACACACAGGACAGATACTCATGAATAGATCATGTAAAAAGTATTTTTCTTTAAAATAAAAAACTTTAGCCACGGTGAAATCTTGTGGATGCCATCAGAAGTTAAAAGGAAGTAGCAGAAAACGTTCCTTTTACAGATTATCTGTCTTGTGCACTACTGTATGATAGGATAAGATTTAAAAAATGGTTGTTAAAGAGGAACTTTGTGTGAAAGCGTTGATTTTGTCACATTCAGATTATCCCAATGGAGTCCGTCTGACCTCAGCCATTCCCGGAGCTGACATCAAAGTCCTTATCAACTTCAATGCACCCAATCCTCAGGACCGCAAGAAGTTCACCGACGATTTGCGAGAATCCATCGCTGAAGTCCAAGAGATGGAGAAGTACCGGATAGAATGTAAGCATTTTTCCCTCCACATCTGTGCTCAACGGTGACCCATACTTCAACCTGGACTGTGAACTGGAAGACAAGTGGTCTGCGTTGCTGTTAACGATGCATATGTGCTTCCAGCGGAGCTAGAGAAGCAGAAGGGCGTGGTGCGGCCCATCATGTCCCAGTGTTCCGGACTCAAGAAGGACACGGGCAACGGCAACCTCAGCCGAGGGAGCCTCGACGACAGCTATGCCGTCGTTGAGGGTTTGAAGAGGAGCGCCCTCAGCAGCTCCCTGCGTGACCTCTCAGACGCAGGTAAAAAGAGGGGTTGCCATGGCAGCATGCTCACCACAAGGCCGTCCCCCTGCTAGACAAAAGTAGAGTGTGTGCAAAGCTGTACCGCTGGCAAGATACCGTTCACTCCCTTTGGAAGAGGCCGAGTTCCTGTACAGTGCGGATGTGGATGGTCGTTGCTGCAGAGCGTCTGAAGTAGAGTTCGAGATCGGTGTTTGGCAAATAGGCCCAGGTGGAATTTACTGGAGCTGATGGACCATTACCTCTGCACCGCCAGTAGGGGGAGGAGGCCACGGTGTGAAGGCCACGGTGATAAATTTGAGCGTCTTAGCGGCAACAGGAGACACTTTGTTCAGTCGAATCGGTGGAGAGTCAACTCAACACTCAACACAAACACACATCACACATTTTAGGGTTAACAAACAGAACGGGAAGAAATGGTAAAATAGGGATTTTTGTTAATAGAACTAAGCCACAATTTAGTTTATCTTGGTACTTGTTGCCTCATGCGGAATGACTTCTGACTTCTTGATCTTGAATGCTGTCCTTGGTATTACCAGTCCACTTGAATGCTTCTTTCTTGGCCTCCTGTAGAGAGCCGAGGCGACACAACTTTGCTTAGGAAGGTTCCTAAGCAAAGGTGTGTAAGTGGTCACCAACATAAGGAAAGGAGCTTCAATGCTTCCTTACTTAGCTCCTTTAGCATAGGAACTACTGGACCATCCAAGTAGCCAGCAAAGGAGATAATTCCGTCCCACAATTCCTTGCGGTGGAAATATTTAAATAGCGACGTATAATTTGACCGTTTACAAGAAATAACGATCATGACCGAGATACGCAGATCACGTGAGTAACCGTTAGCATAACTCATTTCTGTTGCAACCTTGCTAATAAAGTAAGTGTCTGAACCTGGTTGTTATTGTCGTCTCCGATGCCTTCATGAAAGCGACCGTGCATGCGTCAGACCTTTCTTTTATTCTCACAATAGTAGAGTCATCTGGCCGGATTTGGCCGGCGGGTCGCGAGTTTGACATGTGTGCTTAAACAGATGCGGAGGCTCTGATAGAATATTTGGATATTTGTTTGGATTGTAGGACAAAGTGTATGTTGTGACTCCTTCTCTGGGCTAAAATGAATTACAGGATATCTTGGTTTCTTCTGCCTGGATTTTTCGCCCGTTCTTTTTTAAAATATCACCTTTCGGAGTCTCGTAAATGAATGAGGTTGAAATGAGGTTTTGCTAACGGGAAGGTCTCCTGCCAGCTGTGTGGTCATTAGTAGAACCCCGTTGGGGAGTTGTAGCAGTGCCTTGCTCCTTCCTTTTGCCCTTTAGCCCTTATTCACATCCCTCTGCCGATATGCTGCTAGCTTAGCCGTGTGCCACTGCTGCCACCTCTAGTGCCCCACCCCCCCCACCTCCAGCTCCACCCAGGCCGCTGTAGACAGAAGGGATGTGTGCACCACCTCGTGCTGACCGGGCGTGTCTAATCTGTCATGTTGCATGTTCTGGGCAGGCAAGCGTGGGAGACGCAGCAGTGCGGGATCCCTAGACAGCAATATGGAAGTAAGTAGGACGCAACCGACGCCCAGCTGACTTTGTGTTGTTCAGCCCGAACGCACAAGCCTTTTTGAACTGTTCTTGGTGGTGGTGTTTTCTGTGGTGAGCACCTTGGTTACCGTGCATGCAAACGTGGGAATGATCTGCCGCGGCTAACCCGCGTTCACCCTGGACGCGACGCAGTACGACGCGTCAATGGCTGCCACCGACTCACACCGGGGCCGCTCGCCACTGGCGGCGCACTGCGGCCTTCGTGTACGGGTTAGACATGTCGCCATTTCCTGAATTCTGTCCTTTTTTTGTTTTTGCTTTGTTCACACCGAGTGAAGCTGAATGCGCTTTTGTCAGTTCAAGCTCCTGCATGATCACACAGTTTGAAGTGGCCCCTGACCTGGACAAGACATACCTCCACACCCTATTCCTCTTTTCATGGTCACACAGCAGTGTGCTGCAGTGAAATAATCCCGGCATGAAGGCACAGGCCACAGAGTCAATATATACTGTCTCAAGGCTCTTTCTGGGATCAGGGCCATTTGTGTTGGGCTAGCTGAGTTAGCTTGAAGCCTACATTTTCCAGTTTGGATATGGAGCTGCTGCCTTTAACAATAAGGCTGTTATTATATTAAACTTTTTTCATTTCAGTACATGTAAAAAATGATATAGTATATGTTTATTATTCTTAGAGACTCAATACTTAATAAAAGACCACCATCTTCTCGATGATGTATTGTTAATGTATTAAATTGGCACACTATTAAACAGTTTAAAGCCCCACGTAGTAACTTTAAAGTTAGAACACATTGCAATTCAAGACTCTTTTTGACGCCCCACAACGTCCCCTTCGCCCCGCTGCTGTCGTACCACCAGTATGAGTACACATCACATTCTTTCCTCCACTCATCCTCCGTTCTACACCGCGAAAATTGATAAAATATGCTCAAACGTTGGTAGCTCAGTTTGCATGTTGTGCATGGCTCTGAAGATTTGCTTCATTTCTTTCACATCAACTATTGTTTGGATTGTGTATCTTGTTATTGTGTGTAACTGTGCCTTTTGAAAAAGTGGAAATTCAGAAACAGCAAACCTTCATCGGTGAACTCAGTCCTGCACTTTTGGTGACTCCAAACTCGACAGTTGATAAACGCCACTGCATGCAGATGTGCGTCCTGTATACCGGCTGCAGCTTCAGATCGCTCTATAAACACGCCACAGTGGGGTCACATTGAATTCAAAAGGGTCTCCTGTAACCTTCAAGAGCAGATGTAACAGTGCTGATGCTCAGGGGGATGTTTCGCAGTAGCCTTTTTATGGCAAAATGTGAATCTGCAGCGAGTATACCTTCAGTGATGTGTGTAGACTTTGCCCCGTGTCTGACCTTCCTTTCTCTTGCAGGGGTCCATCATTAGCAGCCCCCACATGCGCCGGAGGACCCCCTCGGGCCGCGACTGCCCGTCCCGCCACAGCGGCCAGTCCCTTCCCAACTCCTCCTCGCTGCTCGGAACTCTGTTCGGCGCCCGGCGGGTGAAGTCCCCCAGCCCCACCCAGCAGGCCCTGCACCCCACCCTCATCTCCCACACCCCCCACCCCGCCAACCTTCACCACACGGCCCGGTCGGAGACGGACGCGCAGGCGTCCGCACACCCGCACCACGCCCAGTTCTGTCACGTGACCCAGAACCCCCCGCCTTACCACCACCACCACCACTACCACCCGCCGGCCCACCTACAGCAGCCGCCGCACCAGTACCACACTGTCCCGTCTCATAACCAGCAGCCAGGCTACCCGCCGCACCCCCATGGCCACGGGGGTCACCCAGCGCACCCCTCACACCCTGTCCACCCTGTCCACGGGCCCCACCACCACGGCCCGCCGCCGCCCTCCCAGGCGCCCAGCAGCGCCAAGCCCAAGAACAGCGGCATCAGCACCGTGGTCTGAGATGCGCGGGAGGAGGAGACGGGGGGGGGGGGGGGATCTCTCTCAACTGAACTTTTTTTTTAATTTTTATTTCCGAGGATCTTTTTTTTCCGTTTGACGCTCCAGCCAGCACATTGAATATGAATTCATTTCCTCTACAGTCGCTCCCTCTCATTTCATCTCACACGTCACGCACGGCTGCCTCGTCAGCAGCGGACAAGGACTCAAGAGCATGCACAAAGACCACAACTACTGTTTCTCCTCAGCAAATGAAAGCGACACATTCAAATGTCTCGCTCAGCGATCTAACCAGGTGTGGGGGGGCCGTGTGGGGGGGGGGCATGGTCACCCTCAGCCGCACAGTAGCTGTTCCAGTATTTAATGTAGCGGTAGCCCACAGCGCACTGTGACATCTCTGTTAACAGTGATAAATGTGCCAATTACAGAAGCATTTACTAATTTAGTCACAATTATTGCTCTGTGTATATTGTGCATAGTGTTTTGTAAAATGATTATATCAACTGATATTATAGTTCATTATAACTCTCAGTATATTATGCTGGCACATAGAGCTTTTACTGGTGGTCGTTGGTTTCTGGGTCGTATCTCAACCAAAGCGAGCCGACGAGCGAAAACAGATTCACCCGAATGTCCGCCATCATTTAGATTTTTTTTTAGACCTTTTTTGTTGTTGTTGTTCAGAGACCCGAAGAGGGCCTGGACTGCGACCTGGTGGGCTGGTGCAGGAAGAAGAAGAAGAGGAGGAGGAGTTCGTTTTTTACCCTCCCAGGAAGCTGTGAATGTGGAAGCTCTCAGCTGGCTGAGTAGGCCCCTCGGCGGCGGCTCCTCCACCACAGCGGCAGAAAATCAATCATTATCATCCTGCGACGGAGCCCTGCTTCCCTTCACTCAGCGGGAAACACTCGGCAGTTTTTATATCAATCATCCTTCTGACATATTACCGGACGATGTGTCCAGAGCGGAGGAAGGTGGGGGGGCATATTTTATTTTGAGAAGTGACAGACACTGCACTCGTTCTACTAGTCGATATCAAAGGCAGAAGTCTGAATCTGTTTGGAGATTATAGATTGGATTCTTCTTTTTTACTTGTATGTGCAATATGTATTTACTTGTTTATTTGTATCTAAGAGCTATTTCGATCTGATGGTTGTTCCAATCTGTTTGGTTCTGTTGTCTTTTTTTTGTCCCCCACTCCCCCAACCCCCCCCTCCCCCCCCCAATGTACTTTGTAATTTATTTCCCTAATGCAAGTATCTACATGGATTTGACGGACTGGACCTGCGCTTATAAAAGAAGTCCAAGGAAAACCCTTTTGCATGTAACAATGTCTCTCCGGGCTGTCGAGTACTACCAAACTATATCAGTGTTGCGGTCGACAGTTGTTAAAAACTAAAAAAGATTAGTGGTAGATTAGTTTTGACTCTTCAAATACAGCTAATGAAAAGTCAACTACGTATTTGTGTCACTTCAGAGGACAAGTACATCCGAATCGCTTCCTGATGCGCCGGGTCTTAGGAGGCATAGGAGGACAGTGGAGGTCTCAGAGACGAAGGACGAGCCTGGACATCTGGAATTCTGAGTGATGATTAGGGGAAAGATTTGATTAAATAATTAATTAATTGTTAAATAAGAAAAAAGCGGAACATGCTAGCAATATTTTTCTTTCTTGCCGTTGTCTCGACGTTGCCAGTTAATCGTTTGATAATGACGCCAAATCATCCTGCTTTATTTACTTTAGACAACCCTAAAACCTTTGAGTTTGACTCTAAATGTTTAAATATCCACCTTATATTCCGGCGTAGGTAAGGTTCTATGGAGTCACTAAAGTGCCAATACTGCATGGTCATCACATTTGAAAACTGATTTATACCAAAATGAAATGTTCCCGGCACAATGCCCCACAGTCACCAACCCGTTGTAATGGAACAATGGTGCAAATGAAACCTAGCTTCCTTCCACACTTTCGTCCAATCAGTGAGTCACAAACACCTTCAAGCAACTGATCAGTTGTGAAAAACCCGTCCAGGTTCGGTGTGAGGTGCTGAGTTGCAAGCCATACCTTTTGTCTCTCTCACACTTTGTTAATTATTTAGTTTGTGGTGTGGTTTTATGGAGCTTTGACCCGCCCCTAAACTTTCACCGTAGCTTTGATTCCTCTGACTGCTCCTTTCAGTTTGGAGCGAGTCTTTTGATTCCAAGTTGTGTCATCTCACTCCCGGCTCACACTGTACAGTACAAAGACATATACTGCTGGATGTTAATAGCTAATCCACCGGGGGAGGGGGGCGCGTAATGTGGGTCGACAAAGAGGCTCAGAAAGGGAGGTGATGTTTTACGGGTGTGTTGGTAGCCGAAAACCAATGAGAAAAATACATGTAAATAGCCTGTAAATAATGATAATTATTATTACTACTACCGCTCGGTGTCCGCAGGTCCAACGAAGGTGCATCTCTGCTCCCCTCTGATATTTACATAATCATCGACTGCTTTCTCTCTGCCTCTGACCAGGACTGATTTATCATAGGGGTGTAGAGCCGTGGCTCATTTTTCCGGAGATTCTCTCGCACTCACGGCCCAGATTTGGAAGGTCGAAACGGAAGGGAGGAGTGCTCCTTATTTTATTACGCATTCTGTTTCTAAGTAGAAAAACCCTATCGATGTAAAACTAGTACTGTGACGATGTTGAGAAACGCAAAATAAAACCATATATTGTAAAACCGGAGCTGAGTGACTTTACTGAATTGACTTGAATGAAGTTGAATGTAAGAGGGTCTTTCTTCTAAATAGTATCGGCCGGATCAGTCCCATATCTGGTAAAGCTAGACGTCTAACCCTGATGACGTCATACATTAGTTTTTTTGGCAGACTTGACTAAGATTTCCCTGCATTTGGATGCCAAGTGGTCAGAGCACATTCCAACAATACAACGGCCTTCTTCAGGGACACTGAGGAATCCGATATAAACCCTAACCCTAACCTTGGATCCGCTCGTCAAAGTGTATCCAGCAGAAGGGCCTCTGCACATGGCCAGCTGCCTCGACGGTGGCAGGTGGTCTGAGTGACAGATCGCCCTCTTTGTCCGTCAGGATCTTGAGGTTGGAGCTAAAAATAGATCCCTGGGCTTTTGAGGGGCCACTTCCTCTGTGTCAGCATGTTGACGTCACCATGCGGCTGGGATGGGGCAAGGGCTCCGGTTCCTCTGCCGGTGGAGAATGGTTTTGGGGTCGATGTACCCCGTCGTGTTGATGCATAGGCCTACGATAGTCCATGTTTGGATTAGTCATTATTTATAGCGCGGTGGGTTTGCGGTGGACATTTGAAGTCCTCGAGAGGAGCTTCAAGGACAACAGGCTCTTCTCAGAAGCAAAGCACTGTGAACACAAGTTGAATTAAATAATGTTAATTATGGTCCTATTCTATTTAGCGTCTCGCGGCCAGCATGCTGGATACCTAAATGGAACGTGGGCTACAAATAATGTTATTGTCCACACAGGTAAGTGTGAGTCACGCTGGGTGCGTGCTAGTGGGCTGCATGTTTATATGTAATATTGGATGTTCCATGTCTTATAATGTGTTTTTATGTCTGATGTAATAATCAGGAAGATGATAAATTTACATCTAGACCGTTTTGATTATTGATATTTCGCATTTGTTGGTGGCTGACAGCTCTTCACGTGTTGTTTATAAAGCAAGCTCCGTGTTCAGACTGTTTTTTTCCCAACTTCCGTTTAGTTCCTTAGTGCAGCGCGCCTCCTAGTGGTGGCACAACGCCATTGTTACATAGTTGTGCTCAGGGCTAAACCGATCGGCATACCTTGTACACTCGGAGCGTTGAAACCACGTTAGGACGGCCAGACCCTTAGGCCTTGAAACCCTTTGACCTCTCGAGTGCATTTTACACCATCCAACCACGGGTGCTGAGGGTGGTGGGGTTTTTTGCGCCCTCCGTCTCCCGGACCACTGGCTACCTTACGACTGTGCCGTGTCCTGTTTGGTACTGCAGTCAGTGATACCGGAGACCCAGGGGGAACTGTCCTGTCTCTGTCCCTGTTCACCTTGTGCACCACTGACTTCCTGTGTTCTCCGGTGACTCTGCAGTGGTCGGGACGGACGGGAGGAGGACTACAGGCCAGAAGTGGAGGACTTTGTGGAATGGGCCGGTAGAAATCACCTGACTCCAAACGTGGCCAAGACCAGAGAGATTGGGGTGGACTTCAGGAGGAACATGACAGCTCCACAACCAATGAGAGTTCTGGGTGAAGATGTAGACATGGTGGTGGAGTACGAGTACGTTGGATGAACAGACTGAACTGGAAGGCCAACATCAACGCTGTGTACAAGAAGGGGATGAGTTAACTCTTTTTCTTGTTGGAAATGTTCTACCGGTCGGTTGTGGCCAGTGCTCTGTACTTGGACATTGTCTGCTGGGGGAGCAGCATAAGAGCTGGAGAAGCCAACAGACTTAAAAAGCTGGTGAAGACGCCCGGCTCCATCAATGGCTGCCAGAACCTAGACTAACCTCTTCACCACCTACTGCATGGACAGCGAAGCACACTCTCCAACAGGATGATCCAGCTCTCCTGTAACAAGGACTGATACAGGAAAAACATTCCTGCCAACTGCAATATGACTTTTAAATAAACATTGCACTGCTACACTGGTGTTTTAATTTAATTTAATACCTATTCCAGCTTTTGCCCCCGCGACCCGACCCTGGATAAGCGGTTGAAGATGAGATGAGACCTATTCCAGTTCACTGTACATACTTGTATTTCACTCTTATTTCACGAAATAAACTATATATACCTATAAACACTCTATATACTTGTATTTTGTCCATTTATTGATTTTCTATTTAATTTCTTAAATTTAATATGTTCTGCTCTTCATGGTATTCTATATATTGAGCATTTTTTCCTTTTTCCATACGGAATACTGTAATGTGTAACCTTGCCGGCTGCTGCTACACACAAATCTCAAAAGTCTATATCTAAATCTAAATCCAATATTATTCGGCATTATACAGAATATCTGCTTTTGGTAGTTAATAGAAGATGTTAAAAATAATAAATCTAGATCTGTGTGTTAATATATAATTTAACAGATTAGCAAACATTAATATCAACTTGTATCTAGGAGAATCGGTGAAGATCTGTCAATAAGGTTGGTGAGAATGCTATTTTTGCATTGCTATTTAATAAACCTTTGATTGAAATATTCTTTCTGAAATAAAACAAAAAGATCAAGCATTAATATTTCATTTTTATGCATGTTTTATGTCATTATAAAACAAGTCCGTGCATTCACAACTGACATTTGGTGTCAGATATATAGGTAGATGTTTACATATATCTGTTTGCGACAGTGCGTGATGACGTTTATGTCTACGTCATAAACATGCGCCAGAAACGGGTGAAAGGTATCACCGCTGTGTTTGTACGTAATACGTCAGTGAAGTACGACCCCGTGGTAGAAACATGATGAATGTCAACAGATATGTCCTCTCTAGATCCGTTCAGTTTGGACAGCGGCTTGTCTCGCGCAGTGGGAGGCATGCCGGGAAGGAAGCGGCACGTCTCCAGCAGCGCAGGTCCATCAAGACGCAGTCCAGGAACCTCGCTTATGCCAAGGACTTGTTCCTCGGTCAAGTGAACAAGGTAACGTGACCGGGTACTTGTCGGATGAATGTCGTTATAATGTAGGCAGACACGCGTCTTTCTATCTATCGGGGACTAAGTAACTTAACGTTAAGGGTGTGTGTGTGTGGCGCGCGCGCGTGCCGAGCCTTACATACCAGTGACGGATGCATGACATGAAACAAGCGCCCTTGCTGCATGTGCTCACGTTTGTCTATCTCACAACTAGATAGAGGTCAAAGGTTACAGAGAAGTTGTCCACCTCCGGTTAAGTGCCTTACTTTCTGCTACGACTCCTTGTTGCAAAACAAATCAGATTGTATAAAAGTCTACAATGACTTGAGTTTATGGTCACAATCTCTATTTCCAAGTGTTCTTCGATGACCTTCATTTAGTAAAATATGTGTTAAAAGTTGGACTCTGAGCTTTAACAGTGCATTTGTGGCCCAGGCGGAAGTCTTTCCTTACCCAGAGATTGGAAATGAAGAGGTGGAAGAGCTCAACCAGCTCGTGGCACCTGTGGAAAAGTTCTTCAGCGAGGAAGGTGAGGGAGGGGGGATCAAACTGCAGTGACTCTACCGATGCGCAGCATGGATATTGATGTCAGAGTTGACCATTTCATTAATAATGTGATTGCAGTTGACTCGGCAAAGATCGACAGAGAAGCCAAGATCCCGGAAGAGACGCTGAACGGGCTGAAGGAGCTCGGGCTGTTTGGGATCATGGTTCCAGAGGAGTATGGTAAGATTAGCCATCCACTACACTTTATACCTACCCCTCGGGTTAAAATGGCCCCTCAAATGTTTCTTCACACGCAATAGTACAACAGCACAGGTTGAAGGAAGTGTCCTGTTTGTTTGTGTCCCAGGGGGTCTCGGGTTGTCCAACACCGTGTATGCACGACTGGCAGAGATCACCTCACTAGATGGCTCTATTGCTGTAACACTGGCTGCACATCAGGCCATCGGACTGAAGGTAAAAAAAGAAATGTCACGGTACTGGTAAATGAAAGTTTTAAAGTTACTTAAAACGTTGTCTCGGAGGACCATAAGAGGGTGGCCCCTTTGCTAGCAAAAATAAATCTGATTGTATAGACGTCTATGGGAATAAGACTCAGTGATTTCTCTCTTGATTTATTCCCTCAGCAAACATTTTAAGCATGAGTTTATGGTCTCAATCTCCAGGTTCAAGTGTTCTTCAATACAGCATGATGTTCATTTAATGCATTATGTTCCATTAAGAGTCAAACATAACCTAAAGCAGGATATGCTTTAGGGCGGGCTTACGGTGATTGACAGGTTACTGCCTTTACCAGAGCTGTATACGGCATCACTGTGTCCCTCTTATGCATGCCAAATATGGTAACTTCAATTTGTGTGATTAAGAAAAAAAACTGACCTTTTGTAATTTAAGATGGCGTCAAACTCAAGGCTTCGTAGCGGTGACCCCCCCCCCACGATGGGTGCAAGCGTTTTAGCCTGCGGTAACACGGTTGATGTGCTTCTTGCTAACAGCTGTTTGGTGTTTTAGGGGATTCTCATTGCCGGAAATGAAGCGCAGAAGCAGAAGTATCTTCCCAAACTGGCTTCTGGAGAACACATCGCAGCCTTCTGTCTGACGGAGCCGGGAAGGTAACTGCAGCTGCAGTATCACATGACTGTCTGTTGCATTATAATTTGTGGGAATGGCGTCATACAAAAAAGAAGTAGGTTAAGCAAATGTAGCGTAGCGCACACAGTAGGACTTCCTGTTGCATGCCGTTTAGCATCTGTTCGGCCCATTTTGAATGTGCTTTGATTGGAAACTTGAGAAAACTTTGAAGAAGTAATGATGCGAGGGGGTGAACACTTTGTAGCCACAGCGGTTAGTCCAGTCACAAGCATTGTAGCATCTTTGGCTTCGGGTCGGGTTTGCTTGACCCTCCTCACGTTTGAACTCTTTCAGCGGAAGTGACGCGGCCTCCATTACAACCCGAGCGACCCTGTCTGAGGACGGCAAGCACTACCTGATCAACGGATCCAAGGTGCGAGTGCCCCCCCCCCACCCCCCCCCCCCCTGCGCATTGTTGGCTTTTCCCGGAACTCTAAAGTTGTGCCCACTTGCGTGTGTCTGCAGTTTTGGATCTCAAACGGCGCCATGGCCGACGTCATGACTGTGTTCGCCAGGACGGAGGTGGTCGTGGACGGTGTGAAGAAGGATAAGATCTCAGCGTTTATTGTGGAGAGGGCTTTCGGGGGCGTCACCAGCGGCAAGCCCGAGGACAAACTGGGCATCCGGGGCTCCAACAGTAAGCCGCTCTTTGTTGGGATGGGAGGGGGGGGGCGATACTTGGTGGAGCTCCTGTCGTTTGTAATCAAACTGTTTGGCTTGTTCAGCCTGCGAGGTGTCCTTTGACAACGTCCCAGTGCCGGTGGAGAACGTGATCGGAGAAGTAGGCGGCGGGTTCAAGGTGAGCTTGGCCCTTCACCCCCCCCCCCCCGTGGCTCCGTCGGCTGAGTGAGCGCTGGCTTGCTGAGTGACCTTTTTAACCTATTGTGTTGGACAGGTTGCCATGAACATCCTGAACTCTGGGAGGTTCAGTATGGGCAGTTCCTCAGCTGGAATGATAAAGAAACTAATCGGTGAGAACAAAACAGCCGATTGAAGAACGTCCAGGTGTCTGTTTTGTAAAGATTGTTTCAGTTTGACTTTTGTCTTTTTTTTTTCTTGTTAGAATTGACCGCCGAGTACGCCGCAACCAGAAAGCAGTTCAATAAAAGCCTGGGAGAATTTGGAATGATTCAGGTAGTCCGTTTTTGAATCGTTAAAAAAAACAACTCCACCCAGTGTGTTCGGAGGAGAATAAAATGTGCGTCTGCCCCGTTTCTGTAGGAGAAGTTTGCCTTGATGTCCATTAATGCCTTTGTGATGGAGAGCATGGCGTACCTGACAGCGGGCATGATGGACAGACCGGGGCTTCCAGACTGTTCTCTGGAGGCTGCCATGGTGAAGGTCAGACGAGATCCTCATCACACGTCATTGATGATCACTAAGAAAACAATCAACAAACCCGTGTTTGATCTTCTGTTCAGGTGTTCAGCTCCGAGGGAGGCTGGATTTGTACCAGCGAAGCTCTGCAGATCCTGGGGGGTCTGGGTTATACCAAGAACTATCCCTACGAGCGCTACGTCCGGGACTGTCGCATCCTGCCCATCTTCGAGGTACTCTAGCTCTACAAGGCCATGGTCATCCCCACTGAATTAACATCTAACTGACGCGTGCAGCATTATGAAATAATGAAATGGTCACTTCCCTATTTGACAAGTGTTGTATGTCAATACTGCACAGCTGTTTCATGGGCGGCTTGTATTCATGATCAGACTCGGATATCCAGGAGTCCTTTCCCCTCATATCAGGCTCCCCGTTCTGCTTAAACTGCCATAGAGAGTCAAGCTCTATGTCAAGGCTCAGCCAGAAGCAAAGAGAAATATTTAGATGGTGATCTGCATGAGAAACCAAAAATGTGATGTGATCCCTACCGTGGAGTTTGTGTCAGATCTTACCCATAAGGAGGGGGAATCGAGTGGTTCTATGCGGATGTGACTCCACTGTATTCTGCTTAAGATGATCATCTCTTAAGGTGGCCACCAGGTGGCTCACTTGCCCTAGAAATCTAGGTTTTATATGAACTTTGTTGCTTGATGAATGGACCAAGCAGCAGCCTATCAATAGACATAAGGTGTGAATCAGTTGTACACAATCAACAAAGATTTTAATTTGAATGAATACTGTGGCGTTTGTAAGCTTCTGTGCTTGCTTTTAGGGAACCAATGAAATCCTGAGGATGTACATCGCTCTCACTGGAATGCAGTATGCTGGCAAAGTCCTCACAGGCAAAATAAAGTAAGATTATGGATTAATTCATCGATATCATGACACCAAGGTAACTGTTTGTTTATAAAAAAAAATTCTTTTCTTTTGGTATAGGACAATTCAGGGTATCCCTCCTAAATGAAAATCATATTTTTATTCTTAATTTTATGAAAGCAATGGGATTGTTAAAAGGTTCATTTTCAGGTGATCAAAATAACATCGGGCACTGAACAGTGTAAAGTGGAGGCCGTTCCTTCCAGCGACTCCTTTTCTCCGTTAGGCTATCCTAAAAACATGAACCGGTGCAGAGGCTGAGATCCGTTGTTACCGCCTTGGTTTTCTTTGCTAAACCCCCCCCCCCCCCCACGTGTTCTCTCCGCCCCGCCTGCAGGGAGATGAAGAAGGGGAACATCGGCATGGCTTTGGGCATGGTGGGCAAGAAGCTGAGGGCCTCCTTCGGGAGTTCAGCGAACCTCGGCCTAACGGGGAAGGACGGAGTGGTCCATCCCAGCCTGGAGGTAAGACATTTGGACGACTGCACGTCCTGCAGATCTAATCCGAGTCTCTGGTTGATGCTCGGGGGCCTTTTTTCTGCTTACAGCAAAGCGCAAAGAAGTTTGAACAGAACGTCGACCACTTCGGGTCGACTGTGGAGAGCCTGCTGTACAGATATGGGAAGGTAACGTTGGCTCTTTTTGATTCCTTGGTATGTTCTTGAACAAAAGCTGTGTGAGTGTTTCTTACCGTTTGTGTCACCGGGGGTGAGCTGTTGAGCCAGCTGCTCCTCTGGCTCTTCCCTCACTGTGGTTTTGTAATCGCGGCTTCCCCACAGAGCCCGTAAACCTGCTGGAAACGGGTCCGCTTTTCCAGATCCCTGCTTCCTGCATCGTTCCCCTCAGAGGGCTTTCACCACGCTGCCGACCAACAAGAAGATTTATGTTTGAAGGATCCGGCGTGTAGGATTTTGAAGCCATCTGCTTGCAGGAAATGAATGTTGATCCAACATGAACGGCTGGGTTTTCATCAGTGTACCGCCTCAGAGAAGCTGTGTCTCTGTTAGCTTAGAATGAGCCCTTCGTATTGACATGGGGGGGCGTCATGTTCCTATGGCCACCAAGAACGCAGTTGTCTCTATTTTCGGCCCGTTTTGTAAAGAAAAGCCCAAATTAGAACTACGTAACTTTCCACGCGACCAAGAACCATTTGAGCAACAGCAGGGGAGCAGGTTCTACGTGAAGGATCCCACCCAAACGGTCCTGGTGCTGTACACACTTTTTGGGGATTGACCGTCTCCGTTTGGTCAAACACACTCGACTCTGTAGCTGCAGATTGTGTTCAGAACCCCCATGAAGCCAGCAAGTACTTTCTCATTTGATTGAGGACATTGGCCCACGAGGCATCCTTCAAAGCACATCGTCATCTACGACTCGCAGGCTGCAGGGGAGCGTGGGACTCATCCAGGATGAGAACGCATCGTATTTTCCCATCAACGGTCGCCCTCATGACGTTTTCACAGAGAAGCCGTCTTGAAAAGAGGTTCAGACAAAATGTCCCAGAAGAAGGTGTGAGAGCTAAACCAAAATATCTCATTTAATTAAGTTTTTCTAAAACATGCAACATCTGGACCCAGAGGTTTCCGGGGAAATTGAGCAGGCAGAAGAAACGACACGGATAACGAAGCTTTCAGCTCCGAGTACCATGAGAGAAGGATGGTCATGATTGATTAATGAGGGGTTCTGCTGTTTGTGTGTTTTGGTTCAGACCTTAGTGGACGAACAGCTGATCCTGAAGAGAGTAGCAGATGTGCTGATCAACCTCTACGCCATGACCGCCGTGTTGTCCAGAAGCAGCCGCTCCATCAGCATCGGGCTCAGGAATCACGACCATGAGGTGTGTTCACAACACACACACACACACACACACACAAAGCTTTAATTAGGACCTACTAGGATGTGCACTGGTGCATTTGGCCAAGCAGGATAAAGGAGAATCCTCCATGAAGCGTTTACAACACGGTACATATATGGAGTTGTACATGCATATGGTCACAACTTCAAAGGTTACAACCCCCTCCCACCTGGAGTTAATACTCCCGTTGAGCCGCTGCCTTTCATCGCGAGAGTTTTCCATTGAGCTCAACAGATCGGTACGCACATCACTTTGTCCACGCACAACAGAAGATAATCCTCTCATCAGCCAGTAGAGATGATGGATAGAGGCCGGGGGGGGGTAGGTGTAGCTAGACGGGATGTACGGTCTGCTTTGTGTTGTGCCACCCTGTTGCATAATGACAATAACATGTCCTCGTATATTGGCCACCTTGTAATGATCCAGAGTTTCTTTTTAATAAAAGCCACATGATTCCTGCAGCAAGTCACCATCCTGTGCTCTTTTTGTCTCTTATGGCTGTATTTCTGACCTGACTTTTCAGTAGAGGTGCCACCCCACCCTGATCCACCTAAGAGAAGGGGGGTGGGTGGGGGGGGTGCAGCAGCAGCTACAGGCACCAAATATCAGCAGACCTTTCATGTCAAACACACACAGGGACTTCCAAGTGCCTTTCTTTCTAAAAACAGTTGTTTGTGTCCTTTTTCTTCTGAGTAATTCAAACCAAGTTCTGGAATATTTCAAACCCAAATATGGCTTCAATCGTGCGCCTTGGTTCCACATGATCAAAGCCGGCTTTTCTTGTTCGGTGCATTTTGCGTGTATAAAAAAAAAAGATGATGGGTTAGTGTTGGATATTGAAGCTGCAGATCTTGTAACGTTATGTGCTGCCGTGTTCCAGTTGGGTTCATGTTGTTTTTCACACACATTCACTTCTCTAGGTGCTGCTCGCGAACACATTCTGCAGCGACGCTTTCTTCAAGAACAATTACTGGATGACTCAGTTGCAAAAACGTAAGTACAAACCGAAGCGCTAATTGAGAACAGTCCCCCCCCCCCTCCCTTTTTTTCCTTTTACTGCATCTCTGTACAAAAGACTTGCATGTGTTGCAGAATTTTCCCCCAACAGAGAACATAGCAACACTCGAACCCCCTCACTGCTCTTCGTCTTCACACTGAGCGTGTTTCTTTAACGACCTCCATGTAATCCACATTCATCCGGTCACATGATCCAGGCAAATTGAAAAAAGCTTTTGTTTTGTATTGAGCGAGCAAAAGCTGGTGTGTGTGTGTGATTCCCATGTCGGTGTTGCAGACTCTCCCGAGAACAATGACGCCAACATCAAGAAGATCGCCCGGGCAGTCCTGGAGGAGCGAGCCTACGTCTGCTCTCACCCCCTCGAGAGGACGTTCTGATTGGACAAGTTCACGGTTCCACTGATTGTGATTAATAAAAGATTTATGTTAGTAGAAACTGTATTTTATTAAGTGTGGCTTCAAAGAGAGAGAACACTTTTGGGGGAATGAAGTGCTATATTAAAATAGCTGCAGGGTTTCGATGGTCATCGGCCTGCTGGGTTTCTGTGGGCTCTGAGGTGTGGACTTCTGGGAAGGGAAGACGTTCTTCTCGTGTTCCGCCAAGGGCAGGGTGGGCCGCTTACGGAGTCTACTGTGAGAAGCAAAACACACCAACGTGAAACCCTTCCATTCATTGATTTGAAGCCTCCACCTAAATAACATTACAATATTGAGGAGAACATGAATCTGCATTAGATATTTACTTTTTAATCATTATAATATACTATTGGGTAGCCAACATGAAAAGCTGAGGTCTGGTTGCAATTTCTTTGTTTTGTTTTTAATACTAACGTGGTGCTCGCCGGGCGGCGGGAGACGTCTGGCGCTGCCCCTTTTTTTTTGCGTCCGTCCGAAAGGGGCCGAAGCCACGCCGGTTGTTTTCACAGACAGCGGAGGCAGAGGCTACACAACATAAAAAACAGTTTATTACCAAACACTGAACTGAGGCTAGCATTGTGATAAACAGTCTTCATAACAATAATGGCTTAAAACTGTTTACATGTCTGGTTCAATTATTATTATGCATATTCTGTTTAACCTAAAACGGCCCCATGTAACATCCGTTGATGTTGGTCCGATGGATAGAAACTGTTTGGGACAATGCTTTAAAGGTCAGAGTGAGACCGCTTTACAAATGTGTTTACGTAAATGTCTCAGGAGACCTCAAGTCCTTTTGCATAGACAAAGTATTCTCTCTAACTAATCTATCTGCTGACCAGCAGGGGGCAAGAAATAAATTGGATTGTGTAGAGATTTCTATCCCTCATTAAACACTATAAACATGAGTTTATGGTCTCTCTAGTTTCCTGACTTCAATACAGTGTGATGTTCATTCAATAAATGATCATCATTTAGAGTCAAACTGAAATGAACTCAGTTCTTGAATGAAAGTCCTAGGAGCACGGTACCTCCAGCACCATGCCCGCTTTCCTCAGTGAATACTTCTTGGGCTCGTCTTTCAGTATCTCCTGAATCCTGTCCGAGTTTCCTGCCATGTGGCACGTGAACCGGGGGAGGGGGGCGGTGCCTGGCGGGTTCTGCGCTGCGGCTGCCTCGAGCTGCTCCTGCTTCAGAAGGTCTCCTGTGGATCAACCGTAGACGTAAGGCCTTTGTGTTCACATTACGGATCCAACTATTGATTTCACTTTACTGGACGCTAGGTCAAACAGCTGGACGGACAAAAGCAGATCCTTTTGGTTCACTGCGGATACTTCTGAGCAGAGTGGTGTGGGGAGTTTGTTACTCAAGCAGCTAAAAAACTGATACTGGCTCAAACCGTCGCCATCTGGAGCTTCAATCAAAACATCAATATGCTGAGAAAAGGCTTCCAGCTCACACAGATCCACTGCCGAGTGCTCGGACTGTCGATCTTAGTGCATTGCTAGATACCCACGTGTGTTGGAGTTAGTTAACCCTTAAACTACAAGCAGTGAATCCTATTGTTTGTAAACAGGAGCTGTTTTAGCTTCCATTCATGAAAGAAGGATACAACAAATAAACGCTGCAGGAGATGCCGCTGGTCTGTGAAGAAGTGATATGAAACCAAACGAGTTAAAGCCAAACCTTTATGGGAAACTGGAACTAAACTAAAACCAGCTAGCACCCTCTCAAAAAACTACCAAACCATTAGAACTTTGGTCCCAGAAGCAGGAAGCAAAGACGCTGGGTCGCTGTAACACAGCACCCTACCTGATGTAGGTAGGGCCCTTTATGTTATGTACGCTACACAACCCTAACCTACAGAAGAAGCCCTTTACATATGGTCATGGTATATTGAGGCAGCCTCTGCTGAACAATGGCTCCCTGCGGCCGATGTCTTCCATGACATTCGCTCAAATGAACAAATCAAATAGACAGATGGACAGGTTGTGTCTCGTGGGGACTGGTGGAGGCAGAACTACCGGCCAGGTGAATGGTGGACGGGGGCGGGCTGAAAAAAGATAGAGGTTTGAAGTGGAGTTGAAAGTCCTCGTGGCGCTGGCTCCAGGCCCAGGTGTCCCTTGAAAGTGGAGGCTTCAATATGTTTCCGTGCAGGACGTTCTCCCTCCATGGCTGGAAGAGAAGAGCAACAGCGAAGCCGACGCGCTTAGTCCCACTAATCTGCTAGTAGCTCATCGAGAAAGAAGACAGAGTAGAAGTCATGAAAACCTATGAAACCTTAGATTCACGGCCAATAACCTGATCATTCCCTTTAGCCTGTGGAACCCCCCTACACACACACACACCTTCCTCAGCTCCTCCACACGAGCCTCGTCCGGGTGGCGAGGGTGCAACTTGGACTCGCTGCTCCTGCTTGTGAACCAAACGGCAGCGACGGAGTCGGTGCGTTTTTGGGATGTGCCGTGTCCTCGCTCCACTGTGGCGCTGTGATACCGCTGGCAGTAGGTGAACCTCCTCCCTGGAGCCTGCAGTGAGCAGCACACGAGCACCATTTCGGTTCGTCTCATCCGCCGTACACTTGAGACAATACTGCGTGTCGTCGCCCTGGGGCGCCATGATGTGGGCCCCGTGCGGGACGCAGGCCTCCAACCTGGGCCATCGCTTCCCGGAGCAGCTCCTTGGCTCGCTCACTCGAGTTGAAGGTCTGGATGCTGTAGTTGTGCACCGGTCCGGCTGCAAACAGTTCCTTCCCGAACACAGCGGCTTTCGGCTTCTGCAAGCGCTCACTTTCCTCGTGCACCTTTTTAACGTTTTCCTAGAAAAAGGCGCAATACATGAGCGACTATGTTGAAGAAGTTACATCCTGCTGTGAAGGATTGAGGCCCACCGACCTGAATGAAGTCCCTGGACTGGTTGACCGACCGGCTGGTGCGTTTCCATTTCTCTAAACTTTGCGCGCCGCGCGGGGCGTCACTCTTGACATGTGCGGGCCGAGTGGGCGGGGCCGGCGCCACGTTGGCCGCGCCCTTTTGCTCCCGCTGCCCGGCACGCGTGCCGCAGGTCTTGCCCAGGCCGAGGATCATGGCGGCCGAGGGGAAGAGGTCGCAGTGCGTCGCGTCTGTGAGTCGCTCCGCTCGGCGGAGCTGGCTCAACCTGCGGGGGGGCAGAACACAAGTCACCGTCCTGCCTGTCTGAGGCTCTCCGGGTCTCCACTTGCAATAGATTCATTCATGCATGAGAAACATCCAGTGTTTTCACGTATGATCGCTTATTTCTACACGATTTGTGTCATAACAAATAAAGATGTTCTTAGTGGCTGAATTACAATAACGAGCACACATTTCAGTTGTTGTTCGCCACCGAAATCACAATGCTGGTACCTTATCAAAGCTTGGAAGCAGGGTCGGGGGACCATCCCTCTGATGTAGACCCGAGGCCGTCTCATGATGGTCTCCAGAGGCTCATATAAACAGATGGGACTCAGGGCCACACCTAATGAGCCGTAGATGCGCTTGAAGAAACCCAGGTTTGAATTGTAAAGGACTTTCACCTGCTCCTCTTCACTCCCACTCTGCCTGCAGAACCAAACCCATCTAAACACGGTCTCCAAATAGACGGCACAGCTGAAAACGGTTAGGGCGGGATAGTGTCCGCGGGGCTTACTTCAGAGGAACGGCTTCCCAGAGTCTCCTCACTGCTCCGCGTCTCAGCCCCTCGAGAACAAAGACGTGGGCCCTCTTGTCGAGCACGTGGAACCCCGAGACAAAATCCAGATCCCGGCTCTCGTCGGGACAGAAATTCATTGTGCGACCGGACAGGCCCCGCTGCGAGTCAAGATGGAGCGCCGACGCGTTGATGGTGAGGATTTCTGACCTCAGCCTGGTCATCAAAGACAAGTTGCTGTAGTCGAATAGGTAGACGATGCGCCCGAACGGACCCCCGCAGCCGTCGTCCTGGACGTGGAGTGGACAACATATCTCGACTTCCACTTTGAGTTGGGAATTGGCCTCAGAATAACGGCCCGGTGGCATCGTCCTCCCGTCCCGCTCCCTGTCCGCCAGCGGAGGCGGCGGGCAGCATTTGATTGGCAGGTGCTCCTCTAGCCTTTTCCTCCCAAGCAGCAGCTCGGAGAGATTCAGCCTTGCGACACCGTAAGGGTCCGGGCCCGCTGTGGTCTGCGTGGGCGAGTCCTCGCTAACTGAGCCGGGGCCGAGCGTCGGGGCCCTTTCTTCCCGCTTCATGTCCCGATCATGGACCTCTATCTCGAGAGGGGGACCGGAGAGGAACTCCCTGAGCTCCCCGGGATTCATCAGGCCAGTCAGGATCACGTGCACGTCTCCGAAGTGGACTCTGGTGCCACGCATTTGGGAGTTTGTTTTGTGCAGGTCCGAGTCGTGGAACTTGTACTGGCAGTAAACCGGCCCACATTTCTCCTGAAAAAGAAAACTACAGTGTGTCCACGCAAGTAAATGAGGATAACACAACTAACAAAAAGGGAGTTATTTGTTGAACAATGGCACAAATAACACACACATGTAGCGGTTACCTGTACATCAGTTTTTCTACAAAAAGTCAGCAACAAATGCCGGTTTTCATATTTTGTAATCTGGTGCAAGTCAGCTGCCCGGTGTGGTGTTTGTTTTGCAGCACTGTGGGGTGTCTGTGAAGTGAAGCGCATGCAGCCTGCATGGATAATAAGCAGTGACACGCGAGTCGCACCTCCAGGACGTGGAAGGGGACCGGCGAGGAAGGCATGGAGGAGGCGGACACAATGGTGATGACCAGTGGATTGAGTTGCGCCTTCATTTGGTCAGATATTAAGGGGCTGTCCAGAGAGACGTTGCACACCACCTCCGACACGCCACACGAGCACACTGCGAAGCGTTGAGTTACAGAGGTCTCACCTGGCACAGAAATACAAGAGAAAAACTACAAATAGTCTGTCACCGTAAAAAGAAATGTTCAAGACTTGACAAATATAAGATAGATATACATGAAAGTTGTTTTCTTGGGCAACTGAGCTGCATTATCACGTTTCATATATATCTATCAGAGTAGATTTCTTTCCGGGTTGTCACAGAAATATATTTTCTAATCATGTTCTTCTTGTTTTAACCTCGGGTTAAACCTTTGACATTAACCATGTGTTCAAAATTGTGACCTCAATTCGGGAGAAAATACACTTCCCTTGAAGGAAACTCAAGTCTCAGGACGCTGCTGTTTACAGCTTGTCCCGCATGGAACCAGAAGTCCGTGTTGACTTGTTTGATGTGTTTAACTAACTAACTTTAAAGTTTGTTTTAACACTTAAACCGCAAGCCACAAGAAAATAAATCGGCCTCTAAAAAAATGAAAGAAAAGTGACAATGAGGTTGGACTTTTCATAACCACGAGGACTTATGATACGGGGTTGCTTGTTTTAAACTCAGCTATTGAGTTACTCACCCGCTACTAAACGAATGAGACGGAGTTCAGCTGAGGCGACCCCATTCACTTTGGCTTCCTCAAGGTTGAAAGAATCAATTGTGGGTTTTTGAAATTCTGTTTTGGCGAGAGGATTCAAGTGTGTAACCAGTGTTAGGGAATATCATAGCTCTCACTAAGGTTTAATGGCATGACATGGAGCAAAGATATATATCATAAGATACCAGTGTGTGAACGAAACATCATTTACCACTGATTAGGATTCCATTGTTAATAAGGATAAACCTATAGATGTACCTCCTTCTGAGCCCCCTTCTGCATTGGAATCAAACAGTTCATCACTTCCGCTCTTTTTAGATGTATTCGACGTCCTCTTACAGCAGGACCTCAGGTTGTTGACCATGCTCCTAATACCACCTTAGAAAACCTCATTATTTCATTTCATATAGAACACAGTGTGCACAATATGTGTGGTCTGGGGCATTTTTAGGGCAAGGTGATGCTCACCACAGGTGTCCGTTTTATCTTCCGGCTGATCCTGTGTCGGTCTGAAAGCATTCATTCTCTCATAGCGGGCCTGGTTGGACAGTTTTTCCGTACTGTTCCATATCTGGAGCGTGATGGTATGAGGAAGCAGACTGATCAGCAGGTCCTTGTTCACCCTGATCTTGAAATGCTGGCTCCAGCCGACCCATGTCTGATCTCCGTCCTGCCACGTTCTAACAACCTGTTATGCACATTGCTTTGTTGTTGCATTACAGGCACACACTGGTGAAGGTGTAGAAAGTGTTTGTGAGCAGCAATGATAAACCCTGGCTTGGCAATAATAACCATGTGTGCACTGATGGATAATTTAGTGTATCTCTAGATGCTTTATTATTGGACATTCAAGGTGATCATTAATTATTCATGAGTAGGACACACACACACACACACACAATATACACTCAGGTCATGGTTACCTTGAACTCATCTTCATTGTAGAGTTTTGCTAGGGGCCCAAAAACCAGTAGGTCCACTTTGACCGTCTCTGTATCACATGGCAACAACTTGTATTCTATGTGGTACCAGCTCTGAGCTTTATTTGTTTTCTCCGTCTTTCCAGGGGCCTCAATGTCTTCCCCTAAAAAAGGGGACGTGCGTATGAATGAGATAGAGGGTGAAATGAATCTGTGATGGGTTTCTTACAATTGACTTATTATTGATTTCACTCCCACACTAAGCTCATCTGACTGACTTTCGGTTTGAGTATTGTTTAATACATCCCCATGAGCTAATGGCAATGGTTCATCTGTTTTAAATGACAAACATACCTCTTGGGACAGCGAGGGCAATGCAAACTGTCCATGTGACGTAGTAGGCCATGTCATCCGCGTGTGCCGTTATGTCCTCAGGTGAACCTGACCTTTGTTCTAAACCTGGCGCCATGGACACCACATGGGTCTGAAGGACAGACACATGTTTCTTTCCTTCATCGGTAACTTGATCAGTGTCACAGTCTGACGCTGGATTACAAGGACCCGTCTCTGACATCATGTCCATGTGGTCTTGTTCCTCTTTGACATGGAAGACAAAGCATAGAAAAGAATTAGATCACAGTTAAACTGTATTGACAAAATCTTTCAAAATACTGTTAATTCATCCATGACATTTCCAGTAATCTCCAAAGCCATTACCGGTAATCAACTATTAGATTTGCCTGCAGCAGATTGTGTAGGTGAGAACATCAGCACACAGACATCTATCCGTCCGTAGGACCTGGCTAGAAACAAAAAGCCTGTGACCTTGTTTGTGGACTTCATGTTGTCTACACGTGTCCATGGTGACTGCCTTTTGTGTTGCAATGTGTTGTCCATAGCAAAATTAATTAATTTGTTGTTTTTGTTTCAAAATCTTGTTTCTGACTTTGTGTCAGTTGCATTTAAGTCGACATCAGAAATAATACATGGTGTAGCCCCTCCCCCCCACACACGCGCACACACACACACACACAAGCGTTAACTGTGTAACGTGAAGCACATTTTGCTTTTGCTTGAGTGAATTTCTTTAACACTCGTTCGTTCCCTGTCTGCAGCTAACGGCAGTTAAGGCTAATCGTCGACTGTGGTTAGCTAAGCTAAAAGACATCTCTAACTGTTTTAATATGTCAACAAAATAAATTATCATTAGCTAGCGCTAGCTGACTCTCTGGTGAAAGGCTGATAAAAAGAATATACGTTGCTTACAGCTTTGTGTTTCAACACTCATGTTAATATTCAGATACTACAACATATCAAGCTAAAGAAGCTTCTCTTTTAAACTCACCTCAGCTGCTCTTGTTCCATATGAAGTGTTACTCCGAGTGAAACAATGACGTAAAAGATTCGCGATGACGTCAGTGTGCGACGTAAGTTACGTCAGGTAAACGAAGACAATTTATCCGGTCAATCATTTCCGTAGATGCCAAATTTTATTTGAATGAAGTGAGGTGTTATCTACCGTCGTAAAGTGCTGAGCTGTCCCATTAAACTTCAACAAATGACATATATGACAGCGGGAGTGCATCGCGTCGCCATGGCAATCCCTCGAGTGAAGGAAGCAACTGCACCATGGACTGCAGCTGTTGATATTTTCGCACAAGATATGGATTTATGAGACCCTACCTCCTTAAATAACACCAAACCTCACAATAATCAGCATAACATAGGCTGCAGTTTTAAAGAAAAAAATGACAATAAAGAAGGATATGGACATGGGTGAGGAACCTTCATGGAGCGTGTGCTCACAGTGATGAAATAACAACAAAGAACATTTATTGAAGTAGGTTATCAATACAATTTTGAGGTATGTCTGATTGAATCAACATTCATGTCATGCACCTTGTATATTGAGTATTGCCACTTCCACTAAAGAAATGTACTTTTTACACCACTACAATATATACATTCAGAAATGTGTACATTATGGTCTTACTTTTGCAGGTTTTTGAAGGAGGACTTTTACCGGTTGAAGTAGCCTATTTCTATACACTAGTAGTACTTGAGGGTTGGGTTCAGAAGCTGCAGTAAAAATGCATACATCTCACTGGTATTTGGTCATACGGGGTGTAAAGTGTGCAACCAAAAAAGAAGCCCACTATGAGTAAAAGACCGCGCAGTTAAAATTCCACAGTTGAAAAAAACTGCCGGTATTAGTCTCGTGGGCATCTTACATCTTAACAGAGCGAATGACACAGGTTTACACACCTGGTGGCAATTACACCCATGGCGAACGGCAGCACGAGGGGCTGTGTGCGCGCATGTTGCCGAGTTCTGGTTGGGACCCACTCGGGAGTTTTGGAGGAGAGGGGAGGGGGTCTTTTTTTCGGAGGGGCAGTGCTACATTCAAATGTTCTCCGTCTTTCAACACACGCCTCGTTCCGGCTGCGCCACTCTGCCGTCGAGCTTCTGCTGAGGATGAACACGAACACACACACACGCGCACACACACGCACACACACACACGGGGCAACGCTAGAATAGACAAAGTAACCGCGTTCAGTTTGAGGAAATATGGTGTTTCTCGGTGGGAATGATGGACGCAGTAGACTCCATTGATCCGTACAGCCGACCGGCGCGCAGGACACAATGGGTGGTCAGCACTCTGGCGTACCATTACGGACTGGACCGGGGAGTGGAGAACGAGATTATAGTTCTGGCTACCGGCTTGGACCAGTACCTGCAGGAGATTTTCCATCATATGGACTACCAAGGCGGGGGAAAAATCCCTGTCGAGGACTTCAACATCTTGTGTGAACTTCTGGGACTGGACAAAGACTCGGAGGACACCGAGAGCGCCGGCCTTTTGGAGGACTTGCCCGGCGAGCTCACCTTCAGGCACTTCCACGCCAAGCTGTGCGGATACTTCAGCACCAAGGCGGGGCGCCAGTACGAGAACGGCCGGCTGCTGGTCGGTAAGGACAGCGAGCACATAGAGACTCAGATCCGCCTGCGGAGCCCCCTGAGGCGGCGGGAGAAGCTGCTGTGCGAGGGCGCGCGTCGCCGCTCGGGGGGCCGGCACGCCTCCGGCCGCAGGCTCGCCTCCTGCACCGAGGAGTGCTACGAGGAGATAGTGGCGCTGGAGGAGGCCGAGGACCGGGTAGCGACGCTGGAGGACGAGAACGCCAGTTTGCGCGAGCTCATCGAGGACATGCGCGCCGCCCTTCAGAGCAGCGACGCGCGCTGCTTGGCTCTGCAGGTGTGAGCACGAGCGTTCGAGGAGGGATGACGTCACGAAGCGCTGCTTAGGATTTTAAGAATTAGGCCGCCGATATTTTTGAATGTAATATAATTATAGACATTAGGCACAATAGGGCTCCAGCATCTTGGATTCCCAATTTGCAACTTGCAAGTGTCAGGTTTCAAAGCCAGCCACAAAAGGTAGTCAGTCCTCGGGATCATACATGTCCGTATGTTTTTGACATTTATATCGGCAGACTTTGTTAGTGACAAACATAATCGTGATCTTTTTACTAATGATTTTATCAAGAATCTGATCATCCCAGAACAAATAACAAGAGAACTGTTCCACAGCCAATCAATAGCTCAGGAGTGATCCATTAGGTGTCAATTATTTATTTATTAACTTCAATGAAGCATTAGTTACAAATTAACTTAATCAACGTAATAAATTGCTTAATTTCCAAAATGCATTATTGACATTGAAATTAACATTTCTGCATTTACTACAGAATTAACGCTCTATTAGAGAATCAGAAAAAAAATCCAACTGCTGACCTAATAAGTTTATTGTTGATTAGTAAAAACATACCAGTAATAAGATCTGTTTATCCCAAACTGGTAAACCAAATGTTTCTAATAATACCGTTTTATAATTGCTCCAGTAAAAGAAAAACCTTTTAATTACAGGTATGTTACCAAGGAGGTGCAATCTTTAGTTCGTATAGAGAATATCTTCATCCGGTGCCCATTTGTCACTTATTGCACTACTTTTTTTCAGGTAGGACTATGGAAACGCCATTCGAAGCATAAACCGGAGGACGGTGTTCTTGCCGCCCACCAGAAACAAGTGGCCCAGAAGAGTTTGAGCAACCTGAAGAGCTTGCAGAGCATCATCCACGAGATAGAAGTGCTGCGGAGCTCCAGGGACCTACAGGTGGAGGAGGCCATGTTGTGTAACCAGAGACTGGAGCAGGAGCTGTGGGCCTCCAAGCAGACGGTGGTGGCCCTGGAGGAATGCAACCGAGTCCTGAAGAGGGAGCAGGTGGGCATGAGGAGGAAGGTGGAGGAGGCCAGGCAGGCGCTGCTCAGTGGCCTTGATAAGGTGAAGGAACTGGAGGCCGAGGCCAGCAATGTGCCGACGCTACAGAGACTCGTCCTCCAGCTGGAATCAGAGCTCCTCTTCTACAGGTGAGAAACCCGGGAAAACCGCTGGGTCATTTATTCTTATTTTTACTACTTTCATTTTTATTTCATAGAAGTTTGTCTGAAAAGGACTTTTCTTCTATTCTCTCTCTGCTCTCTTTATTCCCTCCATAAATATTGTGAACAATGGGTGGATGGTCTCAATCTTCAGTTTCAAGTCTTCTTCAATACAGCATGATGTTCATTTGGTCAATTATTGTCCATCCACAGTCAAACAGACCATAAAGTACGGGATGCTTTAGGGGTGGGCTACTGTGATTGACATGTCGCTGTTGCCACCAGAGCAGCATACGGCATCACTACCTTGCATTCCAAATATGGTTGTGATATCAACAATATGGCAATGGCCGCAATCCAAGATGGCCACAATAAAATCACTGTCCTCAAAGCTTCATATAGAAATTTGTTGGGCAGAGATTAAGGAAGTTGTTTCACAGCAGGTTCTGAGGATCTCCATTTTAAACATGTATAAATCTCCATTTATTACTATGAAATGTAATTTTATCATCAATTTTAATAATAATTATATTGGTTATCATTTTTTATTTCTTTTATATTTGATATAAAAATGTTTTTTTTTTTCAATAGCCTGTTTTCTGTTTTGGTAGAATTTCCCCATATAACTAATTTCCTTAATAGCAGCTAGTTAGTTCAGAATCGGTTTAACGATTCTCTCTAGCTCATGGGAGCTAACTTGCTAATTTGTAGGGCAGTGCTTGAGCTAGCTTGCTTAAGACGAAATGTGAGGGGACCGTGACAACACCCCCGTCATGAATGTACACATTAACACGTTAACACTCGGTTGTGAAAGCTGATATTAAAAAATGACATTAAGGCCAAACAGCCCAGAGGTACAGAGAAAGGGTACAGGTACTAGACAAGGCCCCCTTTGAAACCTCTTCATTATGTCCAATCAGCTGTCAAACCCTGAGCAAAAAAAAGTGTCCTGCTGTTCATAGAGAAGTCATGAGAAGGACAAGCATGCTTTGGCCTTTGTGGCCAGAATGAGACATAATGAGTTATAATCCATCCTAGAGTAAATTTACCCTTGTTTACTTTTGGCCTGACGTCTGGAAAGCTCCGCCATGCTACTTATTTAGGCTTGATGTGGTTTACTTTTCCAATTTTCAGACTTGTTGCGTTTTAGTCTATTTAACAGGCGACGTGTGTGGCGGCTCGGTCCGCCTGAGCTCCGCTACTGTTCATAAACTATTCATTTTGGTGGAAGTAAGGGTGTAATTGGACTGTTTAAAGTACAAAGCTATTTGGTTGAATGTTTATCTTTGCATCTGTTGTCCCTGTTCCAACCATATAATCAGTGTCTGCAGGTCTGGCTGTCTTAGGTATAAGATGTCTCTAAATAGTTGTCACATCTACTGTTATTATAGACTCTACAGACAGCCTTATACAACCAGACCCATATGATTAAAGTACTACTCTCATGCTACTGTGGGGTCAAAAACACCACTACTGCTACTACCTACCTTTAGGTGATTCTAAAAAACAACTTTTTCAACCAAAGTCCACTAATCCATGCAGACTGCGTTCTAAAGTCTTTTCACTGCCCTCCCGTTGATACCCTAATGGCAAATAATTCAACCACACAGAATCGTGTGTCAAGAGAGAGCTCCATTGAGTGAGAACCTCAACGGACTGGCCATTCTCATCAATCTCTCCGCTCACTTCTTTCACTCCGCAACCGAAGGAACAATACCACATAGGCGCCCCAACCCTATATGGACCTTAGCAACCGGGCTCCATGAATATTCCCAACTGAAAGACTCAATGCTTGCTCAGCTACGTCTCATCCAAGGTTGGGGCAGAAGAGGAAGGTGCCAATTTCACTCCTTCACATATTGCTTAAAACCTCTGTGGCTCTTTTCATGCCTTTCACATGTGACAGGGGATGTGGGTCTCTGACCCAATAGTCTGGCTCGTTTGATTAAGATGAAAATCTGTGTGTCGTACAGGGCACGGTTGGTCGATCGGTGCCTGGTAAGTCAGTCTCGAGTGCTTCTCATGTATATTCTGGTATGGTGAGGTGGAGATCAAAAACACTGAATTAGTCATCCGAAGGCATTTGCTATCTCTAAAGGTCACCTAAATCTCAATCTCGTTCTCTGAACTCGACCACGAGGGATAAAGCAAGAAGGCAGAACGCCATCTTGACGTTGTCTTCCATTTTTTAACAACTGTAGGCATAATGTGAAGGTCCACTCCATGTATGGGCTTTGGACCTTGCAATGGGCAAGGGATGGCAAGTGAACTTGGTTATGGAAGACTTTTGCCAATGTAAAAACTGGATGTGCGCAATGTAAAATGAACAGAAGGTGTGTATAGATGTTAGTTTAAAAAGGAAAGAGGAAATCAGATTCTGCTGTTTTTGCAGAGTTTGCCTACACGGTTTCCCCCCAGTTCCTCATCCACGTTGAACTAGGTTGGCCAACAAGTTCCTGGATTTAGCTTCTTAGTCACTTTAAGATTTTACTGTAAATTGGGATTTTATTACCTTTTTAGAGGTTTTCATAATTTGATGGTACATTTTCACTTAGAAAACAACCCTTTTGACTTTCCATCAACATCCCAGCAGAAAGTGTGGTCATTGGAATGAAATTTAAGATCCGTGGGTGTTGTTGCATAACACGTCTGGGATTTGTTTGGATTATACTTAGGAAGAGAGCAAGGGCTGGGACTCGGACAGGAGTAGATCAGTACATTAACGTCATTGCAATGTAGAATTGATCTAAGTGTCACATTTCGTTCTGTATTTCACTCCGGAAGGGAGTCTAAGTCAAGTCACTGCAGCATGTTGGACTCTGTGGGCTAGAGGGATGAGACAATGGGGAGCACAGCGGTTGGGAACAAAAAGAAGTGAGGGGGAGGAAAGTCTACCATCTGGAGGAAGGAGCAAACACTCAACTGTTTGAGTTTCATGAAATGACGGACGTGTTTCTGAGAGGAACGGCTTTATTCAGCTTTGCGTCTTCTTTTTTGTGTGCTCCAAACAATCTAGAGGAGAGACGTAACCTCATTAAACTCCAAACTTCCAAAATGTCTTCAGTTTCATCATTGTCTCCATTGCAGGTGGACGATGAAAGCCAAGCTCATGTCTCCTAAGACTGCAAGCTCAAAACTTTTTCAATGATTTACACTCTGTATGCCCTCTAAATGCAGGCCTAAGGGGAGGCATAATCTCTCAGGCCCTTCAAGCTCCCCCCATGGTGTCCGAGAGAAGAAGGGTAGAGAGTCTTGCGGACCATTGATCTGGCTCTATGGCATTGTTCGGAGGCAGGTGCCGCAACGCATTTTGACCGCTTTTTAATAATGATTCTGGAGAAGGACGCAGTTGAGGGATGTCCAGGACCCGCTGCCTTATGCTGCCTTATGCTGTTGTTCTTGACCAGCTTTCAAAACCCCCACTTTGCCAAGAATGGGGCTCATGTTCCTATTTGAGGCGCTGCCCTCCCCGCCATCCTTCTGGTTTGGAGGAATGCTGACATCAGTAGAAATGTATCACACATAAAATATCCTATGAAGCCTGTGCCACCCACACTCCATTGGACTTAGCAAGTTAATTTGGCTTTGGGGGGTGGGGGGGTTCTTTGCACTTTGCTGTTAGAGTAAATGGTTACGGTGACTTAATCCTCTTAATTACGATGGCTGTAACATTTACAGCCATCGTAATTATGAGGATTAAGTCATCAGCTAGAGCTGAATAATCAGCACATCCCTAACGCTGCTTCATTTGTATCCCGGAAACCGCCTCCTTGTTACGGCGTGACCCAGGGGGACTTGATTAACCCGACCCCTGGGAACCCGATGAGCAGAGAAGGTCAAGTACAACGTGAACCCCGTTCTGCGGGGAGGGATGAGACTGCCATTGACCGATGACACCTGTATTAGTAAACTGCTCGAGGGGGAGGGGGAAGCAGAAACGGTTGGAGGGGGGAGAGGTGTGTTAATGGAAAGTTCACTTCAGCGGCGCACTGTGATAAACACAAGGAGGACCCTGGGTGTCCCAGCTGTAACAACAAACAGCTGGACTACCCTCTCATCCCCCACAGGCCAGATGAGCAGATTTACACAAAAGATAATACAGTTAAATACGGGATCCTATTAATTAGAAGCTAATTAGCATTTTACTCCTGTCAGTACGTTTTTCTTGTGGGATGTAGAGATTTACAGATTAGGCCACATATACCGTACCGGTCAAAAGTTTAGAGACATTTTCTCATTCAATAAAAAAGGGTGTCCAAAACATTTCATTGGTACTGTATATTTATCATACCGCTCTGTGATTTTCTCTGCGCTGAAATGACTATTCTCATAATGTAGGAATGGTAAAACATATTTCCCTTCACAGTGAATGATAAGTTATTATCTAGTCACATGTGTTGCATAGGAAGACGTTCTTGAATTCTAATAACTATCCATTCTGAATGTAGTATTTAGAAAGACATATTTCTAGTCCCATATTAATTTCTTTAGAAAAGCAAAAAGGAGCATTTAATACAGACTGTTCAGGAAGTGTTCAAATTATTTTTTCGTTTGCGCCATTTCTTGCTCAAAAAAAGAAGTATGAAAACTGGGGTTCCTTGATCGTCTGCCTGATTTATGAAACGTTTTGTTAATTATTTGTATTTAAAGACAAAAAGCAAGCAACAAAATATGCAGTTTATATATACATACGTATATATATATATATATATATATATATATATTATTTATTTATTTATTTATTTATTTATTTATTTATTTATTTATTTTATTTATTTATTTATTTATTTATTTATTTTAAAGGCTAATATTCAATTGAATTCATTTTATTTTATATAGCCCAAAGTCAAGAATTTTTCCTTAGAGTGCTTTATAGTCTGTACACAAGCAACATCCCCTAACCTGAGCCAGCACTAACTACAAGCATTATCAACCTTATCAAGGTCTTTCTTCAAGTCTTAAGTAAGGTGTCTGCCCCCCCGGACTGAAAGTAGAAGCTGGTGAGCACCGATGTTTGGCATGATGGCGTTAAGTAGTCTCATTTAGCTGATTTACAGACGCCTCTTACCCAGTGTAAGTTCTCAGTTGGCTCAATGGCATCACGTGAAGGACGCTGAATTTCCTTCAAAGCCCTTTGGTTGGGAAGTAACTTGCATTTAAGAACTACTCTAGCTAATGGCTTCCTTTGTCTGGCTGCCATTTGGTGCTGGGCAGGTAGTGTAGAGTCAAACAACTGCCTGCCGCTGCTGTAAACAAAGTTAATAAGAGCAGTGGGGCCGAACCAAACAACTAAGCAGGAGGCCAAAAACAATGATCAGAGTGAAGCTGAAACACTGGAAAGTCTGGCTGTAATTCTGTGATTTTGGTCACTATGAGTGACCTTTACCTTATATTTGAACTTGTGGATTGGTGCAGCGAATGTCCAAATTGTATCATCACTACCGGTGATGTGTGAAGTGATTTTAAACAGATGTTGTCCTTTTTGACCCATTTTCAACACATTAAATACAGACTTTATCACAGTACAATCACACAATTTAATTAGGTGGCACAAGTCAAATTGTCGATATCTTATGAGTTTAGAAAATGTTAAACATTATCATCAGAGTACACTTGGTGAGATCTGCAGTGTCTTATGAAAATACATCATCCCATCCTCAGCCTGATCCCCGTCAGGTGGCCTAAATCCGGGGCAGTCAAAAACGTATCATGTAACGGTTTGGAGTACTTTAAAACAAAGGTTGGATTCTTTTTCTCTATGCATAAGAGAAGTCCTTGCTACAGTGTTCACTGGACACCCACCACTCCCACCAACCTCCGTCAATCAAAGTGCAATTAGTCACACCAAAGCCCCGTTTGAAAAGGCTCTCCATTCCAGAGTCCCAGTGTCTCCACGGCAACCAGCAAAGCTTTGTGTGCGCGTTCTCGTCCGTGCACCATCTCCATGTGGGTTGTGACCCCCCCCGCCCCCGCCCCTCTGCTGCTTTTCCTTCCACCGTGGCCCCCCGCTAACTTAAACACGACTCTTCTGACTCATGTACTCATGTATTTACCTTATGTATTTACCTTCAGTGAAGTTCCTCGTTTTCACCCCCCGCCTTTTGCCTTTTGTGCAAAGAAACCCAAAGGTGGGACACAGATGCAGAGAGTGGGGATAGTTTACGGCATGTAGTCTGCCAACAGGACATTAGTATCCGCTGGGACTTTTTCCTTTCTCAGTCAGGCTGTTTTTTTTCCTTCTTTTTTTTCGGGCAAGACATCATCATCTGGAAACACTTATTCTGTGATTTAGGAAGGCCCCCTATCGGATTTCCCCCCCAACACAAAAGAGCAGACGGCAGGCGAAACCTAGAAAACTCAGACCCTTACAGAGAGAGTCTCAGTCTTTTTTCAGTGACAAATGTTTGTGCCTTTTGACATGAGGGGAAAACATGACCTGCACATCAAAGTCTGTAGAATGAAAGAAACTGTTCATGTGCTCGGAAAAGTCTTCTGTTGCAGCCGGCTGAGTGCAACTCCTGCACAGCAACAGAGCAACGGCGCCATTCTACGGCTGACCCACTTTTACTGTAAAAATGCCTTAAAGATGCAACGTCTGGCTTCAATTACCCCACCCAGATTTGGCATACAACATCACAGGCCCCTATAAAATTATCATGGCGGTTGTAGATGTGGCTTAAAACACGCCGCCTTGTGTTACTTGATATGTTCTCTTTGATTTCTCCTCTGTGCAAACGGGAACAGCAGCCAGAGGCTCTCGGCCCCGCGGCGCTTTAGGTGCAGAGGACACGCAGTCGCAACGCTGTGCTAAACTCGCCGTGCTCCTCTCTCAGGTTGGAGGTGTCGAAACTACAACTCCCGAGCAGCGCGGGGTCGGAGCAGCAGCAGCAGCAGCCGCCTGGCGCTGGCAGCAGGCCGGGTCCCCGATGCTGCTCGGACCCCCAACGCGACCGATGTTCCCCGACGGGGCGCGCCATGACCACGCCGGATAAAAGTAAGACCTTTTCCAGCGAAGTGACTAATTCAGCCCCTGTGAGATCTTAAGGCTTGTTTTTGACAAACCAACAGTCCAACCCTCACAGATGTTCAGATTTCCATGAAAAAAAGGCAGAAGAGCGGCATATCTCGTGGTTTCAGCTCGAGTGCCTGGCTGCTGCCCGCTATCATAATGACCACAATAACGTGTGTTGTGGCGTGTAGTGGACGAGCAGCTGTTTCGTTCGGTGGAGGGCCAGGCGGCGTCAGACGAGGAGGACGACAAGTGGACCGAGGATCAGCAGCGGCAGGTGGACGAGGTGAAGAGGATCCTGACCAGGCTGTCCTGCTGTGGGGAAAGGTAGCACTACTTGATGACATCACTGCATCTTAGAGCACTCTTTTTACATTCACTCGTTGCATTTGCACTCTTGGCGTTGAAAGTAAAATGCAATCGGCCTTCTCATCAGGTGCCACGACGAGGCGCTGAAGAAGCGGATGTCCAGTTACGGAAGCTGGCGGAGCGAGGAGAGCTGCGGTGCCGTGCTGGAGCTCCTGGAGAGGGTGACCATGTTGCATAAGCACCTGGAGTCGAAAGAGAGCCACGCAGAGATGGACATGGACCAGGTACAGGCCGCTGGTTTGATTAGGTGTAAGCTGGTCCTGCAGCTTACACCTAATCAAACCTCCAGCCGTGTGTGTGTGTGTGTGCGTGTGTGTGTGTGTGTGTGTGTGGGGGGACTTTGTGTGGGTGGGCGGGTGTGTTTGCAGCTGTTGACCGCGGAAACACTCCCCCTTTGTCCCGCAAGAATATGATCAATTAAGCTGTCCCTTTACAGTCGGGTAGTGTTTTCACAACACAGGAAGACGGGCTGAAGGGGAGCCGTGACTTGTTCCCAGAACCTCCAAGCGCTCCGAGAGGAAAAGTTAAAGCCAAACAAAGTCCCGACTGTGAGGCTTTGTTTATGCGCAGGATGTGTGGGGCGAGACCTTTGTCCCCCCGATATGCCGAGACGTAAAGGTGCGCTGCAGGGATTTTCCAACCTTGTTGGCAGACAGACCAAAGGCACCATGTGGGCTAAAAGACTCACTCCAGCCCCACCGTCTGACAAACATTACATTGGGTGTGTTTATATTGTTTTAAAAAGGCCCACAGGGCAATAACATCCAGCTGTAAGGGGTTGTCAAATTATATCCATCTTGAAAATATATTGTTAAAAACATCGGCCCATTAGTCCCTTAAAATTACTTGTTCTCTCTTATTGTGTTTGAAATATCATCTGAATAAATGAGGATAAATGATAAAATGCAGCAGATATCAGCTGTTCAAAGACGATGAGCCAATCCTTCCATTATTTAATCCACAGTAAATTGGTCTGAAACTATTTCGATAGTTGACAAATCAAGCCTCTTTAGGAGAAATGCGAGGGACCAACTTAAACGAGGTTCATTGACGACTGGTATCTAAGTTATTGAGAACAAAAGTTCTGTTATTACATCAAAAAAATGAAAAAGACCTTCTTTTTCACGTTAACATGAACCTGTGCGTGTCCTGTCTTCCAGATGAAGGACTCTCTGGTGCAGGAGCTCCAGCAGAAGGCAGAGGAGACGGAGCTGCTCCAGGTGGAGCTGCGGATGCTGGAGACAGAGAGGGTTCGCCTGTCGCTGGTGGAGGAGAAGCTGGCGGACATCCTGCAGCTGCTGCAGCAGCTCAGGGACCTGGTCAGTCCCGTTGGCACACAGCTCTGTTGGGTCAAAGCTACTAGACGGCCGGTGGTACCACGTAGTTGTTGCTTCAAACCATGTAGTGGCCTCCGACGTACTGTTCGGATCTCTTAGCACGGTGAAGCACACGCTGTGAACGACAGAGAGAAAGCCACCCGCCGCAAATGAAGACATTCACCACCATCGTTGATTTCTCTCTCTCTCTCAGAACGTCTCGCGGCGGTCCCTCGGGAAACTCTTGCTCAGCACTTTGGGTTCCTGCAGCGACCCGCAGCACGGTGAGTGGAGCTCGCTCACAGCCACTGTGAAACGCTCTAATGAATTGGGTCGTCGTTGACGCGGTTCCCTCAGCGGTCACATCTGATGCGTTTTGTTTTCTCTGCGCAGGCAAAGCCCACATAGTGGAGGTGCTGAACGCTCTCTACCATGAACTGGCCGCCTGCGAGGTCCTGTCCACTGGGGGGGCTCTGGGGCCCAGTCAGCGGTCTGGGAACGGCCTCTTCATCTCCTGCTAATCAAGAGCGCCTCCTGCTGGCCAACGCCGCTCCCCAGAGGATTCCTGTGCATAGTGTATTATATTGCAGCTCACGTACTAAGACCCCACTATCTATCAGGGAATATCCATCTAGAACTTGTATTGTATTATTACATATTAACGTAAGTCCTGCATAGACATGTATTTTCGAGACCTTGTGAATGCACATAACTCTCTCACATAACTTTAAAAAAAATAATCCAAATAGTTGTTTCTCTTGTGTTCATTACTTAATTATAGGTGAAAAAAAGTCTTGCCATTTTATTTCTTGCTGACTTGCTAACATATGTATGTTTATGTGTGTGTGTGTGTGTGTGTGTGTATATATATATATATATTATATATTGTTCATAACACAAGGTGGCCAAAATTAGTATTGCAACAACAAACACTATTACAAAAACATAAATTTTAACCTGCTTAAACTTTTTTTTTCCACTGAAACAATGGACGTGCGCCAATACGTTTTTCATATATGCCTCCTGTACTCATGATCCTACCTTGACTTTTTTTCCCCACACAACAGAGTTCTGAATGTAAAATGTTGAAATAATGAAAACCTTAAAGGGGCATGAAGTAGTCTGTGACTACAAAGTCCTTTTAAGAGTTCACAGAATTTAAAAGCAAAGTGCATCTCGTTCATGCACTTCATTCATACCATTGATAAGATCAAATGTATTGGGAGATTTTGGCAAGGCGTGGAGGAACCTTGGTGCGTACTCTCAATGTCTCGCTAATGTGTGACATTGCATTCAGGTACTCATTGCTCAGAGCTGTATGCATCACGTGAACAGGACCGATCAAAATGTATAAACTGACCTGTCAGAATTTTTTTTTCACCTCATACTGTAAAAAAGTGTTTGTTTAACTGACCTCTAAAGTCCACCTCTTGGTGCTGAAGTTGTAACTTTTTTGTATCCGATGAGATACTGGTTCCCTGAATACATAATTAGTTGGGTTTCCATCAGGTGTATTTAGAACTTCTAAATGGGGTGTAGTTTATTTGCTAACATTTGTCAAATATTTGCAATAACAAACAATAATTGGACGGGTCCTCGCTACTCTTTGCACGTCGGGGCACAGGCCGAACGGTAAGAAATGCAGCCGAGGAACGGTTTTTTAGAAAACACATTTACATCTTAGAAAACAAATTTACATTTTACAAAACAAATTAACAAAACGCTAAACACTTTTACCAACCCCGAAACAAATTTATAAATGACAGATTCTACACGGAAAGGGAATGTACCACATCCCGGAAGTGACGGAAGTGTTGAGCGCGGTGTTTTTGAATTGTCGTTGTGGAGTTTATGCCGTCAAAAAAGTTCATGGTGACCGTCCGAACATGGACTGCGGCCGAGGGATATTCTTTCCGTGTTGTGGCAAACACATGAACAGCTTTACGCGGTTTTGCTTTACATGTGGTCGGTGTTTGGAGTTTTTAAAGGACGCGGAGCAGACGGAAAACCCAGACATACTGCATCATTCAATATTTTAATGAGGGTCACTCGTACGCTGTAATCGTGGACATGATGTCAGGTCTACACGGTGTAAACATCTGCTTGAGGAAAGTAAACTGAACGAAGCCAGGTTGTACCGCAGAAAGGATAATTCCTCGCCAAACGCCGTTGTTACGTGCCTACTGGTTTTTGAACCTACTGGTTTGGCTACGCGTGGCCTCGACAGCGGCAGATGTTGTCTTCTAAATGTCTGCTGTTGTTTTCTAAAATGTAAATTTTATAAAATGTAAATTTGTTTTATAAAATGTAGTTGCATTTTTTAAAATATTAATGTGTTTTATCAAATGTTTGTTTTGCTGTGGCCCGAACCTGGAAGCATCTTAGATTCAAGAACATGTCCCGTAGCAACCCGACAGACAACCAATTTTTTTTACCGCGTGCGGCTTTGTATTCGTCAGTGGCGGAGGCTAAGCGACATGGCTATGCTAGCATGCCGGCCCCTCTCGCGGCCGGACTGGTCTGAGGACGGCTGCCGCAAAGAAGGCTTCGCCTTAAGGGGTCAGGGCCCGGAGAGTATCCCCACCGGAGGGGCTATGGTGTCACCGCATTTTTCAGTGCTCGCTTCTCCCCGGTACTCTCCGGGAGTCGGTCCGTTGTCCCCGGGGCACGACCGGGTCCAGAGAGCGCGAGCCCGAGGGGCCGGTGCCACTGAGAGACTTATTGGGAGTGGCGAGCCCGCCCCAAAGTATCTCAATGGGTCGTGCGCACTATCAACGAAGGCTACGCCACACAGTTCAGGTGGCGGCCCCCTCAATTTCGCGGTGTACTACCCACTTTGGTAGACCCCCAGCAGGCACGGACATCCGAGCGAGAAGTACAGACCCTGCTGTGGATGGGAGCCTCGGAACGAGTTCTCCCTCCAGACAGAGAATCGGGCTACTACAGCCGCTAGTTCACCGTTCCAAAGGAGGATGGGGGTTTGCATCCGAAAGGGAGAAGAGATACTAGATCTCCACCGTTTGAACCGCGCTGTTGCAGAGTTGAGCTTCAAGATGCTCACTATCAAACAGATCGCGGCACAGATCAGGTCCGAGGACTGGTTTGTCACGGTAGGACGCTTACTTTCATATTTCCATCCTCCCACGACACAGGAAGTTCCTGAGGTTCGCTTTTGGGGACAAAGCTTACCAATACCGGGCTCTTCCGTTCGGTATAGCCCTCTCACCCCGGACGTTTACCAAATGCGTGGACGCTGCTCTGGCACCATTGCGTCTCCAGGGCATCCGCATTTTGAACTACATAGACGACTGGTTGATTCTAGCGCCATCCGTGCGGCTGGCGGCCCAACATCGAGGTGTTGTGCTTGCCCACATCAACCGTCTGGGGCTGAGACTCAATGCCAGGAAAAGCGTGCTGTCCCCACGAAGGCTACGCCACACAGTTCAGGTGGCGGCCCCCTCAATTTCGCGGTGTACTACCCACTGCATAGGACCACCTTCCTTGGCGTTGTTTGGGATTCAACCACGATGCGGGCACATCCGTCTCCCGCTCGAGTAGTTTCGATCCTCTCTGCAGTCAAGCAGGACAAGCTAGGCCAACCACTCACTGTGAAACAGTTTTAGAGACTGTTAGGTATGGAAGTAAATCTGTGCCATCGGGGGTTGAAATAAAAAGGTGATTGAATTTCTAGCACTGAATATTTATGCATTGAAATTATGTACCTGAATGTTTTTCAACATTAAAACACTGAAAAAAATTCAACCTAAAAAAAAACCTTAAAATATTCAGCGCAAAAGAAATTAAGGTTACAATATTCAACCCAGAAAATTCAGCCGTGGCACACCAACATCGGGGACACTAAGGAAGAGCAATCGATTCTAGATTCAAGATCAGGAGCGTGCGTCAAGCCTTGGGCTTCGGATTGTAGCCATGTCCAATAATAACGGGGCTTTAACTCTTCTTTATGCCATCAGTGTGGTTTGTGTCTGTAAGAATACGTAATAGACAGCTGACATTTGTACATTAACAGACTGTATTGGACATGAACTAAGCTGAAGTTAAACGAGAGCGTACAGCCGGTCAGAATACGCCTCTTCTTCTAGTTTTGAATTAATTTAATGATGCTGAGATCCTTCGACAAGCTGTTAGAAGTGATTGGCGGAGTTTTGAAACCAGGAACACGCTTGAAGAGGCACATGAGCCACTGTATCGTAGTGGGGGGGCAGCGGCGGAGCGTGCAGACGCATAAACCCGACAGGACATGCAGGAATAACCGCAGTAGCGCCTAGTGCGGAAAGTGGTCTGTGGAAGGATCCTTTCTCTGAGCGGCACAAGCCGATCTCAGTTGGGTATTAAGCGGCATTCAAAGTCCACGTAACGTTAAATGAGGATCTTCATGACCATGGGTAAACTTTATTGAGGATCTGGCACAACACAGCGACCTGCAAGTAGTGCAGAGTCTTAAATAAAGGGATGTACGTTGTTACGTCCCCCTTCGTCTAGGTGTAAGGGAGCGCAACCCCCGCAAACATGAGCCCTGATAAACGCGGCGACCAGAGGTATAGGGTCGTGGTGTGAGTGACGACTACTGACACACAGGCAAACGATGTAAACAAAATAGGATGTTTATTCTCTCCTTAAACGGAAAACAAAACAAAGGTTCCGGGGATTAAGGGGCTGGGCGAGACCAAAGCAAAGAAACAAACAAAAAGGGTGAACACTTCCCTAACTGACTCAATTTCCCCCCCCCCCCCCCCCCCTTTACTCTACCTCGGGCACGGATGAGGCCCGCTAGTCAGACTCGAGTCATGAATTTGATGACTTCAGACTCGACTCGACAAAACGTACAAAGACTTGCAACTCGACTTGGACTTTAACATCGATGACTCGTGACTTCACTTGGACTCGATCCTTTTGACTCGAGAAGACTTGCTACTTCCCATGAAAACCTGGGGGAAAACATTTTCACACGGCCGCGCCGCTCTGTTTATCTGCATCTGTCAAAAAAATGTGCGCCACCTGTGTGCAGAGACCGCGCGCTGCCTGCACGACATCCAATCACTGCAGTCCATTTGACCGTATCAACGAGACAGCTCGTTCATGCTTACAACATTTTTTGATTTTTGAACCCGGATTCAGACTCCGATGGAAATCCTCGCCAACATTATGTCAACGTTAAAGTACTATAACACAGTCACAGTCGATCCACCATTACCCTTCCCTACGTAGTCTAGGTCTGTGAGGCAGCACACCATCACCCAGGGTTCCCCGTCCCCACTATAATAAGAGGACTTGAAATGACTCGAAACTAAAATGGTAAGACTTTGGACTCGACTTGAGACTTGTTGGCTTTGAGTTTGACTCGACTAGGGGCTTGCCTCATCTTTGACTCGACTTGACTCGGGACTCGAGGGCAACGACTTGAGACTTACTTGTGACTTGCATAACAATGACTTTGTCCCACCTCTGGTATACACCACCCGTAGCTGACTGCCTGTCTAGATACACCAGGCAAGACCTGGGCGGACCACTCCCTGTACTTTTGGTTAGCGGGCCTCATCCGTGCCCGAGGTAGTGTAGCAGGGGGGAGGGGGGGAAATTAGGTCAGTTAGGGAAGTGTTCACCCTTTTTGTTTGTTTCTTTGCTTTGGTCTCGCCCAGCCCCTTTTTCCCCTGAATATTTGGTTGGTTTCCTTTTAAGGAGAGAATAAACCTCCTATTTGTTTACACCGTTTGCCTTTGTCAGTAGTTGTCACTCACACCACGACCCCATACCTTTGGTCGCCGCTCCACCAGGGCTCATGTTTGCGGGGGTTGCGCTCCCTTACGCCTACACCAAAAGGGGGACGTAACATTAGGCTTAATGCGAGGCTTTAGAAATTGCATGGCTACAATCCGAAGCACAAGGTGTATTGGGTGCTCGCTCCTTTTGCTTGACGCACGCTCCTGATCTTGAATCTAGAATCGATTGCTCTACCTTAGTGTCCCGGATGTTGGTGTGTCACGGCTGAATTTTACCGAGGTAGACCTGTTTGCCTTCAGAGAGACCACTTACTGTCCTCTGTGTTTCTCCCTCGCGCATCCTGCCCCGGGTGCGCGAGGGAGATGCAGGGCAGGTACAGGCATGGCCAAGGTCATGTCTGTACGCCTTTTCCCCGGTTGCTCTGCTCCCGGGGGATTCTGGTGAAGGTCTGTCAGGACGGTGGCCTACTGCTTGTAGCCCCGCTCTGGCCGGCCCTAGATAGTTCGCAGACCTTTTGTCGCTCCTCACAGGGCCTCTGTTGGAGACCCCATCGGGGTGGTCCTGCTGTTTCAGGCGTCGGGGTCCATTGTTTACCCTCGCCTTGAGCTACGGAAACCGTCGGCGTGGCCCTCGAGGGGACCCGCCTCCTAGGAGCCGGTCTCTCCAACGAAGTCGTGGAGACCATCTGCCACTCCAGAGCCCCCGCCACGAGGAAGGCGTACGCCGGAAGATGGAAGCTGCTTTGCCACTTGGTGTGGGCAACGACAGCTGGACCCAGTTAACTGCCCAGTCGGTTCAGTAGTGGAGTTCCTGCAGGAGTGTTTTGCCACAGGTTTATTCCCGTCCACCATCAAAGTATATGTGACGGCCCTGTCGGCAGCCCATGCCCCACTAGACGGGCGTTCTCTGGGGAGACCGCCGCTGGCATCCCGCTTCCTTCGTGGCACCCTGAGGTTAAGGCCAGCAGCCAGCACTAGAGTCCCGTGGGACTTGGCCATCGTACTAGAGGGTCTCTCCGGTGCTCCCTTCGAGCCCATGGCGGAGGTTGCAGTGAAGTATGTGGCTCTTAAGACCCTCTTCCTGCTCGCTATTTCTTCCCTCAAGAGAGTTGGAGACATGCAAGCCCTCTCATGGCCCCATCGTGCTTGGAATTTGCACCTATGGTGAAGGCGTTCTTCCTTCCCCCCGGCTACATTCCTAAGGTTCCGTCCTCTACGGTCGGGCCTGTTGTGCTGCAGGCTTTCTGTCCTCCCCCGTTCCGGAGAAGAAAAGCGTCGGACCAGGCGAAGCTTAACCTCCTCTGCCCATTCAGAGCCCTAGACTTGTACGTCCGCAGGACCTCCCTGTGTAGGCTCTCCGAACAGCTGTTTGTGTGTTTCGGGCCTCCCAAACCCGGTTCCTGAAGGGAACGAGACGCTGCGTAAACGTTCTGCCATACTCCCGGCCTGCCCATGGCACTCGATTCGGCCTTTCAGAGATGAATGGTCCTGCCCTTCGGGTCCCTTTATAGCGCCCTGGTCCGGCGTCCCCGCCTATGACGTACCAGCTCGCCATTGGTTAGATTTCACACGTGCTTCATGACGCGGTCACGCAGGGGCGTTCCCACAGCGTCTTTACGCAGCGTCTCGTTCCCTTCAGGGAACGAAGGTTACATACGTAACCGAGAGACGTTCTCTTCAGACCGTGTGCAGCGCTGGGTAGATGTTGATATAGATGTAGCCTAGCAACTAGCTTAGCCGTGCAGCTAGCTTGTAATGTGTTCCGTTTTCCAATTTGTTTTCTAAAATGTTAATTTGTTTTCTAATTTGTTTTCTAAAATGTTAATGTATTTTATCAAATGTTAATTTGTTTTCTAATTTGTTTTCTAATTTGTTTTCTAATTTGTTTTCTAATTTGTTTTCTAATTTGTTTTCTAATTTGTTTTCTAATTTGTTTTCTAAAATGTTAATTTGTTTTCTAATTTGTTTTCTAATTTGTTTTCTAATTTGTTTTCTAATTTGTTAATTTGTTTTCTAAAATGTTAATTTGTTTTCTAATTTGTTTTCTAAAATGTTAATTTGTTTTCTAAAATGTTAATTTGTTTTCTAATTTGTTTTCTAAAATGTTAATTTGTTTTCTAAAATGTTAATGTATTTTATCAAATGTTAATTTGTTTTCTAAAATGTTAATTTGTTTTCTAATTCGTTTTCTAAAATGTTAATTTGTTTTCTAAAATGTTAATTTGTTTTCTAAAATGTTAATTTGTTTTCTAATTTGTTTTCTAATTTGTTAATTTGTTTTCTAAAATGTTAATTTGTTTTCTAAAATGTATATTTTATAAAATGTTAATATGTTTTCTAAAATGTTAATGTATTTTATCAAATGTTAATTTGTTTTCTAAAATGTTGATTTGTTTTCTTATTTGTTTTCTAAAATGTTAATTTGTTTTCTAATTTGTTTTCTAAAATGTTAATTTGTTTTCTAATTTGTTTTCTAAAATGTTGATTTGTTTTCTAAAATGTAAATGTATTTTCTAAAATGTTAATTTGTTTTCTAAAATGTTAATTTGATTTTTAAAATGTTAATTTGTTTTATAAAATGTTAATTTGTTTTATAAAATGTAAATGTATTTTATAAAATGTTAATTCGTTTTATAAAATGTTAATTTGTTTTATAAAATGTTAATATGTTTTATAAAATGTTAATTTGTTTTGTAAAATGTTAATTTGATTTATAAAATGTTAATGTTTTATGAAATGTTAATTTGTTTTCTAACATTTTAATTTCTTTCATAAAATTTAAATGTATTTTCTAAAATGTTAATTTGTCTTATAAAATGTTAATTTGTTTTATAAAATGTATAAAATGTTCTTTCTCCCAACATGTCTCAGTCCGAATAGGCCTGATTCTGTAATGCCAGATCTAACCCAGGTTTGGCAGCCATTGATGTCCTGAACCTGTTTCACTGCTGGTTGCCAATAAATCCAGCTGCCATGTCTCAAAGTAGGCCCAATTCTATAATGTCAGATTCGGCCCATGTTCGGTAGCCATCCAAGGTCCAGAACCGGTTTTAAAGCTGGTGGCCAATTAACCCGGCTGCCATGTCTTAGCCTGAATTGGGCCGTTTCTATGAAGCCATATTGGGCCCATATTCTGAAGCCATCAACGGGCCAGAGTATTAGAGGTGTTAGGGTCAAAGTGTTTTAGTGCTGGTTGCCCATAAACCCGACTGCCATGTTCCAACCAATATAGGCCCAATTTTACATTGATTAGCAGATCAATAGGGCGGGGGCTATTGCTTCAAATGCTTCAAAGCATTCCAACAAATATGGCTACGTATTTTTCACCTGATTAGAAGGGAGGAGGTGAGACGTATTGGAAACCAAAGAATTGCTGTGGCAGCCGGAGGAGACAGTTTGACTGGCCGTAATTAAAGTCGGAACTGCAGCCATTGGGCATTAAAGTGCTAGTTATTTGTTGTTGAACCAGCGTAAATGCAATGCTGACGCCAACATGGAATCCTACTTTCAGCAGACCTTTAGCAAAGCCTGACCAACTTCTGGCCCTAACCGGTGTCTCCTCTGCCTGATTCTCAGGCGTCTCCTCAGCCTGATTCTCAGGCGTCTCCTCAGCCTGATCCTCAGGCGTCTCCTCTGTCACATCCTCAGGTGTCTCCTTTCTCTGATCCTGAGGTGTCTCCTCCCTCTGATTCTCAGATGTCTCCTGCGTTTGATCCTCAGAAGTAGTCACTGGGAGGCTCTCGTTGCTGTGATCCTCAGATGTGTTTTTTTCAGCATGAATTCTGAATTCCACTCTTAAGTTCTTATTGCCAAAAACCCGCTTCTTCTTTAGTCTAAATTGTCGTATCTTTGACACATATTGGTGATTGGTCTGTTGTATTGCCTCAACTTTTTTAGAGATTGTTGTGTAGCAGTTTTCATATTTACTCTTAAGATCTTCAGTGACTTTGATGTGTTCCCTCTCAGCAATCAAGCTCTGGTTCTTCATAGTTCTGTTTTCCTCAATTAGCTCTTCAACATTTGCCTGCAGATTATTAATCTTTGACTGATTCATCTCTTTCTCAGATGTCAGACAGGCCAGTTTATCACTAATAACCAAATTTTTGCAAATCTCATGACTAGTTTGGTGAGCCTCCTCTTCACTCCGCTTAAGTTTAGCATTAATTCCCCAGAGCCTGTTCATCTCTGTTTCATTTTCATGTAGCTGTAATTGAAGATTATCAGTCATTTTCGATTTCTCACTCTTCATAATTCGGTTTTCCTCAATTAGCTCTTCAACGTTTGCCTGCAGATTATTAATCTTTGCCTGATTCAGCTCTTTGTCAGATGTCAGACAGGCCAGTTGATCACTAAGAACCGCATTTTTGCAGATCAAAGCAGCCTCCCTTTCCTCGCGTTCCAGTAAAGATTCAGAATGGTTTGCAGCCATTCTGTCAGCCCTCTCAGAAACTTGCTTAAGTTTGACTGAAATCTCATGACTAGTTTGGTGAGCCTCCTCTTCACGCCGCTTAAGTTCAGCATTAGTTCTAAAGAGCCTGTTCATCTCGGTTTCATTTTTATGTAACTGTAATTGAAGATGATCAATCCTTTTCGATTTCTCACTCTTCATAATTTGGTTTTCCCCAATTAGCTCTTCAACGTTTGCCTGCAGATTATTAATCTTTGCCTGATTCAGCTCTTTCTCAGATGTCAGACAGGCCAGTTTATCACTAAGAACTGAATTTTGACAAATCAAAGCAGCCTCCCTTTTCTCGCATTCCAGCAAAAATTCAAAATGGCTTGCAGCCTTTCTGTCCGCTGTCTCAGACACTTGCTTAAGTTTGGCTGAAATCTCATGACTACTTTGGTGAGCCTCCTCTTCACTCCGCTCAAGTCCAGCAATAATTCCCCAGAGCCTGTTCATCTCTGTTTCATTTGCATGTAGCTGTAATTGACGATTATTAATCATTTTCAATATCTCACTCTTCATAGTTCGGTTTTCCTCAATTAGCTCTTCAACGTTTGCCTGCAGATTATTAATCTTGGCCTGATTCAGCTCTTTCGCAGATGTCAGACAGGCCAGTTTATCACTAATAACCGAATTTTTGCAGATCAAAGCAGCCTCCCTTTCCTCGCATTCCAGCAAAAATTCAGAATGGCTTGCAGCCTTTCTGTCCGCTGTCTTAGACACATGCTTAAGTTTGACTGAAATCTCACAACTACTTTGGTGAGCCTCCTCTTCACTCCGCTCAAGTCCAGCAATAATTCCCCAGAGCCTGTTCATCTCTGTTTCATTTGCATGTAGCTGTAATTGAAGACAATCAATCGTTTTCGATTTCTCACTAAGTTTCAACTCTGCTTCTTTTACATATTCTTTGTGTATGTCTATATTCTCATTAACTGAAGATATGGCTGATTCCAGATATTGCGTTTTCCTCCGGTCCTCCATGATGTTAAAATGTGTTTGCTTACCCATGGCTTCATGGAGTTCCCTTTGAATGTAACAAGCTTCGATTTGAGACATCTCAGTAAACTCCTGAAGATGCACCGATCCAATCTCTTGTGATTTTGCCATGTCTCTTCAAAGTCTTTAAACACGTCCAGTCTGTTGGTTCACCAAAAATGAATGCAGTTCAAATACGTTCTGGAGCGTTATACAACGTTCGAAAATGACGTATTGGCTTTGATCGTGACGGGGGTTGGTCACATGTTTTTGTGACGTCATCACATTCCATACGTCACTTGTTTTTCTATCCAGCTTCGGAGACGTGTGGAACGACTGCGTCACAGGTTAAGTCACGTGACGTTAGTGTCTAATGCGCTAGCAAACGTTCACGTTAACGGTAGCTCGCGTATCTGCATCCGACCCTCGTAAGGTAACGTTAAATATGAAAGCCTTCACTTTCAATCTCGGTTGGTGTTACAAGAAGAAGTTGTCAGCACTTCTTATATTTGTCTCTTTAACTTGTAAATAGGTCAAATATAGAATGTGAAATGATGCCATGACCACCATGTTTCCCTGTTGGCATGTTGTGCTTAGTGTTGGGTGTCCGCCACACACAGCGTTTGGCATTGAGGGCAAACAGTCTCCTCTGACCAAAGCACCTTCTTCCACATGTTTTTTCTGTGTCTCTCATGACTTTGGTGATAATAGTGGAACTTACTCAAATGTACAAGTAAAGAGGATACTAATTTCAAAAGGTGTCTCTCTGCCACAGGAGACAACCTGTCCAAATATTCCAAATGACATTCCAGTGTCACTAAACTGCAAACTTATCTATATATTGAGGGACATGTTTATTCTCTCAGTTCACGGTCCTAGTTTAACAGTTTTAAAATTTAAAACCCTCCCAAACAGGCTTCAGCAGAACATGAACAGTTATAATGTATATAATTCAATTTATGGTTTAAATACTATTCTGCCACCTAGTGGTGGAGATGTGAATCCGTTTACTAGACGTCTCATTAAACTGTCTCTGTGGTCACTGAAGCAACACAATACGTGGAAAATAAATATAAGAGCCAAGAGCAGTGAATGTGCGTGCAGACAACTACTGCTGCTAACACATCCCGTAAGACCAGGATTATTTATTTTTATCCATTAATGAACTTTTCTCCTCATGGTACTCTGGAAACCGCTGTCATTGCAGACGGTTGCGTTGATTCTTACGGTTTAGCGGCTACGCTTTTGTATTTTCGTTTTATGCGAAAAACCACAAAAGAAATTAACAGAGTAAAAAGTTGTCAGTTGGTCTCGTTTTTGGTTAAAAACCAAAACTGCCCACTTGCGTTTTCTAGTTATTGATTGAAAACGTAAAAGGGGAAAATGGCCTCCCACTTCCGCTTTGGATCTAAAACGAAAAAAAGTAAAATATTTTTAACTTAAAATATAAATTGTAAAAGGGATATGACAGATGTGTTAAGGCAGCACGTTCAAGTTAAAGCTCTAGTTATATTTCATTTATTTCCACAGCACAAAGCTGGGTTCAGACTAACACAGAAACACAGTCTCCTAAAATAATCTCAATTTTAAACTGCAGTTCGCAACAGATTGAAGTCGACATGTGATCAACGTGTTCTGTTTGTACAGTGAGTCAGGTCACATTGCTTTGTTGTCTCTTCTGACTTTTGTCTTGTTGTTTTTGATGACTAGAGTCCACGACCTATAAACTCCATTAGAGGACAACGATTTGGATGGAACTGGGACTCAGGTTCTGTAACAACATCCCAACACCGGATACCAAATGATAGTTGGGCATTTGAATGCCGCACACATATACAAAGTAAGTGAGAGTTGTCATTATTTGTTTGATTATTTACTTGTGCACAGTGTAGAAATGTTGACCATAAGAACTCAAACATCACTTTTGGCTAAACGGACACTTTTAACTGCAGGTCCACATGGAGGTTAAAGTTGACTGGACTGGACCACGTGGTCATCGTCGGCCTGGTGTTCGGGTCCCTGAAGTTCAGCTGCAATGCTGAAAGCCCCCTGTCCAATGTGTTGGATGTCTTTGTACAAACTATGTGCTTACAGTTTTTCTCTATTGTTTACACACATTTTCTTAAAGCATGCCTCATACTCTCAGAACTCTACACACAAATCAAAAAACACACACACACAATGGGCAAAACCCCTCAATACTCCTGCAAAATTAAACTTTACATTCAAAACAATGTAATTTCTTCTCAAAATGGTATTTTGTTTTCAAATGACACACACAAACCATCATATGAAAAGACTTTTATAAGAACCAGTTGAACACTGATGTGCTGAATGTTAAACACTATGATGAATGGAAAACACAAATTTGCACCGCCGCTGACACCGCAGCACCAGCCTCCTCATTCATTTCAATAAGAGCACTGCGTTATGCATGTGTTTTGAAAACACAAATTTACTGTATACAGTTACAGTAAAAACATCTATGCTGCATCCTGTCTTCTGTTCCGGTCTGTTCCACAGAACCTCATCCACATCGCAAGCAATGTTTTCCCTGGCCAAGCAGAGGGGGAAATATCGCTCAGCATGTCCAATCCAGCCATGAAAAGCATCAACTGCTTTATCTCCACATGCGTCTTCCATAGCTTGGAGAAGGGGGATATGCGTTTGTGGATTTTGGTCAAACACTTTCCATCTCCAGGCAGAAAAGAATTCCTCCATAGCTTTGGTCAACCAAAGTGGGTCGGATCTCATCAGAGTTTACGGTCCTTGGCCTTCCTCCTCCTCCTCCTCCTCCTCCTCCTCCTCTTACTCTCACTCCTCTGCCTCTGTTTCTAATGTTGTCATCCATTGCTCCAAAACAGAAGAGCTCACCTGTTGCCTTTTATGCTAAAGCTCTGATTCCTAATTGTAACACTGTGTGACAGGTGTTTTCCCATGTGACGAGTCAGTGTGCATAGTGGGGCAATTGACGTTAGAATTTTGAATGACAGTGTTTTTCTTGTGAAAACAAAATTTTCTTCATGAAAATTGTACAGAGAATGCAGAGAATTGTGTGTAGTGTTTTGAAAAAAGTGTGTTTTAGAACTGCAATTTGAGTGTAAAGCAAGAATAGTGCTTGTAGTTTAGCAGAATTGAGATCGAGAAAAAAATATCAGACATGCTCCAGTAAATGCCTGTGTCACCAGCTTCATGACGCAGGGAGTTAAATAAATGCTCTGATTAAGCATAGATTTGAAATCAGTGTTGAATTTTATTATTTCTCAAACTCCTTTCTGTTTCACATGAATAAAAAGATCAACACAAAAATAAAAATAATGCTAATGACAGCACTGTGTGTATATAATTTATATATATATATATAGTCCTTTAATATATATATATATATATATATATATATATATATATATATATTAAAGTTGGAGAATGGCATGCTGACTATTGGTGAAATAAAACTTAAAATCTTAACTGGTATCAAAAACAAGGTTTTAGTTCATTAAATTATATAAGATTATAACTTTGAATGAGGATATGTCGAGTCGAACAGTGCCTCATAACTGGAGCATTTTAGAGAGGTTCAGTAAGGAGAAAGAAATTGAACGGTAGTTTTGTTTTGATCCTTTCTAAGAAAGGAATGATAAAGTAGAGAAAATATAGATGGGAAACCATTGACATGACGTGGAGCGGTAGACGCTTCCCTCACCTTTCTTTGAACTCTGTCCTTCACCTTCAGGCCCCTCTATTCCATGAGCCTTGTGGCTTTTCTCCAGGGCAAGTCACCCAACCATAATGATCCATCATTGATCCGTCACAGAAGGACGTCTCTTACCACTTAAAGCCACTTAATTGTGTGGCCGTCCCTTCGGTTTTCAGAGATGTCTTCAATGCAGCATCCAATGCAAATAATCCCACCTGAATTGAATGAATGAATTTTATTTTTTTAGTACCATTTTTTTAGGTAGTACCAGCCAACCAGATGTGGGTGATGTTACCGTAAACCAATTGCATCAGTGCTGGCAAACATTAAAAGACTGTTCTCTCTCTCTGCTGTCAGTTGTCATTTCAGCGCGCACCAAAGGCGACCCGCCACCACCCCTGACACCTCCAATCTACAGCAGTACCTGGCACATCAGGAAATTGGAGCAACTTATTCTCTACCACCATCACCAGTGTCTGGACTCCCGAAGGGGGGGATATAGCTCGGCTCAGCATCCCGGCCCCTGGTCTTTCCTACGGCAGGATGGAGTCCAAGCCCCAATCACATTGCAATAACAAAATTAATGTATGTTATAATAAAGCACTGTTCAAACTTCAACAAGTCTCTCCGGATTGAAATGTAATGTAATCTAACCGTGTGGAGCAACGCCAGGAATGCCGCTTTGCAAACTTTATCTTTGACATTATCAAGGTCTTAGGCCTTTTATGTCAACATATAACCAGGAGCTTCTGATGTACCAATACAAAATAAAGCCTCTCTGTAGGAGCTATTATTTAGTTATTTATTCTTTAAATATATTTTTCTTAATTGTTTGGGTAATTGGATCGCTAATTGGGTAATTGGGTCACTGATTGGGTAATGCAGTGGGCATCTGGAGGTTACTTAGGGGCATAGCCAGGTGGGACCAGCATGCACCTGGGTGACTAATACGTTTCTACCAGCGAAACAGTGAGACAGTGAAACAGTGGGAGAGAACAGCATAGGAAAGCAGCTCAGGTTATGTTATGTTTTTTGTTGGAATTTTGGTTAAAAATAGATCAAGAAAAACAATACAACAGAACAACAGGAGAATACTGTTTTTCTGCGTAAAATTCAATTCAATTCATTTTATTTTGTATAGCCCAAAATCGCAAATTACAAATTTGCCTCAGAGGGCTTTACAGTCTGTACACATGCAACATCCTCTGTCCCGAAACCCTCACATCGGCACTCCCCCAAAAAAGAAAGAAATCAAACTAGGTGCAGCAGTGGTCCTTTGATTCAAGGATACGTAGGACAAATGGCCACTACACTCTCAGAATACCATAGATGAGCCAATTTGCTTCAATATCTCAATCACCAGACTACATTTTGTCATTTTCAGATAAGATTTAAAAGGAAACAATACTTTCATGACCATTCCACTTCAGGCAGAGAGTACACATCACCAGGTTGTGACTTGGGGATAACCAACCATTCTAATGTACCAGTCCAAAATAAAAGCCTCTCAAAATACCATACATGAGCCAATTTCCTTCAAAATCATTCAAAAGGTGTTTATTGTAAATTGCTCCCTACGCACATAGTTTAATATTTCTTCCGGCAAAATGCAATTTTTAGAGCCTAAGGTCTCAAGATCACACTGTGCGTTTTTGAAAAGAATTGGCTTTAATCCCTGGGAGGAGTTCGGTCATAATACAACTGTAAGAAATCATGAAAAAAGGGCAAAAAAAGGCAAAAAAGGCAGATTTTCAACCATTATTGCAGCGCTCCCTATTCAAAAATTATGAGAAAAATTAGGGTGCGTTCAGGCCAAGTAATTTGGAAGTTAAAAATCTGCCAGATTAAGCCACGCCCCTTGTAAAGTTAATTAGCCCATATCTCATCAAAACAATGAGTTATCAGCACTATTCAAGGGCACATTGAATCAATAATGATCCACCGAAGGTTTCGTGACAACCACACTCAGCAATTAGGAGAACGTTTTTTTTTCACAAAATTCAAAATGGCAGAAAATCTAGTTAGGCGCATTTGCATACCATGATTGACTTTTTTGTATAGCATGTCCCAGAGCACCTGTGTGCCAAGATTTAAGTTGATCGGACATCGGTCGTCCTACCAAAGTACAGGCATGATCTCAACGTACGGCATGCTGTAAAACCCTGTCGTGGAGAGATAAAAGGCGTTATAGAGACATTTCTTTATACCCAAACGTGTGACCCAAAAATTATCAGATTTTTTAACAGTCCAGATACCCATGCCAAATTTAACAACTTTTTGAATATGATAAAGGCCCCAAAAAGGCCCGCGGTTTGTGAGAATGATAATAATAATAATAATAATAATAATTCCAAATACAATAGACTCCTCTACGACTAGTCGTAGCGAGGACCCTAATAATTTGAAGCCAGTTTGTGGGGTTGATGACAGAACAAATGTACAATTTAGATGAACTTTATTGTCCCCAATGAACAGGCCCTTCTCACCACGGATACGGACTATCACCGTTGTCTTTAATACAGCATTGCTCATTCTGCAACATGAAACAGCCTCAAATGCAAGAACACACGTACCTGTGTTATTGTAACATGCCATTGGGATTTCTTTTATATTTTTAACAGCTGTGAAAAGAAAATGTCCAATTCCTAATGCTGCCAACTCAAACAAACTGACTATTTCAAAATGATTTAATTTTGGCCAGTAATCGATGACTATGCTTCTGTTTTATATAACTAGTGTGACTAACAGAAAAGGCTAACCATAGCTTTCACACAAATGATTAATGAAGGTATAATACAGGCGTGGTGTGCAAGTATAGATTATCAGTAGGGTTAAAAAGATTCAAAGAGTCCTACGGTGCTAGAGAAGTTACTTTACGTCACACTACACTCATGCTGTTGAGTTGGCAATTCACTGAAATAACGCGAGACATGATGAAGAAGACGCAGATATAAACTAACAGGACTCCCGGGCAATGTAAGGTATAATGTCCAGGCATAGGTGACAATGGCTGCGTCCCACGGGGGATGGAGAGACGTGGGTGAGTAAAGAAGAGAGGCCGCATTTTGTCACTTCTCGCGAGATATACTCCGTTGCTTAGCGACGGGACTCAAATCAACCCTGTTAGCGTCTAGCGGCTTTCACCGGTCGCGCGTGCTTCTTTCCGCCTTTTCAAAACCACACAACAGCTCGTGCAGGCGTGCAGTGAGTGGAGGTCAATCCTTTTAAAAGGCTGTTGGCGGCTGACTTTTTAAAACAAACTTTTTAAACTCGGCTGAGAAATGGCCACCGTCGCCGCACAGCCTCATTTCATCTTCGGCCTGCGGACAGGTGTGCGCAACAACTTGTGTTTCTGCGATGAGCAAACGGTCGTTTTCCCCAGCGGAAACAGCTGCGTGTGCTACGACACCGTCCAGAGAAGTCAGAGGTTCATTCCAGGTCGGTTCAAGGACTCTTACGGGACAGTGGTGCTTTAGAAAGCTCTGTTGAGAAACAGAGTGTGTATTATTCCAAATTAGTCTGTTTAGGATTGTCATCTTACTCTACAGGCTCGGAGGACAGCCTGCGCATGCGCGCTCTGGCCATCAGCGCCAACCGGCGATACCTGGCCGTGTCCGAAGAGTGTGGTCAGAGGGCGACCATCACCGTGTTCGACCTGAAGCACGAGCAGGGTCGGAAGAGGAAAGTCCTGACCGCGGGAGACACGCACGCGCAGCGGTTCCTGTGCATGGCCTTCTCACCCGACTCCAAGTACCTGATCGGCCAAACGGGGGGCCCGGAGGGGACGCTGGTCTTCTGGCTTTGGGAAAAGCAGAAAGTCCTGGCAACAGCGAAGACCGGCTCCTCGAGCACTCACGTCACCCAGGTGAGGGACCGGCGCAGCACTCGCGCTGGTGCGCGTGGCGTGCGCGCATACTCTGAGCTCGTGGTTTGTGTTTCACGTGACGTCAGGTGAGCTTCAGCCCTTACAACAACACGCAGATGTGCGTCAGCGGCAGCGGGGCGTTGAAGCTGCTGCGCTACTCGGACGGAGCCCTGAAGCAGAGCGCCGCCCCGAAGGTGGAGTCCGTCAACTTCCTGTGCCACGCCTGGGTGACGGAGGAGCGGGTGATCGCCGGGACGGACGCGGGCAGGCTGCTGGTGTTCGAGTCGGGGGACATCCGAAGAGAGATCGCCGTGGCTCCTCTGGAGCAGCGCGACAGGTCAGAAGGAGCTCTGAAGTGGACTGAGCTAGAGATGGGTCTACAAGTTGCAACTTAACTGTGTCCAAAAATAATAATAATAGAGTATTGAGCATCTTGGTGCTGTCATTCTCTTCTATTAAACCACTTTGCTCAACTCTCTCTCCTCACTGCCTATTTTAAATAGCACTTTCACCATCTCCATCTCTAAATATTGACATTTGGATGGTTCGGTCAATATTCCAACTGATATCCAATTTTAGCAGTGTGACATCAGGGCGGTTGTGTACTGATTGCCGCAGGCCAAGACAAAGACCTGGAACTGAAACTATACATTTCAAAGCATCATAATACTGACCAATACCAGATTGGATTTTGTAAACATTAGTTGTACTCTACAGTATCAATCTTTTAACAGTATTTTTTTACTGATCATGGGTGTAATGGTAGACTACCTGCTGGTGTCCTTGGTTCTTTCACTCAAGCCAACTTCTGGTGCCTCCTCGTGAACTGATCTGCTTGTTTTTGCTGAATATCCTCCTTTCCCCCCCACAATTCACTGCACAGGCAAGTGGAGATGAAGAAGATCAAAGACTTTAAAGTGGGTGAAGGTCCCCGCATCACAGCCATTCTGCCCCACTCCAGGGGCTTTGCATGCTCTTTGGGTCTCGGCATCGTCTGTCTTTTTGAAAGGAATAAAGATGGTTACAGAAGAAGCAGGGAGATCCGGGTGAGTGTTCATGCAGGTCGCCCGGTGACTTTGAGACTCTGTTTCAAGCTCCTCACACGCCTATCGGTATGGGTCAGATCCCAGCAGACCCACACAGCAACGAGTTGAGCCCGGCGCCGTGCCAGGAGGTCCACACCATGTGCATGAGTCCAGCAGAGCGCACTCTGGCCATCAGCACGGACAGAGGACAGCTGTACAGCTGCAGCCTCTCGCCCGCCGAGGTCAACAGGGTAACGTGCCCTCCGCCTGCACCGCCGCTGACACCGCAGCACCAGCCTCCTCATTCATTTCAATAAGAGCACTGCGTTATGCATGTGTTTTGATATTCCCGTATTAACAGTTATTTTTGCACTGCAACGTTGTCGAGGCTGATTGAGTGTGAATAGAGAAATACACATGTTTCATCTTCCCCTTGACTTTGTTTTCTTTGTAACTCTACTCGTCAGGAGGAACATTTTGAGTTCCTGTCGCAGTCCTTCCACTCTAAGTCCATCACGGGTGTGTCGGTGTGCATCAGAAAGCCCCTGGTGGCCACCAGTTCTCTGGACCACTCCGTGCGCATCTGGAACTATGAAACCAAGTAAGAGACGAATTCACACGCAGGCCCTCTGCCATGTCGATTATGAGCTGCCATGGGTTTACTTCATTTCTCCACAATCTTATTGGCATCTTTTATCTTAAGAGTTAAAGTACCAGTCAAAAGTTTGGACACACTTTCTCATTGAATATGAACAGGTCCAGATTTTTACTTGTATTGTCCAGATGAGATTAAAAAAAAGCGATGGTTTTGGCCAAAGCGACCTATCGAACCACGTCTCCAGTGTGACGCTCTAGTTAAGCCAGCTGAGCTCAGGGCATGTTGTCCCTAGGTTGCTGGAGCTGTACAAGGAGTTCCAGGAGGAGGCCCACAGCGTGGCTCTGCATCCCACTGGCCTCTTCATCCTGGTGGGCTTTTCAGACAAACTCAGGCTGATGAACCTGCTCATTGACGACATTCGCACCATCAAGGAGTTCAGTGTGCGCGGCTGCAGAGAGGTGGGTTCCACGCGACGCTCTGTTCAACTCCTTGTCACTTTGTTTCACTTTGTCACTTTCTCCCCCCCGCCCCTCAGTGTGCCTTCAGCCACGGCGGCCACATGTTTGCAGCCGTCAATGGAAACGTCATCCACACCTACTCCGTCACCTCTTTTGAGAACGTCCTCAGTCTGAAGGGCCACAATGGGAAGGTGAGCACCTTTATTCTGAAAATAGATATCCATCAATGTGCTTACAAAGAAATAGAAATACCAGGACAAAAACAACTGAACAAATAGACAGTAGTGTTATTTATACATTTAAAATAAGTGCATATAATATTTGATATAAATATATGGGCTGTAAATATATTTCAAAAAATTAACAAATTATTCTCTACTTTATTATTATATTAAAAGTTTTTCTTCTAAAGACTACATTTCATAAATGAACGAGTAATCACTTTAAAAAACGTGTATTTTAGACACTGTTAAAACACAAACGACACTTGTGTGATCATCTTGGAGATGGAACATGTTGAACCAGCGACTCTTCCTGCTGTCCTCGTGCACTTTGCTCTCAACTCGCCATCATTTGACGGCTGTGTTTGAAGTGCCAACAATGTCCCCACATTTAGCCAGTTCTCCGCCTCTCCAACTGCCTCTGTGTTCCTTTGCAGGTGCGAGGCATCGAATGGAGCCAGGACGACAGCCGGCTGGTGTCCTGCGGCGTGGACGGCGCCGTGTACGAGTGGAACACACAGACGGGCAAGCGCGAGTCCGAGAGCGTCCTCAAGTCCTGCAGCTACACAGACGTCGCCTTTTCCTCAGACTGCAAGAGCGTCCTGGCCGTGGGATCGGACCTCACACTGAAGGAGATCCAGGAATGTCAGGTGAGCCGGAGCAGCACTTTGAGCCTTAAGGAACAATATGAGACATAAGGCCAAATATAGATAGACTACCGTATGAGTCACACCTTTCACAATACACAACGTTGACTTGATTCATTGTTAATGCAAGCATGTTGATGGTTTTACCTCCTAAACAAAAAGTAAGAGCGAGGGTTTGCTTGTTGCTCACAGCTATAGAGAGTACCGTATGAAATCTTCTTGTTTAGAGAGTCACAACCCAGCAAGTCTTGGGAACCTCTGGTTCTGGATCTCTAGCGGCTCAAAAAGGTCTCAGACCTATCAATTTTTTGTACTGTTTTATATCTGTTGCCAACAATGCTGCATCATCATTGCTATAAAGCAGGAAGGAACAAGGAGTTTATTAGTTCAGATAAAGGCCACTGCCTTCTTCTTCTTCTTCTTCTTCACATTTCACTGCTCTTAATATCAAAGATTTACTCTGCTCTCACTCAAGGGATAATGAAGCCATTATTGTTTGCCCTACCAAATTTCATGTATTTCATGGGCCCCACAGGTCCTGAGGGAGGTTCCGGCCGATGAAGTAGGTCACACCGCTGTGACAGTGTCTCACTCTGGCAGGGTTGTCTTCACCGGGACGTCCAGTGGGACCATCCGAGCCGTTAAATACCCGCTACCTATCCAGAAGGAATGGATCGTGTACCAGGCTCACTGCGGGCCCGTCACTAAGGTTGGTCCACATGTTGCACACACTACACTTGCACTCAATGAGGGTTTCAATGAAGTGATGTAAAGAGAAGAGTCAATTCTCTCATCCACATTAGTTAAAAACCCAATTCACATTTTTACTTAAACACTGGAATATTTTGAGCAGGAGAAACAAACCTTTGTGTCAACTTACTGACTGATGACCTCGTGTCTCCTCAGATGGTCATCACGTCTGACGACCAGTTCCTGCTCTCGGTGTCAGAGGACGGCTGCCTGTTGATGTGGAAGCTCATCGACAAGGAGGGCCGAGGCCTGAAGAGCAACAGGCAGATTATCCACACTGAAGAGATCCTTGTCACCAAGTCAGACCTGGAAGAGAAGGTGTGTGTGTGTGTGTGCGTGCTGAGTAGGTTAACATGAGATAAAACGCCGTGCTGGGGTGAGGTACTTAGCAGTAGATGTATGCTGTATTGTGCTGATGGAAATGTTTGAATACAAGTTTGTCTGTTGACCTTATTGACACGTATGGGGACATGTCCACACAGAGTAAAGGCCTTTGTTGCCTGTGTTGCAGACCCAGAACATGCTGGAGCTAAAGATGCGTCTGGAGGAGCTGCAGATGGAGAACGAGTACCAGCTGCGCCTGAAGGACATGAACTACAATGAGGAGATGAAGGAGCTTTCTGACAAGTTTACCCAGCAAATAGAATCTCTGAAGACAGTGCAACAGGTCTGGGAGAGAGTGACGCGCCAAATACATACCAGTGACGCGTGACACGTGACATGCTTCTGTCATGCTTCCTCAAGGAAGCCATCGAGATAAAGCTTACTTCCCTCTATTCTCTCAGTTTTAACAACTTAAAACTGGAGTAGGCAGTTTATTTTGGACAATCCTTTTTGCTGATGGTGCAGGATAGGCAGGATTTCCGCAAAAAGCAAAAAAAGAAATCCTTCAGAACTTAAAAATACAACCCGTATCCCGGATCAGTCCTGTTCCGTCCTAAGCTTCTCCCATTAGGCAAGTGTCACACGGGTCATAGAGAATCCTGTACGAGTACCACTCATTCATTTCAAACACCATCCCAATCTTCATTGTGATCCCGATAACCTTACTTCCTGTCCTGATTCCTTTGCAAACATCGTGTGTTTTACGGATGGGCAGAAAATGAGCTTTCTGCTAGCTGTGTGCTCATGCTGCAAAAGCGACCTTAACTTCAGATTCCGCAGTTTAATCACGCTTTCATCATCTTGTGGGACGTGCACAGGCATCTGCACGGCAATAGCTCTGAAGTGACCTGTGATTGGCTGAAGACACATAAAGCCTGAAAACAGAGCTGAGGGCTGATAAAGATTTCAGTAGTATACAAAAAGTACATTACAGATTAATATACTTTAGTTTTCTCTCAACACACACTCAAAGGCCATGGAATGGAATTCCTCATTGTCCTTTCACCACATTCTCTGTATCTATAGGCCATGAAGGCCGAGATGGAAAAGCATGCCCGAGAGCACCAGGAGGCCTCCTCAAAGGCTGCTGTGAAACACGCAGAGGAGCTGAAGGATTTGGGTAAGAAGTGGAGCGGATCAGCGTCAGCAACACGCCGGGGGCCGTGTGGAGCCTGGTGTCCACAAGGATCCCCCTGTCTGTCCCTCACACAGAGTTCTCCTGCAGCCAGAAGCTGGTTGTGGAGCACGAGAGGTACCAGGATCTTCAGCGTGAGCACCAAATGATGCAGGAGGACTATGAGAAGCAGCTGAGGGCGGCAGAGGAGCGCACAAGCCAGGCCCTTGAGGAGCTGACGCAGATCTCCGAGGCCAAGCTGCAGGAGAAGACTCAGCTGCTGCTTCAGGTCGGTTCGGGAGGAGCAGCACAGCCGGAGGGACCTCTGGGGGCCAGTGTCATGAAGTGGGTCTCTCCTGCTTTCCCTCTGTACAGTGTCAGGAGGATTCGCAGCAGAAGGCCCGCGAGTTCAAAGAGATCCTAAGGCAAGTAGAGGAGGATGAGGCGAGGAAGATCCACGACCTTCAAATCAACTTTGAGAAGAAACTACACAGCGCGAAGGAGACCAGCGGCAATCTGAGACGAGACATGGATCTAGTGACACAAAAGGTGGCCGCGGCTCCTGTTGCACCTTTCTCTCCATCCTTCTCCCATTAAAAGTGCTTTTCTTCTTGCTTTGTGGTGGGCGACCCCAGTGCCACAGTCTGCAGAGACAGATCGATGACCGGAGCTCGGATGTAAACAAGCTGAAGCAGGAGCGGCAGAAGCTGCTGGGGCTGATCCGCTCCCTGGAGAGCGACATCGAGGACCTGAAGCGGCAGATCTCCGGACACGAACAGACCAGCAACGACAAGGTGGCATCTGTGTTCGATTCAAAGATCTCTCTGAAGGCTTTTGTTTTGTCAGGATTTGTTTTGAAGCCGTGTAATGACGTTTCTGAAATGTCACTGAAGTCTTTTTTTAATCTCTGAATCCCATTTTAGTTTGGACTCAATAAAACAAAACATATGACGGGGAGATGAAGGGTTCATGGTTAAAGACATGACAACCTGCTGCTTTGGGGTGTGGAGATAAAAAAAGCATGTTTGAATTAGTTAACATATTAAAAATAATCATTTCTTGCACTAAATATTATGTTTCCACACACAGGACCTGACCATCTTGAGCCTGAAGAAGAAGAACCAGGAGCTGGAAAAGTTTAATTTTGTTCTCGATTGCCAGTTGAGTGAGTTGAAGGAACAGATGGAGCCTCAACAAGATGACATCAATGAGAAGGAGGAGCACATCCATCAGGTGTGTGTGTGTTAGTGTGTGTGTGTGCGTTTCAGTTTAGTATGCTGTGTATCACTGGATCACCCATGATGCGTCTGGATATCAGGTCTGAACAGAGCTCCTGCAACCCTGTCACAGTAAGCGTAAAGGCTCCCCGTGTCATAGTCCAGGGAGTTTGGCTGTAGCTGAGCATAACTGCGGCTAGCACCTGCTGGTTGAGGCCCCTGAGTCCTGGTGGGCAGGTGGCCCCTGGCCTCCGGGTGTGGATGTGTGAACAATGACATGTAGTGTGTTAGTGCTGTGGATGGTTGGAAGGCTAGAGAGTAGTGTATTTAGCCTTCATATATCACTATTGTCCCCTGGTCCTCTGACCTGTGTGGACCATGAAGACAGAGCACTGTCTTGTTGGCCCTTCTTTGTGTAGTTTGTATCGGCTCCAGCTCTCCAACAACCAGGAACAATATAAGCGTTTACAGATGAGCTACGGATGGATGATGTCAGGCATCTAAGAATAAAATGGGCTCTTCTATATCCAAGGAAACCGACTGACTTTCAATTCATTTGATTTTATATAACCAATCTCATGTAGATCCATCTGTAAGAAACTGGGGTCTTAGAAATGAGTACAGCTCCACCGAAAGTGGGTCTGACGGCGTCCCTCCAAATGAGATCCGACTTCCCTCAAAACGTCGTTCAGTGATCAATGACGCCCCACTTTATTTACTGGGCACCACCTCGACAGCCAATGACGACGCGCGGCTCTATACGCCGTCACTGGTCAAGTTTGGGAGGGACCCGTGTGTGTGTTAACCAGCGGGCCCGTGCGCTCTGACGTGGTTCATGGCGCTGACGTAGCCGCCCCCCTTGTCTCGCAGCTGGAGGAGGAGCTGGTGAGCGTCAACAAGAGAAACGCTCAGCTGAGGCTCAGCGTCTCCGACCTGGGGCTCAAACTGAAGACGAGGGATAAGGAGGTGCACGAGGAGAGGCTGAAGGTGAGACCCGATGACTGACGCGCACACACACATATATACGTATATGCTGTTCATGCTGCGAATGAATGAAGTGTGAATAAACAGTTGCTGAACCTTGCGGGAGCAGGCGAAGGACCTGGAGACGCATCTTCAGCGGCTCTGCTCGGAGCTCCAGAGCTGTGTGGGCTTCCTCCAGGAGCCGAGCCGCCTGAAGGAGAGCGTGAAGGCCATCCACGCCCGCTACGTGGCGCCGAGCGACGGGGTGAGTGCGTGGTTCGCGGTTCTTCAAGCCAACAGACAGAGGTCTGGAATAATACCAGTCCCATTGAAATGGGGGGCGGGTTGCAATGCAAGCTGTGTGTGTGCTGTTTCCAAGGGGATGAAAAGCTGCGTGGATGAAGACCTCCAGAAGATGCTCCGCCTCCAGAACGAGTACCAGGAGAAGACGATCAACAAGCTGAAGACCAAGCTGGCCCGATCTTCTGAGGAGCACGAGAGGGCCTACGAGAAGATCATGAAGGTATGACCTACAACCAGTGATTCTGTGATCGGACTTATTGCAGCGGGCCCTGCGTCTCATCTACTTCCTGCCCCCCCGACGCCGTGCGATTGCAGGAGAAAGGGACTCTGATCGCTGAAATCAACGAGCTGCGCAAGGAGCTGTGCTCGGCGAGGGCGCAGGTCAGAGATCACGCGGCTCAGCTGGTTGCCCTCAAGAAGTCCCGACGCACCGCACCCTAAAGCGGAGGTGGCGGGGTCTCAGGAGGGCCGCGAACACGCCGGCTGAGAGACAACGGGGGGGGGACGCCTGGAGGAGCTCATCACATAAATGTCTCAAATATAAAATAGACTTTATGGGATGCATTGTGGGGATTTCGATCACATGTACAACACAAATACATTCATTGGTTGTTAGATGCAATAACTACATTAGATTAGATGTTCATGCATATCAATTCCACTGCAGGCTTGCTGAAATGTTGACATATGTGCAGCAGCATCTTATCAAATCTCTCATATATTTGCATACAGGAATCAATCAGGATCTGAAAAATAGTTTTTGGGAACCAACTGATGGACGCGATGATTTAAAAAAATGAATAAAGCACCAGAAAGGTATAGATCAACAGCTGAGGGTTGTGTGTGTACTTTGTCCCAAATGGTTCCAATAATAAGCAAACCGACAAACATCTGTCATCTTAGTTGGTTTGTTTAGAGGAATGAGGAAGGCAACTACAACCACGATGAGGGGAACAATTCCTTTTGAACAGACTGTATATAAGAGGCTTTCTTTATATATAAATACATCAATATAATCCACAAAGTACACAAACTCAGTTTATTTTGCTCAAATGTATTATCTGGTACACAACTGTATATGAAACATTTAAATAATGACGGTTAGAAAGACAACAAAGAAGAGAAGTCAAAGGGTGGGTTTAAAAGTCAGCGGACATCTTGGCGACGTCTTGCTTCAGGTCCACGATGTGCGTCTGGATCCTACGGTGCAGCTCGTCCATGGAGGCCGTCAGCGTGTCGTACAGGGCCTGGACACGGGGAGGGGGTCAGTCTCAGCACCGCTGGGAGAGTCAATCCAAGCGACACACGCACACACCTGAGCTTTGGCCGTCTCCTTGCTGCACACGTCCCTCATGCTCTGCATCTTGGCCTTGAGCTGCTGCGTCTCTCCAGAGATCTCCTGGATCCGGTCGGCCATCTCCTCACGCTTCTGGTGGATCTGGTTGCACTGCCTGGAGAACCAGTGCCACAGCGGTTAGTCAAATCTTTCAGTTTCCCACACAGTGGTGATTGTGGGACATCTGTAATAAACATCACACTGACTGCTGTGTGAATTCTAGAGGGGCAACGCAGCATAAAGCTCCTGACTCGGATCAGAGCTAAATATGAATAAATATTGATCCATATTGACAAGATACAACTTTTGAATTCCTACTTCTATGACAGATCTTGTCAGTACATCTGGGTCCGTACGGGTCTCAGGTGTTGGTTGTTGCTGTGGAAACGTACCCTAGCACTTCCTGAACATGCTGCTCCTTCATCTCTCTCTTCTTCTGCCGGCGGATGTTCTGCTTGGACTCTTTGTCCAGCTTCATGCCCAACGCTCGCTTCAGCTGGCCCTCCTCCACGCACAGGTTCCTCAGCTCCTTCTGCTTCTTCTCGTACTGAGCCGTGAGCTCCTTGTGCTACACACACACACACACACACACACACACACACACACACTCAGTGAAGCTATGCTGATCGAGCGGCTTGTACCGCTAACATGAGCGTGCATTGAGCTTTTGTACTGAAACAGTGTAACTGGACTTGTTTAGTCTGGTTACATTAAACCTGGAAACATCTATGCAGTAGTCTTCCTCCTCACTCTGCCATACACGGATCTTTCATAATAGAATTGTTCACGTTGGACCAGATGGGATCGGTACCTCCTCCGCCCGCTGCTTGGCGTTGTTCATGCTGCTCTCCAGGTCCTGCAGCAGGTTGTACATGTGCTGGATCTCCGCCTCAGTGTGAGTCATACTCTGCACACTGTTCTGCATCTCCACCATGCTCTCGTCCGTCTCTTTCTGAAGTAAAGACGGGAAGTCGGCATTTTGGACAAGCGGCAGGTGTTTGGAGACAACGCCGGCTTTGTTTGCTACTCACGATGGTGTTCTTGATGTTCTTGACGTTCTCCCTCATCTTCTCCATCTGAGCCTTCAGCTCCTCTGGAGACTCCACGATCTGAGAGCGCAGTTTGGCGACGTCTTCCTTCAGGCTGCAGATGTCCACCTTCACCTGGGCCTGACGCACACCACCCAAACAGGACACGCCTCCTATCAATTAAGTCCCTCTGATCTTGGGGACGTCGTACCACACGCTCTTGTCCAAAGACGTAAATGTTTGGTCTCAGATGTTCACGTACCAGTTTCTGAGTCTTCTCTGCGATTTTGGCTTTCCACTCGGCGATGCTTTCATTCTTTGCCTCCTGGAAGGAGATGTTGGTTCACAGTGCAACGTATACACAGACCCCCCACACACACACCACCACCATTACCTACCACTTCCTGGTACTCGTGGATGCTGGTGGCCTGCAGCTCGGACAGAGCGGCTGCCAGCTCGTCGGCCTCGGCCTGCTGCTCCGGCGGGATGGTCCTAAAGGAGGGGGGGGGGGGGGAAACAGCCTTCTCAATTCTAAACCAAAGGACCGATGAACAGATCGTTATCTTTTCGTAACACCCTTCCAATATTTGTCATCATTCTAAATGAATCTGTCTAGACAATAATTCTAGACAGTTTGGGTGTGAGCTGCCTGTCTTTGGACACATCAGCACTGGAGATGCTTTCACTTCAATATGATTGTATGACTATATAAGACTATATGGAACTCTTTAAAGCATGAATCCTTATCATCAATGTCTTTTAGCAGAAATTATGACCGAGTGAAGATAATCCACATATTTAAGAACTATTTTCCTTCCATCAAACTGCGACCAAAGGTTTTGTCCCGCCATGACGAGAGCGCCACAAAAAGAGAGGGCGTGGTTTGGTAGAAAGGAAGCAGTTGAGGAATTTTCCTTAAGAAATGAATCTTTGGTCTAAAAACCATCCTTTAAGTTCCCAAAACCGACTGAAACATGACATCACCACGAATCTACTTACGTCAGCATCTCAATCTTCTTCTCTGCTTCCAAGTTGCCCCTGGAGTAAGTCTGCAGCCGGTCCATGTCCGCCCTCTGTCAACAGGGGGAGGAACTCTTACAAACAGTCTGTGACCTCACACAGACACACAAGGTGGTATCAGGAGAGTATCCCAAAGAAGCCATGGTGTTCGTTTTATTGTCTAGGTGTAAACAGCGTGTTTTCTCCCATCTCCTACAATTACAAATAACAAGTCTCTCTCTTTGATGTGGGAAGGGTGACCAGTCGGGATCTGGTTCAGCCACCCACCGATTTAGAATGTGTGTCATCTGAGACTAAATGATTTCAAAGCGGTGGAAGGAACCTTTGAGAGGCTTTGGGTACCTCAGGGGTCGTCCTTAGTACCTTAGAAGTGAGGTACTAAACACCCGAGAAGGGGCCTTTAAAAGTAATGTTCCAGTCACAACAATAAAAGCTTCTTTGTTGAGTGTAAGGATGTCTTTCTGTTTATTTCCCGGTTACCAGGGGAACCTGACACACAATAACTATGTCCAGCCTGCAGTATTCTATAACATGTCGCTCTGTATTTACCGTGGATCATGCAGGGTTACGTAAATATATTTTCCTTATTGGCCCACTAAAGGTTTCATCCACTAGCATTAAACCCCCCTCCCTACATGGATCAATATCACATACAAATCTGGTCTGCTTCTCGAAGATCATGTCCATCCTCTGCTTCCTGAAGTGAAGGAAGTTCATGATGCCGCTCAGAACAGTCAGAGTCTTCTGTTTTTCTAGAGAAGGGAGAACGAGACCAGTGATACAGTTTCAGGAAGAACGTGGGCAAAAAACCATGTACTCACTTGGAGCTAGAAGGTCGTTCAGTGAAAAATCATACACCAAACACATGGGCAGAAACTGCTGCCTGTGAGAAGACGGCACAGAGCTCCAATATAAACGCAACAAAGCACAAAATCATTGATATATTATCTGTATAGCTATAAATTGAAGAGGAAGTAAGAGAACTTACATGCGTATATAGACACTGGTGATAGCAGTGGTCCCCTCGTGGTACACAGGGTTCTGAATGTTCTCCATAAGTGGAATCTGCGTAGAAAAAAGGAAATCAAGCCTTTAAAACATTCTCTACTCAAACATGCCATGGAATCCGTATGGCTGCTGTCACACGGATCGCTCCGACAGACGCTACTCACCATGGAGTGACACTCGGGCCTGAACCGATACAGCAAGTGCAGCACTCTCATGTACAGCGTTTGAACCGCCTCAGGCTGCAAGGGAGAAAGCAAAAGTGAGCGCCACGTTGACCGCTGACCAGAAGACGGAAGCTGGTCGACATCTGGTCCGGTCCATTTCTTAGTCATTGAAGTGAAACTGGGTGGAGGTATGCAGCCGGTTCCCACAAGACGTCTGCAGTGTTTCCCCTAGCATTATAACATGGCCCGCCCCCCTGAAAAAATGTGCAATTCAAATAATCCTTGGTATGAGATTCTATGTGGAAGAAATGAAGAACAAAATCCGTAGTTCTTGTTTAACTCAAAAAAAGCAAAAGAGTTTAGGTTTTTAAGTAGAGTAGACAATTTGGGTGGAAACTTAACATGTTTCCAGCTGATTTATCTACTCTTTTTCTAGTTATTGTTTTGATTTCATAGACAAAGGAGGAGTGATTAATCCAGAAAATGATTATCAAGTAATTAGAAAATAATCTTCAATGAAAATATACAAAACATCCTTTTTACTTTCATATGATCATAAAGGCAGTAAATAAATTCAGTATGCATTTATTGCAATAGTATTATTTTGCATCCTGTCACTGTCCTTGTTACTATAATGACCGGCGTTAACGTTAACTGCTGTGTGTTATAACGTACAGTACAAGTTACGTTTGAGGAAAAGCCTTTCGGTGCTTTGTCGTCAAAGGAATGAAGTATTATTTAAAATGATGAACAATATATATAACGTTATATTATAGAATAAGTACATTGTGAAACGCGCTTCAGTAACTTTCTAACGAATATCCGTGTTCACTCATCATCTCATCGGGAGGGGAACGGTACCTTCGGGGTTGGAGTCAAGTCACTCTTCGTGAAATGTTTGGCTTCTTGACCGGTGAGGACTTCGTTTCGGTAGAAATTCACTATCGCGTCGGCAGTGTAAACAGGGAAGGTGTTTTCAGACATTGTTGCACTTTACTAGTTACTAACATGCAAAGACGGGGAAACTTCTCGGCGACGATACAAAATTGGCGCCTTAAAAACGACTTCCTTGTTGATTTCAATATGGCAAATGTGATTGGTCCTTTCATACTTCTTCTATTACTGTTGACACGTCACTCACCAGCGCCCTCTACCGCACGGACTGTGTGGAAATGAGTGAATGTGTCATGTTTGTGTCTTCTAAGAACATCTTTCTACGAATTTTTAACAACAAAACAAGTACACAATAGCATATAGCATATTTCATTTGTTCAAGAATGTATTGTATCTCTTATGGTTAGATTGCATTTTCCTAGTCGACACCCCAAAGCAGCAGGGGGCGCTGATGTGCCCGATATTGTTTTTCTTTTTCTTTTTTGTTACCAATTGCACGTGACAAAATACGGAAGTTACTCCTGGGTCCCTGGATGCTGAGGTGGAACTTTGTGTCACATTTTGTAAGTCAACGCTTACTATGTGCAATGACTCTGGACATAGTTGACCGGATCATTTCTACGTCAAAGGTTTTGGATCCCAACGAATAATGACGGCGAACTGGCCCGAGAGGATCTCTGCTTTCTCCCGCAGTCCGTCTCGGTTCCTCTCCGGGACAACAGCTGAGGATTTCCTCGCGGAGCTGCTGCGCGAGCTCCGGGATGACAGAGCCAGCTTCGGTGTGAAGGTAACAACGAGTGGAATGGACAAGGAGTGTCAACCCTCGTGCTTCATGAACGAGTCGCGGTGTTTGACGTTCGGTGACGTCAGACACACGAAGCCCCCAGGGCTCCAGCTTCCCTGACCACGTGACGTTTTCTCTTTCCATGTTAATAAACGGCATCTTTTATGCCCTTTTCTTTTCTAACTATGAATTGCGTAACCCCCTTTTCCTGTTGCATGTTTAATGCCTGGTCTGCAGTATTTCAAACCTTAAAGGGTCCATAACTCTTCTATTTCATCCACCGCAGGTCCTCCTGTTGTCCCCGCTGTGTGAGCACCCGTCTCTGCTGTGTCCCTCGGAAGCCGTGGGAGAGGAGACGGCCCTGGAACTCATGTCTGTGTTGGACCAGTGTCCCCTCAAGTCGGTCCAGTTCCGCTGTCAGCTCCTCGTGGCCCTCACCACCGTCCTGGTCTGCACCTCCTGCGTCGCCATCCGCTCCCGTGCATCGCAGGACTTCCTGGACCTGCTCCTTCAGATGGTCCAGGACACTGGGGACCTGCGCGGGGACGACGGCCTTCGCTCCCCCCGCGCCACGGCGTGCGACTGCCTGCGCGAGCTGGAAGCCTGCTCTCCGGGCCTCCTCGCCCAGCGCCTCGAGCTCTTGGGCGGGCTCCGTCAGCGAGAAAGCTCCCGGCTCCACCAGGCCTACGCGGCGCTCCACACTCTGGTCCTGAGGAACGCCGTGTATCGCCTCGCCCGGGACACGGGAGCCGGCGGCGAGCACCTCAAGGCCCTTCTGGGTGGGAACACATGGGTGGCGTGGGAGGCAGAGCTGGACTCGGGCCCGGCGAATGACGGAGACTGCTCTGCTGCACTGTCGTCCCTCACCCTGGGACCCATGGGCACCGTGCCCACCCTGCAGACGGGGCCCGACTGTAAGGAGCTGCGCTCGGTCCTGTCCTCCCTCCTGGAGGAGTCCTACCTCCTCACTCCTCTGTGCCAGGCTGCACTGCTGCATCGACTGACGGAGGTGGTTGCCATGGTGCCCGGTGTCCCTCCAGCCGTGTTCAGAGCTCAGCTGCTGAGGCTGCTGGGCACGAGTGAGGTCTGTGTCAACTCGTCTCACTCACCTGTTGAGTTTATGGTTTAGCTCTCAAAAAGGTTCTGTTGATCCCACTTCAAAAACACAACACTTATTTCAAGTAGAATTTAGATTTATTTCTCCAACCTAAACTAGGACGGCGCTGCAGTATTTCCCCGTGTTTACTGCCTGTTTTTATTATAATTTTTGGGTGTCAGTATAATGGGGACGAACCCCTGTGAGTGTTCTGTGTTAAAAAATCAGTTTATATGTTACTGATAAATCAATAAAACACACAAACATTTTGAGAATTGCGAAAAAATCACTTCCTGCTTCTTCAGCCACCAAAATGGGTAAAGCGCTCAAGAGAGGCGATTGGCTGAGAACCCCCCCCCCCCCCACCCACCAAAGTAATCTGTGTGGAAGGTGCTGAAATCGCATGCAATGGCGGCTGCAAAAAGAAAAACTGATTCATTTTATAATTTCGTTGTGAAAACGTCAACGGCAATGGACATTTATGATGATGCCGTGGCTCAACTAGACTCTAAATCCTCAAAATAATGATTCTAAATCTATTGTGTCAATCACTTGAATGATCCAGTAGGAAGTGCCCCCCCCCCACCCCACACACAATGACCCGTTGTTCCTCTGCTTCCAGGTGTGCCTCCTTCACGCCATGCTGCTGCTCAAGTGCGCGTTCACCGACAGCCTGTTCAGCGCCGAGGACGAGGCCTTCCTCCTCCAGCGGCTGGTGGTGCTCTCCCAGCACCCGCTGCTGAGCGCGGCCGAGAAGCTCTTCTACGTCGACTGCCTGCTGCACTTCCCCGAGAACCGGCCGATCGGCTGCGGCGCTGACGGCGACGAGGCCCTCCCCGTGCTGCTGACCCCGCGGCTCGCCTCGGCCCTGGCGCCCACCGTGTTCGACGACGGCGCCACGGGGCTGGCCCGCCTCAACCTGCTGTCTCTGGTCTACCTGGAGGAGGTGGAGGGAGAGGAGGGGGAGGAGAGCAGGGGGCTGGCCTACCTCTACGAGCATGTCGCCTCGCTGCTGCGCGTCGTGGCGAATGGCGGCGGCCGCGAGCTCGTCGTCACCTTCTTCCGGGCCGCCTTCCTCTTCCTGTTCTACTTTTGCCATGTGGAGCGCTACTGCCGCAGCCTGACGGAGGAGCTGTGCCAGCTCTACCTGCGCCACGCTCACCTGGCGCCGCACGTCATCAACTTGGCCGACCGGGTCCAGGAGAAGCTCGCCGGGTCCGACTGGGGGGTGGGATTCCTGAGGGCCCTTCAGGGGGTCATCACCGAAACCCCGCCCACTTGTCTCACCACGCGGGACCTGGGTTACCACCTCAAGACACTGGCTCGCGCGGCCGAGGAGGGGGAGATCACCCAGCACCGCACTGTCTGCTTCCTGTCTGGCGTCATCGCTGCGCCCCCCCGTTCCCGGCCCGCCGCCGGTGGCGCCTGGCGCCTGGGGAACGGCCTGCTGGCGGTCTGCCGCCGCCTCCTCGTCCACCCCGGCCTGGACTCGCTGTTCATCCCCCTGGCCGACGTCCTGCAGCATCTCACCCGTTGCTATGGCGACACAGACATCCAGGACCACGCCCGCCTCTACTACACCCTGCTGACCTCGCTGTCCAGGGAGAAGCTGGCCGGGGTCCTGGCCCCCGAGGGGGGGCGGCGGGTCGAGAAGCGATCGCTGTCCTGCATCGTAGGCGAGAGCGAGGGTTTGGTGAGCGCGCTAACCATCCACCGGACGGACACGTCGATAATCGGGCTGACGGCGCCCCCCCCCAAGCCCCGGGGAGGGGCGCCGGCTGATGAGGTGGGTGAGCTGAGGCAGAGTGAGAGCTTCCCCGCGGAGGCTCGCGCCGCTCTGGAAGAATACCGAGCGCAGTTCGACGCCCCCGGCTTCGCCTCACACGTCGCCATCGACTACCGGCTGACCCACATCGACGGCAACCCCCGCTTCGACCAGCTTTTCAGCATCCGCCTCCACTTCGGCCTCACGGACGACCACTACGAAGAGCTGGCCGACGTCAGCGTCCCGCGGCTGCTCAGGGGGGGGGCGGCGCCCAAGGTCACGCTGCGACTGAAGCCTAGGCGGCCCCACCCCACGACGCTCCACGCCAGCGCCATCTTTACGGCCGAGGACGGCCTCTCCTGGTTCACCGTCCTGCCGCAGGTCCACGTGGCCTTCCAGCAGGCCTTCGCGCCCCTCCCCGCTCCCCGGGCCTGGGGCCGCGGCGGGGGGGCGGTCCTGTTCGAGGCTCTGTGGGGGGAGATGAGCGCGGAGGACCAGGCGGACTGTGTGACCAGCCTGTTCTGCTGCCAGATGGAGGAGGGGCCGCTCAGCGCGCTGGTGGAGGAACACTTCCTCCCCTTTCTCGTATCAGAGCGGTCCGACAAAGGCGAGTTCAAGGTGCTCCTCTTCCTCCCGCCGCGGGCCCACGTGCTGCTGAGGATACAACCCGGGGAACCGGCGCAGTTCCACATAGCCACAGATGACTGGCGGCTTCTGAGTCACCTAAATTCTTATTTACTGACAATCACGTCCTCGCAGGGCGACGCCCCCCCATGATACAGCTCGGTGGCTTGCTTTTTTTTTTAAACTCATTTTAACAAGCAGATTTTTAACAACAAATTCCTTTGTCCTACACTAAAATTGCACCTCATATTAAATATTAAATTGCTGAAGATGGATGTTTCAAAATAAAGTTATTGCATTTTAATTTTCTTGATTGGAAATTAAACAAATGTGTGAATAGATGGTGATTTATTTTCTAAATAGTCTGAATATCCTCATGTTGATGATGATGGATCCACTCCAGTACTTCCCTCCTGGGATAAAACAATGGGAGACATTCAACACCCTATGAAGAGGTTTCTTTGTTATTTATTTATTTATTTATTGCATAGCCACAAATGTTTGAACATCTCAAATAAGACAGAATTTAAACTTAACGTTTGTCAACATAAAGCTGCGAACTCTAAATCCTGTCTTCTACTAAATAATTCAAACCTTTTTTTAACCTGACCGTGTCCATGTGGCAGCAACAGTGTCACATAGCGTGTCTTTCTATTAATGCCGTGTTCATTTCCGCCTGTAGACGCCCCATAAATGAGCCTAAAGTTACCAATAAATAAGGCGTACATTTCTAAAAGCTCCTTGGTCGGAATTGGATTGAATGATCGTTAACGTTTAGTCATATTTTGATAAATCCAGTCTCTTATATCAACAAATTTGTCATTCCTCTCTATATTCTGGAGGGTTTTACACAGGTCTGTTTGTGTCATTTAAACATATATTGAGTCATTAGTTACTACAAAAAACATGTTAAATGTTTGAATGGCTGTTCATTTCTGATTCATGGAGCCACGCAGGAGAGTAATCCAAAATCCTCTCAGTTAAAACCTTTGTCAACCAAATCCAAAGCTTAAAATGATGCTCATTGCTGCGCTTGTTATTGATAAGGCTCATTTACAAATTTAAAAGATCAAATATCAAACAGTTCGTATCATGACAATCGCTCTGATGTCAGTCCATGACTGGAGATCAGTTTAAAAGTTTACCCTCTTCTCCTCGAGTCAGTGCACGAGACCCTGGAGCTGATGCTTTGACGCGTCTGTGCAGACTCATTAAGACCCTGGTGAGTAACCCCCCCCCCCCCCCCCCTCTACTCAGAGAGGCCTTTGAAGTTGGGTCCTGTGTGCGGCGGCAGGGCCGTCTGCTGGCTGAGAAGTTTGTCCATGATGGCAATCTCGGCGTCCCTCTTCTCCACCTGCTCCACGGGGGTCCAGGACATGTCGTGTTGAAGCTTGAACGCGCCGGTGAAGGCGTGCGGGCAGCTGGGCCCCCATTCCTTCAGGGGGGGGGGGGAGGACACGAGCGTGAGATTTGCATGGTACGGTTTTTCTTTCCACAAATCAGATTACAAATGTTTTATGTATCTTTGTGGGTGGAAACCATGTCAAACAACAGGCAGCTAAACTGTCGACAAACAATACCGCAACCGGTCCAATCCAACCCGCCTGCTCACTATCAGTCAGGTGACCTTTAAACTCCCTGAGGCGACGTTAAGCAACAGGCCCTGTGCTGGCGTGTTATAACACATTGTGTCCACGTGTGGCGACGTGCCGTCAACCGTCTGCTTGGTGCATGTTACATGCGCACGCATTGGTAGAATCCAGACCTTAGGGGAGATGATGGAGAAGTACTGCTGTCCGGATGGCCGCTGGTAGAGGTAGTACATGTTGCCTGGTTTTTTGACAATGTTGCAGGCAGCGTGGTGGAGGTCGGCGTCTCTTTTAGCGTCCTCCAAAACCTGAAAACAGAGAAAGACGTACTTTTTGTTATCTGACATAATCAAATTCTAGCAGGATTTGGGTTTTTTTTCTACAAATTTGTATTACATGTATGGTTCATGTCTTAGGGCCATACTATACCAGATATAAATTGTTCGTCAGCTGTTCCGTTGTTAAAATGCACATTAATATCAGGAAGTAATCTTGTCAGATGTGAACATTAGTGGAGTTTTGCTTGCGTTATCATCACATGACTATTTGGGTATTTTGTTGAATAGATCCTAATCCACAAGAAGCAAATTTGGATTGTTTAAACTCATTTACGTTAAGAAATTAGCTACAGGTAATAAAAAGAGCAAGTCACAGCAGTATCCATGGGGTTTTGGCCGCTCACCTTCCTGGCCTGTTCCTGCAGGTACCTGATCTGGTCAGCGATGACCGTCAGTTTGTTGCAAGCATTGGCCCTCGTGAAATCATCCCCCTGAATGGAAAATAATCCAGTTATGGCTGTGTAAAAGTCGAGCGCTTGGAAATAATGATCATGAGTCTCAGTCCACACCCTCTGTACTTGTGTGGCCAAGGCCACCAGGTCCATGGGGTCTCCCACCCTGGTGGTCTGGTAGGAGCTGACCAGTTCCACCCCGCTGGGGGCGCTGCTGCTCTCAACTAGAGTCACTGTCAAAGAGAAACACACACAAGTACAGTTACGTCACCATTGCATGCAATCAAATAACACCACAGCAACTACTGAATCCAATTACTGTACAGCTGCTATTACGACTACTTGTGAAGTCACGATGCATGAGTGTGGGAACTGTATCTGGTTCACAATGAGCTCTGTGAGACACCTTACAGGCTATTGAGGTTTGACAGGACACGTTTCTGTTACCTGTGGTGGTCCTGTCGGGCTGACTGGGGAGGCAGACCGTCCTTTCCATGTTCTTCTTTACGTTTACACGACAAACTCCTGTCACTGAGGATATTTAAAGATCCATGTCCGACTGCTAGTTTCCTAACCATGAGAAATACCTCAGGTTCTACAGGGTCCTAGATCTCCGTCCCATTTTGAAAGTATGGTAGTCCTAATCGGTGCCTGTAAAAATACTTGAAATGAAAAGCTTTATTGGATATTTTTTTGGAATGTAATCAATTCAATTTTGTAACGTAACACTTTTATGCTCAAGTTAATTCCAATAGGACCAAGTTAAGAAGTATATTTAATAGTAAATTCACATTATTATTTTCGGGCGCTTTAAAACATCTCCGCCGCAGAACATTTAAAACGAGGAAGATGTGTCACTGTTGAGAAATCACAAAGCAGAGTTGCGATATCCTTCCATAAAACCTGTTGTCACACATTTATTCCATTGGCATCTTAACACTGCATTAAACCACAGAGCGTCGGGATAAACGCAAAGGTGCATTGGATTTACAATAGTCCTGGTTTTAGGTTTCTTGCCATTTCCCGTCATGGGTTACCCATGATGCATTGCGCTCATACTTACACAACTTTTTTTTTCACGATGGGTAGAGGGCTAGTAGAAGTTATTTCCCATTTTATATTTATATGTATTTTTCTTTTTCTTTTTGGGGATAACAGAGGTATTATAAAATAATTAAATATTAAATATGTATTACCATGTAGTGGTGCGATAAAAGTAGTAGTATAACAAAGGGAAAGTACATCAAGAAAAAGTCCTGCATACTTAAGTCAAACAATAGCAAGAATTACTATATGACGATAAATGATATGTATTTGCAGAAAATGTACATTATAGTGTTTAAATTGTATGATACATTTGTGGATTCATATTACTGCTGAATTCATGCAGCATGTTAATGTTGTGTTAGACGTTTTCAATGCTGGTGACTTTATTAGATCAATGCCAACTTTGAGCTCAGAAAGACATCCGGTTATTTAATCTCACAAGTAGCTGACTACAGCTGTCAGACCACTGTAGCTGGGAAAAAAATGTATAGATTTCATTAATACATGGCTCCTATATACCAGATAATAACAGATCATATACATATTTAAGTCAAGAACAAGTACCTTTATGCTACACTTAAGCAGGTGAGAGAACATGTACTAATCATTTATACTGGTCCCTGCATATGTATTGCATTTGGTTTCCTGTGATAATACAATGCTTGTCTTTATAATACGACAGACTTCATCTTACACATTAGTTCATTACATGCTGTGAAACTGAGGAAAAAACATATGACATCCAAAGCAAATCCGCTCTTTTCTCTTTTTTCAGGTGTTTTTGATAACTTTGCCTATTTTAGAACAAGAACAGAAATGGTCAAAAGGTCGCACCATCATGTTTTTAAAGTCATATTTTGCAGTCTGTCTGCAGCTGATCACTATGGAAATAAAATCACACTTATTGCTCTTATTTTGAGATTGATGTGGGATTACAGAAGCTTGGTCCTTGAGGAGGAGATGCTCTTGTTGATAGTGATGATGATGTTGAAAATTATATGCTATTGCTTGGATTTACAATGGGTTTTTTTTGTCTGGTTCATGTGACTTTTTTAAAACAAATTTCTACTGTGGACTATATGTGAAGTATATACTTAAGTCAACCGTAACATATAATGTGTTCTGCCCTTTATTACATTATAATAACGACACATACGTGTGTATGTGCTCGGTGGGGGGGAGACTGTTCAAGAACCCCGCCTCCAGACAAGTTCCAGGCGTGGAGCGAAGTGAGCGCCTCTCCCCTCCCACCGGCTCTAACCTCCTGGATCGGGCTGCGGAGCCCCGGCGGGTTTTTAGCATCATGGAGTCCCGTTATGCGCTGCTCCTTTGCTGCCTCTTGCTCCCGGTGTGCGCCTCGCACCCCCTGGAGCCCTTCGACTCCCTCTTCGACACGGCGGTGGAGGCCTACTACAAGGGGGACTGGCTCACGGTGATCCTGAACATGGAGAAGGCGCTGCGCAACAAAGCGACGGTCCGCAGCGTGAAGGCTCAGTGCCGGCTGGGCTGCGCCAACCAGACCGCCTTCGGTGATCGCCTGTCCGGCTCGGGGGGAGCCTCCGTGCCGGGCGCCGGCTCCGTGGAGGACCTGGGCTTCTTCCAGAAGATCCTCCAGCGGGCCGACTGCGTGAACTCGTGCGAGGCTAAGAAACTGGGGACCCCGACAGTGCACTGGGTCACCGCAGAAGTGGAGCTGGAGTTCAAGAAGAGGACCCCGTACAACTACCTGCAGGTCGCATATTTTAAGGTAATTAAGTCAAAGTGCTTCGATCAAGGCGGTCCCGTTGTAAAACAAATGCATCACACGTTGCAAGTCGAAAAAAAAGTTTAAAAAACTGTTGTTAGGCATTGTAACCACCCCCCCCCCCCCCCCCCGAAACCATTGCAAACCCTGCCACGTCTTTGAGGTGGAGTCAGCTTCTGTGGAGTCTTCACGTGCAGACTTTTAGGGATCCAGCAGTTTAAAGGCCCAACGTGTGGCCTTCAAGTGCTACTTACAAACTCACACTTTCCCCAGAACGAAGTGGTCAATAATAACTCATGCCGGAGTACTTTTAGCATCCAAGTGGGAAGGCCTCCATGGAAAGCGATATGATGCACGATAATGTTATTCTTTTTGGCTTAATCAAAGATACGACCCTCAGACGGAACTTGAACGCAGCACCAAATTAAGAAGGCATTCTGTGGCAGAATTTGAAACTATCGCTGAAATATGTTCAAGTATGAGAATAAAAATGAATAGTGAATTTCAATGATAATTCTTATTATCAGTCCTTAGATTCAGCATACAATAGAAAAAAATAAATTCAAACATTGCCTTGTAAGAGTTGATCAGTTCTATTAGAAGCGCCTCTGTTATCCATTTTAATTACAGGCCACTAGAGTTACATTGCTGTTGATTATGTAGAAGTACAAATGTAGGGTGTAAACAAATGCTGTGTATTGTGTATTGTGTTACTATGTCTTGTGAGGCTGTGTTTATTCCCTAAAACACAGTTGGTTTGGCAGGCAATGGTTCATTTTGTGTTGCGTTTAAACACCCTGCACCCTTAAATTAGATTTCTTTTTAAATCACAATAGATATACCACACTGAAGACAGTATCCTGATGTATTGCATTTTAATCCATGCATCATGATACGTATCTTATCAGGAGAATCCTGAGAATACAGTAGAAATAAGTGCTTTTTCCTGCAGGTTGATGTTAGAGGTCAATATAAACTAATGTACAAATGACAGAATCCCTCTTTATCAATTAGCCCGATGTAATTTATCTCATTCTTGGGAGTAAAGGGCTGGTTAAAATTAAGAGTGTGATCTAACTGTCATGCTGGATTTGGTCAATTTAGGAGAGTACGACTGAGACATAATATAAAAAAAAGTGATGATGAGTCGGCACATTGGAGCTGTCAGCACAAAAGAGCCACAACTTTCACTTTATGAAGGGAATGATGGACTTTTCCAGGGAACATGACTCGGCATAAATGCTAATCCCACTCTGTGCTGGATGTGGGAATAAGCTACAGTTAGCTATTCCTCCCAAAGCAATAATATATAAATGAATGTCGCCTCACTGTGTGCGGTTTCTATGGCTGGCGTGTTAGCAAAGAGCTTCATGAATAGAGCAATATGTTTTTGATGACTGGCTCCTTTTAATCAAAATTAAGGAGCTGTGTTTCATTTGAATTTTTCCCAGATCAATAAGATGGACAAGGCAGTAGCAGCTGCCCACACCTTCTTCCTGGCCAACCCGGATCACATGGAGATGAAACAGAACCTGGACTACTACAAGATGATGGCCGGAGTGGAGCCGGAGGACTTCAAAGATTTGGAGGCCCAGCCGCACATGGTGAGAGCCGACGCCTCCTCTGACGCCTTCAGGGCCTTTTTTGGTCCTCTTCGCCTCAGGGCCGGTCTTTAGAGGGAGTCCGCTCGCCGCGTTCCAGCACTTTGTGGCTGTTATAACGGTACATGGCAAAATATGTATTATAGGGGATGTTCAAAGCTTGACAGTTAACCGTTATTTTCAATGCATTTTAACATTATGTTCCTTTCCTTGGCGCCAATGCACAAAAGCAAACGCCTTCAAGTTCAAACCTTCCCGGCAAATGTCCGGCTTCTGAGCCAAACGAAAGACGTTTTGCACAACTGCCTCCCCCCCCCCCCCCCCAGGCACAGTTCCTGCTGGGGAAGAGCTACTACAGCGACGACTCCTTCGGCCTGGCCGCGGAGCACTTCGAGGCGGCGGTGGACGAGTACTTCACTGCCGACAAGGAGTGCCGAGCGCTGTGCGAGGGCTCCTACAACTACGACGGCTACAACTACATGGAGTACAGCGCAGACCTCTTCCAGACCATGACGGGTGAGACCGTGCGTCCTGTGCAGAGGGACGGAAGGGGGGGGGGGGGGGGGTGTTCAGATAGAATTTGCTGACCGCGGTCCTTTTGTCAGACCACTACATGCAGGTGCTGAACTGTAAGCAGCACTGCGCCGTGGAGCTGGCCTTGACTGCCGGCAAAGACGAGCCCTTCGAGGACTTCCTGGCCTCGCATTTCAACTACCTGCAGTTCTCCTACTACAACAGTGAGCACACAGCAGCACTCTGTCCAACATGTGCCACGTCCTCCACCGCAGTGGAAGCACGCTCATTTTATGCTCACGTGAGCATCTCAGCAGAAGCCTCCTCCCGTCTTGTCCCCTCCCTCCAGGTGAGAAGTACGAGCAGGCCATAGAGTGCGCCCGGACCTTCCTGCTGTTCCACCCCGGGGACGAGGTGATGAACCAGAACCTGGCTTATTATTCCGCCGTGCTGGGCGAGGAGAAGGCGCAGGCCGTCGCGGCCAGACAGGTACGCCTCGTCATCTCCGGCGCCTCTATGCCCGAAAAATCACTCGTGAGCGAGGGAGGTTTCACAAAATCCAACATGGGAGGCAGTAAGTCCCGCGGCGAGAGAAAGATTGGCACAAGAAACGCACTCAAGGGACTTTTTTAAAAGAGCGCTGATGGCCATCTGGAGCTCAGAAATAGTTTTCTGCCTCTTAAAGAAGTGATAAGGGAGATTTGTTTTATGTCCATTCAGGAGGATTTAATTGTAATATAATATAATAATTGTATTGCTGGTCGATGTATACACATTAATACACGGCCCAGAAAATGATCAGATGCTTCATGTGGTCTGAGAAGCAGTTCTATATTTGTAATTCATTGTTCTCAATGACCATAGGTTACAAAATGATGGCCACCGTAAAAACCTAATTAAAATGCTGAAATTTAATAAAAATGGTCATGAACCCACATGGTAATTTGTGAATTCAGGGGTGCCCACACTTTTTCAACTCGCAAGCTACTTTATAAAAGTTCACATGCATTAAAAATGCTAAATATATGTGTATTCATATGTATACATTTGAGAACAAAACACTTCTAGGTCGAAGTTATTTGATTTTTTCTTGTTTTCCTGCAGGTGGTAAAGCTGTACATCCAGCAGTCCATATTGGAAAAAGAGCTGCTCTACTTTGGATACGAAGCCTTCGGAATCACCTTCGTAGATCCAGTGAGTGAAAAGTCCTTCGCTATGGATCACATTCTGCTCTCAGGTGGTGTTTGACTGCTGCCTTTTACCGTCCTTCAGGACACGTGGACTCCTGAAGATGTCATGCCGAAGAAGCTGAGGGACAAGCAGAAGTAAGATTGACCTGAATGCGTCTCTCACACACACACACACACATTTACGTTTACTGTGGAAGTGATGTCATGGCCTCTGTCCCAGGGTTGAAAGAGAGACCACGGCGAGGATCACGGAGGAGATAGGAAACCTCATGAAGGAGATTGAGACTCTGGTCGAGGAGAAGAAGAAGGATTCTTCAGATATGGCCATGATTCTAGCGCCACAGGAAGGTGAATATTACCAGAGAACCCCATGGAGCTTTTGTTCCTTATGGTACACGTTCATATTGCTGCGTATTCTACACAAACCACAGTAAAAATAGACTACATTTCCACAAATGTACCTTGGGCGATGGGTGTGTCGGTCTGTGAGTGTGTGTGTGTGTGTGTGTGTGGTCAGGTGGCTTCTCGGCGCACCTCTATCTGTAGGCAGCAGAACGCATCATTGACCAGGAAGTGGGACTAAGACCCATTTCCTCATTCATTTCAATGAGAAGGTGTGTCCTGTCCCTCAGATGCCTTCGTCCCCTTCGCGCCTCACCTCGTGATTGAGGGCCCATTTAAACTCGCACTCGAGACCGCGTTGATTGTTTTGAATGGGGGGGGGGGGGGGGGGCCCTCCGACTCTTTACTCCTCCTTGACACTGCGACCTTTTTCATCCTCGAGGCGCTGCGCCGTTGCCCGGCGACATCAAGGTGACCATGACGGCCAGTCAGCTGAACGGCTCCCAGCGGGTGCTGCTGGACGGGGTGACCAGCGAGGACGAGTGCAGGGAGCTGCAGCGCCTCTCCAACGTGAGTGATGGAAGGGAGGAAGCAGCGTCGGCCCCTCGCTTCCCACCGTCGTGGCGGAGTATTTATGCCTGTGCACCTTCCCCAGGCGGCGGCTGTGAAAGGTGACGGCTACAGGGGGCGCCCCTCCCCCCACTCCCCCAGCGAGACGTTCCAGGGCGTCACCGTGCTGAAGGCCGTGAAGGTTCGTTAAAGCAAAGCGACGGCGGGGTCTCCAGCTTGGCTGGCCCCGTAGGCTGCTGTTTAATGCCGCGCCCCCCCCCCCCCCCTTCCCACAGCTCGGGCAGGAGGGCACGGTGCCGCTGAAGAGCGCTCGTCTGTTCTTCGACATCAGCGAGAAGGTGAAGAAGATGCTGGAGTCGTACTTCGGCCTGGACGCCCCGCTCTACTTCTCCTACTCACACCTGGTGTGTCGCTCCGCCATCAACGGTACGTCCAAAAGGGGGTCAAAACGATGGACTAGAGCTTGGATCCATTCCAGAGTAGAAGCTGAATTGATCGCTCGTGGCCACTAGAGGGCAGCAGAACCAAGCAAAAAAAACCAAAGCTGACATCAGCGTACGAAGTTGCTGTGGTGAACGTGTAAACAACACACCACTCATAGATGATATGAGCTACATGTATATTTCCATACTTTACACTGTGTCATCTCTCCGCAGCCTAATGAATATCCAGTAAAAAGTCCAGTATTCTACTTTTTTTTGGTCATCTTGAGTAGCGGTCTGCGACAGAATCCGGTCCCTTTTAATGTAAAACATTTTAAGAAGTCAAATGAAAAAAAAGTTATTCATTCTTTCTGTGTGGTACCAAATGTCCAGACCACTGTTCTTGAGGGCAGGAAGCGATAGGTTTGATTGTTGTGGATCTGTTTATCCATACATCCGTCTCCTTCACGTGTACCCGATATCTTAGGAATGCACTGAGGGAATTTATTCAAATTTAAAGCTCTCTCCTTTGGTTTGGAAATGTAAAAAGGGGGAAGTTCTCAGTTGCTACAAAGGGTCGCTGCGGTTATGAGAGCGGAGTCCACGCGAGCTGAAAAGAATCTGGACGGTTTGAGTTGTGTGATCCCCCTGTTCTCTTGGCACTGTTGTTTATGCAGAGAAGCAAGAGGACCGCGAGGACCTGAGTCACCCCGTTCACGTGGACAACTGCCTGCTGGTCTCTGAGCTCAACGAGTGCATAAAGGAACCTCCTGCGTACACACACAGAGACTACAGGTGAGCGCGCCAATACACACAAAGTACACCACAGAGTCCCAATGGCGAGCACCCCCATAACTGGACGTCTCTCCCCTGCAGTGCCATCCTTTATCTGAACGGTGACTTTGAGGGAGGAGAATTCATTTTCACTGAGTTGGATGCTAAAACAGTCACGGTAACCATTCAGCCTTTCCTTCCATCCTCTGTTTCTCAACCTGTGATGCACGGACGGACAAAATACATGTTGGAAAGGTTCAATCAGGAGAGTGCCGCCAGTTAGGTTTGGGATTACCACCTCTGTAATATTAATGAAAAAGAGCCACATCAGCAGCACACTTGAATATACAGGTTGAATATATAAAGCTTCCTCTGAACACAAATGTTCAGTTATTCGTTTAGTTCATTAAGCTTTGAGTGCCAATAGCTATGTTAGCACTGTTAACTGTGTTAGCAGATTAGCTGTTAGCAGTCTGATCAAGAACATTTTGTCATCTGAAACAGAAAATGATGTTGTTGTTATATATGTCAGTATAGTCGTATATACATGTATGTATAGCTGTTATATATAATGTGTTTTTTTGTGTGTGAATCGCCAGTCAGGTGACACGTGATTGTGCGTTTCCAGTAGTCTGCATGATTAGCCGGGGAGTGACTGACTGACGGACAGATGCACGGACGCACACACAGTACCGACCACATCATCTCTGTTTCTGGACTCCAACAGGCCGAGGTGCGTCCACAGTGCGGTCGCGTGGTCGGCTTCGGAGCGGGGCGGGAAAACCCCCACGGCGTCAGAGCCGTCACCGGGGGCCAGAGGTGCGCCGTGGCGTTGTGGTTCACCCTGGATCCTGCCCACGAGGAAAAGGCACGGACCATCTCGTAACACTGTGTATTAGTCGTTTTTAACAGCAGAAACTTTACAGTAATAAACAGTAATATTGAAGTGGTAGTCAGTGGCATATTTTAAATACATTCATCTACTCTAATGAATTCTTGTCTTCCCTCAAATGTACCGCAGGAGAGAATCCAAGCCCAGGAGATGCTGAATATGTTTTCCACCCCAGTGAACGCGGAGTTCATCAAGACGAAAGAGGTGGGCGGAGCCTCGGAGCCCCCACCGACAACCGCTGAACCTGCCGCGCAGGACCACGCGCCGGCGAGGCAGGAGCCGGATGCAGTGGCACGCGGCGAGGCCGCTGACCCGGCAAAGGGCCGCGCGGAGGTGGGCGGCGAAACCGCACCAGGCGCCAAAGTCAAAGCTGCTCCGAAAGCCAAGGCCAAGGCGGCGGACAAAGTCAAGCCAGCTGGCAAAAAAACCGGCAAGCAGACGGTTAAAACGCAGTCCAAGCCGGGGGTCAAAAAGGACGCAAAACCGGCGGCAAAGAAGACGGTCAAAGTCGTAACCAAGAAGGACTCCAAAAAGGCCGAAGCCAACGCCGCCTCGGCCTCAGACTCTCAGAGCGGCAAGGAGGAGCTGTGACCAAACAAGCGCCCTGTGAGACTGTGTCCACCTCCCCTCTAGTCTACACCTTTCTGCGGGGGAGGGGGAAGGGGGGGTGTGACAGCGGAGGGAAACGTTGAGTCCAATGTTCCTGAAATCATCACACGACCATCTGCTGAAGCGCCCGAATCACTGGAGCTAGCTCCGCCCCCGGCGCCCCAAGCTGCCTGCGTCTGTATAGATAGTTCCTGCTTTCATATCCGTTTGGGTTCTCCGGTAGAGTGGTGTGTGGTGGGGGGGGGGGGGGGGGGGGGGGGGGGAGGGGGGAGACTCAGATCAATCATGTGAAAAAATGAATAAAAGTGATGTTTTCTACATTGGTTGATTTTCATTTAAAGAACCAAAAACCTAACGCAATACTCCGAGCCGACACTGGAGGTCAGGGGGGAAGCGCCGGTCTGTGAACCTACTGCTCATTCGAAAAAAACATGAGAACTTCACTTTTGAAGAGAAATCCTCAGGCGGTGAGCTTCAAGATTTTTTTTGGGGGGGGGAATGTCCTGCTGTGATTTGATATCAACCTGAATGATTTAACGCCTGTGTGCTCATTGTTCTCCCCGACTTTCTTGAAGGCTTCTGCACCGTCACATTGTAAATCTCGAGGCCTGCTTGGGAAAAAGGAATAGTTTGAAGTTGAGGCCTCACTGATGTATATGTTTTCTCTGCGGACGCTGCTGTTCATTAAATTCAGATCATCTTTTGCTCTTCACCAGATGCCAGTTACCACTTCTGTCAACCTTAACCTTCCCCACAGAGCCGCGGTCGATGTGCTGTACATCGCTCACAGCGCATCACCGGGGGGGTTGGTAGTAGGTAATATTTAATACTTCTAGTAACTTATAATACTTTCTGTTGTCTTAGTAGAGCACTTTTTTAAGCGTATATTCCAAAGGGATCTTGCATTAAATGTGATCGAAAAGAAAAGAATGTGGAAGCAGGAAGGTTGTGCACAGAGCTTTGGTCCGGGGGGGGGGTGAGGGAGTGACGTTCCTTTAGCGTTACGCCCGTAGCACGGTGCAATCAGCAAAGCGCGACCATCGGCCGCTGCCTGAGCATGCAGCGTAACAGTGATCACAAGGAACATGAATAGCAACACGCCAATGGGGAGACTTTCAAAATAAAGGATTCCTCCAAGGTGGGTGAAAAGGAAGCAACATTAAGCTGTTGTGCCCAACTATTTTGGCTGGTATTGAGCCCTTCAAGAATGCTTCGTGTGAATATTCACCGACCTTATTATCGCACATGTGTTACCACGTCCGCTCCGATTTATGGCAAGCTTGTTCTCAAAGTCAATATTCTCTTCCTTTTTGCTTCAAGTTTGGGCTCTACCAACTCCTAGGACTCTCCAAATTCTAAATGCTCCACTATGTTCACCTGATTGTCTCGAACTGTGTCTACTGTTTGCTGAGTAGTTCTTCCGGGATTATTAGAGCTTCTTTTGATGCTGCTGCAGATGCTACGAGAGCTGGGAGAGTGACCCCAAACAGTGAGGTTATAGGCCGGAAAGATAAAAAATGAATATACAATTCCATATATACAGTATATGGTTTATATAAAATTTAGCTGCTTTAGAATGAGGTATTTGGAAAGCACAGGTGTCAATGGAATTAAATAACAGCATGAATCATCATCTCCATCTACGGTTCCTCTTTAAATGCCTGTGGTGCAGTTGGATGTGGGCAGCTATGACGTATCCCATGGGATGTCTGCGTAGGTTTAGCATGTGGATGAAGTCATGCCAGCACAGAGAAGCCATCTGGACGCACACAAACAGAAACAAACACACATAGGGTGTGATAATGGCAACACAAATAATAAGCACAGCACAGTGGCATCCCAGTCCTTCACAGGTATGGATAAGCTTTTTACACAGGTTTTCATACAGAGGGCAGCAGTGGGACTGTCAGACTGCATCAAGTGTGTGTGTGTGTGTGTGTTTGTGTAAGTATGTGTGCGGCCGTGAGTCAAATATTTAGTGCAAAAATTCTTCCAACTCTGTTCAAACACAGATTGGACGCAGGACCCCTTAACTCTTTAACACACGCATGCAGCACCAGCCAAAAGTCTGGACACACTCTTTGAATTGAATGAGTGTCCAGACTTTTGACTGCAACTTTACATGCATACAACAACCATGGAAATACATGTCAGGGCATTTACTTCAGAAAACGGGTCATTTAAGTTGCCTCAAGCTCGTAGTGTGATTAATGTGACGGGCAGATGTACTCTGTCATGCATAAACCAACTCCCAACCTCCTACAGTGACAGAATGCATGAACAGGACCCTTCTGCCCTGCTGCTGCAGTGTGTGTGTGTGTGTGTGTGTGTGGTGTACTGTCAGTGCCTTCTTTGTATCGTCTTACTCTTGTTTGATTGAAAGAGGGACAGAGAAAAACACACAAGGATCTTTGTTTCCCGTGTATTCGTGGCCTATGGATTTGACCATTGTTTCTCCAATAGAGAGTGGGAGAAGGACAAGGGTGGAGGCCGGGGCGAAGGGGGGGGGGGGGCAGAGTACAGTAGACAACGGAGGTCTAGTACGGGATTGGCACAGCTGGCTCTGGCTTTTTGGGCCATCAGCCGCACCACAGTTCAAATGCATTTTCTAGATGTATTAAAAACACTAACAAAACTGTAAGGGCATCGCCACGGGCCTGTTTGCGTGCATGTGTATGTACTGTGAGCCCTTGTTGCCACGCCGACGCGGTGGTTATGGAGACGGAGGTGGCAGGTTGGGGTCAGGCACAGCAGGACGCGGGCTGAGATTAACCATGACTCCGGAGAGCGGGGGATGAAACAGCAGGCTACCACACACTGACTTGGCCCCTACGGGCCACCGGCGGCGGCACATCCAGAAAGAAAGAGGTTTTCCTTTGGCATAAACCTTCAAGATCGGCCTTTTCTCTCGTATCTGTAAAACCTTGTTCCGTTACTGAAAAGTCATGTTCGGACACAAAATACTGACTGTTTCCGTTCCGGACCAGAATATAACCGTTTCAAGTGGCATATTTAACAGCTTGACTTGAGGTGCCCCCCCCCCCCCCCTCTCCCAAACAGAGGCCTGTGGGGCGTTACAGTACAAGGCGAGGTCAAACTGTAGCTGTCAGTTCCATTGCTGCTGCCGGTCCATTGCAGCGCCGTTCGGCCTCTTGTCTAAAACCAACCTTGTGTTAGAGGGACAGAGGGGTCCATTGTGTTGGTGGCTGTTCTGACGGATGCCTGGCTGATGACTTCAGCTGCGCCATGAACTGTGTCCTTATTCTCCTATAGGACTGGGACCGTGCTGGCCTGGGCAAGGGACCATGGCCGGGAGGGAAGCAGAGGTCCGGCGCATGTACAGGATAGCCTGATCTACAGATAGGGCCTTACAGGAAAGGAGTTTTGTAATGATGTTGAACTTTGATTGAATCTTTGGACTCGTAATGTGCTGATGTTGTTTTACTTTTACATTCAAACATTAACGATGTAGATTCAGCATCTGCCAGGAGATTATTCAATTGGTCGCGCGTGCGTGTGCATGCATGCACCTCTGTGTCTGTCTGTCTGTCCATGGTTAAGTTTGCACATTGATGGTCCCGTAAGCTTGGTATAGTTTGTGCTCATTTTTTGCTCTTTGTTGTGCTCCAGAAGCCCTCGTGGTTGATTCCCACTCTGTGAAAACATATCATCATATCGTTGACTGCCCAGGTAGCCAGCGGACTCGGCCGTATTTCGGCTCGATGCGGCCAGATGTGAGCCAGCTTTGGCCCATTTCATTCATGCCATATCTGGCCCAGATGTAGCTGTTACCGACATGGCCCTATTCTGGCTCAGACATCGCCACCGGGTTTACTGGCAACAACCACTGAAACGGGATCTGGCCCAATGATGACTGCCAAACCTGGGCCATATCTGGCATTACAGAATCGGGCCTATACTGGTTTACTGGCAACCAGCACTGAAAAAGGTTCTGGCGGGGGATAATTTCCTCTATACTTCTATGTCAACATCTACCCTGCGCTGCACACGGTCTGTAGAGTACAACACTGTTGTCCTTCCAGACAGTGGTTGGCATAAGGAGTGAGAATGTAATACTATTGTAAGATTTACCATTCTTGTTTTGTAAATTGTGAGATCTCACAACTCTTTCTTGTCTCTGTTTCTACCAGGCTGAGACCTCTGGATTTTGGCCTGAATCAAAGGTTGCTATCTAGTATGAGTTTTAATTATTTTGGCCATTTGTATTATGGTTGCAAAAGAATGTTTATAACTTGCACAAAATAAAAACAATATGTACCTTTCTTTGGCTTATGGTTTTCACTTAATATCTTTTCTGGATCACCAAACAATGTGATCTTGACTGGCTTGATTTTATAAGTAAAAGAAGTGAGTTTTTGTGACATGAAGAATATATTCAACCCGATCCTGGCGCGTCATTCATCCCGGGTCTTAGCGGAGTCCTTGACTCCTGACTCACAGATTGTTTCTATCTTGATTTCTACACCTAGATGGGGCAATTGAATATATGAACGTGTGTAAGCTTCATATGTATTTTAGCAAATGACAAATTGCATCAAGTTCTCAAGCCAGAGCAATGTACACCCTAAAAGCAGTTAGGAGTCCCGCTGTGTTGACTGTTTAACAGGGCCAACGGCTAACAGAACTAAATACACAGGACTGATGGTTCCTGATCGGAGCAAGCGTTGTGCAACATGAAGCTGCAGACATATGGGAGCATATCTGTTGCATGAGACCCGGGAGTTGAAAACGCATTTGATACACTTGCAGTCTCAAGAAGTTCCGATTTGTAATTGTAACCTCACAGCAACAGCAACTGTGGGCGACTGTGGGTGAGTGGGGAGCGTGGTTGTCGTCCAATCAGAGGGTTGGTGGTTCAATCCCAGACTCGGCTAACCCGCATGTCGATGTGGTCTTGGGTAAGACACTTGGCTCCTGTAGCTGTGACTACGGTGTGAATGTTAGTTACTGATGGGCAGGTGTCACTGCATATGGTAGCTCCATCAGTGTATGAATGGGTGAACAATGACATCTGTTAAAGCAGTGTTAAAGTGGTCGGAAGACAAGAAATGCCATATACAGTAAGTACAGTCCATTTACCTGTGGTTGCTTGGCGGATCTGTACTTGTTCAGTTGATAGGTGGATGTAGTTTTAATATGTGACTATACCATTTGGTTTACATTTGGATCCTCGTTAAAGCCTTTACGAGAAAGAGATACACAGCAGTGCAGGATCCGTTTAAAGTTATGTTTCCTGCAAAGAATGATAGCTTAGCGCTGTGTGGCGGAGCTGATTGGCTCCAATAAACTGCAGCACTAATGGCTGAATGACATATTTATTGACTCTTAATCAAATTCCTAGAGATGATGCACAGCATAGTTTCAGCCACAGTGTGGAGGGTTAATATGTTAACTACAGAAATGTTCTCTATGTTCTGCCTTTGAGAAGACTGCTGTTGACAGTGCCAGGAGGTATCTCAGTGGAACCTGCACGTTGATCGCCACAGGCACCTGTACGCCCCTTTCCTCTCCTACCTGTACCTTCCTCTCCCAATCTCTAGCTCTCAGCCCATAAGCAGCTGGCTCTTGTCCATAAACCCCCCGGGGGAACATCTGTGACTCTTGGCGGGCCCTTTTGTCCAATCAAAATGAAGACGTCTCTTCTGGTCGTTACGGTGAAGACAGAGCGGGGCAGTGCTCGGCTCACTGCCACCCACATACAGCCAGACGGACGGGAGGACAGAGTTGGTTGGGTGTTAGAGAAAAGACGTTTGCACCAACAAACAACATCAGAACGCTCATGCAACAAAAACATGTATTTGTGATAAAAGGTCCACGCGTTTGGTGGGAAAGATGGCTCTAAAAGCGAAAGTGAACAAGACAGAGGGGGGGAGATTCACCTCCATGAGGCAGCGGGTACATGACACATTTTTGGAATAGCAGTCAATAAAAAGGTGGCAAAGAGTGTGAGAAAGGTTCTGTACACATCGGTATCCGAACAGTGTACTATGCTCCCAGCCAGAGTTTACAATTTTTCACCTGCAGATTGGAGATGCCTTACATTTACTCATGAGTCAAAGGTGCTATGCATGTAATATGGATCATTTTGATTGCCTCTCCACCATGATCTCTACATCAGAAGTGGACGTGGTCATTGTCGTCACACAGGGAAATGCAATGTGAGTAAGCTAATGTTTGCTAGTTGCTATGCCATCCTAGTTTGAAATGTAACTGTACAGTGTCACAGGTATCATGTTTAACTCTATGTAATATGGCACATGGATTGCTGAGGGTGCGCCAGGAACCACAGGGTTGTTAGTTCGAACCCTGGCTTACCCATGTTCCATGTCAAAGTGTCCCTGAGCAACACACCTAACCCCAAATTGCTCCCTGGGCTAAAATGTAAACTCCATGTGTTAAAAATGCAACATAAGTTGCTTTTGATAAAAGCATCAGCTAAATGTCGTTGTATTCAACACTGAGCAGATTTATTTTGACACTTATTTCGAGTTAAATTGTTAACACTTCGTTGAGTGTTGATTTAACACTGACAAGATTGGGACAATATAAACACTTAGAGTTCAAATTAAATCTCATAGAGTCCATTTAACTCACTACCCACTTGACTATTGTTAAATTTCAATTATATAAGAGTTAAAATTAACTCTATAACAGTGTTAAAATGGCAACACTTGTTACATTGGCACTGTGGAGTGTGGACCCCATGGGACACTTCAAAAGAGTTCAAATTAACTCCAATAATGCTAATTTGAGTCTGTCCATTTTGCTGTGAGGAACTGTTAGCACCGGCCAACAAACAATTAAATTGCATGCATTAACTTTTTTCACACGACAGCTTATTACTTATTTTTATCAACTTTAATTTGAATTATTATTATTTTTTCTTTTGGAGTTTTTACAGGTGTAAGAAGCTGGGGGTGTTGAGGGGTTGTGAAATTCCACTTTGCCAGCACCCCAGCTTCATGGTTTGAAGAGCTAACCCTTGACTGTTAACATCCAGCATATAAAACAGTCCCAGATATTGGTGGATGTGGGGAAAGGAGCAGGTTTCAAGCAAGTCGCAGATATTCCAACATGAGTGATTAGGATTTCATCCTACTACTTTTCTTCTGTAACGTGAAAAGAAGCAAGGTGAAGACTGAGGGGGGAATGAATGACAATTAAATTTGTTGATTTAGCACAAACCTCTGCTCTTTCACATATACTTACAACATGTAAGGGTAGCACTGTGCTGGTGGCATTGTGGTGAAGTGGGAGCAGAGGAGGCGGTAGAAGGCTTCAGCAGGTCGATGGTGGAGATGGAGAGGGAGCAGCGGTAGAGGAGGGTTGTGGGGAAGTTGGGCTGTTTGGTTAAGGCCAGATGGCAGGAGAATGGCTTCTGGAGGAATGCTCTTCTTTTCTTTTCTTTCCCTCAGCGAGTGGAGACTCAGAGGGACTGCTGTATTACAGTGGATTAAGGGCCACATTCCCTTTTTAATCTCTCTATAGTCACCCCTCAGCTGTTCGCCCTCAGGACTTTTGCCAATCTACCTCCTACTGCCTGTCTGTTGATGTTGGGCTCACATACAGTACACACACCCACACACACCTACACATACATCACAGAGCGCCATGACCATTGACAGACACTAAAACCCTTTCACTTGAGGGAAATTCTCAAAGGTTGGGACTGAATATCATCCTGAGTGTGTCAGGGGGGGACACGGTCGAGGGCAAGGAGGGAGGACTCAAATGCGGAGTTGAAAAATAAAAGACTTTAATTGTCAAAACTCAAAATCAAAATCGCTCCAACCAAAAAAGGGAGGAAGGAGGAGAAAACAAAACAGACAAAAACAGGGACCTGGACTTGGAAACTGACTTGACTTGACTTGACTTGACTTACTTGACACATGAACGGTCGACATGTAATGACGCCACACCAGACAAGAGACTCACAGGGCTTAAATACACAAGGGAGGTGCAGGTGATTGAACACAGGTGGAAACGATCAGGCACGGCAGACAATTACAGGGGAAGACAGGACAAGGCAGGAAGTGAAGTTACCCAGGAACACCAGAGACATGAAAACTACAAAATAAGACAGAGCAGACCCAAACCGTGACAGAGTGAACTTGACTCACACACAGACTTCTCAGGTTGGGTCCATATAGGAAAGGTGAGCTTCCAAAATCATGTTTGACCAATAACATCTGCCTTAAACCTTACTGACTTCCGATTTCTCTGTAGAACATGAACAATTTGGCTATATAAGCCACGATATGCTGATATAATGTTTCCAAGTGGGTTGAAGTACTGACAGGGCTCAATGAGAGGCAACATGGTTTCAACGTTGGTGCGACATCAAACACAGCGATGACATTGAGGGCTGTGGCTAGCCCGATGTTAACAGCTGTTAATATAGATATAATATATATACTACTAACATGTAGTATCCACGTTTTCTTTTTAGTAGTAGTAGCTATGTTGTCACTTATTTTATAATGCCAAATCTATACTATATCATTTATTTTGCCAAGACCTTTCAAAACATTTGCAGTTGCTATTCCCTTTTTTCATGCAATGTATATTAGCATTACAATCCTTGGATTTGAGACGATTGAGAGGAAACGTCATCACTGGGAACTCAGTGGCCTCACTTCAGACCAGAAAGGGTTTTTATTTCTTCTTGGAACCATTTTCCAGAGCCCTGGTTTTACCGTAGGCCACAGTGAAGCTCTTTGCAGATAAATGCACTCCCCGCTACCACCAGCACTGCAGCGCCCCATTTTCGTTTTTTATCTTCACGTCCCAGACATTCTTCGAGGATCCGATCAGCTTTGAGAAATTCAGGGCACCGGATAGAGCTTGAAAATGCAAGTGATTTGGGTAGGTTAAGTGCATTGGGGCGGGGATAAGTTGAATAAAACGTTTTTTTAGGAAGAAATGATGGAGATGAAGAAGAGAGAATGGGCAAGAAACCCTCACTCTTGCACGTTCTCGTCGAGGCTGGTATCGACATTCTGAAAGGAGTGAAGAGCGCAGATTTTATCGCCTTTAAGCAGATGAGATGACTGACTTATATACAGCACATATTAAATCATACTGCTTATTATTTGATATATATATATATATATATATATATATATATATATTATATTATACTGAATTACCTGTGAGGGTGACAAAAATAAAATTGTCAAAGTTTTATTCACTGTTTTTTCACTTCATTGTTTTGCATTAAATCAACCTGGGATGTATTGAACCGTGAAATGGATTTGATGGCCCTACCCAGAACACTTTCCACCAGCCTCCACTGTGGTAGTACAGCCACCACTTACACGGAGTTAAACAAGTACTGGGTTCAAATCAATTTGGACCCAACACTCACTCTTTTTCAGAAATAGGCGGAAAGCAAGGAAAAAAACACCGTTGCTGAAGATTAGGGCTTATGGTTGGACTAACATATACCGTCTAAGAGCATTATGGAGGAAAACAGAAGGAAAAAATGTCATGAAGGACAAAAGAAGAAATGGGGAACAAAGGGAGGAGTAAGAAGAGGGAGATCTTGCTCAGGCTAATTAGCGTGATAATATGGGGCCAGAACATGCAAAGGAAACTGGAAGAGGTGTACGTGACGGGCAGGGTGGGTGATGGAGAAGGAGGGGGTGGTGAGGTGAGAGGAAGGGCAGTGCTGGGAACGAGACCTGGGCCTTCCCCGTGCTAGGGGCATGCTAGATAATGGAGGCATAAAGTCACCAGGGCTGACCGGTAAAATCCCCCAGGGGTCCGAGCTCGGCCACGGCAAGAAAAATCACCTTTACCAGAAAAGCAGAACACCATTTGTGAGAGTCTACCACGCAGCTTCTCACGCAGCCACGCAAGGAGCACGTCTATCCAATCTAGTTATAGTAGCTCTATGTAGGTGGAAACCCCTGGGAGGTCCTGTGTCGTTGGGAACTCTCGCCTCTTGTTAGCCACTACATGGCTACGGTTCTTTGATCAGCTCAGCTGACTCTTAAGCTCAGCTTAGTGCGGCAGGGGTCTGGAAAATGTGGGGAGAGGGAGAGAGGTAAAAGGTGGGGAGGGACGATGGGGAGAGGTAGTGACTGATGGCACCCACTGAACCATGCATCCTCTGGCCAGGAGTTGAAGGGAAGGAAAGAAGGAGGAGATAAAAGACAGGAGGGTGATGGGGGATAATCAGGTTGCAGAGGAATAGAAAGGAGGGGTCTTCCCTGACAGTCACACGCTTCACTACTGCCATCACCAGAAGGTGCTGACCCAACGGCTGAACTGAAGCCAGGAATGAAAGCAAGGTCCACCACTGTGAGTTTAGGAAACACTGGGATGAAAGGAATTCAGAGGACACACAGCTTCTTCATGTCATAAGATGAACGAGGCCATGGAGGGTTCATGGAAAATGCTCTCGCCAGCCTCTCACAGTAGCTTTCAGAATAAAGTGTCCAAAATGGCATAATCAAAAGCAATTAGGACAGTCAACAACAATAACTTTGCCAAACATTCAACTCTGAAACTGTTTTTCTTCTCCACATTCTCAAGATGTTTTTTTGTGCAACATGGCCCTTGATTCTGCTGTGTTAATGGGGGGGGCCCTGTTCTCCTCCATTATGACCAGAGCCAAAAGCCTCTTCAAGGGCGCTTGAGCCCGGCCGAAGGAGCTCTCCTTTGGGGCACAGACATACATTTTAAATTTCTGCTAGTTCCTTTGGATTCATTCAGATGCCCCCTTCTGTGGGCTCTCCAGGGTGAAAAACATGGACAGGAAAGGCTTGACGTACTGTAATTACTAGAGGGCCTTACAAGGTCTCTGGGAATGCTGCAAATCTACGTACACGTACAAGTTTGCAATGTATGGTATCTTCTATATGCATGACTGCATTCCCTCATGTGACATCAAAGTGAAGCTACCTCACTAAATAATCCCTATCCTTTTCTTCAAATAGTACTAATCCACAACCCGCCTGTTGTGTTACATAATCCTTCTCCAATACTGTTTACATGTCCACATGAGTCTCCGTCACTGTAACCCTGACAACAACAGATAATCTGATAGGCCCCTGATGTCTTGATTGTGCGTACATGGGTATGAGACTCTGCTAAGTTCATTTGCTCATTTCCTGTTTGGCAAAAGAGTCAAATCAAGGAGATAAGGGCAATGAAGGGCTGTATCCACATCGGTAATGGTGCTGCAGCACAGACATCGCAGGGATCTTTGAGTAAAGTCACATAAAATGATGGACTTCGCAACTGTAAAAATGATGAGCAATATCAGTTTCATATCACTTTTGTACATTTATGAGCAGAGATGAGTCTCTCAAAACTAATAAGCAGTCATAGTTGAGGGATAGAAAGCAAAAAGCTAGCTCTTGTGACCTGCCCTGACTGACCAACCATTATGTCGGTTCATTCACTTATAGGAGGAAGAAAATGGGGTGAAAATCTAATGTGTCACCTTTCAACACAATCTCAGTCCCAGCTCGTCAAATACTCACAGTCAGTTTCAGTACACTTCCCACTGTGACATTCTAAGTTCAGCTCTAGTCTCAGTTTTCGATGAAAATGACGCAGGAGTTTTTCCACTTGGACCTGTACCACTGTAACCCCACCAATGGTACTATGTTGTTATGTTTCAAAATCAGAACGCCCCCAGCACTCCACCCACAACACTTGACCTCACCAGAGCACTTGTTCTGCCTCATTTTCATCTTTTCTCGCCTTTTGTGCACAGCTGACCTCTGTGCTCTAACCACCACTCACCCCATGAGTCAAGACCCTCATTAGACACGGCAAACCTGAGCGCACAACGGTTACGGTGACACATACACACACCAGGAGTATGTAAAGGGCTTAGAGAACAAACCAAGTACAATCACGTTCAAATCCACAGAGCAGGACAGTCAAAACGTCAGCCATACCTCTACTGTTGATTTAGGCTAACTTTGTATAGATATATAATTCAAATAGACTTACGGCTAACAGCTTTTTCCATATGTTACTTTCAGTAACCAGTGCAACAGTAAAGCATTTTGGAATCAGCATGCTAGCAAGCAGACAGCTAGTTTTCAAATTAGCTGAGCAGCTTGCTGTGTCTAACAGTATGAAGGCAAATAATTGTCCAAATCTGAGAGCGCAAATCAGGTCCACTGGGAGCGAGTAAGCAGAAAACAGAGAGCGAGAGGAGCAAATGGCTTGCGCGATACAGACTGTTGCTCCCAAGTGTTTGACTTGCACGCGCATGGACCAGATTTGCGCTCTCTTGACATTGACTTGCCTTCATATAATGGCCTCTGACTTCCACCAGTTCAGAGAAGAAAGGGGTACCTAGCTCGCTAGCTAGCCGCCTATCTTCAAAGCAGCGTCCTCTCACTATCCAGCGAGCTGCGGTCACTCGTTACACTTAAATGCGTTGCCATTTTCTTATACTGTATGTGTGTGTGAATTCCAAAGAACGTGTGTGTTTGTGTGGTTAGGAGTTTTCAAAGACATGCTGGGTCCTGGATAAGTGCGGTCACATGCATGTTCACATGTCCTGTTGTTTTTGTGCTGTTATGGTAGATCAAGTTCATGGTTCTATTGGTAGAAGAGGTGAGAAAAGGACAAACAGACCAAATCAAGTGAGAAAAACGTGGATAGGAACAGCTTAACCACCAACAACATTCTTTTGGTCCTGCTTTATATATCTGTTCATTGTTAGGTGAGTAATCCTTTTTCTAAATTTCCGTCCATTGAGACCAACCTTGAGAGTATAGGCAAGAACAAGTTGTGTAGATACACTGTGTATGTGTGTGCAGAGTGGAGGTGAGACATGTCTCTTAAAGATGTGAGAAAACGGCTGTGTTTACGGGACAGAGTGTGTTGACAGTCTAATTGGCAGAATGGAATGATGTAGTTAGAAGGCAATTGAAGGTAATATAATGAGTTGATTTGAAGTTGAGCTGAACTGTGGGAAAGCTCTCCAAAGGACACACCAAAGGCTGGAGTGTGTCTGCAGCTTGTAAGGATGTACAGTCGGGTGAGCCCTCACTCTCCCTTTCTCTCTTTTCATTTGTTGCGGTCACCATGGTGATGTGGAGGGGAGGGTTGCCTCGGCGGCCCATAATTCACAGAAAGCCTGTCTGGCTGTGACACGTCCTTTTCAGCCAGGCATTGTTTGGATGCTGATTTACGTGTATTTGTTGCACTTTTACCACCACCTCGTCCACACCTCCAGCGGGGGAGGCAAAACCTTTGAAGGAGCAACACGTCTGAGAACCAAGTTCTGTTTAGAAGAGTTTTGTTAAATGATGTGTGTATATATATACATATATATATATATAGTCGATAGATTTTTTAAGTGATTTGTTGTTTTTCCCATCTCTTTCGTTCCCTCTGTTTGTTTCCCCCATACCAGCCCCTCCCAGTGGGCGTTCCTACTGCACAGAAGAGACCAATCACAGACGAGCCCTTCACCCCATCCCGTGGTGGTGGGCTTGTTAAGGCCTTTTTGTATTCATGTTTTTTCTCCTTTTTACTCTTTTTTTTTTGTTTCTCTTGCTACCCCTCATTGAGCCACTTGAGCCAGGAGCAGATGGAAAGATTGTAGAGTGGGCAAAGTAAGCAAGCAGGACAGAGCCAGAGGGAGAGAGAACTGTTGAAGCCATGCAGAGAGTGAGGCAGCGCAGTGACGATGCTTGATGAACTGAGCGGCTGACCACCAGAAACGGCTTTTTTCCTCTTCGAGTCCTAGAGACATCAAGGAATCAGACAGGAAAAGACCAGAGCGGAGACATTCGATTCATCGTATCAACTGAAGTGGAGAGCTCAAAAGAAAAAAATAGAAAAGTTAAGAGTTAAGAGACGAGGACAAAGAGGGGGAGTTCCACAGATGAGAGGAAGAAGGTAGACGCTTAGTGTGACCAAATAAAGAAAAGTGCCAGGAGCGAAACAAGTGTGTCCACGGGGACTAATCAAAGAAAAGGCCGACTGGCAGGGTCGCCGCCGGAACAAAAAATCCTTGCAAGCGGAAAATAGGAAGGGACAGACAGAAGTTTGAGCAAAACAGATTAAAGATAAATAACGCTAAAGATGGCCAACTCAGGTCTCCAGTTGTTGGGTTACTTCCTGGCTTTAGGCGGCTGGATCGGCATCATCTCCACAACCTCTTTGCCCCAGTGGAAGCAGTCGTCGTACGCCGGGGACGCCATCATCACCGCCGTGGGTCTGTACGAGGGTCTGTGGATGAGCTGCGCCTCGCAGAGCACAGGACAGGTGCAGTGCAAGATCTTTGACTCCATGCTCTCGCTGGACAGTAAGTATCATCTCCCATCTTCTAGACTGTAAAACGTGGTCCTAAGGCTCATATTTTCAGTAGTGTTATATTTGAATCGTGATAGAAATTATAGAATATGCAAAAATCTTGGGTTAATGACATCCTCTAGATGATGGAAAAGCACGGTGGAACTTTCTTATTGTAAGGCATCACCAAGATCTGTTTCTTTTGAACATATTTCACATTGCTTTCTTTAACAAATGTGGTTTTCAATAAGGCAGCTCTGTCTGACTTTTAGCCACGTTACTAATAATATAAAAAGATCCAATGAAAATACACACCCTCACTTTGGTTTCCCCCAAATTACCGAAGGATAAAGGACACCAACATCCCAGATGTTTTAATCTCAGCAGCTTTTGTTAATCAGCAGCAAAAAACAGACGGACAGAAGTCCCCCAAACCCTCAGCGACACTTTTGGGTCAGAGGCCGTAAATCATGCAAAGACATTAAGTTCAATTAAAAACTCTAAAGCTAATTTACAAGGCTTGTGGGCGTGTGCGTGTTTGTGAGGGGGGGAGTGGGGGGGATCAGGAATGCGAGGTTCAGATATGAATTAGCTCAGAATATGAGCCACCTGTCATGTCCGATTTGTGAATGGGACCCAGTCCTCATAATTAATGGCATGCAGATTACAGGAACCCATCCATCTACTGTCTGCTTAAATCATCCCATTAGAGATTCTAATGAAACATTGAGATGGGGGGGGGAGCAGTGCGTCACAATTCATTTTCGTAAATCAGTTGTTATTTTTCTCTTTCTGTGCGTATGCTTTGTTGCCTCAGGGCAACAAAACGAGGCGATTTGCAAACATTTTGGTGAGCCGTTGGGTTAAAAAGAGAAAAAACAGAACCCTCTGTGGCGTCGTGTGGTGTGACGACGCATCTCCTTTGGCACATGGTGGCCATAAGAACAGCGTATTGTCCTGCGCTGATGAATAGGGGCTGTTTGGAGAAGAAAAGGCCAGTGTTGAGCCAAAACACCAAAGATATTCTCAGAATGTGCTCCGGCGTCCCCACACGCGCACATTGTTCCGTTAGTCCACACCCAGCAGACTGAAGACAGAACACTGAAGGTTTGCAGGATAAGGGGGTGAAACGTACTATGGATCCTTCTGGAGGAGCAGGGGGTCATCCACACACACACTATGAAATGGAGCGAAACAGCATTCGATCTTGTGGCGTTCGGTTTGATCCAACACATGCTCTGACTTGAGTTGTCCTCCCCGGCTACTTTTCGCAGCGGGGGCAGCATGTGATGGAGGGTTTAATTGTTCACCAGACTGTGGCAGCTCTCCACTGATGCGGCTCGCGCAGCTGTGGCGGAAATAAGTGTCGGATCGGCCGAATTTTGTTTTGCTCAAAAAAGGAGTGTTGAAGCATTAAAAAATATATATATAAATTTACAGAAAAGTGTGCAGGATGGTGGTGGTGCTGAAAGGACAGCTCTTCAGAACCGTAAACACACAATAACAAAACTTCTGTAATGGAGGTTCATGGAAAAGTCACACCATTCAGCACACCATTTGGTAATATTTTTTCTAATTGAAAACTTTAAAAAAGTTTTATATCAACTTTGCCAAGATCCAAGTCAACTTTATTCCTGGGATTTGTCATTTATGGGTAGCCCTGGTGTGTTTGTTCCTTATTGTCGACGCATCCTATAGTAAGACAATAACCAACCATAGGCATCTCCCCAAGCATGCTGGGGCCTATAATATTGGTTCCTACTGAGCAAACATTTGAGGCAGCAGGAAGGTGCTTGTGGGACCGATTAAAACACAGATCACAGCGTGAATGTTCATTGTAGGGAAGCAAAATGTTACCAAGTGCAACAGTGTTTGTGATTGCTTTAGTAAAACAGAATTATAATCTTTGGCACAGAGGCATAAGACACACCAGGCTTTGATGAACACATTTTACACGTAGAAATCACTCATCTTTTCATGGGGATGGATGACAATAAGAAAACTAACATCAACATCATTAAGAACATCAACAGCCTTATAGTCACCTCAGCCTTATACTTATACTATTATGTGAAGTTCATTTCTTCCAGTTTTGGCAATTCCTAGCTTCTCTTTATTCATTTAATGTGCATTTGAAATTAAACACACCCTAACACGTTTCCCATTCAACGTATCACAGCATTTATAGCCATTGCTGGTTTTCCATGCCTGTTCTCAAAGAAAAGTATTTAAACAAAATAACAAATTGAATGTTCACCGACGACAAAGTTAAACTATGTGGTACATTTTGTTGAGCTTAAGGTAAAAGCGGTTTGACTTGCAAGCATACCATGTTTGCATGTATGTATACCTACCTGCACACGCACACTCCTGTCTCATTGGTTGGCTTTATGGTCTTGACCAGCTGGGATAAGTGACATTGTGACATAAACAGAGTATCTGCTTGAGGTGAAATTGGACTTGAAAAGCGCTGCAGTTGTCAGAGATGAGTGAAAGGTTCCTAGTTGTGTATCAGGGGGAAAACCAACGATACACACAACAGAAGTGACCTCACAATAGAACCTTACAGTGCTTACAGATAAACACACAGGCTGGAACACATACTCATTGAAGGCTTGGGGCTGGCACCGCCTACCCCCGGACGCTGGACAGAGAGAGAGGGCATAGTGGGTGAGCCAGCCCCCCCCCCCGCCCACCCATCCTTCTTTTAGGCCCCCAAATGCCCTTCTGGTTTGTCAGGAACTGAAACAGGTCAGAGCATTGGGCTTGAACCCTGCACGCCCTCAGAAATAAAAAAAAAGAGGAATGCTTAAGACTACATGAAAGAACAGAAAATCAAACCTCTCTCTGTTGAAGACAATCCAGAGAGTCCATCAAAAGGAGCTGCATAGCCATTAATCAGACTTCAAAGATCCATCCCAGCCCGTCTTAAGTCCCTTCAGATTGGCGTCTGAAATGCGACTTCCCTGCTGCACCATGAATGATTCTGTGTGTGTTTATGTCACAATGACAAATTATGACTTCAGGTTCTTGCTCAGGCTGTTGCCCCAGAGCTCTTTTTGATGGGACTTCTTCTCACACATAAAGGCACATTCAGTTTGTTCAAATTTCGGGCGACATTCAAGTCTTGACGTTGAAGATAATCATTGGACAAACCGGTCAGATTTTTCGAGGAAAAAAAGCAGATATTCTACTCTTTGAAGACTCTGTGAAAAGTTCTGAAAAAAGTCACATAAATAATTCTTGACCTTTAAATTTGTTGTCTGAAATTAAAAATATTTTATTTTGGAAGATGATGAAATGCATTTGAAAACCCAAATGTTGTTTTTCACGTCAAACTATTCTATTCTAGATTTTTCTCAACATATAGTATTGATTTATCAATATATCAGCGTTTTTGGCTTTGGTAACACTTACACTTGAAGGCGTTGGACCTCGGCGGGATGTACGGTTCCAACGCGCTGACAGCGGTACAGGCAGCAAACTCGGCTCGCTATGCTGACAGACCAATGGAAACAATCTCGCTTTGTGACAAAGACACACTAATCCCACTGTGTGGAACATGTAAAGCAGGCCCTCCTACAGCTCCCCCATGTGTGTGTGTGTAAGTGAAAGAGAGATAGTTGTGTGTTTCATCTGTGTCGATTCCACCAACAGATATTGTGTGTGAGTGTGTATATATCATGCATTTGTATGTGTAAATAATGTGTAAATATGTTCCTCCCACTGAGTTATGTGCGTGCTGAGGGCCTTGTGGGAGGCAGCATTTGATTTTTACGACGACAAAGCCACAGCCTGCGTAATTGTCAGGGGAAGATTTACAGAATTGTTAAAAAAGGTCCCGGCTGAGAAAACAAAAAAGAAAAGGGCAGAGTGGTGGATGAGCTTTCTGTCAGATGTACTAACAATTTTAACATCTTGAAATATGCATTTTTTCCAAGGGCTGGACTGAAAATGATATTCTCCCTCGCCACTTTCCCCCCTCCCTTTTCCTTTCTTATGTTCTATCGTATCGGTACCCTCCCTCCACCTGTGATCCTCTTCTCTATCCAGTCCACATACAGACATGTCGAGCCCTCATGGTGGTCTCTGTGCTGCTGGGCTTCATCGGCATCATCGTCAGCGTGGTGGGCATGAAGTGCACCAAGGTGGGGGACAACAACCCGGTCACCAAGACTCGCATCGCTGTGACTGGCGGGGCTCTGTTTCTGCTCGCAGGTGGGCGGGACTTCTCCTTCTTTGGGTCAATGCTCTCTTTGCGGCCAACAGCAACGTAGATATGCAGCGTAATCTACCACAACCAGAGCATTTAGCCATGGAGGGGTGGTGTTTCTCTAGCCTAAAGGCAGGGGGGGGGGCTCTTCTCTGTAATTACTGCTTTAAACAGGAAGTGGTCATTTGAAAGGCATTCGTCGTTGAACACAAACACAAACATAAACAAAAACCACCCCCCGGTGGTGGGATTAACTAAATGAGTATTCTCCACCGTTCAGTTGTCGCTACAGTGAATGCTTGCAAGGCTCACGCAACTGTTCCCCCTCCACAGGTCTATGCACGCTCGTGTCTGTGTCCTGGTACGCCACTCAGGTGTCCTATCAGTTCTTCAATCCAAACACACCGCCCAACGCCAGGTATGTGACAAAACTGCCAAAACATTTGTACATGCAAGATCCTGTTATCTAAAATGCTCAAAGTATGGCCATGAACACATGAAATCCTTGTCCCCAGTTTATTTACAAAATCTTTTGGCTGAACCAAATCAAATGACCCATTTGGTGTTTCTACTGGGCTAACCTCTGTTTAGTCCCATTGAGCATTGAATACCATTGTGTGAACACAACATCGAATCCTTCTCGTACAAAGTAATCCCAGGAACACTTGAGCCCAGGAACAAAACTCCCATTTATTCAAAAGTTGTTCTCAATCACCCAAAGAAGGAGACAGATTAGACAAATAACATCTTAAGACGTTCAGCTTGATTCATCCCCACTAGGGCAGGGGATTCCACACCGTTTCAGGTCCTGAGCTACTTTTCAATCGACCAAGTCATGGCGATCTGCCTCCCCCCCCCCCCCTGCTGAAAAGAGGCAGAGCTTAGAGAGGCTGACACAAAGGGAAGACGTCCATGAAGTGGTCTCATATTTTGTTCAATATGCAACATTTTACAATAAAATAACTATAAAACTAATAGCTACTTTTCCTATTGTGGAAAACGAGTGACAATTGAATCCATTCTAAATCAACGCTATGTGGTGGTACCAATTCCCCAGATATCAACTCGGATCTGATGCAGGCAACCTATCAAGAAAAATGTGCTCTTTACCTATCAACATTACAACTACAAAAATCACAATCAGAAACAGCTAAATGAATGTCAAGATTTGGTATATCTGTGTCAGTGTTAGCTACTTTGTTTCAACACATTTAAGATATAAAAAAGGTTATCTGATAAAGATTGTTTGATATTATGATATTTCTTACAAGCGAGTATTTTCAATGAATGGTTCAAAATAACATCTTGGAAGGAAATACAAACAGTGATCTCTCTCTCTTTCTCTCTCTCTCTCTCTCTCTAACCCTACTCAGATATGAGTTTGGCTCGGCCCTGTTCGTAGGCTGGGCGGCAGCCAGTCTGACGGTCCTCGGCGGCTCCTTGCTGTGCTGCTCCTGCTCTAAAGAAGACATTCGAGGACAGCAGTATTACCGCCAATCACAGCCTTCCACAGCCAGGGAGTACGTGTAAAACCCACCCCCCTTCCACAGAGAGCATCAGACACGCTTGGCACCAACCCTGCTTCCATTTTTCTCAAATAATGAAACAAAACCAAAAGACTATCAAACACACATGCAATCATGTAGCATTTACACAGGGCACACAGGTACTCAACCTCAAACACAAACATCTACTGGCAAGATTTATTTTAGTGACAAACTTTGATAAATTATTTGTTAGCGGACAACCTACATATTTCATGTCAATCCTTCATCTTATTTATATGATCATGCAAAGCTTTCAATTGCTAATGGAAACCTCTCAAATGCCTAAATATAATTTCTGTAATCTACTTGACATTATTGCTGCAACATTAATCTTAACCCAAAAATCAGAACACTATGAGTCGTCACCCCATTTGATGAAATGAATTCAAACATCTAAAGGCATAATGTAAGGTATGTTACAGCAGATACACTGATAGAATGGACATGGAGCTAGAAATACTGGATACGTAAACATTACGTTAGCAAGTCCTATGCTTCCTGGTTGGAGCTGCAACTATGCTTTGCCTCCATATTACTTTCTGTATTCGAACTCCACTGGTGACGTTATGTTGTGTAAAGCGACAGCCCACAAGTTTGCTGTGCTAAAGCTTCTCAGTCGCAACTCTTCCAATACTGATCACCTGTCAATCACAAGGTAGCCCTGCCCCCAAGGCATGCTTTTTATTATTGGACTCTAAATGACACAACCTGACCTGCAATAGTGGAGGTTAATCGTTCGTAAAACAAATGTTGTTAATACTCACTGTTTGACTACACAAGACAAATTGGAGGATCTCATCAACACACCACCATTACCATTCTCCATCTACTAACACATTCATTTCACAAACATCTCAATCTCATATTTCATTGCATAACCAAACCAATGTCTTAGATTTTTGCTGATTCATGTACTTCCTACACAGGTGCTATTCTCCCAGGGGATCATAAGCGTTTAGGCACTACAGCTTAATTGTTTTATTTTATAAGTCAAGATTGGTGTAAATAGTATAAACGTCATATTTAACTTTACTGTAGATCTACACTTGTTCTTGCAAACCACAGATGGTTAATTATAATAGATGTAAGGAAAGTTATTTAAAATGTCTCCCCAGGGCCTGTAAAACTCACTAGTGGACTTAACTTGTCTCTTGAGTTCCCGGCTTGATGCTCGCACATCAATGGGCTTCAGCTTGTGTTACTAAAAGAAACGGTCCTCACTGTTCCAGATAATAAAGCCATTAACTTTTCTTAGAAACCCTTCCGGTCCCCCCGTTTCCTTCTCGTCTTCGGGGCTGCTTTTGTGCGGAGTGCTCTCTGGAGTGCTCTCACAGATTGGGATGGGGGGGGCAGGGGCAGCAGTAGGCCTATTGAAAATGTCTTTAAATTAAGGGGGGTGGCAGGCGTCATTAGCAGCTGTGCTTTGAATAGGAATTACGCATCAACAAGTAACAACTGTAACGTTTTTTTGCCCAAAGTTAGAAAAGAAAATAGATGCCACTCTCTTACCTGTCTTTTAGATACAAAGCTAAAGGCAGGTTGATGTTTAGCTTAGCATATCAATTACAGCAGAAACAGTCTGTCTAAAGACAAAAAACATGAGAATTAATAATTGTTAATTACATGGCTGGCCAGTACATTTACTTCCTTTTGGTCACAGTCAAGCTACTAGTTTCCCCCTGCTTTTGCGGATCTATGCTAACCTAGCCATGCTAGCCAGTTTGCTCTGGTTGCTCTAGCTTCATATTTACTCTAAAGATGTATTGAATTGGAATCTAATGATTACATTTAATTTTCAGCGAGAACTTGAAATAACATTTAGCATCACCTCTCGTGCCCCTTCTCATAGACGTTCCATCCCTTTTTTTCTGCCAACATTATAATCAAGCCCCTCTGCCTTGTTTCTAACACTTATAGCTGCTGCAAAAATCTGAGCGGTCTTGATGTGTCTCTTCTTTCCCCTCCTGTCCTCTCTTCCTCCTGTTCTCCTCTCACTGTCTTCTTCTCTCCTCTAATTCAGGGCAGAGTTGTTGAGTGAAACTAGTTTCCCCGACTGATCAGTCCCCCCTGCCTTTTTATCGAGGACTGTCCCGACTGTCCGACTTCTGTCTCCCCTACTTTCTTTTACTCGCTCCCGTTTTCTCTGAGACCAAAATTTGGACCTCTTGTAGTAGAATACCCCCTTTTCTTCATTACTATTTCTGCACCTTGATGGGAACCAAGATGCATTGACGTCTTACATTTTGTCCCCTAAGTTCTGAGCCTTTTCTGTAAATATGGACTCCTAAAGGACGATGATTAAGACCTTTAATTTATTAGAGTGGCCTCCTCTGATTCTGTGTGAACACCTCCCACGCCCTCCTTTGTGTCACTGCTGGCCAAACGTTAACAATGAGTACAACCTCTTTCTGTGGTTTTTGTTTTGCGCTGATTCATGATTTCTCTTATATCCTATGACCTCTGGGTGTTTTTGTAATATTTGTCTTTAGGGTTAACATTTGTGCGCTGTGACTGTACCTTGACTGAAACGTGTTCTTTTTCCCTTTTGAATTGCAGACCAAATGTTAAAAGTACCCCACCAGAGAAAAGGGAGCAGTACTTGTAGTTTGGGAGAGTCTTCTGGCCTTACCATGGTTTAGATTCTGTCTACAGACAAAAAACTCTCCCTGAGGACTTCAAAACAGACACACAGACATCATTAAAGGAAGCATTTATTAACATCAAGCACATTGCAGAAACATAAATTGGAGTCTTTGTTGTAAAAAAGAATGATCGTAGAAGAAGACGACATCTTTTGGAGTTTTAGAGGTTTTTTTGTGTAGATATTCTGTTCTTGTCTGTTTTGCTGACTCTGGGAGAGACAGTCATTCAGGGTATGTTTTCTATAACATGTTAAAATGCCTGGGTGTATATACCACCTACTTCATTCGTTTTTTACTACATATATAATGTCTTACTACAGTGCATTATAACACATTTTTGTGCACATGTCTGTTTCTGACTTCTTCATAGCCTCCTCTTCCATCTTGAGGGACGTGTGTGTCCATAGTTCTGTGTGCCTTTTTTTTCTATTGTCAAACTTCTGGAAATGAATGTGAAGCTACTCTGCAGTACCACTTATGAAACAACAGACATACGATAGATCTGAAGCATAGTGCCTTGTGTGCCACTGTTTGTATTACAGCTGTGTGCCTGTTTTCATTTAGCCTGGATTGAGGATATACCCAGTGCCTTTTTTCGTTAAGTGCCAATATGATTTTGTGTGAATGACATGACAGAGTCGTTGCGTTATAGACTCCAGGATGTACTGTACTGTGTGTTGTCTCCTGTACTAAGGAACGCTGGTTGGCTGAGCGTTCAAGCCTGCATTATTTACAACGGCGTTCATCCCTCTAATATTTACCACCCTCAATGTTGTGTATCATCTCCTTTACAGTATACCCCTGTCTGTTTCTTTTAGAATAAAGCAAACAGAGAGAAAAGAAAATGAAGGATTTGAGTCATAAGTCGTGTACTTTTCACCCCCGACTGACTTTTTGCCCGCTCCATTAACCACCCCCACCCACCTCGTCCCTCATTCTTTACAGCTCAAATACTTCTTTTGCACCCCGTTGTTCAATAATTGCAGACGTGGAATTCCACTTCTGCTCCACTGGACTGTGGCATATTCTCAAAGGCGCACTCACCACCGCTACAGTTAATAAGAAGGTTTGATATTTAGTCAGTGAAACTTTTATTAAATCACAAGCTTTGAATCAAAGACTGTCTTCTACAAACGCATGTAAACGGTAAAGGGAGAGAACCCTGCCGAGGATAAAAAACAATTTCTTTACCTTAAGCTTGATCCAATCTGTTTGTAATTGTTTAGAGAAGCCTTAGGGTTTGGCAGCGTAGCTTTGTGACATTACATTACATGTCATTTAGCTGATGCTTTTATCCAAAGCGACTTTGCATTATAACCCATACCTTACATTTTTGCCTGGGGAGCCATTAGGGGTTACGTGTCTTGCGTAAGACACTTCGACAGGGCACATGGGGCAGCTGGGATTAGAGCCGCCAACCGCGGCTCCCAGCCAACACACTACTCCATGCGCCACCATTGCCATACGACATAATCTACCGCTCTCTTCCATTAAGTCACCTGTCAATAATAAGGCAAAAGGTCAAGCAAAATGTTTGATGTTCTTTCGTTAACAGCCACTTAATATATCAATCTCTACCTATCAGTGGTAAAGAAAAGCACTTAGTTCTGGTCCCAAGTTGGGAAATAAGTTGTTGGATATCGTATTAAAGTTACCAATTAATACACAATGAGCATTGCAAGAATTGCTCATTGCGAAACATTCCTCCTGTAGCCACAAAGAAATATATGCTCAAAGCTATTCCAAGGTAAGATATGGAAGACAAAATGTGACCTCGGATGACCGCCGTCAGAGGAATTGGGCCAAAGAACCCTCAACACTGGGTGAGGGGGTGGCAACTTTCACTCTGTAGTGTTTTGTGTGCTCGGAGCTGTCCTTAGGCCGCAACAGAAACATGTATATCCTTCATAGTCATACCTCTCAGGACTGCCCCTCATGTGAAGACACCAGTGTTAATTTCGTTGACGAAAACTATGACGAAAAATATTCGTTAACGACCTTTTTTCCATGACAAGATTAAGACGAGACAAAAACGGATCTTAAAAAATAAAATGACTATGACTAAAAGCTATGACTAAATCTATGCTAACTTTCGTTAACGAGACGAGACATAAATGTTGGTGGTGACGAAGTCACAATCCTTTTTTTTAAAATAGACCTAACAGACGTGGGCAAGTACGAACCACGATCCACGAACCCAGAACGCTCGGTCACTGTGAGGGCACCGGTGGTTCTTGAGCACCGCGGAACTCCAGAGACCGATGTGCGTGGAGATGAAGACCCGTTTAACAGCTCAGGGCTGCTCGGCCAGCAGAGATGTTCATGCGGACCTGGCTGCTCCGTTTTCTGGTGACGGAAGTCAGCGTTTCGAGACACGCGCACTTCAACCAGTTCACACGCCACATCTTGAGAAGACGGTGTTAAACCGCCTCGGCCACCGTACGTTCGTTACTGAGCAACAAGGAACGCGCGAGCACACGTGACAAGTGGAGGCTTTTGAACTGCTCACTTCAGGTAATGATGTGGCGGCACAGAGCAGGTGGAGGAAAACCCGGAGGACAGACATACGAAAAAAAACTGTAGCCAATGCTAGTGTTGATCCAGTCAACTAGAACCACACTCAGTCAGGAGGAGGGTATGTCACGGGTCCACCGTGATGCCAGCTATACTCCCAGTTGTTCTCTAGGTGTGTGTGTGTGGTTTGGGCGGGGCTGCAATCAGCTGGCATCTAGGCTCCCCACCTGTGGATCATTAGACCCTCGTCAACGGCAGCTGAAATACTCCGGCTCGCCACTACGGATTGGACTGAATAATCTCCCTACAAAAATAAATATTCGATTTCCCACCGATCCTGCCATCTCGTTGTCTGCATCCGGGTCCCGAATAAACCGGCCCTAACAGAAAGAGCTGGCCACTATGGACCCAAACTACGTCCGTCAAGCACTGGCCGCCCATAGCACTCTGATCGGGCAGCATGAGACACTTCTCTGGGAAGTGGTGGAGACTCTAGGGACCCTTTCTGCCAGCGTGTCTCAGCTCAGCGGCCAAATAGATCAGGTCACGACTCACCTCTCTGCACCCGTGACCGCCGGCGTGTCCGCCGACCCCACAGCGCATCCAGCTGCGTCACCTACAGCCCCTTCGGCTGCTCCCATTTCAGCTCTGAGTGCCCGTGAGCCGTACATACCAACACCGGAACGCTATGCGGGAGATATGGGAGCTTGTGGGTGGTTCCCTTCTGCAATGTTCCCTGGTGTTCCAGCAGCAGTCAACTACATATGCCACAGAAAGGCTGCTCAGTGGGCCACAGCTCTATGGGAGAAGGAGTCACCAATCTGTAGTTCCTAAACTGTATTTGTAGCAGAAATGAGAGCTTTTTGATCATCCCATTCAGGGTAGAGCAGCAGCCAGCAGACTTCTCGCTCTTCATCAGGATGCCAGCACAGTGGCAGAATACGCATCCTGCTAACTGTGACAGCCCTAATGTTTATAAAACAAATGTACAACGTGCTACTGTTGACCGAGTCAACCAACGTTGGTACCGCATCAGTTGTCTGAACTGGGACGGCAGTCATGTCTATAAAAAATGTACATGATCAATCTCGATCTTGCGTTAACTTACGTTAAGACAGTATCTCACAGGTTACGGCATGTAGGATATCAGGCACTAACTGGGACGGGCGGTGCGACACCATAGCTTCCTCTACGTGCCACTCGGTCAGCTCAACGCCGGTTAGAATCAATCTCACCGATTGCTGTCTTCGTGCTTCAGGTGGTCCTCGTTAGACCCACGACAAAGCACGCTGTCCCTCTTAGAGCGGTAGCTTGTCGCAGCCATGCGCGAGACAGAAGATAATACAGTGTGAAGCACTGCCTCTGGCGGTCGGTAAGGATGAAATAGAACTCCAGAACACATTATGTTCTGTTCCAGTGTTCTAAAAATTATTGTTATCTATATTGTTTGCACATGGTAGTGTCCCAGCCTGGGCAGCAGAAGCTAGCATTGTCCCAATACGGACATATGCAGTTTTAGCCTGTTTCCAGTCATTTTTTTGTTGATTGCCTTGAAAACGTTAGTAATGTTAATTCATACATGTCAACACATGCCAGCGTCAAATCTCATGAATAAACATTTACATGTCTAACTACTGCAGGAAATGTACTTTGTTAACAGAACACTATTTTATGGTCAACATTTGTTTTTCATATCACCTGAATGCATCACAAGATCATTTTTTTCAATAATTTCCCTGGATCGTCAGCAGAAACTGCTACGTTAGGACACTGTTACGTTATGTTAAGGTTTATGTACGTTCCTTCAAATGTCCTGTGGACAACTTTGATTACGCCATCATGCGTTTTCATAGTTAAAAGGGAACAACGGAAGTCTGCTCTTTTAAGTCCATATGTGTGTGTGTGAATTTGAGTCCCGTTAGGAAGAATTTCTTCCCGGCGAGTACGGAGAAACTAAATTATTGCTGCGACTAGTCTCACTGTGGACATATGGGTATTCAAGTAAAAGATTTGAATGTCTGATTGTCCCTGACTTTACACTAAGTTTAAATAAGATAGTTAAACAGTCACTCTGAAGACACCAGTGGTGGGAACAGAGTACGGACGTGAAATCTCACATACACCTGACATGTACGGATGCTCCAACACCATTCATGACTATACAGTCTGTTCAGCAACGCTGAGCGCTCACACTGGTGGAAATTTTACATGCAAAAAAAAAATACCCCCACAAGGACATCTGCTCCAATATATACGATAGCCCCAAAAAATGGAATAGAACTGAGGTTGAGAGCCCATTCATACAACTTGGAAATAAACTTGGAGGATAACTGGGCCGCAGCTCGTTCAACCAATTTGAGCCTGAATTGGCAGGTTTCTTTCTGAGCTGGACATCAAGCTCCAGTTTCTTGTTTCCAGAAATAGACACACAGTTACTGATACACAAACAAAACAACAGCCAGAGAATGAAAAGCATCCAGTAAAATTGATTATTGTTGTCAAAATGTTGCCAGATTTTACATTCCCACATCACACTGTTTGGATTTGGAAAGAGAATACATTTGATTTAGAGGATTTCCCGTTTTTTTTACAATTACATTTACACACAATCAAGTCGGAACCAACTTCCAACAGGTATATTGTGTATAAATAAATGAATGCTTTACACCCTTTATTTGCATCTTGGCTACAAGGCTACATTCCCAATGAAAAACACAACTTTAGCAAGTATTACTATAGTTATAAAATATCCTATGCAAACTATGCAGAAATGATGCACTCGACGGTGCAAACGTACATAATTCAGAAATTCAATAAGGAGAGTGATGAGTACTGACATCCACACGGACAGAGGGCAGCAGACACCTGCACCAGCCTGCATTCTTATTTAAAAGCTTTTAAAGCTGGAATCAGATGGTAAGAATTTTTACATATAATACTTATTTAAAATATATTTTTCTATTTTAGTATCAAATAAGAAAAATAATGTTGATGTTTTGTATGAAATTTGTGAATTGGGAATAGGACAGACACAGTACATAGGGAAAATATTGTTTATAGTCATAGTCTGTTAATAGTGAAAAGCATTTAGTATGTAAACTGCTTCTGTGTTTTTACATCTGCAGTAGCGTTTCAATTTACCTATTGTGTTGTTTTCATTATTTATAGTTAATATTGTTTCCTCTGATTATGAGAGTAAATCTGTGTCTGAGAAATTCAATCACCTTTTTATTTCAACTCCCGATGACACAGATTTACTTCCATACTCTGATGTAAATAATATATTATAATATTGGAATGGCCCGTGCTCTGGAGTGTGCGCTGTTTCAGTGCAGCAGGGCTGATGGATTGTTTTGTGATGCTTTGTTGTGAATAAATGCGTAAGTCTGCTCTGGTCATTGAGCTTATTACAATGATTGGAATATACTAAATACATTGTCCTTTCACTACACAGCATCCCGTCATGCTCATGTGCATGGATCTGCAGTTGGTGTATCTAGGTGTTGAGCTTCATGTAACATTTTATTTCCCTTTAAATGTTACAGCGCCATGTGAATATGAGCCGTTTATACCGAATAAATAATAACCTGTAACTGTGGCGTCATAATAAGGTTATTATATTATTCAACTGTAGTACGGTCCAGGTAGAAAAAGCATGACACACCAATGGTTATAATAAACATTTATTACTGTAATAATGTCTTGTGTTCTTTATTTTGAAATTGAAATAACAGATTGCTGCTTTTAATAATGACAACAAAAATAAAACATTTTATGGAGGGGCCTTGGATGAGGTGATTGCTGTGGATGTGTCTCCATGTAAGACACAGAGACGTCTTCCAAAGTCTCCCTTAGACCAATAGACTACACTGTAGTGCAACCTAGTGGTTGCTTTACACACTGTCACCATACGCGGATTAGCAGTTTGCAGCTGAAAGTGTGTGTGTGTGTACAGATATGTTTTCCCTTTCCTCCAACAGTCCTTTCCAGCAGCATCATCAGCGCTCTCAGCAGCCCCAGGACCTCGGCCTGTCCTCATCCTGTCCTTTCAGTCAACCGCCGCTGTCAATCGGTGGCTTATTTGCATGACTTTGCAAAACGACGCTGAACAAGTGCCTCTGATTTCTCCCGATTGCGTCTCCGTCCTGTTGTCGAGCATCTCTGAGTTAATTGCTTTAATATAGAGATAATGAGGCGTACGCTCGCGGCACTGACGGCACACAACTGGTGAAGGACGTGTTCAGATCTGTCATTTAGGTAAAAGTACAACATGACTATCAAAAATGTACCTAAAGGAGAGCTGTGGGCATTTTAAAATTAAAAACGTCAAAATGTAAATTCTAAAGATGGTATAGAACAGAAAACCTGTTAAACCATCCATGCCTCAAGATTGCACTGCTGTAATCTAACAAATATTAAACGCAAATGTTTTCAAAGAGGTTATATTATCTTTTAATGAAGACCATTTATTTCAATCCTTTTTTGAAATACCTTGAAAAAAAGAATAGAATCTTAGTAGGAATCTGCAGCTGTCATGCCGGGTAATGAAAAAAAAACACTTACCTCCAAGAAAGATACTTCAAGGGCCAAGTCTCAAAGTGGATCCGCTCATTCGCACAGAAAGAGGAATTCAGGAGAAGTTGGGGGGGGGGGGTGTCTTTATCCAGAATCGTGCACAAACAAAGCGTGTGTTTGTTTTTGTGTGTGTACTGGGGGGGTGGGGGGGTAATTAGCCACGCATGACCTTCAGAAGTTTCACCTCCCGTCTTAACTTTAACTCAAAAATAAAATAAAAAACATCCTCTTTCCCTTCAAATGAAATAAATCAGCTCCATCTAAAGACATTTTCCCTAATCTAAGGAAAGACAGCGTGTGTTGGGATGAAATGAGATGAAGAGGAAAACATTAAAAGGCACCGAGGGAAAATAAGAGCCAAGAGACAGATGGGGCGGGCGACAGTGAGAGACGGGACGTTCACACAGACTTTTTGGAGATGCCACCGGGTTCTGTTGCCGGGAGGCTGAAGAGGGCAGTGTTTGTCTCCCTTTACCTCACCACAGCTCACTGGGAGGACGTTATGGAGGCCAAAAATCCATAATCCATAATTACTCCCCGGCATGCATTCTGAATCCATAGAGCTCTGCATATTAATATTTGGCATTAATCGGTTTCACGATAATTAGAAGAGATTTATTTTCTTTTTTTGAAATGGCAAAGATTCGTTTAGATCTTATAAATGACTAACAATGAAAAAACAGAGGGATTTTCTTGCTGGAGTTTCTTTTGAACTAGTGATTAGTGATGACGAGAGGTGAACACTGAGATCAAGGGTGACAAGTGTGTGTGTCTGTGTGTGGGTGTGGTGTGCAAGATCACATTTAAGTAGTCATTTGTGTGTAGTCTTGTGAGTATTGGCAGTTTCTTTGTGATTATTAGCATGATTTGACCCAATCTTCCCTCCCATCCCATCTCGTAACGGTGCGGCTTAGAGGCTCATCACAGCCCATCGATTCCTCACCCTCGTTACCACAGTTACCGTCGTGAATGTGTGAAGTCTTATTTGGAAAGGGGGGGGGGGCGTATCTGCATGGGGACAACTGCCTTTGATTCGAACAAGGTCAGACGAATCGATTCTCCTTTGGTAGGACACTCACTAAGAGAAGCAACAATTTCAATGTCAATGTTTAGCCACTAGATGTTGACACCTACAGCTAATTTAAGACATGGGTCAAAACCGACCCGTTAACGTAAGAGATGGAAAGATAACACAAGAGGAAGGTTAACACATTCTGGTGGAATCAAGATGAATAGTATGGAGCATGCGGTTTTACCTGACCAGTGTCCCTGCAGTGACCTTTTTTCTAAATTTACCACTAGTTGCCAGAGTCAGAAGTTTAGTCAGAAGAGTAGCTTTCCATTTAAAAGATCTTGTTACAAACTCCAAACAGATAGGGGGCAGTGTTTCCCCTCAACTGGGACAAAATAAGAGCGGAGCAAAAATGTTCATAGTCAAAGAACAGCTTGAACTGTGGGAGCCCGTTAGATAACGCTGCTCTCGTGAGAAATCAGAGTACGACTAACGTGCAGAGGAACAACACAACAGAGAGCACTTTCTTTTAAAGGATCACACCCTTAGGGGGATTTCATTTTGAATCAAATAGTACAGACACACAATAGATTTCAAGGAGAAAATACCAAAAACAAAAGGCTGTCAACAAGCTGAATAAACATCAATGACAAAGCACCTGGCATCAAAAAGGAACGGAACTAGAATACAACACAAATATTGAGATCTAGTGGTGACAGGTGGACCAAGGCAGAGGTATGGAAACTAAGCAAAGCTCATGCGGGTCGTCATGGTTCTCCTCAAATCTGCACATGTGGCTTCGTATTTTACATCACCACAGATGTAATTTGTACATTTTTTATTCCAAAAAGGAGTAAAAGAGAGTCAGCTCCACGTTACCGACCTTCGGTTAGGGGTAAGCTCACATATGGTTATGGCCCCTTTGGAAAAACACTATCCAAAGGTACACAGACCTTCTACCTTCACCGTGATTGACAAGCTGTCAGGGCAGCACTACTTCTTCGTCCTCTCGTGTCGGGCTGAGGTCAGACTGGACGCCACACTGAATCACGTTTGTCTCGCAAGCTACAAGTGATATTACAAGACAGGACAGAGCAGGACGAGGTCTGTAGCGTGCAAATTTCAGTAGATACCTCTGCCACACAACACTCAACACCACGTCAAAATCTGTCACCTCTTCACATTCTGTCCATGACATGAGCAGGCTGTTCTGACAGTGAAGCCATTGCAGAAGTGCCTTAGACCTGTCATTCGCTCCTTCTGTATAGAAGTCTATGAGAATATGACTCTACTTCTCTCGAGATTTATTCCCTCATTAAACACAAAAAACATGAGTTTAAGGTCCCAATCTCTAGTTTCAAGTCTTCTTCAATACAGCATGATGTTCATTTAGTAAATGATGGTCCATTTGGAGTCAAATAGACCTAACTTGTGATTGACAGACGATATGCAGCGTCTCTACCACTGCGACGCTCCTAAATATGGTCACAAAAACAAAAGACAAAAACATAACACCAACAGAGCAACGTCTTCCTGATGCTGTGTCAGGAGCAACGGAAATATTTACTTTAACCAGAAGCTCGCTCTAGTCGAGCCCCAGAGGAACGTAGACAGTAAGATCAGAGGAAAGTATAAATCCTCCTTTAAATTTCCCCAAAATGAAAACAGGAGATGCGGTAATGCTCGCGGACGTGTTGCCTTGGGCAGCATCGTAAATAAAGGCCCCTCTGCTGCGTGGTGTCTCGCCGACCTTTTGAAGTCTTTCAGCCGGGAGAAGGTGGCACGGGACATTTGGGCCTGTTTTTCATCTCCACCTTCTCCTGTTTTCGTTTGGATACTCTCTCTGATATCTAATTTCCTTACGTATTCTTCTTTCTTTTCTTCCAGATGGCTGAAGGCGGCGCAGAGCCTACACTGCGCCTACGCACAATCCAAAAAAACAGCCTGAGGTTTTCGGAATAACCATCAAAGAAATCTCCCCCACCTGTCATGCTGGACCAAAGACGGGTCCCTTCAACCTGGACATTGAAAGTGAAGCAGTTTTTTTTTTTTTGTTCTGCACACCACTGTTACCCAACATTTCCCTGCAAGCCCCGGCTGAACCGCAGCGGCACTGATTGCACTCAGGCCGCAATCAACCGTTGGCACGCGGCACCGCGTAAGCCGCGCTGTATATGATCCAGTTTTACAAAAAAAGAGCGTGTCTCCACAGCTGCGTGCCCAGCAGCTGACAGCTGGAGTGTCGTGTGATCGGGGAACGGTGCGTGCTGAGTGGTTGTTATTGCTGCTGTATCAGAGACACGGGAGGACACTCACCTGGCCACGTTTCGCACGGAAGCGGCGTCTCTCTGATACGCACACACGCACGCAATTACACACAGGCACAGGCGTGAAACTTAATCTTAATCTGTGTGTTCTTCTCCGCTGCAATAATACAGCGGCCTAATTGGCTCTGACAACCTGGCCAACTCAATTCCATCCAGTCCCGTCCAGTATGCCTTTGTATGTCTCTAATTAGGTCCAATCAGCCGGAGTGATATTTATCGATTCACTTCATCTCGGTTTCTCTCTCTCTCTCTCACACACACACACACACACACACACACACACACACACACACACACACACACACACACACACAGTCTCTCTCTCTTCTAGCATAAGCCTCTCTTCATTCGTCCTGCGATGCTTTCTGAAGGAGACTTTGTTCCTCCTCTCTTTGGCTAATTTTAGTATGAGTCAAATAATTATGATTGATGCAGGTGCCTCTCTCTTCCTTCAAAGTTGTTTGAATAGATACGCCTCCCCTTGACCTCCCCCAAACACAGAAAAAGCAAGCAAGAAGCTAATTAGCACGTGAGGATGAGCGAGGCCTTATCGAGCCCTTATCAGCTCGCCTGCCCTGCAGCATTTAAACATTATATTAGATATCTTAATTGTTCATTCTGACAGCAGCATCAGGGACACACTTTCTCACTTTTCATGCCGATTGATGTTCTTCGCCCCCCCCCCCCCCTCTAGTTCCTCAGAAAAAGAATTCAGAGAGACACAGAGCCGTGGGCTACGTGGTGAGAATTCATGGACGCCGTCATTCTTCTCAACAACATTTCCATCATTTCCATTTGACAGGAGGCGCGGCTGATGGGTGTCTCTCTCATGTGCACTTGACCACTCTTAAACCCTGTCTTTTTTGTCTGAAACAAGCCATTATCCCCTTCCCTTGTGTCTTTGGATGTGATTAACAGGTCAGCCAACTCCCTTTTAATCCTTCTGTTTGGTTTTTATATATAATGTAGGTCCCCGGTGATGTTCCTTATGTATTGAAAGTGCGTGTATTTTAGAGTTAAAAATAACTTTGGTCTTTCAGCTCACTGTTTTATCTCAAATATCCCACAATTTTACTGTTTTGAATTTTGAACTTAATTGTTTGTCTCCTAAAATAGTTCCCACTTCCAGTGGTTTGCAGCTGTTGAACCCACTCCTCAGTGTACAACACCTGCAAAGTTGGGGGGCGTAGTCGAGCAATTGGCAGCTAAAGAGCCAGCTATTTTTGTGAGCAGTTGGTGGAGCCCGAATGAGAGCTAAAAGAGTTAATATAGGACTTACAATGAACATGGTGCTCTTGCTTTGCTGCAACTCTAATTTTAAAACATTTACTATGGCAACAGAAAAGTTAAAAGCTGTGATGTTCCATGTGGAGGTCTGTCTCCATATGGCAACAAAAACAAGGATGACAACAATGAAACATGACTAGTGCTGGTTTGGGTAAGTTTTTCATTAATTTTTTTAATTTCCAATGTTTTTGTTACATTTATCCAGGCCCTTGAGATGCAGTGCGAAGATTCTGGATCACGACCAAAATAACAAATACCAAGCAATGCAAAATTATGTTTCCCTTGATTGCAATGTTCTGGATGTCAAAATCAAATACTAAACCTGATAGCCAATACAACAAGGTTTCTACAAAAATGTTTGCTTTATCACATCTAAGAAACACAAGTTACCATGTGTAGAATGTGGCAAAGTCACATAGAGGGGCCGGATATGTTTCTGGTAGCGTACCCTGTTTATGATCTATTCGTCTCGTAAAGGACCCTCGTTAACTGAATGGACATCATTCAGAAATGATAATGCCCAGCGCTGTGTTGAGCACACGTGGGGCGGTGATTTGATGCCGTCTATCTTCTACGGAGAAACGCCTCCTCCCAGGTAATTAACTGTACAACAAGGTGTGGACCAAGAAAATAGAACCACACCGGATCTGGGTCAGAGCAGATCTGCACGAGTTGGAACACCCAGGGTACAGTGGCGGCTGGTGATAGGGCCTCAGATTCAGGAAGACTTCAAACAAGAGAATGAGATTAACTCACGTTAGCAGTGTTTATTGAGGGAATCCATTTCTTGTGATAGTATAGTCATTTTTTCACCTCTAAGCAATCAGACTTATAATTTTTGGTTATATGCTACAAGAAACACCAGATCCACGCACAATAGGTACTGGAACAAAGGCAGTCAGAAAGTGATTAATTAAGCTGCAGGATGCAGTCATCCTCATTGAGAGACTCTCACCTCAACACGGTGTACCTTCTCTTCTACACGCTCTTTCAAACTGCTGAGCGAGGAGGAGTGCCCGCTGACGCTTCATGGCCTCCACATAACCCTGGTATAAGACAGAACGATGCTCTCTGATCTCCACAGCTCAACCCAAACCTCCTTTCACGCGCTCTGAGCCAGCGTCTCTCGGCCAACTCTCTCTCCCCTCGACTCTGCACTGTTTGTGTACCTGCGATCTGCCTCCGCTTTGATCAGGTCCAAGCCCCGGGGGCGACACACCACTGGCCCTCCTCTCTGGTTGTATGTGCGCAGGCACACACACACACACGCACACACATACGCATTCACTCGTTCATGGGAAAGAGTGAGCGAGCGCAGGCTTTGATGTGCACAACATCGTCTGCTTTCACGATTCAAAAAGAAGCCTTCGCAGCACAGCAGAATGTAAGAGGAGAGGGACGGAAAAGACAGGATGACGGCCGATTGAACAGGGGCCACCTCAACAGGGGCCGATGGGCGGAAAAAATACACGGGGCCGGCTCTTTGTCTCACTTCCTTATTGACCTCGAGACCCGGCCCCTGCCCGCCCCTCCGACTGACAGACATCCTCTGCCTGGCTCTCAAAGTGAGCACCCTGCACGGGTGATTAGCAGTTGTGTGTGTGTCATGTGACAGAGATGGAGCGGAGGGTACTTGGAGGGAATTTTAAAGTGCCGAAATTGGCTGTTCAGATGCCTCGGCTGTGACCCCTCTCCAGCGAGCCAACAAGCAGATGGCATTCAAGTAGTTGGGCTGCGGGTGGCTGGAGCGGAGACGTGGCTGGTACAGTGAAGTGGTGGCCCTACCTCGCCTCTCCTTCCCAAAGCCGCGTTAAGTGATTCTTACTTGGGCGATTAAACTGTCTATTGAGTGAGCCAGCTGAATCCGCCCCCCCTGCTGCGCCACAAGACACGATTATGGAGGTTACGGATGTCACTTTTCTCTCCCGTAGATAATCTCCCGTCATCCTCTTCAATATCCCCTCATCATCCCTTCATCGCTCTCTATCTGTTGGATCAGCCTTGACTCAAAGGCGTGCCATTTTTTCCCTTGCCAATGGGAAAATTATTGATTGTGTAGGGAAACGCTTTTTGTGCTCAGGTACTGGATTTCGTAGCGGGAATTCACTTTGAACATTTCTTCCTGGCTGCTGAAACACTTGAAAGGTCCAATAAGAAATGATGATGCCCAGCGCTGTGTTGAGCACACGTGGGGCGGTGATTTGGTGCCGTCTATCTTCTACGGAGAAACGCCTCCTCCCATGTAACTGTACAACACAAGGTGTGGACGAAGAAAATAGAACCACACCGGATCTGGGTCAGAGCAGATCTGCACGAGTTGGAACACCCAGGGTACAGTGGCGGCTGGTGATAGGGCCAGCCAATCAGTTTCAGGAAAGATCTCAGAACATGTATATGTATATATTGAGATGCACCTTTGACCGGGGCTTTAGGGGAAGAACCAACAATGCCAACTGGGGACTTACACCCCAAGAAATACAACTTTAGCAGCAGCAGGTTCTCACTCTGCGGCATAGGACCAAAAGACAATAGACTTTGTGTTAGTATAGATAACTTAACACACATACAATTTAACCAATTTAACAAAAACACAACATGCAGCCACCTGTACGGCATAAGACCAACGGAAACTGAGGCGATGATGGCAGGTGCTTTTTAAGGGCCGCCACTAATTGACCATTTGGTCGGGGAGGTGCCAGCCGAACTACAGCCGGCTACGTTCAACCCCACCACACACCAATGAACCTAGTTTGTTGGGGAAACACCCAATCAGTGTGTTGAGGAAAGACCAACTTCACACAATGAATTATTTTGGATGAAACGTGGCTGGGTTTCATCCACATCCTGGTTGTGTGTCCTCACCGCGGTCTTGTGTGCGTCGCAGCTGGGTAGCGATGTTAACTTTAACACGGCGACGTCATGCGCGCGTACCGAGTTCCGGTCGGGTCTTCTTGGAAGGACGCTGCCGGTGATCGCTCTTGTTAGGTTGTTAAATGCCGCGAGACAGACCTCAATGTATTTTAGGACGCTACAATTCTAATGTCACTTATTAACTTCATCAGTGATTGGCTAACTGCTTCTTAGACCCGCCGCTTTGGGACCCGGCCCGAGCACAGGACGTGCGGGATTTGGCAGATACAAGATGGACTGTGCTGTTAGAGGAGGGGAGGTGAAGCAAAAGGCTTTTTTCTTTGCAGCCGATGCCAGATGGGATGGAGCCAGTGTATTCTGGAGAGAAAAGGCAGGTGCTGGTAGAACACGCTACCGTAACACAAGCTCCCAAACGCACCGTGTTTTGGTGAGCTGCTGAGAATTAGAAAGGAAGGGAGGATGGGTGCATTGTTTACAGCCAAGATTTTCCAGATGTAACACTTCATCTGATACCATGCCATTGTCTTTGTTGACCTTCTGGACATCGGTCAAATATGCTATTGTTCGATTGAGGGCTGTATTCAGTCCCCACAGTGTCAGTAAAGGACAGGTTTCAGTTCTGTGTAGAATAAATTACTGTGAAACAAGACGATCCTCGCATCTTGTGGACTCTGCACTGGAGCGGTGTTTAATTCCCGTGCTCCCTGAGCCAGATGTTCCGTCTAAATTCCCTCGGCCCTAATGCTACCTCAGATCAGTATCTCCACCGGTCGTCCTAAAAATATCCTACTTGGCCAAAACCAGGCAGCGTAAAGGATTTAAATTGTGTTGCAAAAGTCAATCAGGGTTCGCCATTATTACTGCCGTCCTGCTGCACCAATTGACCCGAGCTCCATTGAGAAAAGCTATTTAATAATAATACATTTAATTATACACCATTGTTGTGTTAGTGTTAGTTCTTTTCCCCCTGCCACCATTATTTTCTGCTTCTTATAATTTAAAAATCTATGCGTGACTTTTAAAGCCACCCACTTTCACCTCAAGTAGCTACAAGACGATAATCATTTCCGCCAGTCTCAGTTGTGAACAAGGAATAGAAATCAGAGAATTATGACATTAAGTGTTAAAGTGCTTTGCGTGGAAAACTAGTCTAGAAGAATGCTCACTAAGCATTCAATGTTGGTTTCATCTAACTACCCCTGACCTTAGAGACGTGTAGGAAAGAAATACATTTGATTTTTCACTTTCATGTGGGAGTGCAGAGATAATGCCCCTTTAAATATAAAGATAAAGATTCCGATGGTGAAGATCATCCAACAATGACCACTTCTATGTGTTTTTGTGAGTTATGCAACAAGCATATGTACATTTTGTGCGTCATATGTGCGTCAGGTATGAGGAGGGAGGCACAGCCCAGTTGGTTATTACGTTCCCTGGGCTGTCTCCATCTGCCCCATCTAGCCCTGGTTCATCCCATGGGGAGACAGTGAGAGTAAAAAAGAGACACTACGATATGAACTAAAACATCACACAAATCTACATTAAGTTCCCTGTTATAGATTAACACAAAATAACACAATTCATCCCAATAGGAAAAGAAAAATCTATCTGTGCTTGAGTATCTGTGTCAGATTAGCAAGGGCTCACCTCTCAAATCCAAATTGCATGTGTTATCTTTGTTCTCCCTTCTGTCTCATTTCCTGCTTCCTCCTTTTTGTTGATGTCCACTGTTGTTCTCGACTTCGAGACACTTTAGGAACTTTTTGTAAAAGGAACGCCGTGCACATAAATTCCTCACCGCTATTAATAGTCTCTACCGCTATCGCTACCTGCAGGTAAACCAAAACGTGTGCAGATGGATGCGCAGCGATTGGCGTGTGATCCTGTGGCGGCAGAGATGCAGCTTTTCTGCATAATTAGGACAACATTGATTGATGCGCTATACCGCTCAATGTAATCCCATTTTAAAAGTAGCCCGGGCTGCTTCACAGTTTTGCAGAGTGTGCGGAGCTGGGCGAGTTCGGTGGCTGGCGGCATCCTGTCACGTTGCTCCAGACTTCATTCCAGACAGGGAGACCGTCTGCGAACAGCAGAAAGGGGCCTCAGATCGCACTCACGCGTGACACGTGCACGCCCTGAAGAGGCCGGGGACCGACACATGAGCACGTCACAGAAAGGCACGCGCAGAGATTATCTCCTTCTGCGAGATGCATGTAAATGTTCCAATTTTCTCTCCCTCTGATTCAGGGTTCACAGCTGAAATGGAGGCTGCTGGCCTTTTGATCTTTTGGAAAAAAACATGAAACAGCTGCAAATCCGCGACTGCCCGCTGCTCTCTTGTTGTGGACCCGAATAGAAACTGCAATTAACCTACGTGAAACAGAAAGAAGAAGAAAAACACATCTCCTCACTTTAAATCATGTAAATGAGCGAGCCCACAAAATAGAGCCTTGGCTGCGTGTAACCAGCCGAGGGACGTCACGTCTCCCTTCTGGGGGGTCAGAGGTTAAGTTATTGTAGTGGAAATCAATGGCGGTTTCCCCAGGTGGCTCCGGCAGGACTAGAAAGGAAAGGAACATTTCAAACAAATAAAAAGCATTATTTTCAAGGTGCCCTCTTCCACTTCACAGCTGTGGATTGATCTCGTCGGGTTTAACCCCGAGGAGGCGGCGAAGAACTGGAGAAGCGAGGAAGAGCGTCGCTCGGACTGGCTCTCGTTTTATGTGATGCTACTTTTCCACCATGCTGCGGCGGACATGCTCCCTCGCTGCCGTCTGTCCAGACTCAGCCGGCTAGTCAAGGGTAATCTACTCTACACAGAGTGGGCTTAGTGTACGCTTTCATCACCACCTCACTACTCTTCTAAAAAAAAGATATTTTTGAGTCATATTAGCAGGGGGTGACTTTCCGATGAAAACACAGCCAGAGCTCATATCTGATCCACACAGGAGGCCTCATGGGAAATGTATTTAAGTTTGTACAATGGACAATAAAAAAGCAGATCGAGTTTACAATAAATTGTATTAACAGCAGTGATGTCGCTTCCCAAATCTGGATAAACTCAAGGTAAGAATTTCCATAAAATTCAATTGTTTAACAAATGGCAAATACAATGGTCTTTTTAGTCCTTTCAATATGTTTATCAAAAAAAGATTATGTCAGCTATAAAAAGAAAACTAAACCCAGAGCAAACTGATGGGTTTATCCTTGGCTACATAGCAGATTAAATAGTGATGTGTTTGGCAGTGATCCCCCTCATCTTCATACATCTTGGTGCCACTTTCTCTCTCGGTTTGTTCGTAGCGAGCTGGCCCGTGATGTGTGTTGTTATCTCCCCAGGACGCTCGCATGGATCAGCTGTAATACCAGGCCGCCGACCTGGGAGCCCTTTCGTCAGGAGCAACGTGTCCTCTCCTGCCCGGCCCTTCGGACAGAAAAATATTTTTTAAAAGCTGCCTCTCATATCTGCTCTGACTCAAATGGACGCAGCACGCTGCCGCAAGTCCCTCCAAATTGTTTTTGTGGTAATCTGTGTCCTTGGCTGCAGTGAGCCCGGGGGCCGATGGGGTGAGGGGGGGCTTTGTGTGGATGGGTATGATTATGGCTATCGGTGGCCCTAAACACTGGCTCCAGCCAAGGTGAATGACAACTGTATTGCCACAGCCATGACAAAAAGGAGGAGGAGGCAGAGGGCTAACATTAAGTCGAGACAACGACTTCTCTGCTTGAAGAAGAGGTTTTAATCTGTTTCCTGTTGTTCAAGGCTTTTTTCATTGTTTATTGCTGGGCTACACATAAAGTTTAGCAATCAGCCATGTCACATTCAAAGCAATGCCAAAAGCCCCGACTTGTTCAAAAGTTGCATATTGTGCTTTCTGACGCACACAGAAGTAGGCTGCAGTGACGATGAGATAAGGGAGAGATCCGAAAGTCAGGAAATGGCTGACCAAACAAAGCAAATTGAGCTTTTCTTTCCAGCCTGGTAGCTTAAAAAGACGGGCTCTAAAAGCGAGCAGCTCAGACAGAGGTACAGAAGGCTTCTTCTGGTTTCTCTTTTTACATCAAAGCACTGCTTTAGCCAACACCTATTCAACTAAGAACTTGAATAATGACCTCTTTGGAGCCTTGGTTGAAGAGAACTGTGATGGGAAAATGTATATTGATTTCATGTGTGTGGGCGTTTGGTAAGGAGCTTGAGCCGGGTCACGTTCACCCTGAACCAGTGGAGACATTGGACACAGCCTAGCTATGCCCCCACCTGTTTTTGAGTAGTGGGCTAAACAAATTCCCAACATTTTGAAGCATTTATTATTGATGAATATGTTATGCACAAACAACTCTGTAGTCAGTTGTTACCAGCTGAAATTCTAAACTTTTATTGGATATAAATACTTGCTATTTATGGCTGTGTTTCATTACATTAGAAAAGATACACGTTCAGGCCAGCAGGCTGGACCCATATTGGACTCTTTTTGAAACTGTGATATCGGTGGTGTGATCTGATGGAGGTCCACCTCTGGCCGAGAACTTTAGTTTTTGTATGTTTCTACTTTAGTTAAGTCTGTAAAACCTGTCATAAATGAGCATGATTCAACAACAATGAAGAGACAACTTCACACACAAGCAACAGCAACGAGCCCTGGTCTCTACACATTACTGGCTAAATGTAAAAAAACAAAACGTTGCTATTTTTTAACATCGAGCAAACTGTGGATGTTTGGATTCCATCTAAATTTTCTTAAACTTGAAAGTCTCTGGCTGCTGTCATCCTCATATCCTCAAACTATATTTATACAAGCAATGTTCATGCTCATAAAGCATGTAATAATTTTAAGTTTTGCAAGATGTTTGAACCGCTAAATGTACATTACATCCTTAGAAGCACCCCCCCCAACCTTCCATCCAAAAGAGTGAGTTTTTAAAAGAATTGCATTGCTTTTGACTTTTAGTAACTCTCCCTGGAGTTCAGCAACGCGGAGCTGTAGCTGTGCAGTGGTCAGCCGTGTATTCTACGCTGCCTCTGGTATCAGTCAGGAAGCCCCCCCTGCGGTACCCTCCCCAATCATAATTTGGCCCCCTGGTTCACTCGCAGGGGGATTTCCAGGTGCAGTAATGTTATGCTACAATATGGCAAATAGCTGGATGAACTCCACATCAACCCTGCGCGTGTGTTCTGACCTATCTGCGGTGCTTTCAGGGGGCGTCAGCCTGCCTTTGCCTCATCTCCGGCCCTCGCTCTGAGGAGACTTTGAATTAGTCTAATTATCATCGCGTGTCACAGAAACCCGGAAAGAAAGTGTTGTCCCTGGGAGGGCTTCTTAGATTCAGCACCACGGGTGAGTGTGAGTGTGCGCGTGTGTTTATGATAATGCGAGCGAGCGAGTGTATCTTTTATGAATTGCCACAGCTGTGTTAGACAGCTGCTAGAAGAGGCTGCATTCAGCGAGGTTGCCGCCCCTTTCGTTACCGCCGAAAACATGCCCCAGTCTTCCCGCACACAAACAATCACGGGGCACAGTGTGGCTCACACATTAGGGCTCCACGTAATTACAGAGTTCACTGCTTACATTGAAGAATATATGCAAATTTGATCTGATCAACCCTCGAGAGCAGTTTGAAAGGATGATGTCTACCGGCGTGCTGCCGCGTTTAAGTTTCCTTCGTGTAAACTGTGCGGTATCAGGTTGTTTGCTCCTGTTGAGAAGATTGTTTGGCCTCGGGACATATGTCTGACAAAATCCAGAGAGAGCACAGTAGCGAGGAATCCTACCTCCCTTGTGACATTAGCTGCGAGCGATGGTGCCCGCTGTGCGTCAAACACCAAAGACTTTTTTTTCTTCCCCTGGCACCCCCTGCTGTGATGTGAGAGCGGCAGACTCAGTGGATTGTTGTCATCCCGTGGCCCCGTCGAACGTCCGTAACGTCCTCCGCGCACGACTCACCGGCCGCTCACGCTGGACCTCGAGTGAAAGGATTCAGGAAGAGCTGATGGACGAGTCTCTATGATACCATGTGTGTTTTAGGACTTTTTGCATGTTTAATGCATTTATGTATTACTTGGACATGTTTCAACCTGGTCCCAATCTTCCCATGTTTGTGCGTCTCAGATGGACAGGCTGCAATGTAATCGCTCTGGACAACAAATTATGTAACAACATTTTGGAAAGAGCCCCTTTCTTTACACTCTGCATCATCCTGCCGGTTTTTGTACATCTCTTTCTGGAAAGTATCTCTCTGAGATCCAGCAGCACCCATGTTGTTGAAATTAGTATTCAACCGTGTCACTGAAAAGATTTTAGAAAACACAAAGCTCAACTTGAGTTTTTCTGACGAGGATGCAGCCTTGTCCCCGAAGACCAATTTCAAGAGTTGTTGTCCCCTTTACTCACTTAAAGACAGAATCAAAAGTAAATAGTTTCCAGGTCTGCAGACTAGTCCCTCTTCACAGGAAAACGAGGTGGGGACACGGAAGACTTCAGATTGGGCACACCTGTGAGGGTGGGGTCACTTAACAACCTTAACAAACCTTGAAGTATATTAACTTGATAATGAGGCATTGAGGAGAGTGGACACGGTTCCAGGAGGAACCTGTTCAGCCTTGACCTGACCCTGCTGGGATCCCAGAGTGGAACTCCTTTACTTCATTAGGTCATCAAGCCAAGTCTCTTCCACTAAAAAACATCCAGGCTTTTCCTTTCTTTTCCACAACACACACCAAAGGAACAGAACTGGACTTTGCTGCCTACCCACAGACCTTCAAACATTGAATTGAGCTGTATTCATTCAGGTTAAAAGGCCTTACCAACCCCCCCTCAAATTACCCATTCCGGCACACTTCCCTCTCACTCAAACCACGTAATTACTTTGGTTGAGGACATTTGATGCCATATCCAGAGTCTTTATTTGTACTGGGTATAAACGCGGTGGTTTTGATTTGACAATGTATCTTTACGAGTAAAAGGTAGATGAATTATTTTGCCAACACGAGATGACATAAAATGTCAACTAATTGTGGCAGTATAGAAAGAAGGTTGTCTTGCTGAAGTTAATTGCGCCGGCTGACCACTAGGGCGGCAGTATATAAGTGCGGCCTTCCTTCTTGCGCCCCCACTGATGCATCATTTCCGGGTCAGGTATCTGTCTGCGCAGAGTAGCGACCGCGTGCTCTGTGCACCGGGCTCAGCTTCTGTTCTTAATCCTCTCGATCGGTGGTAAGTGTCCTCTAGTTCTCTCTCTGGTTAGATCTATCAATATTCTGTGGCTGATGTCATTGTGGCCACAGGTAGATGTCTGCCGCCGTGTGGGTCTTTCTCTCCCCCCCTCTCCCTGTGCAGGTTTGACCTTAAACAGGTATGTTACTGAAATCTAGCCTCCAAAAGCCTTGATCAATGTGGCTTAGTAAAGTTAACTTCATGTCCATCAACAGGGAATGTTCATCAGCTGGCTGAACCCTACAGGTGGTGATCCAGGTGACAGCACCATCTGTTGATTGGGGCCTCTGCTGCTTTGTCTACTGCGTTCTCCGCTGTTAAATGCTGCCAAGTGTACATTTGTTGTCTTTGCCACGAGGTGCCCAGCGTGTCTACTTCCGGCTGCCGCCATCGCTGGCTGGGGGGGCTATGGTTGGCTTTCCTGGTGGATTGCCGACACCAGATTTGAACCAGTTTAGTCTTATTTTGAACAACTGATTGGTTAATCCTTTAGTTTGTATTATTTTGGTTTGTTTCCTGTATTTTCTTTATTTGTTTGGTTACATAAATTGTTTTGTTAGGATGATTTTTGTGTGAATTATTTTCTGTTTTAGGTTGTTTTGTATGCTTTTGGTTTATTTTGTTGTAACCTATTTTTGTTTGTTTATCCCTTCTAGCGGCTGCAATCCTGGTGGTTCAGGCTGGTGGCGTGGGTGGTGGTGGTTTTCTTCGTGTGTCGTGTTCCATTTGATTTTGTGCCATCACTGGGTGAACTCTTGTTTGTTTTCTTTGAGTTGGTTTTATTAATTCTCTTGCCCCACCACCGGCCCTTCTCACCAGTGGGCCTTTAGCATTTGATTAGGTTTATTTTTGATTATGTGACAAATGCCAGATTTTATAGTAAATTATATTTACCTACCTTTTATTGAATTGAATATTGTATCTTGTTGTTGAATAAAAATGTTTTTGTAAACGGGGAACCACGAGCCCTTGCCTATTGAGTGGAACGTACCTGTGTGCTTTAAAGGTCTTGGGCCTATCCCAAGTGGCGTTGCTGGAAATCTTTAAATCCCTGAGTGTTTCTCTGCCACTCATTCGCGCTACCACACTTGGCGTTGCTGGCAGGATCACTCTTTTAACGGCAATGACGTGTGTTCCCTGTGGGTTTTAGTTTTTTTCTCTCTGGTGTATTAATGTTTTTTTTGTAGGCATTTGGGAGCGTTTAAAGAGACAAAGCAGCAGTGGTTTCCAGTGGATCTTCGTGCCAATTCTGGGGAGACTTGGTAGAGTGGGTTAGACATAGGTGGCCGTTTTTGAGTTTTACTGTAGCCATGGAGGAAGAGTTACAGGAACTTAAAACTCTGATAACCCAGTTAAAGGCTGATAATGACCGGTTACGACAGGAACGGGCTGGCTTCAGTGCCCTGCCGTCTACCTCTGTTGCGTCACCCACTGCCCCTCCCACTTCCAGCATCCCTGTAGCAGAGAGGCTGGTGTTTGTACCCCGTGATAGGAAGTGTCCTGTTTTTAGGGGAAGAACAGGTATGGGGTTGAGTGAGTGGAGGGAGGAAATAGAGGCGTGTATGAGGTCCCGGCGGTTATCCCAGTCTGACCGGGCATTTTTCCTGTTTGACCACCTAGAGGGTGAAGCTAGGGAGGAGCTAAAGTATCGCTCTAGCACAGAGAGAGAGGACCCCGATAGAGTATTGGCCATTTTACAGGAGTTGTACGGGTGCGCGGAGTCTTATGTTGCTCTGCAGGAGGCTTTCTTCTCCAGAAAGCAGCAAGAGGGAGAGACTCTTCAGGAGTTCTCCCTCGCTTTGATGGGCCTCATGGAGAAGGTGAAACAGCGGGCACCTACTGGTGTGCCAAATGCTGAAGCCCTTTTGCGAGACCAATTTGTTGAGCACGTGCTGGACAGCTCCCTGCGTCGTGAGTTGAAGCAGTTAGTGCGTAGACAGCCTAATTACTCCCTGCTTGCTGTTAGAGGAGAGGCAATTCAGTGGGAGCTTGAAGGTCTACCTGGCGGTATGAGGGGCCGCAGTCATTCAGTCCCCTCAGTGTTTGGTCTCCAGTATGGTGTCCAAGGTAACCCGCAGGTCTCTTCCCCCCCTGTGTCAGAGATGAGTGAGATGAGGGAGATGCTGCGGCGTCAGCAAGAGCAGCTCAATAAGCTTACTGAAAGTATTGCTCTGCTGCAGGCCTCTCACCAGCACAGTCATCCATCTCGTACCGGTCCTCCCATATGCAGGCGCTGCAATCAGCCCGGCCATTTTGCCAGGGAGTGCCGGGTGCACGTCCCTCGTTCACAATCTCATTCACAGCCCCAACCCAATCCTGGTGGGCAGTCTCGTTTTGCTTCAGGGTCGGAAAACTAGTGCCCACCGAACTGCAGAGCCACAGTTTGGGAGGGGTCGCTACTGGCTCACAAGTTGCACCAAGTAGCTCAGAGGTTTCTGAGCTGATTGCGTCGTGTCCCCATTTAGCTGTAGACATGGGTGGAGTGAAGGTTCCTTGTTTGGTGGATACTGGTTCCATGGTGTCTACGATCTCTGAGAGCTTTTTCCACCAGCATTTTGAGCCTTGGGGTCAGGATCGCCTCCAATTATGTCATTGGCTACAGCTTAGAGCCGCTAACGGCCTGGCAATCCCCTATATCGGCTACATGGAGCTAGAGGTACAGCTTTGTGGCAAAGTGATGCCCCACTGTGGAGTATTGGTTGTAAGAGACCCCCCTGGTGGGGTGCCGGCTCAAGTGCCGGGTGTTCTAGGGATGAATGTTATCCGTAAATGCTACCAAGAGCTCTTTGGGCAGCATGGCTTGGGTTTGTTTTCTCAGCCCTGTGTCTCTGAGGCCCCAGGGCCTATTGTGCAAGCGCTGCAGCAGTGTCATTGTGCAGAGGTGCCTCAGGACAGTCTAGGAAGAGTAAAGGTCAGGGGTAAAAGGGTTTGGCGAATCCCTGGTGGTGTCATGAAGATCGTGGCAACAACATGCTCGGAACAATTCTCTGTCTCCACAGTGTTGTTTGAGCCCTTGGATTCTGGTTTGCCGAGTGGCTTGCTTGCTTCTCCTGCCCTGGTTAAAGTGATTAGGGGCACAGCCTACATACCGGTGGTTAATGTAGGCTCTGTTGAGGCCGTGCTGCATCCCCGCACAGTTATTGGCACACTGGGCACTGTCAATGTCATCAGCCTTCCTGCAGGAGTCACGGAGGTGCCATCAAATAGGGTGACCATGTCTTCTCATACGGTTTCCCCTACTGTACCACAGCAGATGGGAGAGATGGACCTGTCGTCCCTGCCCGCCGATCAGCAGAGTCAGGTGAGGTCCCTGCTTGGGCAGTACACCTCTGTCTTTTCGGCTCACGATGGGGATTTGGGTTGTACTCGCCTTATCTCCCATGACATCCCATTGGTTGATGACACTCCGGTAAGGCAACGCTATAGGCGTATTCCACCCTCAGATTATGAGGTTGTAAAGGAGCACATCAATCAGCTGCTCTCATCACAGGTAATCCGGGAGAGCAGCAGCCCCTATGCCTCCCCCATTGTGTTAGTGAGGAAAAAGGATGGTAGTCTGCGCATGTGCGTTGACTACAGACAGCTAAATAACAAAACCAGGAAGGATGCCTTTCCTCTGCCACGTATAGAGGAGTCCCTGGATGCGCTATCTGGTGCCTGCTGGTTCTCTACCCTGGACCTGGCCAGTGGTTATAACCAGGTACCAGTTGCTGAAGCAGATCGGGCAAAGACTGCCTTCTGTACACCCTTTGGTTTATTTGAATGGAACAGGATGCCCTTTGGGCTCTGTAACGCCCCCAGTACCTTTCAGAGGTTAATGCAGCGTATTTTTGGGGATCAACAGTGTCAGTCTCTCTTGTTGTACCTTGATGATATTGTTGTGTTCTCATCAACAGTGGAACAACATCTGGAGCGATTAAAAGTAGTGCTAAACCGACTTCAAAGTGAGGGCCTTAAGGCCAAGCTAAGTAAATGTTCCTTCTTTCAGAAGGAGGTACATTACTTGGGCCATGTGATTTCTGGTGAGGGTGTCTCCACCGATCCAAGAAAAATTGAAGTGGTAGCCAATTGGCCAATTCCCACTACTGCCTCAGAGTTGCGGTCTTTTCTTGGTTTCGGCAGTTATTACCGGCGTTTTGTGGAGGGCTTTGCTGAGCTGGCAGCACCCTTGCACAGGGTTGTGGCTGAGGTTGGTCATGCTAAGACTGGTAAGAAGTCTGAGCGGGGGTTTATCAGGTGTTGGACTGATGAGTGCCAAAAGAGCTTCCAAGCACTGAAAACTAAGCTCACCACTACACCGGTGCTAGCCTATGCAGATTTCTCCCTCCCCTTCATTCTGGAGGTTGATGCAAGTCATGGTGGTTTGGGAGCGGTGCTCTCTCAAGAGCAAGCGGGAACGGTAAGACCAATAGCCTACGCTAGTCGAGGCTTGAGGCCCACCGAAAGGAACATGTTGAATTACAGCTCCATGAAGCTAGAGTTTTTGGCCCTTAAGTGGGCCATGACTGACAAATTCAGAGAGTACTTGTTGGGTAATAAGTGTGTGGTCTATACTGATAACAACCCCCTTAGCCACCTGTCCTCTGCTAAATTGGCTGCTACTGAGCAGCGATGGGCAGCCCAGCTTGCTTCATTTGATTTTGAACTTAAGTATAGGTCAGGGAGGAGCAACAAAAATGCTGATGCTCTCTCTCGCCAGCATCCCCCCGGTCCTCAGGATATGCAAGTGATGCTTCCTACTACTGCAATACCTCAGCCTTTGCAGCAAGCTTTGGGGTCAAGGAAGGTGGAGGCAACCCAAGCTGCCATTGCAGCGTTGCCACAACACACCTCCCCAGAGATGCATGCCTTTCAACAGGCTGATCCTATTATCCAGGAACTGTTGGAGTTTTGGGAATCAAAGCGGCGTCCCAGCCATGAAGAGCGGGTACGGTTGTCCCAGCCCACGCTGTCTCTTCTCCGACAATGGGACCGCCTGGTGGAGAAGGATGGAATCCTTTATCGCCAGGTGTTCCGCTCCGATGGTGCGGAGGCTGTGCTTCAGCTGTTGCTTCCTGGTACCCTGAAAAGCAAGGTTTTGACCCAAGTCCACCAGGAGCATGGGCATCAGGGAGTGGAGCGGACATTGGCGCTCCTTCGGTCTCGGTGTTACTGGCCTGGCATGTCTTCAGATGTGGTCCAGTGGTGTCAGACGTGTGAGAGGTGTCAAACTGCTAAAGATGTTCACCCAACAGCTCGTAGCTACATGGGACATCTGTTGGCGTCTCGCCCCAACGAAGTCCTTGCCATGGACTACACTACTCTAGAGCCTGCCCAGAATGGTGTGGAAAACATCTTAGTGATGACCGATGTTTTTAGTAAGTACACCATAGCTGTCCCCACCAGAGATCAACGTTCCCCCACTGTGGCTAAGGTTTTGGTGGCGGAGTGGTTTTACAAATTTGGCGTCCCTGCTCGGTTGCATTCCGACCAGGGCCGTAATTTTGAAAGCTCTCTCATCCAACGACTTTGCAATTTGTATGGTGTTGTAAAAACCCGCACTACCCCATACCATCCAGCTGGGAATGGTCAGTGTGAGCGGTTCAACAGAACCCTCCACAATCTGCTGCGTACACTGCCTGTGTCTCGAAAGCGGGACTGGAACGCATGTTTGCCCCAGGTACTATACTGCTATAACACAACGCCCCATCAGGCTACTGGAGAGTCCCCTTTCTTCCTAATGTTTGGCCAGGAGCCTAGGCTGCCAGTGGATTTCTTGCTGGGTAGGGTTGAGAGTCCTGTTAGTGGAACGGTTCATGAGTGGGTTCGGGAGCATCAGGCTCGACTGCAAGTGGCATTTGAGGGTGCAAAGGAGCGCTTGCAACATGCGGCTGACCGCAGAAAGCAAACTCATGATAGGCATGTTAAGGACCTGCCACTGCTTGAAGGTCAGTTGGTGTTCTTGCGTGACTTCAGTGCAAGGGGGCCCAATAAGATCCGGGATCGGTGGAGCTCTGTGAGGTATCGAGTGTTGAGAGCACCCAGGGAAGGCGGCTCAGTATACACCATAGCGCCAGTAGATGACCCAACAAGGGTCAGGCAGGTTCATCGCAACATGCTGAAGGCGGTGGTTGGAGTGGACCCCCCTGGTGGTGCCTCTCTCCATAACTTGGTTGTGGAAGAGCCACCCTCTGTGGATGAGCAGTCATGCGAGTATGACTTGTGTGTTCTTGAACAACCACCCTCTGTGCACCCTTCGGCTTTGCCCTGTAGCAGATCAATCTTGAATCCCCCAAATCCATACCAAGTGCCATCTGACCCAGATTCTCCTGGGGGGAGCTCATCGATGGCTCCACGGGTTGGAGCATCGATACTTCTGGTGGCACCTCCAGTGGACTGCCCCGGCCCCAGCCACGAAGCCCCACGTCAAACCACACGATCAACTGCTGGCCACCATGCTAATGTTCACCATCTTCCACGGCCAGTGGGAGGGGTGGCGTCTGCTAATCCTCCCACTGTTGTGTCTAATGCAGTTTCTGCTCTTTTCAGACCTTGGTGCTAATCTGTAGGACTTGGCTTGAGCTATCCATCGTCGGGGCGTCGATGCAAGAACTGGGGGTAGAATGTGGCAGTATAGAAAGAAGGTTGTCTTGCTGAAGTTAATTGCGCCGGCTGACCACTAGGGCGGCAGTATATAAGTGCGGCCTTCCTTCTTGCGCCCCCACTGATGCATCATTTCCGGGTCAGGTATCTGTCTGCGCAGAGTAGCGACCGCGTGCTCTGTGCACCGGGCTCAGCTTCTGTTCTTAATCCTCTCGATCGGTGGTAAGTGTCCTCTAGTTCTCTCTCTGGTTAGATCTATCAATATTCTGTGGCTGATGTCATTGTGGCCACAGGTAGATGTCTGCCGCCGTGTGGGTCTTTCTCTCCCCCCCTCTCCCTGTGCAGGTTTGACCTTAAACAGGTATGTTACTGAAATCTAGCCTCCAAAAGCCTTGATCAATGTGGCTTAGTAAAGTTAACTTCATGTCCATCGACAGGGAATGTTCATCAGCTGGCTGAACCCTACAGGTGGTGATCCAGGTGACAGCACCATCTGTTGATTGGGGCCTCTGCTGCTTTGTCTACTGCGTTCTCCGGTGTTAAATGCTGCCAAGTGTACATTTGTTGTCTTTGCCACGAGGTGCCCAGCGTGTCTACTTCCGGCTGCCGCCATCGCTGGCTGGGGGGGCTATGGTTGGCTTTCCTGGTGGATTGCCGACACCAGATTTGAACCAGTTTAGTCTTATTTTGAACAACTGATTGGTTAATCCTTTAGTTTGTATTATTTTGGTTTGTTTCCTGTATTTTCTTTATTTGTTTGGTTACATAAATTGTTTTGTTAGGATGATTTTTGTGTGAATTATTTTCTGTTTTAGGTTGTTTTGTATGCTTTTGGTTTATTTTGTTGTAACCTATTTTTGTTTGTTTATCCCTTCTAGCGGCTGCAATCCTGGTGGTTCAGGCTGGTGGCGTGGGTGGTGGTGGTTTTCTTCGTGTGTCGTGTTCCATTTGATTTTGTGCCATCACTGGGTGAACTCTTGTTTGTTTTCTTTAAGTTGGTTTTATTAATTCTCTTGCCCCACCACCGGCCCTTCTCACCAGTGGGCCTTTAGCATTTGATTAGGTTTATTTTTGATTATGTGACAAATGCCAGATTTTATAGTAAATTATATTTACCTACCTTTTATTGAATTGAATATTGTATCTTGTTGTTGAATAAAAATGTTTTTGTAAACGGGGAACCACGAGCCCTTGCCTATTGAGTGGAACGTACCTGTGTGCTTTAAAGGTCTTGGGCCTATCCCAAGTGGCGTTGCTGGAAATCTTTAAATCCCTGAGTGTTTCTCTGCCACTCATTCGCGCTGCCACATAATGTTGCGACCACAATTTGGAGTTCGGTATTCGGTATAGTTCAGTATTACCCTAATGGCTGCTCTTGTAGATGTAACAAGTTAGCGAGTATGAATTAACACAATACTAACCAGATAACATGCCTGTCCTGTTTAAATGGGATTTGCCCGGCTAACTGATGCAGCACTGCTAGCCAGTTAGCCGCTAGCTTTCGCTAAAAGGGTGGGTCGCTTTCTCCATTAAACAGCGTAGAACATTCCCAAAAATCGGATTTAATTAAAGGTTGGTTAAACATACCTGTATGGACTTCAGCTCGAGGCAGCAGCGCAGCCAAAATGAGAAGTGAAAAGTGCCAACTCGGACAGATGCCTTTCCCACATTTCACAACGAAGAAATCGAGTTAGCAGAACTGTTTTCCCTTGTATTGAACCCCAACTTAAGGATTTAAGTATTAACAACCACAAAATTGTTTTGGAGCATACAACTTTCTTTCTTTGTTGTGCTAACATTATTGCCTTAAATAATAATTTATATTTTTATGTTTTACCAACATAAATTACTGTTTTAGCCCAACAAATACAAGCTATACATACAGGCTATCCGGGCTAATCATTGTTTTAGTTATTTTTCTAAATATGACTAGGCTAGAAGTGCTAGTGATCACCTGTCTGGCGCCCAACTCCTACCTTTAATTATTGGAAGAGACACCTCTGTTACAAAGTGTGGACATCTTCAGTTCCCGGCCATGACTCCGTAGGAAACAACAAGCCGGCTGGCACAGAGCAGCTGCAGCACCGGTTCTGCCTCAGTATCGAGATCAACAAACCTGAACGCTCTGTGATGCAGACAACTGAGCAGGAATCAGGAATCGTTTATAGCCATAATATGTCAGACATACATGGAATTTGACTTGGCGGTTAGTGCATGATAGTAGACAGTACAATAATGGACAACGAAGAAACTGTGTGGCCTGAGGTCTTAGTCCTGATGGACCTAAGCCTCCTGCCGGATAGAAGGGGCACAAACAGTTTATGTCCGGGGTAGCCAGTGTAATAAGTGGTAAATACACACATGTTTCTGCGAAAGAGTACTAGGGTCATTTTAATTTATTTTAAGTTAATAGTAGCTTTTTTCCATTCATTATTTGAAAGTAAATAAGAAAGTAATGGGCTTTCGTACAGTATACATCACAGACTGTTCTTAAGCAATCATCTCTTCAAACTGTTCAATCATGCCTTAAATGCAAAGAGCTGACCGGTTACAAAAAAGTCTTAAGTCAGTGTAGGCATGTTCAAATAATGTTCTTAAAACCTGAATCATATCGGCCTACCCACAAGTCCTAAACAGAAAAGGGCATAGTCAATGCGATACGCAATGTGAGGATGCCACAGATATGAGATGATTCTCCCATTTTTACACAACAAGTTAACTGATTAGGGGAGGTGCAATTGGAAGGAAATGGTGACATGGATGTTTTCACAAGGCGTTGATCTCAGTGGATCATATCAAATATCGTTCCTGATCAATTGAAAATGCTTCAAAGAAGCTTCCTTTTGATAAGTGAGTGGACATTGACAGTATGCAGGTTTCTATCTTTGGAAACCAAAACAGGCTGTGGACATGTTATTTCTGCTCGAAAAGGGGCATTTTAACACTGGGGTCCATGGGTTTTGAGTCAGCTCCCTTGTGTCCTTCCTTGGTCTAAACTACAGGAAACACTTAGGCAGGTCATTTTGTCACACAGCTATCTTTGATTCACACAAGGATAGATTCTGCCAGTGGTGCAGTGGTGCAATCAGATAATTATAATGTCTCCCTCACAGAATGCTTTTCATGGTGGGAAAATAGATTTTTATGCACATAGCATTTAGAAGGAATTGCAGAACAAAGGTTTCCATGCCTCCCTCACAGAGTGAGCCTCCTGCGCTGCCATACCACCTGATGTGCCGATACGTCTGACATTTTAATGCTCCATCACGCTGTCTGCTGGTGAAAGGTGGGAGGGGAATTGGGTAAAGAGAACTCAGACAGGCGGTGAGATGACATCTGGAAGCTGCATGTCGGTGATTTTATTTTTCTCCTCATTTTTTTCTGGTCTCACAATGTCTGTTGTTTGAGTGGAGATGTTCTCAATTTGGTCCACTTTACTTATGTTTCACACAGACGTACACACACAGACACCACACCCAGCCGACGCTGGCACACTCACACATACAGATGAGGGCCGAGTCTCCACTCACTGCCTGCTCTCAGAGCCCTTGGCGCTGCTTGTTTACCCTTCACTGTGACAGCAGTGTGTGTGTGTGTGTGTGTGTGTGTGTGTGTGTGCGTGTATGTGTCGATCTGAGGAAGGAGATATTGCGTGTCAAGTGCTCTCCAGGGCTAAGCTATCATTTCTGAGTGTTATCACACCACGCTACTTCCCAGGGGCTGGCTGTCTTTCTCTCTGTCTCTCTCTCCGTCTCTCTCTCTCTCTCTCTCTATAACACACACACACACACACACACACACACACACACACACACACACTCTCTTACACACAGGAGGAGCTCCAGACAGTGTTAGACCAGTGAGGCGTGCGGTCAGAGAGGAGAGAAAAGAAGACTGGAGTAACTTGACCAGTTGTTGAGCTCACACAAATACACAAAAACACAAACACACATGACTCACTTTTTCAGACAGGAAAATCAGTCAAGCAATGATCCCGTTTTGACACGCAAAGGCTTTTCTGACCTGCAACTACCAAACAGAGTACAAGTTCAATGGTCAGACCATTGAAGTCCATGGACTACTAACGTTGAGTACTCACGTATGCACGTATACACGTTGAGTGCTTACGTATAAGTTCAACTCTAGGTTTTTAAAATGCAGCATTTGGACATGGTAAGGCCAAGTTTGGCCATCAGCCAGTATCTAAACTGAAAAAAGTCACCATCCTGAGATCAGCAACCAATATTCTACTCAACTATTAACTTGAGTCTCATAAGTCTCATGATTACTCAAAATGTCAATAGCCAAAGGACTATTCCCTGAAAAGTTGAAAGTAAAGAATTTTGAACAATACCCATCAGTGTCTTATTGTGTGCATTGAAGAAACTGTCCTCACAAAGAAGTGACAGGATCTGTCCTTTTGGAAACACAACCTTCAGGATTCATAATGGTCCAGAGCATTCACTAATGCATCCAGGACAGAAGTAACAGTAACAGAAGTACCTCGATGAAGTCACTTGAATCCCAAACTATCACTTTTTGATCCTCAAACTAAACCGGAGAGCTTCTTCTGCAGCACTACATAATCATGACCGAATGAATCTTTTGTGTGATGGAGGAGTTTACTTTACATGACTGGCACATGAAACGGGAATTTTTGGTGAGATGGTAATAATACTTTACATTCTGCATTGATTCGTCATTCAATCATTCCAATCAGAACCAGTTTGACTCTTTACTTTCTGTCTTTTTTTTAATGAATTAATAAAGCAATCAATGGCCCTCTAGAGCCTTATGGCCAAACCATCTGTTCGTACACCAAGTCATTGAGGGGTTTTGGGGGCTGGGGGGGCATGGACATTGCTAGTTGTTTTCCAATGGACAAAGGGGAGTGAAAAAGCATTGCTGATTAACATTACTTTATCAGTGCACGGGTGCATTGCGCCTATTGTTTGGTGGTGAGGCGGCCTAATCCTGCTCTCAGCAGCCAGGAGGACGGCTGGAGGCTTTCGAGTTTTCTTTTACCCTGGCGAGATTTCTGACGAGTTCGCCCTTCCCGCGTGTGCGACTTTCGCTTTCCCCGACTCATCCGTGGCGTCAGGGGTGGAAGCAAAACACGCACGCGTGGACCCAGGCGCCTACGTGAAGCCTCAACGGAAAGAGCCGTCGTCATGGGGGATCAGAAAGACGGAGCCGCTCTTTTGCAGAAAACAACCGGCCATTCTGCCCGGAGAGCTGCTGAGAAGCACAGATGCTGCTGTTTGTCCAAGGGGTCGTGCATGTTTGTGTGTGTGGATGTGGCTGCGTGTTTGCATTTTTCTCGGGAGTGTGGCAGATGCCCGTGTTTGGGATGTCCTTGAAATGTGTCCCTGACCGCCAATTAGCACCGCCTTATTTGCCTGCCGCAACGGCGCCCCAATTAGCATCAAACCAATACCTGTTATGACCCACCGTGAGCCGCTGTGAGGCCTCTGCCTCGGCCACTTAGGCGTCAAGACCCCAGTGTCATCGCTGTTAAATGGCTGTCACCAGGCATTTAATTATTCTGCCGCGACAGCTAATGGAACCGTTACTTGTAGAAGATAAAGTCGTGGGGTTTGACATTTTTTGGTCCATTTATTTAATCAACATTTAGCGGGTTGGTCCATTAACTTATTAGTTCTTGTGTCTGACCCTCGGGGAGAGCCGATAGTGAGGAAACTTTGAAAACGGACAGTTTTGGGCTCAATGGAAATGCTGAAGAAGCAACTTTTTCACTTCATCCATATGCTCATTACTAGAAAAACATAACAATCTCTTCCAAGACATTTTGGTGAAAAACAAAAACAAAAACGCCAAACTCTGTATTCCATTGCCAATCAACGCAAAACACCTTAGGTATCTTCTCGTAAAATGAAAAAATACAGTTTTTTCCTTTGACAACTCGCTGGTTGTGCCACTAATGCCAGTGTGTGTGTGAAACACCTGCGCTCTGATCAATTTGCTTCCCACAACCCAAACTGACTTAGATCACTGAAATGCTTTGTGTGCCACCAAGAAACATTTGAATGTGATGTCTGCAAAAGCTACCTGTGTCATAAAATGTGCTGGGGGATCTCTAACCTCGCTGCAAACAAAGGTGCCGCAAAAGCTGGTCGGAAGGCAGGACTTATAGGTGCATGTTAGCATAGCAGCTAACGCCTCCAGTAAGGCCATAGACTGGATCCACAGTTAGCACTCACTTAATAAACCAAATGTCCAAGCCAGACTTTTAAGTTCCCAACATTTTAGAAAACTTTTTTTGTGCAACGGGGGGATGAAATATGCAATGCTATTTAATAATTCTTCCTTGAAAAACAACTTGTGTCTCTCGTACACCATGCTGTTGAGCGGCTTGCATTTGTGTTTGTACATGAAGTGTTCCACCGATTGATTAGGTTGGGAAATTACAAAAGCCTCTTCCTATGTTGCCTGTGTGGTTACTCGACTAACGACAAATTAGCGACTCGACACATTTTAGGAATATGCACTACGTGAGCACATTATCCGCTGAAATAACGGTCGTCTTCCATCTGTCCAGAGCCCCTGGACGAAGGAGAGCCAACCTCAAAGCGGCGGTAAATGATTTTTACCGCTGTGACTACGACACAAAGACAACGGCGAAATATCTGGACGTGTGGATGTACTTATAACTGCTCCTGGCCATTTGCACATTGCAGTTTAAATGTATGTGTTTATAATGGCGGACAAGATGTAAAGAAAGGGGGCCACCCTTCTAACACAGATGTTCTTATTTCACTCACTTATCTGCATGAACGTTCTAGTCAGTAACATAACGTTAATGTATCCAAACCTGACAAAAGCGTTAAAACAAATTGGTGAAACCACACATGCAACCATGTAAACGTTACTCTGGGGGCCTGGTATGTGCAAGTGTGTGTGTGTGTATCCAGAAATCATGCCATTTTTGGAGCTGCTCTAGCCCCCCCCCCTCCCCCACTTTAAACTCTCTGTAGATATTTCATTCATGAACATTCCCATCATTTCTCCTCCGGTCAAAGTCATGCCTTAGTCACGGAATGAGCCAGCCCGCACTCCCACTAGTGTCAAAAATCTTAGTAAAGGAGTTGTTGTGTAGCAAAACGATCTTGCTTGTGTGTGTCTAAGGCTGAACTTCCCTGGTTCCCGGTTATCTTCCCTGAGGCAGGCTTCCATGTCATGATGTCATGTTCAAAGGGCAGACATAGACACGCACACACACATCTGGGCTGGTGCTTGCGTGCAGCATTAACCCAGATTCGAGTGGCTCCCGTGCCGTTTCAGACGGTTGAAGCACCACACTCACACACACACACACAGACACAACCATTCTCACTTGAATAAAAGACATCAAAATATTGCAGGAACTGGTTACACCCGTAAAGTGGGGGACTTCCTTAGAGTTCTGACGAGGGTGAAACCACAGATCCTGATCCTGCTTTACGAGGGTAGACCTTTCACCTGCGTCTGCCATCCAGCATCCAGGTCTTCACTATTCTTTTCTCCTCGCGTGGTTCACAACAAAAGCCACAGCACCTGGTCACTTCCACTCAAACAAAGTCTTCCTTTTGCTGATCTAAAGATTTATTTTAAGACACAACTTGCTTTTTACACAGCAATCTCAACACACACTACAACGCAGATATAATGTTCTGCTGTTGGGCCAGGCCTGCTGTTGACTACACATGAAGTAACCATCCTATTCTCTTCCAAACAATGAAGCATAGAGCTTATTTATGGAACACTGGTATCAGATCGGTACTCGGCACCCGCCCCAGGTATCCTTATCGGGACTGAAAAGCTACTCATTGATGCAGCTTTCTGTCCACCCCCCTGACCAGCTAAAGGTTGTTACAAGGTGAAGCAGATGTTAACGTCTGAGGCTGCAGGCCTGAGCTGGGGGCAATCAGCAGGTTCCTTGATGAAAAACCCGTATGCGCCTTGACGAGCCCATGGAGGTCAAACTCTAGCGTTCAGCCTTGTTGTTTCCAAGAAGGATGAATCCTGCTGATGTTGGTCATTCTTATTTTGGGAGCGATTAGTCACTGCATTTGCATATCGGTAGCGCCTGATCTCCATGGAACTCGTTCATTCATCCATATGCAGTACACCTGGAGAGGAATATTTTCCCTCGTCCAGCTTCAGGCAAAAACAAAAAAAAAAGAACACAACACCTCAAGAATGGTGTGGTGCTTGTGTTTAATGTATGAATTATATGCACGAGTACTTTTTACAGTCCATTTGAATTCCAAATGAAGTGGAGGAAATAAAAGGGATAGGTCAACAAGGTCTTTGCTTTTAGAAAGAGGGAAGTCTTTAATGTGTTTCTTATTGATCTCCTGGGCTTTTAGTGGGGAAAAAGGTTAAAACGCATCATGTGATCAGCAGATGTCTCACTGGCCTGCTGCATTTCATTCAGAAGAGTAAGGGGAACATTTTTAGAAAAGTATATTGGTTCTTCTCGATGGCAGTGAAAATACTTTTAATTTGTTTTTTGTTGTTTAGCCATGTTTGCTTCCTCTTCCAACTTTTATAGAGTCTCCGTCATGCTTTGATATCCGACTGCAGCCGAGGCCTACAGGTGATTAGACAAATGAATATGCAAGGCGCAGATCTATGGAAGTAAATCTGTGTCATCGGGGGTTGAAATAAAAAGGTGATTGAATTTCTAGCACTGAATATTTATGCATTGAAATTATGTACCTGAATGTTTTTCAACATTAAAACACCTAAACCTAAAAAAAAACACTGTTGAAATATTCAGCCGCAAAAGAAATGACGGTTACAATATTCAACCCAAAAAATGTCAACCTTGACACACCAACATCCGGGACACTAAGGAAGAGCAATCGATTCTAGATTCAAGATCAGGAGCGTGCGTCAAGCCTTGGGCTTCGGATTGTAGCCATGTCCAATAATAACGGGGCTTTAACTCTTCTTTATGCCATCAGTGTGGTTTGTGTCTGTAAGATTCCGTAATAGACAGCTGACATTTGTACATTAACAGACTGTATTGGACATGAACTAAGCTGAAGTTAAACGAGAGCGTACAGCCGCTCACAATACGCCTCTTCTTCTAGTTTTGAATTAATTTAATGATGCTGAGATCCTTCGACAAGCTGTTAGGAGTGATTGGCGGAGTTTTGAAACCAGGAACGTGCTTGAAGAGGCACATGAGCCGCTGTATCGTAGTGGGGGGGCAGCGGCTTTAACGGAGCGTGCAGACGCATAAACCCGACAGGACATGCAGGAATAACCGCAGTAGCGCTGATTGCGGAAAGTGGTCTGTGGAAGGATCCTTTCTCTGAGCGGCACAAGCCGATCTCAGTTCGGTATTAAGGGATCCTGTATTTGCTCATAAAGTCTGAAACGAGAACCCATTTTTCAGTGACGGTGTTACGTGCCTACTGGTTTTTGAACCTCCTGGTTTTTGAACGTGCGTGTTTGTTTTCCCCCGGCAGGCAGGTGTTGTCTGCCTCCGTCACTTGAGTCGTCACACATTTGCAAACATATTGTTGAAAATGTTCAAAAATGCATCCCTTATCCATTGCAGCGATTACAATTGTATAAGTGAGCACTACGTCACTGCCACGTATGAAGAAATACATAAAAGAACATTTATTAAAAGTCCGCCACAACCGGGATTCGAACTGTGTCGCGCAAAATAATGTTGTGATACAAAGTGGCTGCACCACATACTCAGCCAACCGAGCTTACTGGGTTCCAGCTGATTTGTATACTTGAAAAAATGTTGTATATCGTCAGTGGCAAGCAAACGTTTTGGTTCAGGGTGAACATTATATGTTCTTTTATGTATTTCTTCATACGTTTCCACACTGATGGCATAAAGAAGAGTTAAAGCCCCGTTATTATTGGACATGGCTACAATCCGAAGCACAAGGTGTTTTGGGTGCTCGCTCCTTTAGCTTGACGCACGCTCCTGATCTTGAATCTAGAATCGATTGCTCTTCCTTAGTGTCCCGGATGTTGGTGTGTCATGGTTGAATATTTTTTTTTAGGTTGAATTTTTTTGCGATGTTTTAATGTTTAAAAACATTCAGGTACATAATTTCAATGCATGAATATTCAGTGCTAGAAATTCAATCACCTTTTTATTTCAACCCCCGATCGCACAGACTTACTTCCATACAGATCCTACAGAAGTATGTGGTTATGGAATGCAAAGTCGAAGAGGACCTGAAAATGTCCAGGAACAGGAGATAGGAGGACTCAAACACAAGTGGTTTTAAATTCACTGGGGAGGAGGTGAATGGACACACTAACGGACAAGGCAGGACAAAAATGGAACAGGAAATAAACCCACACTAGGAAACATATGTTTGTTCGGTGCTGGCGTCTGGGTCCACTTGGATGTTTTTTTACTCAGGACCTAATCGACAATCTTTTCCTCAACCTAACTCATATGACATGCATCATATGGAGCATTGAGTGAGGATCCGCTGTTCTGTGAGGCCTCGTAGTACACAGCGTAACACGGATCCAGACGGAGAGACGTCAATCAATTCAGATTAATGACAACTGTGAATCATTTCAGATTAATGACAACTGTGAATCGTTTCTGATTAATGACATTTGTGATCTTCGTTGCGGCCGCGGCTATTGACAGCAGCGGCAGCTAATCCTGTTGTTACGGCAACAGCGTCACATAATTAGGTAAACAATAGTGTGGAGACAGTTGGCTGAAGCCCGTAGCAACCAATTATATCATATTTTTGTGGGGATTCCATAATTAGTGGCATTAATGTGAAAGATACGGTGTAACCCCATGGGACAGATCGTTATTTTGAACATATACTGCATGTATAAATAATATTAAATGAACTTTATTTACAAATTATAAACAAATTACCAGATAATTAAACCGTCTTACTTCATTTCCTGCTTGATGCAATTTTTTTTCTGTTCCATTGTTTAATAATGCAAACCCACCTTCATGAGGACGGATATACCCAAGAAAGTATTGAGCGTTAAACTATTCTCAAAGAAATGTGAGTCAATCACAGCCGAGCGTGAGAGAAAGATCACCTCAATTAAATGGATTGAAAAAGAAAGGATCACAGTTGCAGTCGGCTGCAGCGCCGTGAACCACAAATAACTCTCAGCACAGAGGAGGTCATCTGCTGCTGTTAAATCCCTGCCCTTAAATCACACACATCTAAAACACCTTTATTACCGTCCTGTACATCCTGTGATGCATAACGTGTTGAAATGCTGTGTGTGTATAATTATTTCTTTTTTTATTCTTTTAGTGTGTCATTATTAATTATTAATATTATGGATTATGTGGAAGGAGGGCATAGCAACATAAGTAGCTTGTTAAACTGTACACATGACAATAAATATCCTCGAGGCTAAAAGGTCATAATAATGATGGTACAGATATTTAATAATAATAATTAGTTCATCATTGTTTAATTTACAAGAGCATGAAAAAGAGATTTTGTGAGATTTGAATACCAAAGAATGTATTATTACATATTTCAGTAGAAAAACAATCCATCAACCCTGGTTTGCTTTTCCTGCTTTACAATTCCGAGGAGGAAACTAATTCTTGAATTACATATAAATCTTTTCTAAAGGTTCTCATAATTTCCTTCAGTCATTTCAACTGTTCAACTTACTGGGATCATATCACTGATGTATAGAGCTGATATGTAATATAATAATAATAATGTGTAATAATATAATAGAGTCACTGAGGTCAAACACATTGTGACATCCGGAGCACTGTGACAGTCCTGACCCTTGTCCTCGTGTCTGATGGTGCAGACCTCGGGGGTCTTATTGTGACCTTAGACTGTGTAAAAGTGGACATAGTCATTGTTATAACATATACAGTAATGACAATTATATCTAAAATTAACACATGCAGATAAAAGCACATGCAAATAGTAGTAGAAAATGGAAACCACTGTAATATATATATATATATACTATATACTATTTTAATCTTCTTTTTATAAAATGTACCAAAATACTGGAAACGAGGATTGTGTAGTTATAGGATAAAAAAACAAAAGCAAAATGTAAAATCATACCCATAATCATTGTGAATCGAGTTCAAACACTTTTACTGAGCTTGTTTGTTTTGGCGTCTTATCGCCATATCGTAAAAAAATAAGTTATTCAAGAAGGACACGATGATGTGGAAATCTCTCTGGTAGCAGCCTGTCACAGTATTTACTCAATGAACATCATGACGAGAGATTGATTGAGATTGAGAGCATGAACTCATGTTTTCAACATTTACTGAGGCGATAACTACGGCCTCCCAGTTCAGGGTGTGTGTGTTCTCTTTTCTTTGTGACAACAACAAGTTGACCTTTACGTCTTTCCGGACGCTTCTGTGATTCGGGGGGTTCTTTTTTGGAAGTCAACCAAAAAACGTTCCATTTAAGGATGTTTTTCCACTTTTGACACAACCCAGTTGTTCTTCCATTAAACAGCTTGTTTTCTGCTCAAGTGCTAAATATGAAACACCGTCGCTCATTTCAATCCTGACCTAGAAATCCCCGTAATCTCATCTCTGTATTCATTAGCCGTGTGCTCAGAGCGTGTATTTAGCATTTTCATTCATTTCTCCTTCTCTGAACTCTTCCTCTTTCCCCTCCGTACCCCCCCTCCCAACTGGAAAGAGTTAGTTCAGTCGGGGGTACATGCCTTTGGCACTGCTTGAAAATCAGGTTTCCCATTAAGCCTTGAAAAGTTGAATCTGGGGGCACGATGGTGTGTGTGTGTGGACTTTATTTGGGGTGTGGGGGGAGGGGATGTGCGGGGGGGGGGGGGGGGGGGGTACTTGGCAGAGAGAACCATTTTAGTGCCAGCAGCCTTTGAGCAACTGTTTAACATATATTTCTCCGAGTGAAGTGCTCAGGCCTGGTAGGATTAAAATGTGTAACATAACGCATTTACTGTTTTCAGCGTTGCAGCGGAAACGCAGAGAAGAACTGCATTGTGGGGATCGTGAATCAGGAGGAGACTCCACACATGCATTATCTTTGGCTGTCATATTGCGGAATAAATATCTATTAAAAAGGCAAATTTCAGCTCTTTGTGGTCACACAGGAGGAGCCTGTACTCGGATTTCACTTGTCAACTCCTAAACGCTGCAATCACTTGGTCCCGCTAAGTCGCCGCCGCGTTAAGACGACGACCGAGCGCCGGCGGGTCACCTCGGCCCATCGCGCAGCTTTCTGCTGCAGTATTTATTTTAACTGATTGACTTTCTGTTGCGGCTTACTCTGCCAAGGTTGTGCCAAGCGCTCCTTGGGCAATCCTCAAAGCAATCCCCAGTAACCTTTGGCCAGAAAGACGCTAATAACTTCCCGCTTCAAAAGGGCGTCACAGTTCTCCACCACGTTGCTGTTGTGTTGTTCATTTATGAGAAAAACTTTCAAAGTCACCTCTTGTCTTTTTGTTATTTATTCTAATCTTCCCCCCCGCTGGCTTTTGGGCATCTGAACTTCTCATCACACTAAGCGTGCTGTCAAGTTGGATTAGTCCGTGAAGTTTAACTGGTGGGTATTTTCTTTTCCACTCTAGACTTACGTCTGACAAATAAACCTTGCTGAGTTGCCAGTTCAAAGTTTATCCATTTTTTTTCTCCTGCGGGCTGTTTTCAACCCCTCGATTATCTCTCCTGGGTGTGAAGTTGTTCTGCTGCGGCGTGACGACGCACACGTGGCATCATCAATGGTGAGGCCGCGAGGCGGGGGGGGGGGTGACTGGGAGATCGGCTCCCGCATGCTTCTTGATGAGTGGACTTAACCATGGGGAGGGAAGAGAGAAGGAGCAGGAAATAAGAGACAGTAGTTAAGGAACCTTAAGGAGCTTTCAGGGACCAACGGGGTATTCAAATGTAAGCTGGGGAGTTGGATTCATTTATTTTTTGCTGGAAGGAGCCTCTAAAAAAAAAACTTTGGAAACCGGGAGAACAAGGCGCTGCAATCGCTTATCGATACAATGGTCAAAATCCTCTATTCTTAGCTCTGGTCAAAGCTTCTTTTATTTATCAACCAGCAGCCTAACAAACATTCCTGCAACACGAGCGATGAAGCTAAAAAAAAGAAAATCAAGTTGTAGTGGACTTTTGGTTTCACAGTTTCATCTGAGACACTAACAATGACGGGTGTCCTGGGTGAACGTCCTGTGTCCCAATAAGGAATTTCCCCATCTTTATATCGCAATACATGGATTGACACAATATAGTTTTGCGCTGATGATGGTGCTGGATAGCAAAGTAACAGTTCGCCACCATTTTATACAATTTATTCTATGTAGAACGTGCACCTCTAAATCAAATTTGATGAGAATATATCCCATGGTTCAACACGTTGAATTTAAAACCTCAAAAACCAACCATGCTGGCAAAAAACATAAAAATCTAGGGATCACCCTTTGGGTCCATCTTTTGGGTACTGCGAGAATTTGTGTAAAATGTCAAAGCACAAACGGTTTTGTCTGGCTGTGGGTCAGACCACAGTTCTGTGGTCCAGCTAAAAGGGAAATGAAGGCTACAGTAAGCATACAGTATCATTCATTTATCCAGAAATCCATCTGATTACTATGTAACAATCCAAAAATCTGCAATCTGGCTGCCTGAAGCGATTGAAACTGCGCAAGACGGTGTATTACAGAATCAGAGCTCGACAAAGGAAAGCGGCACAAAACCTTTGCAGGCACTAGCTACTCATTTTTGGGTGGCTACGTCCTGACATCATATCTTTTTTTAACCAGATAAGTCACCACCCTGCTGGTCAGTAGGGAGGCTGTAGGTCTTAGGACACATTACCCGATCACTGTACCCACATTGGGTAGACTCGGCAAGGCCGCAGGATGCGGCCTGGTGATTTTATTATAGCGGGGAAACTAGTTCCCACCTCCCCTTCACTTCTCCCCCACCTTCTTTCTGTTATCGCCCCAGAACTTCTCCTTTCTCTTTTTTTCCGTGACTCGGCTCCTATCCCCTCACCTCCAACCGCGTTTGTCAGCACTGCCCCTCAGGCTGTGTCGCAGCCAGGAGATTCCATCATCATCATTATCACAGCCTTCATTTCCACAGCCTTATCTTTCCAAATAAAGTGTGTGTTTTTTTGGTCTTTTTGTGCTGACATCCCCAGGCTTTGCTTGAACGAGGCCTACTTCTATCTCGCTCCACTGACGTTGAAATCAAGTGGATTCTTTTTTTGTTGGGGTGGGGGGGGAACCAGCGCTAGCATAGGTTGCATCAGCTCGGTGAAAACTAATAGGGGTATCAGCAGTTGCCTGCATCGGGGGAACATCAAAGCGAGCAGTTCCCTCTGAACATAGAATCTGAGTGCACACAGCGGGCAAAAAAATAATATACACACTCACTAAGGCATGCACATAGACACACACACACACACAGACTCGTGCACAGACGGGTGCATACAGCGGGCATGAGGGAAGGAGTAGCGTCTTGTTTTCACACCGGATTTCCATATATGTTAATAGCGTTCTTGTTATTCTGCAGAAACAGCCGGTAGTGTAATGAAGTGATGAGCTGTCCTGGCTGCAGGGAAGAGGACAGACACACAGGGTTAAAAGACAGCACACTTTGTGCAAGGTTTTGTTTTTAGTCTTTTTTTTTTTGCCGTTGTATTTTGCTCCGAAATGTTTAAATTTACTACTACATTGTCCGCTTTGCACTGATATGAGTGACCTGTTTGATATGGAGCACGTTAAGGCGGATCACAACAGGAAGAGGAATGCCCCGTGAACGGCTCCATTTGATGGAGGAAAGAATGGGAACTGGGTCATGAAATGATTCATTGTTCAAACAATCACACAACAGAGAAACATGATTGAGGTTTTGATTTGGAACAAGCGCATCTTTTGTCCAGCTAAACCGATGCAAATCGGAAAACAATCTGCACTCTGCCGCGACAACGCATCGGCGCCCGATCAAAGCGCTGTTATCATATTTGCTGGGAGAGCCTTTTTTTGGTCTTATAATATGATTTTTTATGGCAAGTGGCCACGGGGTGCTACTAGTTATCATCTGAATAATTCATAATGAATTGTGTTTGTAATTTCTGCTCGGTTGTTATCAAATCTCTTTGGTGTCACGGAAGAAATACATTGAACAAATAGAGGTTAATATCTCAAAAGCACATATTCTGTTTCCCGCTAGCGATGACTCATCTTAACTTCAACATGGTGGTGAGGGTTGTCCAAACAGCCGAACCATTAAAGATGCATTTACTTTGATATTGAAGCAGTGGATTTAAATAACTGAAAATACCTCCTGCACACAAAGAGACAAAATCGTTGCAGTGGCAGGAAAAAATGGGTTAAACATTCTGCCTGAGTGTCAGATTAAAGATGGAACTCTCCCAATGAGTAGACAAGGTTAAAATGTCCCCCTGATAATAAAGCTGTGTATAGATGGATCGCAGTGAAGGCTAAGGTCCGCCGATCAAGTGTGTGGGACCATCGGAGCAGCCCTCTCACGATAAACTCAGTAGGACAACCAGATACGGCAAATGTTTCAACATCGGGGGAACGCTAAAACCACTATGAACAGATGGGGGGCGGCACAATGACAAAGTACAAACATGACTTCACAATAATTCAGATTCAGCAGTGAATATAATGGATTCTTTCAAGTTTGGACTTAAAATGTGCAACACAGGTTGGGTCCTATTGTGGAAACTGTGACTTTTTGGATTCGTTAGAGTGGTTGGTACAGTCATTGAGAACTATTCAGTCTCTGCTATTATCAATTTGACTTTGGCATCTATTGGAACAAGATGGGCCCAGTCTTTGCAGCTGACAAACTAAAATGTGGTTCAATATAATTGCAATGTCTCCAAGGGCGTATCCACGCATTCTTGTATGCAATGCATTTAACAAAACAAAATTATGATGAAGGGTATTCCTTTGGACCGCCCCCCTACCCCTACACTCTTGAAAGTCTCTGCTGGTCGGTTTTCATCGTTTTAAGAAAGGTCTTTGTTACTTCAGGCTTTCATCGACTGTTTGCCTCGTGGGTGAAGGGAGTTGAGACTAAACTTTTTCGAAATTGCAAAGCAGCGGTATTATTTTCTTATTTGATCAGCAGCAGCCGAGCTCACCTGAACTCCAGCTCCTTCGTGGGAAACTGTCTGAACAGCTTCTGGCACTTCCTCATCTCTCCATCTACCGTCTCATCCAAATTTCTTATTCTTGTGCCATTGATTTCCCATGTTGCATTGTAAATTACTGTAATCATAGCCCACAGTACTGTTGCCAAGTTTTCTCTGCATTAAGTTATTCATGAGCTCTTTTCCTGCGGCGGAGACTAAACAATCTGCGAGTGTTGGGTGGGAATCGTCCTTGTGTGGGTTTTTGGGGATTTTCACAATGCTAAAGTGTTTTACCAATTTGAAGGAATACTTTTACCAAGAAACTAATAATGTCTATAGACAGAGAGAAGTCTAGATGATTTGAGGTGAACAGGGGTCGGGTTTAACTAGAATAAAACTGTAATCTGGTGACTGATTGTCATGTTGGTTGTGATCCGTATGACTGTTGTGTTTGGTGTGGTTGCAGTTGCAGTGCCGTGGGCCAACGCACCTTCTCCTGGTCAGCAATCAACTACAGGATGAAGTGAAAGACCTGACATCCAGTCCCCGGAGTATCGCTGAGTCACATTTGAGCGTGGGCTCAAGTACCTGCTGGACTATTTTCGACATGTCTGTTTGCCGCTCGTATTTGCTTTGTTTTTTTTTTTTTTGATTCTGCTCTGTTTTTGCTCACAGGATTCCTACCTCAAGAAACCCCTACAACCCGATCTCCCTGCACGTGGCATCATCACACAACCACTCTCCTGTCTCTACTAGCTTGCCTGATCATTCCTCACCCGATTCATTAATAAATACGGGTTTCCATATAGTTTTGTTTCTGGTCTGCTTCTGGGTTCTCTTCAGAACCCTGACAAATCCAAGCCTTATTAATCCAGTTGTATGTACACTGTATCCCAAACAAGTAAATGGTCTTGTATGGCGCTTTTCTAGTATTCTGACAACTCAAAGCGCTTTAACACTACATGACATCATTCACCCATTCATACACTGATGACAGGATACCACACACAGTGGCACCTGCCTATCAGTAACATTCACACAACTGTAGTCACAGCTAGAGGAGTAATACTGGGGTTAAGTGTCTTGCCCAAGGACACATCACCATGCGGGTGAGCCGGGCCTGGGATCAATGCGCCAACCTTCTGATTGGAGTACAGCCGCGCTCCCCACTCACCCACAGTCGCCCTGTGGCCTGGGCCATACTTCTGCAGCCTCTGCCAGGGTGCAATCTCCAGCATGTTCTGGTGAAGGAATTTCTGGGATTAGAGGTAATGACGTGGGTCATTTTTAAAAAACATTTCTGCCTCTCCAATAATTTTTATCTCCAATAAAAGAAAAGAAAAGTCATATTTCTAATGACAAAAGCAACGGCAACGACTTCCTAACATATCTTACAAATCCTAACTATTACTATCAATTTCACTCTTCCATTGGCACTCATCCAGTCATGAATGTACAGATGTCCAGGCGGATTGGGAGACACCCCCCCCCCCCCCAACCCCTTGGTAGCAGATATCCCAGGCTGGTAACGTCTCAGGATCCCCCAGGAAGAGCTGCCGGCTGTGGCTTGTCAGACGCCTGGTCCCCACTGATGAGTCTGCTGCCACCGCCATCTGGAGAGCAGCACGGGGAACGGGTGGAACAGGTGGCTGGATAGGTTCTGCTGGGCCGAGGTGCAGGAACGTATTTGTGTTCGCTAGCTGGTAGCTAACTTGCTGTGATGAGGGATGTTGGTGGCCAACAACAACGGAAACAAAGAGGCTGGAAACAAGGGGAGAGGAGGCCTGAGATATACTGTATATTTTCTTGGTTTTGTGGTTGCGTCATGTTAGCGAAGGCAGCTTCATGGTGATACAATCTATTCTAACTCCTTGTCATTTATCTATTTTGAACTGAAATGATGCTTTAATTTCTGCATTAATATAGATAAGCAGTGGTGGCCGAGAGGTAGAGCAATCGAATCAATTTCAGCAAACATCCAAGGTTGATTTAATGCTAAACGATTCCAGGCTTCAAAGACACGCACTTTGCAGTTAAATATTTAATATTTATTCCAACATGAAAAAAAGGCTTTGACGATCTTATTTGTGTCACCCTCACAGGCAATTCAGTATGATACAATACATATATCAAATAATAATCAGTATGATATGATCATTAAACAATATGATATGATATTTTCGTACACGTGTTCTCTTTTCTAACTCCCTCATAACATGAGTGCAACCCCAAACAACTCAGCAGGGCTCTTTTTTTTAAATTTATAATTGGGCCAGTGTCTCTGGGACTGTCAAGAGTGTACACCCGCGTTAGTGATTCTGTTTATTCTGTTTTATGGATCATCTACATTGACTGGAATGCATCAAGGCCCAGCATGAGGCTGAGGCTGTTATTGCTAAATTAATGCAGAGCATTAACAAGACGATTAAAGATGGACGGACGGGAACACAAACAGATACTGTTCAAATCAACCCTTTTATAATCTCCCAGATTTAATGTGGTACATGTTACTTATTGGAGGAAATCGTTTAAAGTGAGGCATTTTCACATCTTAGCACCTGGAGTCACACACGTCCGACGATGTGTGATTGAGACAATGATTCCCTAAGAGCTGACTCGGTAACAGACAGCCACGCGGTGTTTATCCAGAGAGAGAGTCACTGTCCGGCAGCAGAGTGATTAAAACACAACACGCCAACATGAAGACTTCACACCACTCGTTCTGAACAAACACAGGAATAACAGTTGGAATCGGTTACCACGAGGCAAACATTTACGCAGCAATTATCATACGTGACTCTGTTTGGTAAACACTTTTATCTGCTTCACTGCATACCTGTAATCCAGACTCGGCTCCATGTCGAGTCAAAAGTTTATGTAGCTTCTGAGTTCATATTTTCATATTCATTTTGTCAGTCTGTGTGTACCTTATGAATCATGAATGAACTCTTTACAGAGCAGGACCATTAACTTGTGCTTACAGTATATGCGTTGTATAATACTGTTTGCGCAAAATTGTCAACAGCGACTCAGCTTCTATTCTTGCTATTTGGAAATGAATCATTTGATTCAATGAACACTTTTAAAAATTATATTATTACTACGTTTTTATTATTGCTATCATGTTGTTATTATTCTGACTATTATTATTATTATTACGAGAATCATACTGTCACTGTTGCTGTTCTTACTAATATAATAATAGTATTATCATTGTTATCATTCCTATTCTTCTATCTTTATAAAACTACTACTAGTATTACTACTACTACTACTTTTACTACTAGTACTAGTTTCTATTTTATTATTAATAGTGGTTATTTAATATTTTGATTTTTATTATTCTTTTCATTTACTAAACACCCCACCCCTTACTGTTATTATTGTTGTGATTCTAATATGTATGTATAATGTTGTAAATACTGTGCTATTTTACTACGGTGTATATGTGTATAACATTATGATAATAATAGGGCTGTCAAATGATTAAAAATGTTAATCATTTAATCAATTAATCATGATTAATCACTATTTGCTATTACACCTTAATCCTAACCATTTTTTCTTTCTGAAATGCATAATAAAGATAAATAACAGGACACAGATACATAATTATTATCATAATTATTATTTTTTACATAAATACATGTTATTGATATTTGACTTGGTTACAGACTGATTTCCCTGCATGGCTCTAGAAGGGTCTCGAGCCTCTGCAGTTTATCCCACTCTGCTGCGGTCGGCAAAACGAGTTTGTGCTCCTGATGGTCCAGGGCTGCGATGACCAGACATGTCAACCCTCCCGATGTTTCCGGGAGACTCCCGAATTTCAAAGCCCCTCCCGAAAATCTCCCGAATTTGTCCCGATTTCCACCCGAACAACAATATTGCTCCACCATCCGTCACTGGTCGCGCCGTTTCAGACCGAACAATAATAAAGGTTACACCTTGAACCTTGAAGTCGAGCGCGGCGATTAGTTGAGAACCACTGCTCTAGAGGAAGAGGTACTTTCCTGACCGGAATAATTTGTCACACTGCGCATGCGTGAAATGTGTTAAAAAAATTGACGTAATTAACAACAAACAACTAATTAACGTCGTTAACGCGCTATTTTTGAAAGCCCTAGATAATAATAATAGCAGATAGCAGCTCCGGGCGACCGCTTTTTTAACTCAACTTTTTAAAATATCATTGATGTATTGCTACATATAATTTCCTCCGATTCTACGCTGATGAGAAACTTCTCGACGAAGTAACACTCAGTTTCTCCTGCCTGGTGTCACAGATCTTTACATTTGATCCTCCGCGCTTATTACAGACCTGAGCCTCCTTTTGGAGCAACACAATCCGCTGATTGGCTGATTTGACAGAAGTGCCACTCATTTTTTCCATGGAAAATCTGTTTTCTGTGAGGAAGTCTTCACAACGAACCCCTAGTGTCAATATTAATGACATTTGATTGGGATGATGTTTTAAATACAGCTGAGAGCATACTTTTTTTCTCAGGGAAAAGTCCCCAAAATGCAGAGTCCAAATAAAATAACAAGAAACATAACTGACCAACAGTTTTGGTCAAATTGTTTACTAGAGGAATTCCGCTGGTGGATTTACAACCCTGCCGGCTCCACACGTGCATTGTTTCCATGGCCATGCAGAGATTTACACAGATCTCAACGCTCCTTAATGAATTTGTATTGTTGCTATTTTCACGTCCGAAGCAAACTCAACAATAAATGCCACAGCGTTTTAAATCCATCGTCAATGTCTGGCCCCTCCCTCGTGTCCCGGACCTGCTGCTGGGCGATAAGAAGCGGCAGAGGATCGACTTTGTGGCTCCATCCGCGGGACGTCCGAGGGGTGGGGCACGCGGGCGCTCTTTAGAGAAGTCGATCGGGGGACAGCGTGGATGGTCGTTAGCGATGGGCAGGTCTCGTGGTCGCGGCGGGGGGGACGCGGCTGCCGGCTGATAATTGGCCGTGGGACTCGGCGGCAACAAAGCGAACGCAGCCCTCGTAATGAGATTAATGATGTTGTGTTAGGTCTTGTTTCGCCAAGGAGAGGATTATCTCCTAACAGCCTTCCTAAGGTGAAGGAAAGGACAATTACTCAGACACATATTCATCAGGCACATTCCCTATTCAGGCTGTGCGCCAAATGATGTTTCACAGCTCGGTCAGGGCTCATTCCAACAGAAGAAAAAAAGCAATTTGCACAAAACCTCAGTTGTGAGCATTAAGGAAGTCAAAGTCAATTGTTTTCAACCTGAGCGTTGCACAGTTCACATCGACTCCCGATCAAACACCTCAGCGTGAATATAAATATGCTCCTCGCGTGTGACCGACCCGAGGAGCACCGGTTCGGGGATTGGCAGAGATGAGGACCTGGGTGAATTTTACCGGGCTCTGCCCTCTGAACACCAGCACAATATTCATCACAACTGCCCCCATGACCACATGATGTGACTGCGTCAATCAATCTCACAGACAACTTCTGGGCAGAGTGGCGGTTTTGAAGGCCCTGACTTTGAGGCCTTCAACGATCGTCTGTCCTGCAAGTGTGTCGCTGCAGTCGGCATCGTTCAATTCTGATCTGATTTCATGTATGATGTAAAAATGGCCCCGGTCTGTCCATGTCGGCAGCCTTTGGGTGTTAAAGGGCTCTAAAATGGCAGTCAACACACCATTGGGTGACGTCACATCGAAGGTCAACCCTCTTATGTGCAGTGTGTGGTCAGAACCCAGAGTAGTCTGTCTGTACCAGCTAGTCACTTACTTACTGAGATCAGCCGCC